>NC_035446.2:72977447-73672447 GCF_002127325.2 Helianthus annuus
AGTGAGAGCAAAAATCGAATAAATATCAAAATTAAACACATAAACAGTTAAACACACATAAAATCAAAGACTCATCAGAGTCAGCCGTTGCGGGCTCAGAATCGAAATATGTAAGAATCGAGAAATAGATCGTCTGCGGCTATTAGACATTGACTACCCAAAGCGGTTCGACTATTCTCAAAGACTTGTCATCACATTCCGACTTTCAGGATCGGCCTCGGCCTCGATTCTTGGGCATTCGGCACGCATTCCTCTAGTCATATCGTGAGTTCAGGTCGTTGGAGTCCGTCGAGGCTTTGGTGAGAGTTTTGGTAAAATCCATGGACAAGCCATCAAGGTTAGGGTTTCACCCCTGGCTTGACAACTTCCCCTTGATTTTAGTAAAATAGAGGAGATTATTCATCAAAATATGGATTCCACTCCTGGTTTGGTATAATTCTCCCCGTTAAACAAGCGTTCGTTATTGAAAAAGAATGAAGAGATCATTGATAAGTTGATAAAACAGCATTGATCAAGCTATTTAGTCGAGAGTTGGCGGTTTTCACACCTAATCTTGGCTAAATCGTTTTCTCATTATTGAAAATTCGAGTGTGGTGATAGTGTAGTGTAAGCGAGAATAACGAGATATAGGATGTATGCTCGGTCTGTTGGTTCCTAACTATAGTCTAGGTCTCTAAGACATCGACCCGGACTAGGTCAAGTCTGACTAATTCCCTATAGTTATGGCTCTGATACCAATCCGTCACAACCCAACCGATGGCGGAATCATCGGGGCGCGACACTGAGCGAAACAGATTGTCCAGAAGTTTCCATAACAATTATCATTACTATTTAATTTAAATAATACGTCCCATACCATATCTTAAACAGTAAATAAATTATTACAGACAAAAATCCAGGCAAATATTCTGTTCCAACAACTCAGATTTAAATAAACAGTAATTGTTTATCTGCTTCTAGAGACCCTTAATTTGACCACTACAGACAACTATTTGTTGGGCTCTAGAACTTTATTCTAGCCTCGCTTTCCTAGCAGATAAGCATCTTACGCACCTGTCACATACGTTAAAATAAAGTCAATACATAAAATGTAAACGTGAGCATACAAGTTTGATAATAGCATAATAGAGTTCGAAATAGTTTACGCATAACCAGCACGTACACAGAGGAAAACGAAGCATGTTAATTATCGACATGGATCTATCAATACCAATGACCGCGTGTTGACTGCCCGAGGCAGTTCGCAATACATGATTACCACTGTAATCCATGCAAGTAATTGTCCCTAACAACCCCCGTGTGAACGGGTGCTGAGTCCAAACTATAGTACTATCGTCGTTAAGGCAGGTAGACAACATTCCACGTGTAAACATAACAACAAGCATTCATTTAGTCACGTAATACATGCAGTAACGGTTAGCGTTTAAAATGTTGCGTAGTGTGTTCGATGTGATTTCGTATAAGTAACGTATGTAACACCCAAAAGTGCTGAAAGCAAAAAGGGATCGAGTATACTCACAGCGGTTGATGAATTGAAGGGAGCGCTTGAGAGTAGGGTTAGTTTGATAGCAATACGATAAGCAACGCGTAAAACGGAAACAAGTGTTGGAGGGTCGGATAGCTGGTCGATCGGACGGTAGTCCGATCGGACGGCTGACCGTTCGGTTAACAGTCCGTTCGGACAGCTGTCCGGTCGGTCGGTAGGCCGATCGGATGGCTGTTCGAGTGGATTGTTTCTTCCTTTGAGAAGGATGTGTTTGCGTATGATGGTTTGACCTTTTGAAGTTTTTGTTGTAGCATTTGAAAACATTGAAGTATAATTACCTTTCAGGTCGGTCGATCGGACGGTCGTTCGATCGGGTGGCACTCCTAGTGCATCGAACATGTTGAAAATCGATTAAGTGTTGAAGTATAGTATCTCATGATCCGAAGAGTAATCCAATCGGACGGTAGTCCGATCGAACGGCAGTTCACTCAATACTCAACCTCAAAAGAATAAATTGATTAAGTGTGGGACCTTGTGCTAGCCGATCGGCTGGCCAGTCGATCGGCTGACTGTCCGATCGGCTGGCTGTCCGTTCGGACAGCAGTCCGATCGGTCAACATCCTAACCTGATCAACCTATTCGTCTAACACTTGGTTGTTCTGATTGCTTGCCGTTTTATTGAGGTGTTTTGAGAACGAGTCAAACAACGGAAAAACTCGGCTCTACTTGGTTCTCCTGATCGGACAGGAATCACCCAAACCCGGTCAGTGACTATTCGGGACGGTTGTTTAATGTTTAACCCGAAATCGGTAAACCTCATGGATAGAATCCGGTTCTTGAACCGCACAACTACTAGAATGATTAGTAAGTCGGTACAAGCTCCGTCTCTATCGGTTTGAAGGCATTGAGTGTAAAAGAGTTGAAAGAAAGTTGGAAAACCATCCTTCAATCCTTTTCACCGTGTATATGTTTAGATCCATGAAAGATCTTTGTTTGTTCATGTGGAAATCGGCTAGATTCAAGTTATTCTTGGTGGATTGAGGCCAAAACATGAAGTTCTTCAAGAACCCATGATGACATCATCCTAGAACACTTGAATCTTGATGATTTCACGGTTAAAAGTTAAGATTCGAAAGATAGAAAGGTGTAGGAGTGCGTGTAGATCAAGAAAGTACAAGATTTAGGACAAAATCTTACCGGAATCGAGAGAGATCTGAGAAAAAGTGAGTTGAGCGTGCTGGTCGGACAGAGGTTTCCAAAAGTAGAAAGTTTGACAATGACAGGGGTATTTATAGGATGCCAAAAGAGGTAAGGGCTGGCCGATCGGTCGGTCAGCACGATCGGACAGCCTATCCGATCGGACAGCAGTCCGATCAGTTGGCTGTTCAATCGGCTGGTAGCCTGATCGTTCAGCTGCCTGGTTTGAGTGTTCGGTGCGACGATTTTTGATGTTTCGATTCTCGATAGCGATTGATGAGGATACGATAGAGTTTTCTTTTCAAATTACTTTTAATCCCAACCACTATATCTAACATACAAGCATCTATATCTCGCGCTGTCTCTTCTCCACTAATTATCAAAATTCGATTTCGATTGAGTTTGATTGAGTCTCGATTGCGATTCGATTGATTACCACACATAACATAAATAAGCATGCACAAGTAACACATAAGGCACACACACACGTATAATAACACCAAAGTTGCATAATTCGAGTTCAATGATGATTAGATTAGCTTGATTACTAATTGATTGACTTTATCGCATTGTTACTTCCTACTATTCACAGTCGTAAGGCGATTCGTATCGAGAAATATACTTCGATTACTTCGATTTTAGCTAAATACTCCACATAATACAACTAACGTAAACATAAAATAGGCTACTACAGTCAAAGAAGTCAAAACGGGGATTGAGCAAGGGTGATAGATCGCAATTTGCGATCTTTTCTTCCTTTGACTTCAATCTTGACTTTGACTTTGACTTTCGGAAACACGGGGTGTTACAGGTTTGACACATGGAAAGTCGGGTGGACATTACTAAGTTCCTCCGGTAGTTCGAGTCTGTAGGCGACTTTTCCGATCCTTTCCAGAATCTTAAAAGGTCCAACATATCGAGGCGCTAGTTTCCCTTTCTTGCCGAATCGGACCACACCCTTCCAAGGTGATACCTTTAGGAGTACGTAGTCGCCAACGTCAAATTCAAGGGGCTTGCGTCGTCTATCGGCGTAACTTTTCTGTCGACTTCGAGCTTTCAACAAGTTGTCTCGAATTTGGAGGACTTTGTCAGTCGTTTCTTGCAATAGCTCAGGACTGGTTAATTGCGAGTGACCGATCTCGTGCCATATAATAGGCGATCGACATCTTCTTCCATATAAAGCCTTGAATGGTGCCATCTGAATGCTGGAATGATAATTGTTGTTATACGAGAATTCGACTAACAGCAGGTATTTATCCCAATTACCACCGAAGTCTATGACACACGAACGGAGCATGTCTTTAAGAGTACGGATCGTTCTCTCAGTCTGACCGTCGGTTTGACGGTGGAATGTGGTGCTCAGATTAAGCGTAGTACCAAGAGCAGCTTGAAACGTTTCCCACAGTCGCGAGGTAAATCGAGCATCACGGCCAGAGATGATGTTGCGAGGCGTCCCATGATTACAAATGATCTCATCGGTGTATATTCGGGCTAATCGTTCTACCTTGTAGTCTTCTCGTATTGGCAAAAAGTGGGCGGATTTGGTCAAACGGTCAACAACATCCCAAATGCTGTCGTGACCTGATGATGTGTGCGGAAGCTTGGTTATGAAGTCCATAGCTATACTCTCCCACTTCCACATAGGGATTGGGGGTTGTTCGACTAAGCCAGATGGTCTTTGATGCTCAGCCTTGACCCTTGCACAAGTCAGGCATTTTCCAACGTAGAGAGCAATATCCTTTTTCATGCCCGGCCACCAGTACTTGTAACGAAGATCCTGGTACATTTTATCGGCACCGGGATGAATGGAATACCGGGATTTGTGGGCTTCGTCCATTAAAATCTTTTGCATATCGGTCCGCTTAGGGATCCAAATTCGGTCCAGGAAATGAAAAATCCCATTTGATTTACTCACAAGCTAGGCTCCATCATGATAGATTCTCTCCTTTTTCGATATGCGTTCATTAAAGCAGGCATGCTGGGCTTCGCGGATGAGAGTTTGGAGATCGTGTTGGGCTTGAGCATTGCGAATGCTGAGCAAATAACTCCGTCTGCTGAGCGCGTCGGCAACAACACTTGCTTTGCCTGGGTGATAACGAATCTCATAGTCGTAATTGTTGAGAAGTTCTACCCATCGGCGTTGACGCATATTAAGTTCTTTCTGATCAAAGATATGTTGTAGACTCCTATGATCGGTGAAGATCAAACACTTGGTACCATATAGGTAGTGTCGCCAAATCTTTAACGCAAAAACAACCGCGCCTAGCTCGAGATCATGGGTTGTATAGTTCTTCTCGTGAATTTTGAGCTGATGAGATGCGTAAGCTATAACCTTGTCCCGTTGCACAAGAACACAACCCAGACCAAGGTTAGAAGCATCACAATAGACAATGAAGTCGTCGTTTCCGTCGGGCAATGTGAGAACAGGAGCATTCCAAAGCATGTGCTTGAGGGTTTGGAAAGCAGACTCTTGTTCGGTTCCCCAAACAAAAGGCTTGTCTTTATGCGTGAGAGCGGCAAGCGGCACAACGATCTTTGAGAATCCTTCGATAAATCGTCGATAATAGCCAGCTAGTCCAAGAAAAGAACGGACCTCAGACGGGTTCTTAGGTGTAATCCAACTCTTAACTGCTTCAATCTTCGCGGGATCAACGTGAATACCTTGACTATTTACAATGTGACCCAGAAACTGAACCTCCTCTAGCCAGAATTCACACTTGGAGAACTTAGCATAGAGTTGATTCCCCTGGAGTAGTTCGAGAACCAAACGTAGATGTTGCGCGTGTTCGGCTTTCGATTTTGAATAGATCAAGACATCGTCGATGAACACGATGATGAAACGGTCTAGAAATGGCTTACACACGCGATTCATCAGATCCATGAAAACCGCGGGTGCGTTGGTTAAACCAAAAGGCATAACAACAAACTCATAGTGGCCGTAACGAGTGCGAAAAGCGGTTTTTGGGTATATCTTCCTCCTGAATACATAGTTGATGATAGCCTGAGCGTAGATCAATCTCGAGAAACACGTAGCACCTTGTAGCTGATCAAACAAATCGTCAATGCAGGGCAGGGGATAGCGGTTCTTGATGGTTAGCTTATTCAATTCCCGATAGTCGATGCACATCCTGAACGACCCATCCTTCTTTTTAACGAAAAGGACTGGCGCGCCCCAGGAGAGGTGCTCGGGTGAATAAAGCCTTTCTCAAGTAATTCCTAGAGTTGATTCGAGAGTTCACGCATTTCGGACGGTGCGAGTCGGTAAGGGGCTTTGGCAACAGGGTTGGCTCCAGGAAGGAGGTCGATACGAAACTCGATATCACGACTTGGCGGGAGTCCTGGAAGATCATCAGGAAACACGTGAGGGAATTCACAAACAACAGGTACCTGGTCTACCGCCATTTCTTTCTTTTCCTTCTCCGCTACTACAATGTTAGCCAAGTAAGTCTTGTATTCCTTGCGGAGATACTTGCTAGCTTGGACGCACGACATGAGCTTGAGACCTTTCGAAGCAGTTTCACCATAAACACACAACAAATCACCATCCGCGAGCGAGAATCGAATCATCTTGTCGAAACACACAACTGCAGCATGGTTTTCGCGAAGAAAGTCCATGCCTACTATGACGTCGAAACTTCCGAGTTGCATCGGTATAAGGTCGATTAGGAAAATGTGATTGTTGAGCTCAAGAGTACAATCACAGAGAACAGAATTAACAACGACAGTTCTTCCGGTGGCGACTTCAACATCGAATGTCGAGGGGAGATGGGAGCGCTTACGACTAAGGAGCTTCTCGAATTCAAACGACACAAAGCAATTATCGGCTTCAGTATCAAACAAACACGATGCATAAATACCATTCACAAGGAACGTACCATTGACCACGTTGTTGTCAGCCTGGGCTTGGCGCGCATTGATGTTGAACGTTCTGGCGCGGGCGGCTTGCTGCTGCTGATGAGGCTGCTGCTGCTGGGGCTCTTGCTATCACCCTGTTCGGGCACATGTTCGCAAAGTGGTTGGGATCACCACGTGCGAAGCAGACTCGGGCGTTGATCGCGGGTGCCTGAGCCACTTGATGGCCTTGCGGGGCTGGGAGCAGAGCTTGATGAGCAGTGGCAGGAGCTACGATGGCGCAGAAACGACAGGCAAGATCCACCGGATGATGATAAGAACATGTTGGGCAAGCCGAGTAGGGGCCTGTGTATGCACGCTTTGCAGGCGGTGCATATGTGACTGGTGCTGGACGGTGGTGAGACTGCTGCTGAGCTGATGCGGCTTGAAGTGTAGCAGCAGTGGTGGTGACAACACAGTTCTTGTTGCTGGAGCTGCTGTTGTTGTTCTTCTTCCTGCGGCGTGAGGACTTTGATGATTGAGGAGCGGCGGCGGTGTCAGCGGTCGTTGCAGTGGTAGCTTGATGCAGAGACTTTGAAGCTTTATCCCAAAAACCAGCTTTTACCCGCTTGTCGTTCATCTCGGCGGCAAGCAGATAAGTTTCTTCGACCGTTGCTGTCTTTGCGGCCTGAACAAAATCAACAACACAGTCGGGTAGAGCTCGAATGTAGTTCTTGATTGCCATATCAGACGTCTTCACTTGATCAGGGCAGATGATACTGAACTGCTTAAAGCGAGCAGTCAGGGTAGCGTTGTCTCCATCCTTCTGCTTTATGTTCCAAAACTCATCCTCCAGCTTTTGGCGTTCATGGGGAGGGCAGAATTCGTCCATCATGATGGCCTTCAACTCTTCCCAGGTCAGCTCATAAGCTGCATCATTCCCGCGTTTGTTTCGTTCGGCCGTCCACCAGCCTAGTGCGCGGGACTGGAAGACGCCGGTCATGTTAAGGGTACAGAGATTTTCAGGACAGCCGCTTTGGCGCAGAGTGACTTCGATGGAATCGAACCATTGAAACATAGTCGTTCGGCTATCTTCTCCAATGAATTCCTTTGGACCGCAAGCCTTGAACTGCTTGAAGCTGAAAGCAGTCTTGGTAACAACTTTAGGAGCTTAGGTTCTAGACTCCTCAGACGATTTGCTAACGTTCTCGTAGATTTCACTCACGATCTGGGGCATAACCTTGGCCATTTGTTTAGCGAGAATGGCAGCAAGGCATTTGTCCCGTTATTCTTGGCGAGTGAGTCGTGGGTGACGAGGTCCTGATGATGGTCCGGTTGACATTGTCTGCAACAGACATCGTCATAGGTCTCAGACACGTGATAATCGAATCTCACGTCACACGTCTACCACTAAAGCTCAGGAACACATTAAATCACATAGTCACATAGGCACAAAATCACAGATTCACATAAGCACAAAAGCACATAAGCACATAGGGCACAGAATCACAGAAGCACGTAAGCACGTAATCACCAGAAGCAGTCAGAATACAGAAACCTATCATTCAAAGTCTGCGAGCGTTCGAATATAGCGATCGCGTTTAGCATAGCGATTAGTATAGTATAAGTGTGTAGTATAGCGAGCTTCATACAGTGGTTCCTTATAGTAGCGGCGACTTGTTAACGTTTTGAGATAGATAAGCAATGCGTGTCGTGTGTGTCGATTGAAGCAAAAGCAAAAGCCGAATAATTCTCCAAAAATTTAAACACACAAACAGGTAAATACACATAAAATCGATGAATTATCAGAGTCAGCAGTTGCGGGCTCAGAATCGAAACAAATAAAAATCGAGAAATAGATTGTCTGCGGCTATTAGACATTGACTATCCAAAGCAATTCGACTATTCTCAAGGACTTGTCGTACACATTTTGACCTTCAGGATCATGCTTCTGCCTCGATTCTTGGGCATCTGGCACGCATCCCTTTATTCATTCAGTGAACATCAAGTCATTGGAGTCCATCGAGACTTTGGTGAGAGTTTGTAAAGCAAAGAACAAGTCGTCAAGGTTAGGGTTTCACCCCTGGCTTAACAACTTCTTTCTTATTTTAAATAAAATAGAGACAAAAATTCGTGCTAAAGTATGGATTTCACTCCTGGTTCAACGCGAATTCTTGCGTTTTATAGATAAATACAGATCAAACAAGCAATTTAATCGAGAGTTTGCGGTTTTCACACCTAATCTCGACTTAATCGCCTATCCAAAGTTGAAATTTCGAGTGTAGTGATAGTGTAGCGTAGGCGAGAATAACGAGAGATAGCAGGTAAGCTTATACATAATCCCTACTGGAGATGCATAAGTCGGTCTGTTGGGTCCTAACTATAGACTAGGTCTCTAAGACATCGACCTGGACTAGGTCGAGTCTTGCCTAATTCCCTATAGTTATGGCTCTGATACCAATCTGTCACACCCCAACCGATGGCGGAAACATCGGGGCGTGGCACTGAGCGAAACAGACTGTCCAGAAGTTTCCATAACAATTATATTTATCAATTACTTAAAACAACATGTCCCATACCATGTCATAAAAGATAGTACAATTATTACAGACAAAATCTAGGCAAATAGTTCTGTTCCGACAACTCAGATTTCATTTGTACAGACAACTATTTGTTGGCCTCTAGGACCTTATTCTAGCCTCGCTTTCCAAGCAGATAAGCATCCTAAACACCTGTCACATACATTAAAATAAAGTCAATACACATAGTGTAAAGGCGAGTATACAAGTTTGATAATAGCATATAGAGTTCGAAATAGTTTACGCATAACCAGCACGTACACAGAGGAAAACGAAGCATGTTAGTTATCGACATGAACCTATCGATACCAATGACTGCAGATTGACTGCCCAAGGCAGTTCGTACTACATGATCACCACTGTAATCCATGCAAATAATTGTCCTTAGCAACCCCCGTGTGAACGGGTGCTGAGTCCAAACTACATTACTATCGTTGCTAAGGCAGGTAGACAACATTCCATGTGTAAACATAACAAACAAGCATTCATTAAGTCACGTATAACATGCGATATCGGTTAGCGTTAAAAGAATTGCGTAGTGTGTTCGATTGTGATTTAGAATAAGTAACGTATGTAACACCCAAAAGTGCGAAAGCAAAAAGGGATCGAGTATACTCACAGCGGTTGATGGATTGAAGGGAGCGCTTGAGAGTAGGGTTAGCCTGAATAGTTCGATAGCATAACGATAAGTAACGCGTAAAACGATAGCAAGTGTTGGTGGTTCGAACAGCTGGTCGATCGGATGGTAGTCCGATCGGACAGCTGATCGTGCGGTTGATAGTCCGTTCGGACGGCTGTCCGCTCGGATGGCCGTTCAAGTGGATTGTTTCTTCCTTTGAGAAGGATGTGTTTGTGTATGATGGTTTGACTTTTGAAGTTTTTGTTGTAGCATTTTGAAAACATCGAAGTATCTCTACCTTTCAGGTTGGATGATCGGACGGTCGTGCGATCAGCCGGCAACCCGTTCGGCTGGGTACTTCAGCGAGAACAAGTTCTCAGCAGGATGTCACTCGATCGGACAGTAGTTTGATCGGGTGGCATTCCTAGTGCATTGAACATGTTGAAAATTGTTTAAGTGTGGAAGCTCAAGTGTTTCATGGTACGGACGGCAGTTCGATCGGTTGGTAGTCCGATCGGACAGCGATTCGTTCAACACTCAACTTCATAGATTGGAAAAAATTATGAAGTGTGGGTCCCAAGGTGCTAGCCGTTCGGCTGACCGGTCGTTCGGGTGACTGTCCGTTCGGACAGCAGTCCGATCGGACGACACCCCGCCCTGGTCGTCCTGTTCGTCTTACACTTGGTTGTTCTAATTGTTTGTCGTTTTATCGAGATGCTTTTGATAACGTGTTAAGCAACAGAAACCTCGTCAATACTTGGTATTCCTGATCGGACAGGAATCACCCAAATCCGGTCAGTTAACTGTTCGGTGTTCCAAGTTTAACCCGTAATCGGTAACCCTCGTCGATAGGATCCGGATCTTGGACCAACACATCCACAAGAATGAGTAGGAAGTCGGTACAGCTCCGATTCTATTGGTTTTGAGTGCATTGAGTGTAAAAGAGTTGAAAGAAGGTTGGAAAACATTCTCTCACCGTGAATATGTTTAGATCTATGAAATATCTTTGTTGTTTATGTGGAAATCGGTTAGATCCAAGTCGTTCTTGGTGGATTGAGGCCAAAACATGAAGTTCTTCGAGAACACATGATGACATCATCCTAGAATACCTTGAATCTTGGTGATTTCACGGTTAAAAGTTATGATTTAAAAGATAGAAAGGTGTAGGAGTGCGTGTAGATTAAGAAAGTACAAGATTTAGGACGAGATCTTACCGAAATCGAGAGAAATCGAAATAAAGGTGAGGAGAGCGTGCTGTTCGGTCAGAGAGTTGCCAAAAGTAGAAAGAATGAAAGTGACAGGGGTATTTATAGAGTTCCAAAAGAGGAAAGGGCTGGCCAATCGGCCAGGCAGCTCGATCGGTCAGCCTGTCGTAGCAGACGACATAGTTTCATCAGAGCATGAGGTGTACACATCCGATACTACCAGCACAGACGATGACGACTTCCAGCCCTTTGCGCTGCCTGATGTTATAGCGGAGCCTGCTGATGGCCATATCGCTGGGGATTTACCACTCGCGGTGATCCCTGCTCCTGTGCCCCTTGCTGCTTATCCGATTATTGATATGCCCCTTGATATTGTTTCCGACGATGACGTCGACTTGTTTGAGGAGGACCCACTTGAGGATGACGTTGAGGGTGAGGCCCTTATTGCTGCTGGTGATATTTTGTTGATGCTCCTGCAGAGGAGACTCCCGTTCATTCGCCTGTTCCAGACTCCTTTGAGTCTGTGGCATCCACACCTTCACACACACAGGGAGTGCAGCACCACTCACACGACGCCGACCCGGACATGACGTCATCAGCTGCACCGGTTCCTGCGCATAGTTTTGAGTTCGATCATGAGGTTGATGATGATTCAGATCCTGTTTTTCCACCTGGTTTTGATCCAGACCATGATATCGAGTTTGTACACTTAGACCAGCCCCTGGAGGATCTTGTAGCCCCTGTCGATCCTGTGTTTGCTGATCCAGCTGATTTCGACATGGAGTTTGTTGATCCGGAGCCTGCTGTGGCCCCTGAGCCAGTTGTTGCTCCTGACCCCGCATTAGAGCATGACCCTGTTCATGCCGATGCACCTGTTGTTGCCCCTTTCATTGATGATATACCTGTTGATGATCATCCTGTTGTTGCTCCGCCATTGGTGGATGATCATGTTGCTGTTGATGCTCCTGTTGATGCTCCACTTCTGTTAGAGGATCCTGTTGTTGCCCCTCTTCCTGATCCAGTGCCAGTGATGTTCGACCGAGCACCTTTTGCGACCCATATGGATCCACGATACGCTCACACCCGCAATGGGTGGATAGACGATGATGATGATTTCCCACCTTTCGTAGTACCTGTTACACCACCTGTAGCCCCTGTTTCAGCCCCTGTTTCAGTTCCTATTGATGTTCCTTTGCTTCCCACACATACTACAGATGTTCACCGCACCGACTTACCTGTCACATTTCTTCAGGACATACCTCCACCACGTCCTGGGGTGGGTTTATCTCGACAGCCTTTTGGTCATACACCTTTCATGACAGGAGGAGATCAGTTTGTACCCCAGGTTTCCCATCCTACTTTTGTTCCCCCTGTTACACCATCTGCTGTACCATCCTTCGCTCCATCTAGTGAGCCGTTCCTCTGGACTACGCCCTCCATTATGCCACCATCTGATCCGTATCACCCATATCACGTGGGGTATTCTACAGAGGATATTCTCAGATCTTTCATGATACAGCAGGAGGCGCTGACCCATCGCGTAAAGGAGCTGGAGAGAGTTCAGCGACTTCCGTGCCAGTGCCAGACTCCCCCTGCAGTATCACACCCTCCTCGTCCGTTATCTCCTGATTCTGTCGCTCGTTTTGGACTCCTGAGCAGTAGATAGCATACCTGATGCGCTCTCATCGCTCTATGGAGGAGGACTGGCTTCATATGCGACGTTTGCTCTTTTCTCGTTTCCCCCTCCTCCACCGCCATCAGCTTAGGCCATTTTGTACGACACGGGACGACTTTTGATGAGAGGACCGCGATTGTGCAGACTATACAGCCTTTTTGGAGACCGCATTTTGGATGATCATGACTTTTGATGTTTGTATATTGGTTGTTGTTGACATTGATTTGATAGTTTTGGACTAGGGCGATGTGGCCCTTAGTCATTGATGATGTACGATACAGTGATGAACTTGTAAACCTTACATTGTGGTCTTGATTATGACAGCGCAATCGCAGTATTCTCATTATATGTGATGATTGATTGATTGTTTATGTTCTATAACATGTGATGTTATGTGTTTGATTTAATTATAACATGAGATGTTATGTGTATGATATTGTCGTTACATACGTATGCCTTATACTTATTATGGCCTAACCTATGTGACACATCTTTTAGAAGATGTCGCTGTGACGTGGTCCACGCATGCCTACCAACGAGGCAGAACTCCAACAGATCATTGCTGCCGTCATTGCACAGTATGCAGCCTCACAAGGAGGAACCAGTGGAAGTAATTCGAACAACAACGGCAATAACAATCCACCTCATGGTAATGTTAAGTCGTTGAGACATACTACGATACATTTGGATATTTTTAGCACGTTCGCTAATACCATTTGTATATTCTAACGTATGTGCAGCGTGCATTTACTAGCAGTTTCTCGACTGCAAGCCCGTGAACTTCGACGGCACCGGAGGTGCTGTTGCTTTTGTAAGATGGGCCGAAAAGACTGAGTCTGTTCTTCGAATGAGCAAGTGCGCTCCAGAACAACAAGTGACTTACATTTCTGGGCTATTTTTGGACGGAGCCCTATCCTGGTGGAACTTACAAGTGCAGACTCTTGGTGAAGCCGCAGCTTATGCGATGACATGGAATGAGCTGAAGGAGCTCATGCGAAGAAAGTATTGCTCACACGCTGAGATTCAAAAATTGGAGACTGAATTCTGGCATCTCAAGATGGAAGGTCCCAAAATTGCGGAGTATGTTCAGAGATTCCACGACTTATCTCATGTGGTACCTTATATGGTTACACCGGAATTCAAACGCATCGAGCGCTTTATTTGGGGTTTAGCTCCACAGATCATGAGTATGGTCACTACTTCCAAGCCTGCGATAATCACAGAGGCCATCGATCTGAGCGTAGCTCTTACTGAGGAGGCCATTCGCTTAAACAAGTTTTCAAATGTTGAGCAGAAGAAGAAAGAGACTCACGTAGAGTCGTCTGGCGAGAACAAAAGGAAGTTCTCGAACTTCAAGCAAGGAACAAGCAGTGTTGGCAAGAAAGGAGAATCAAGCACACCGGTCCAAGCTGCAACTGGTGTTGGAAAGAAAGGAAAAGGGTATATGGGTTCATTACCCAAGTGTAACACCTGCCAGCGTCATCATTCTCGCCGGTGTGGGCCAAAAGTATGTGAAGCTTGTGGAAAAGTTGGCCACTTGAAGGACTCTTGCTGGGCCAGTGCTGGCCGGGGAGGCCAAGGAGGTTTTGGTAATAGGAACAATAATCGTGGTGGTAATGGAAATCGTCCACAAGGGAATAATGGAGGCAATGGAAATCGAGGGAACAATGCACATCAAGCTGGGGACGCGAATCGAAATCAAAACAACAATCAAGCTGGGAACGGAGGTGGTAATGGTCAAAAATTGGGTTGTTTTAACTGCGGTGACATTGGGCACTTTAAGAGGGACTGCCTAGGATTGAATCAATCCCGCGGAAGAGTGTTTAACATTGAGGCGAGGGAAGCGCACCAGGATCCCAATGTTGTCACTGGTACGTTCCCTATAAATCAACGCTTTGCATCCGTTTTGTTTGATACTGGTGCCGATTATAGCTTCGTATCATTCGAATATAGAATATGCTTGGGTTAGACGCTAGTAAATTAGATATCCCATACTCAATTGAACTGGCTAAGGGAAAGCTGGTTGAAGCCAACGAAGTTGTCAGTGGTTGTGTAATCGAGTTGGGAGAGCGTGAGTTTACTTTGGATCTACTACCAGTCAAGTTGGGAAGCTTCGATGTGGTAGTAGGGATGGATTGGTTATCGAGCAACAAGGCTGAGATTGTCTGCCACAAAAAGGTCATTCGCATCCCAACAGAAGGTGGAGAAACGATCGTAGTTCATGGAGAAAAGCGCGATACGCCCCTAAGAATCATCAGCTGCCTAAAAGCTCGAAAGTATTTGCAGAAGGGATGTGCTGCCTTCTTGGCACACATCATGGATAAGAAAGCTGCTGAGCCGAAGATCGAAGACATCCCTGTCATGAGGGAATATCCTGAAGTCTTTCCAGAGGACCTGCCAGGATTGCCGCCCCAAAGGCAAGTGGAGTTCCATATTGACTTAGTTCCAGGCGCTGCGCTTGTGGCTAAAGCACCTTATCGACTTGCCCCATCTGAGATGCAGGAATTGCCGACACAACTTCAAGAGTTGTTAGACAAAGGATTCATCAGACCAAGCTTCTCACCTTGGGGAGCTCCAGTTCTGTTTGTCAAGAAGAAAGACGGTAGTTTTCGTATGTGCATCGACTACCGGGAGTTGAATAAGTTGACGATCAAGAATAGATATCCTCTGCCAAGGATCGATGATCTATTTGACCAGTTGCAAGGTTCAAGCTACTACTCGAAGATCGATTTGCGATCTGGATACCATCAGCTAAGGATACAAGAGGAAAGTATCCCAAAGACAGCCTTTAGAACTCGCTATGGACACTACGAGTTCCTAGTCATGCCGTTTGGGTTGACGAATGCACCTGAAGTTTTCATGGACCTAATGAACCGAGTCTGCAAGCCATACTTGGATAAGTTTGTGATCGTGTTTATCGATGACATTCTGATTTACTCAAAGACAAAAGCAGAGCACGAACAGCATTTGAGAACTATCTTGGAGTTACTTAAGAAGGAAAAGTTGTATGCCAAATTCTCGAAGTGCGAATTTTGGTTGCGCGAAGTCCAATTTCTTGGACACGTGGTTAATGGAGATGGGATTCACGTGGACCCCACAAAGATCGAAGCGATCAAGAATTGGGAGACTCCAAAGAAGCCAACCGAGATTCGACAATTCTTAGGTTTGGTTGGGTACTATCGAAGGTTTATTGAGGATTTTTCAAAAATCGCCCAACCATTGACTTACCTCACACAGAAGGATAAGAAGTTTGATTGGGGAATCAAACAGGAAGAAGCGTTTCAGCTGTTGAAAGACAAGCTCTGTAGGATCGTGTTTTGACCCGAACGAGTCAATCAGAGGAGTTTTGATCAGATACAGGTGCGGAAAAAAAGTACCTGATGTAGAAACAGCTAGATATTCTCTTATATCACTTTTCTGATTGATTTGACAACGTTTACATTCAATTCTCACACTGGCAGCACCTCGGTATGGAAACTAGAAAGTTACAAATGAGATCCGCTTATGGGTATATATAGTGCAGGTAGGTCCTCTCATACGGACATGTCCGTATAAGCGGACCTGACAAATAAGCGGACCTACTATGTCCGTATAAGCGGACCTGACACATAAGCGGACCCACTATGTCCGTATAAGCAGACCTGACACATAAGCGGACCTACTATGTCCATATAAGCGGACCTATCAGTTTAAACCTATATGCCATCCTATTTTCTCATAAAATGCGCCCTAATCTATACAATACAATGTATAACATGATCCAACACGAAATCAACAGATGTAGTGCACCAACAGACTCCCCCTCAGATGTTGATGGAGTCGACTATCGAGTCACAACAATGTTGTGTCTTCACATCTTCAGTCTTGATCAGTCTCTGGGCTTCTCTCTCTCAATCTTCTCTTGCAGGTCTTCAGACTCCCCCTTGCTATATGCTGGCATTTCTTCGGTTCATCAGCTTTAGGATCGTTGTCTGGCTTTCCATCTAACAGCTTCTCATTTTATCCTGCAAAAACTCTACCTCAAAGCATAAGATTTACAATTTAGAATAAAGGTGTATGCACTAAAACAAACTCTTCCTCAAACCAAACTGAAACTTTATCAGTGACAATATTGATGAACCATCTGAAAGGTTAAATTATGAAAACATTTGATTCCAAACATACACTCCCCCCTCAAATATTGCTCATCATGTTTAGCACTCGGAATTTTGAAAATCAGCTTTCCAATATCAGTTGTCTAAAATCTTTTTGACTTTTTCAAAAGTTTATGCTAAAACACACTGAAAATCTTTTTGGATTTTGAAATAAAAAAATGTAATGCAGTAAAGAAATATTTACAAACAATATTTTTGTGAGTTCGTGTAAGAGGATCATATCAGTTTATGAGACAAGTCACCAACACCGTTAAGCTTCATTTCATTTTAAGTTCTAAACAATTCACCTAGATTGTCAGTATATTTGTCCACTTAAATTTTCACACAAACTTCAACTGATCCGAGATACGATATTAATGTCTTAAGAACTTAAACTTATCCGTGTGTCCCACTACTTGAATATACTCCCGTATCCAGATCCCAATATTCAGTCTTACAGGTGAGTATACCACAAATGATATCTGTTCAGGGGTTAAACGCGAGGGCCGTGAGAGCTCAGGTCGATACTTCCGTATACGCAGAGAGATGACGGCTTCGACTTTTCGGTGTGTCCCCTTTAGAGGATCTTTTGAATTACAACAGCAGCGACTATCAATTTTATTGTTTCATCAGCTTGCTGAGGGCGGCGCTTATGTTTCAAAGAGTATGCGAAAAGCATTATCCGGGGACTAGGTCAGTACTTCCATACAGCAGAAGTCCCGGGATAATACCCCAGATATCACTGAGCATAAAGACCTAGTATCTCAGAATAAGGGACCTTTCAAACAAGATTTCAGGGGTTACCTATATATCCAAGTTTGTGTTAACCCACAGAACAAGCAAGTTTGAAATTTAGTTTATATCTCGTCACAATTTACTAAATGTGTAAAAACCTACTGGCACATCCTCAGTGAGATTGTTTATCACATTATATCTTTACATTTCTTTAGCATGTTGTGACAGTCTAGTGATGTACTATCATCTCCTCTATTCACAACGAAACTCATTTTGAATTTTATCATGTTTTTTACTTTTTCAAATTTTCTAATGTTTTTGGATTTTCTGAAATTATCTACTCCCCCTAAAATGCAAACACATTAACGAAAATTTTGAAAACTATCTAAAACTCTTGACCCACTTGAATAAAATTCAAAACAAACTGTACAGAAACATGACAACCGATATCTAATCGCTTCAATTCGCCATTCACTAGGCATAAACAATCTGAACTCCCCCTTTCACAAACCATTTTCTCATTTAGATTTCAAAACACTTATTGTTTTAATCAAAATGATTTTTCCGGAAAATGTGTTTGTTTTTACCACTAATAAGTTTACCACTTGGTTAAGTACGGGGATATGGTTCATCGTCTTGTCAGTTTTATCAAATGTAGTAAATCAAGTACAACTCAATGTCCCTGATTTACCGTTTTGCAATCAAGCAACCTGTACCGCTTGTAAAAATCATCAAACATTATCACTTGTAGGAATGACACCTCTACACAAACCATTTTATCAATCAGAATGCCGATTCCTGCTTCGCACTTACCATCCTGGAAGCTCCGGCGTAGTCATTCAACCTGTAAAGTTTTAACATTTTTAAGAATTTTTCATACAAACTCATAATACATGAATGATGCCGATTCCTGATCCACGATTACAAACTTGGGATCTCAGGCAAGTCAGGGTTTTCAAACGAAGAAAATGTCCACCCAAGCCTGACCAGCCTTGAGTGATTTCAATTCAGATTTTGTTGGGGTGTAAGTTGCTTTCTTTGTAGCGTAGAAGTCTTTAACCCCTTTCACCTTCCTATCAACCATTTTACCGAAAATTTTCTTTACATTCCCATTAAAAGCCTTCTCAACATCAAAATTATCTTTTTCAGAAAAATCCTGATTTGAGATTTCAATCTTTGCAACTTTCCTCTTAAAATTCTCAGTCCTCAATGGTGGAAAATTCTCGTCATCCATTGAAGGAACTGAGTTTTCATCACTCTCATGAAACTGTGGCTCCTCTGATTTTGTGGAATCAGATTCATCACCAGATTTTACCGCAGATTTCTTAACAAACCATTTTTGGTTGTCAAGTTTTACACTTCGCCTGTAAAATCTCTTCGAACACTCACCAATTTCAAATGTTGAATTTTTGAAAATTTTAAAATTTTCCAGAAACTCCCTGTTTTGTGTTTGTCGCTTTCGGACAGTTCCATGCAATGTGACCAGCTTCATTGCATCGGAAACAGGTTCTGGTTTCTTTCTTCACATAAGCTTCATTCTTTCTCTTCTCAGCCAGAAATTCTTGGTTAGATTGTTTCCAGAATGTGCTTTTTGCTTCCTCTTCCGAACTTGTTCCTGAAACAAATTTTGTATTTGTTTTAGAAAATTTTTCATTTTTATAGTTTTCTGGTGGAGTAAAACCAAGTCCTTTCTTTTTGTAGCTATGATTTTGGTTTGGTTTCTTTTGAAAACCCGAACCAGAATTGTAACCTTTTTTCTTGTTTAGTCGTTGTTTAACTCTTGAGGTGTAAAATTTAGGTTTTACAATAAGATTTTCATCTTTTATTTCAGAAATATTAATTTCTGTTAGTTTGAAAACCTTTTTAATCATTTCTGGTTTAACACCTCTTATTGGAAACTCTTTATCAAAATATAATTTGTCAGAACCATTCAAAGTATACACAACTTCAAATGTTTCATCATTCAAATTAGATTTTGATAGCAAAAATTCTTTACTATAAACCCGTTTTCCCGACGATTTTGAACTCTTTTCGGACGAACTCGAACTCCCGACTGACTGACATGAACTTTCGGACTCGGACTTTGACTCTGACTCCTCATCCTTATCCAACACCTGATCGACCACTCGTTTTATCAGTTCGGACTCATGATCTGTGTCGGACGCTGTGAACGTGACGTCAATATTGTCTGGTAAAACATCGGTTATCTCGGATTCTAGCTTAATATTGATCGCCTGTTTTAGTTCTTCCTCGTTAGGTTTTCTAGGCGAGTACCCTTCCCAAATCGGAGGCGGATACTTATTATAACATACACCCTGTTTCTTACCAGTATCCTTCTTCTTCTTTGGCTGTTCATCTTTAAATGCCTCAAAACCTTCAACTGTCGGATAAATTCTATCGATTATGTAGTCACAGCCTTTGTAACTTTGCAGCAATCTTCTGATTCTTTCATTCTCAGCTGCTTCATTATCCAACTCTTTCTTCCACTTTGCACATTCTTCTATGTACATGTTGATCTCTTTCTGCTTTGTCATCATGGTAGCATTCATCATTTTCAAAGCTTTCTCTCTTTCAGAGTTAGTCTTCTCCAGACTATTCACATGCCTGTTCAATACATCATACGACTTTTTCAAATTCTTTACATCAAATAACAATTGTTCTTTCAACTTTTCTAACTCACTAAACCTCTCATCTTTTTCTATACATTGTTTACAAGACTCTAAACACGTAAGACAAGGTTTTGTGACTTCAACAATCTTTTCGATCTCTATGATTTTTTCAACTTCAATAACTTTCTCAGCTTGAGTCACCTTTTCTGCTTCAATAATCTTCTCATTAACACTACTATTATCAGTTGGTGATTGGTCAAACTCTACTGATTTGTCAGAACTATTATCCGAAGATCCAGAGTTAGTTGATGTTTGATCAACAGCAATTGCTTCTTCTGAACTTTCATCGGATGAAACGGACTTTTCTTCTTGATTCTTCTTATTCACATCATTGTTCTCCATTTGTTCTTCAAGCTTCTTAATGAATTGACAAATTGACAATCTAGAGTATTCTCCATTTCTTTTTAAATCCAACAGATATGTACCCCATTCTTGTTGAGGTATGGAATTGGCTAATCTCTTAACCCATTCATTTGGATTTTTCTGAATACCCTTCTCAGACATTAAGCGAACAAGATGACTATACCTCTCAATGATACTCTTTGTACTTTCTCCTGGACAACCTGAAAACAAATCAAATTCTTTCTTTAATACATTTATTCTATTAACTGTTTCACTAGTCATATTAAAGAATTTTAAGTCCATGATTCGGAAACACGTTTATCGAGACAGTCACTTAAAATGAAATATCAAATTCAAACTAGATCCCCTTTCGAATGAAATGATTCACCTCGTGAAACACCTGAAACAAACAAACAAAACACAATCAGTTTAAAACACTTATCAAAGCAACTGAATCAAACTGATACTCTGTGCGAACTGAATCACTCGAACTGATGAATATTTTGTGCAGACTGAGGGTTGACAGACTGTGCGGACAGATATGACTCGGATCAGTTTCAAGCAATCAGACTCAGTACGTGTGAACTGATGGACTTTCGGACGACCTGATGGACTTTTAACAATTTTGAACTCCAAATCGTACGAACTGGAACAATTTCAAGCAATCTAAACTGAATTCAAGCGACCTTTTCAAACGACCTGAATACACTTCAAACTGTTTTGACCAATTTCAATGGGTCAAGATGGGCCGAAACTTGTATACCAGAAAAATCAATACGCCTCTCAACAACACATGACCTCAAACCTTTAAGTAACAAATCAATGTGATGAACAGAATATTGTTAACTTGGGCCAACAAACTATTTGTTATATCAACTGATTGGGTTATATATTTTATCGATGATATCCTTTTTTCAACTTTTGGGCCACCCAATTATCAAAATTAGATAAGAGAAAAAGGTCTTTCACTTTGCAATTATTGGGCAGACAAATCACTTATCTACACACATCTCATTAGGCCATATATTCCACCAAGAAGAAATATTATTTGTGATTGAACCAATATCCACTAAGACAACATATAATTGGGCCTCACAATCCTCCAATCATTCGCTGATGACTATTTAACTGATTGGGCCGCCGATGACTTTGACAATATTCTATTTGCCCGATTATTAGATTGTTGCCGACAAAATGATTCTACAACTTTATCACATGGGCCGCCAAAATGATACCACTAACAGCCGACAAACTAATTATGTGATCCAAATAATATGATAGGGCCGAGAGCTTTGTCACATGCAACTAAAAACTTGTGATTGGACCGTGAGTAGGCAAGAGTCATTCAATGGGCCGCACAACATGAATACACATAGGCCGACAACTTAAATCTTTTAGCACTAAAAGCGAACCATGTAGGATGTCATAAAAGCGAACCTAGACACATGGTGTTATATGAGCGGACCTAAGAAGTGACATAAAAGCGGACTTGATTTGATCTTTTTGAGCGAACCTAAATGTAATTTATGGAGCGGACCTATCAGAAAGTTTCACTTGGAGCGAACCTTCTCAAAAAGTTGAGCGAATCTATCAAAAAATGTGATGAAAAAGCGAACTTGATAGAAAATTGGAGCGAATCTATCAAAAATATGTCCTAAAAGCGAACCAAACCAACTTCTTTGGAGCGAACCTTTATCATGCTGTAAAAGCGGACCTAATTCGGAACCTAATTTGACCCATTTTTACTTTGAATTTCAGCCTCAAACTTTCAGGGATTTGACAATGATCAGTAACACACAATCTGTGAAATTTTGAGCGAATTCCGACCGTAAAATCACGTTCTGACGAAGAAAGAAGGTGTAGAAGTAAGAATTTGTGATGAAATCCAGCAAATCTATGTAGAACTCCTCCTCATGAAGCTCTGATACCACTTATAGGATCGTGTTTTGACCCGAACGAGTCAATCAGAGGAGTTTTGATCAGATACAGGTGCGGAAAACAAGTACCTGATGTAGAAACAACTAGATATTCTCTTAAATCACTTTTCTGATTGATTTGACAACTTTTACATTCAATTCTCACACCGGCAGCACCTCGGTATGGAAACTAGAAAGTTACAAATGAGATCCGCTTATGGGTATATATAGTGCAGGTAGGTCCTCTCATACGGACATGTCCGTATAAGCGGACCTAACAAATAAGCGGACCTACTATGTCCGTATAAGCGGACCTGACACATAAGCGGACCTACTATGTCCGTATAAGCGGACCTGACACATAAGCGGACCTACTATGTCCGTATAAGCGGACCTATCAGTTTAAACCTATATGCCATCCTATTTTCTCGTAAAATGCGCCCTAATCTATACAATACAATGTATAACATGATCCAAGACGAAATCAACAGATGTAGTGCACCAACAAGCTCTGCAATGCGCCGATCTTAGTGCTACCAGAGGGAACTGATGATTTCGTGGTATATTATGACGCCTCACGTCAAGGTTTGGGTTGCGTGTTGATGCAACGCCAGAAAGTCATAGCTTACGCGTTACGCCAGTTGAAGGTTCATGAAAAGAACTATACCACGCACGATTTGGAGCTAGGCGCAGTGGTATTTGCGTTGAAGATTTGGAGACATTATTTGTATCGTACAAAGTGTACAATCTTTACAGATCATAAAAGTCTGCAGCACATATTCGACCAGAAAGAACTGAATATGAGACAAAGACGCTGGGTCGAATTGTTGAACGACAACGACTGCGAGATCAAGTATCACCCAGGGAAGGCGAATGTGGTCGCCGACGCCCTAAGTCGAAAAGAAAGGATCAAGCCCATAAGGGTTAGGGCTTTGGAGATGATTATCCAGACAGATCTTTCCCTGCGCATTCGTGCCGCGCAGAAAGAGGCTCTGAAAGAAAGAAACATTGAAGAAGAATATCTCCGTGGGATGGAGAAGCAGTTAATGCCAAACGAGGAAGGAACGTTATGCTTCATGAAAAGGATTTGGGTTCCTCTGTTTGGTGGTTTGAGAAAAGTTATTTTTGATGAAGCTCACAAATCACGGTACTCCATCCATCCAGGAGCGGATAAGATGTACCAGGATCTTAAGGATTACTATTGGTGGGCGAGGATGAAAGGCGATGTTGTTGTTTATGTTAGCAAGTGTTTAACGTGCGCCAAGGTAAAAGCTGAATACCAGAAGCCTTCAGGACTTCTGCAACAACCTGAGATTCCCAAGTGGAAATGGGAACAAATTTCAATGGATTTTATAACAAAGTTGCCAAGAACGCCAAGAGGTCATGACACTATTTGGGTAATAGTGGACCGACTAACGAAATCTGCGCACTTCTTACCCATCAGAGAGAAAGATAACACGAGCAAGTTGGCTGAGATATACATGAGAGAGATCGTTGCACGTCATGGAGTGCCTCTCTCAATCATCTCTGATAGAGACGGAAGGTTTGTGTCAAGGATTTGGCAATCCTTCCAAGAAGCTCTTGGTTCTCAGTTGAATCTGAGTACAGCATTTCACCCGCAAACTGATGGCTAGAGCGAGAGAACTATTAAGACACTGGAAGATATGCTGAGGGCATGTGTTATGGATTTGGGTGGTAGCTGGGATAAACATTTACCATTGGTCGAGTTCTCGTACAACAACAGCTACCACACCAGTATTGGAGCCGCGCCATTTGAAGCTCTATATGGCCGCAAGTGCAGATCACCGCTTTGTTGGTCTGATGCTGGTGATAAACAATTGGTTGGTCCTGATGTGGTCCAGGAAACCACAGATAAGATTGCATAGATCCGAGATCGCATCAAGGCGGCTCGAGATCGACAAAAATGCTATGCGGACCGAAGAAGGAAACCTCTGGAGTTTGAGGTAGGAGACATGGTTTTGTAGAAGGTATCACCCTGGAAGGGTGTGGCACGCTTCGTAAAGCGTGGAAAGTTGAATCCGCATTATATTGGTCCATTCAAGATTCTGGAAAGAATTGGTTTAGTAGCATACAAGTTGGACTTACCTGCCGAACTGAATGGTGTTCACGATACATTTCATGTATCGAATCTGAAAAAGAGTCCAACGCAAGATACTGTTGTCATTCCCGCAGACGAGATTCATATTGATGACACGCTCCATTTTGTCGAAGAACCGGTTGAGGTTACAGATTGGAAGATCAACAAAACTCGCAGGAGCAGTGTCAAACTCGTCAAAGTTCGTTGGAATGCAAGACATGGTCCAGAATACACCTGGGAGCGTGAGGACCGAATGAAAGAGAAATACCCCCACTTGTTTCCTAAGACCCCTGTAACCAGAAGTAGAATCTAAAATTTCAGGACGAAATTTTCTTAACGGGGGGAGAATGTGACAACCCTCACCAAACCAGGTATCCGTACAAATTAATTAATATTTAATTAATGCTTAATTACTGTGCTTGCTTACAGTTGTGAATAAACTGCTACTTGAATTCTGATACATACATATACATGCATCATACTTTATTGATGTCACTCCATTATTTACACTGAACTATGGTGACAAACTTGATGCACAAAAGCACAGTAGCACAATGAACGGATAACCCAGTAAACATGCTGACATAGCCAGCACTAGACAGACACTGTCTCTGAGGCCAGTATGAGCCGGGAATAGATTACTACACTAGTAGGGAGTGTAGGGAGGTGAGGATTGTAAGACTGCGTCACTAGGTGATAGTTATAGTGACCGGATGTGCCTAAAAAATGCTCTAAGTACAAAATTCTGCACTTTATTACAAAATTCAACATTTAGTAAAGTGCAAAAACATGGGAAAATAATACTAGACACTTTCCAAAGTGTCGGGAATTCATTGTGTCACTAAAAATAATATTAAAGACACTCTAAATGCTTAATTAGCACTTTAACGGATTAATATCCAACCGAACAACCGGACTTTACCCGGAACATAAAAATATTGTCAATAACATTGTTTATCCTTTTCTGAGCTAGTTAGGGTCCCCGAACACCCTAACACCCGTTATAATACACCACATACTATTACACTAATTTTAATCTCTAACTAAACTCACTAACACTTAACTACTTGGTTGGAATCAAACCATAACCCCCCCCCCTTCAACCGATCGGTCCCCATGTGGGACACACTCCACAAATTTTATGATTATTTTATTAATCCATGTCCCATATCTAACTTACACAATACATATTGGATAATACACTAATATGGTCTATAAGTAAGACCATAAGATCACCATTTCATTCACATCAACACAACACAAAATTTTGTTCTCTCTTTCCCTCTCCTTGAGGTCGGCTGAAACCATCATCCATCCTCCACCCATCATTCAAGTTTGATCTTGCTATTTCACATACACACAAAGGTGAAAGGTCACACACAAGGAGGCTCGGTGCTTTCGGAATCACAAGAACCTCACTACGTTGCTTTTATCCACCTTGTTTTCGCTTTGATTCTTCCCTAGCCTTGAGCTAGTTGTAAGTGCTTCTAAACACTCTCTTGTTCATGTTTAAAGTGGTTAATAAGAGATTTAACGGATAAAAATCAAGAACACTAAAGATCAAAACATAAAGTCTTGAAAGAAAGATAAACCTGATGGATAAAGAGTAACTATTAGTGTAAATCTTGTGAATCTTGTTTAGAAATGACTATTTTATGTTGTTTGATGCTAGTAGTGGAATGGGTCGTCATCTAACCATGCTAGTTCATGTTCATGGAACATGAACTAGTGATATGTTAAGTGTGAAAGTTGTAAGATAACGAATCTTTCCACAATATGAACATGAACTTGTGTAAAAATGATTTTTCTGGTAAAATAGAGTTTTAAACTAGTATATCTAAAGATCTACAAGTGATATTTTCGAAGAACCAAGTGTAAGATGCAAATCTTGTTTAAAAGCCGGATCTTACACAACTAAAAGCATTTTTGCAAACAAACAAGTGTGTAAACACTTGTGTGACAAAAGGTTTAACAAAGGAATAATTTCATAATTTTTGGAATAGAAGTTGTAAAGTTACATGTTCTTTAAAAATAAAGTTTTCAAGAAACCGATTATATTTTTAAGGATGGAAAGATCTACTAAAAATGTAGGGAAGTTACTACATATTTTTACACAAATTACAAGTTCATGAGTTTGCAATCTATACTTATTCTTGACTAGTTTGATGTTTGAATATTGTATATTGATGATTGGAAAATTGGTTGATTGAATTTTTAAAAGAAAATGATACGCTAGTAAGCGTGGCCACCTCCAGTTACAGAGGAAACTCTGGCGAAATTTTTTCAGAAATATAACACTTGGAAATATTTTTGACAAGTGTTTATGAATATATTTTGACTTGTTTTTCCAAATAAAATTCGCCACGATTTTTATTACAAAATTTCCAAGTGTGGGAGGTGGATTTTCGTAAATAAAACTTGTTAAATATATATTTAGAATATATATTTCATAGCAAGACGCTTGTGTGATTTTATGATTATTTTGTGAACTATATGTATATTATTTTTAGAATAAAAATAATATAACTTGGAAATGTCATGAAGTTACGACCTCCAAGATAATATCAACGCCCTCACAAATAAATATTTAAGTTACACTGGTATTATTATTACCACACGAACTTTAAACTGTAACTTATGTATTTTCGGAAAATACCCTTAAATGTGTATTTTGACAAAGTATTATTTTGGAAATTGTAAGGAATAAAATATAATATTTTTGGGAAAAATATGTATATTTTCGAGATATAATATTCTAGACAAATGAATTAAAATATATTTTATTAAGTGAGACTTAATAGTATATTTTTGAAGTTATAAAAACGCACATGTATTAATAACCCCATCCTTGGGAAGGAATATAATTAATAAATAATTAAGAAGTGTAAATTACGAAATAGTTGCCTAACTATTTCCCAAAAACTTAAACCTTACGCCAAGGCATGGCCGTCCGTCTAATAAAAGTTAGTACGTGTAGGTCGTCACACAGCAGGTTGATTGGGAGATCCTGTGAGTTCATGTCCCCCTTTTCTCTTAACTGTTTTCAGTTTTTATACTTCGGGGGTGAAATACATGTTACTATGATTATGAATACTTTTTACATGGTATGGTTAGCGTGAGGGTTACTACTTAGATCATGTGAGTGGGTAGGCGGGAACTGGAGGCCATTAATCCTCATTGTAGGACCGAGGGTCATTAGCGGTAGATCTATCTGGGTGTAGCGAGCCCAACTCCAGGCCCAACAGAACGGACCTCGGGGTGACTTTGAGCCCTACGCAAAAATCTGCTAGGTTTGAGTCTTCCTACTGCACTTCACACATATCAATGGCCTTGCAAACCATTGGTGATCTCTTTATTTCCTTATTTGCTACATACCAGGGATTTTTATACTTACAAAGGTTTTACATACTCACATTACATAAACTCGCTCAACAATTTTTGTTGATTTTTCCAACTTACATGTATTTTAGGGAATTAGGGATCTGGCGAGGTATGCTACGTTTTCACACTGCGTAAGGGAAATGAGGTCATCCAAGTTTAGGGGTTGTGGCTTTTACCTGTACGAGTCACAAGTCTTAAACTGTGTCTATTTCATGTTTGCGGTTGTGTCTTATGAACAATGTTTTTATTTTGTTATGTTGTAATCCCGTTGCATGTGTCGACGTTTTAAAACAATGTTGTGGTACTTTTACTTTAAAACATGAATCTATGGATGATCGTCATGGTTTTACATTCATATAGATTTGTTGTGATTAAGCTATGGTATTAAGAAGTCACACCAAATAAACCCACGCTTCCGCAAAGCCAGGGTGTGACATAACTATCACCGGAACACCGGCTTCTTCACCGATTGAGATCCGAATATCTTCAACAGACGCAACGTTCCTAATCCCACTAATCTCATGCGACTGAGCTTTTAACGGGCCAGACCTTCACACATCTAACAGAATCGGAACACCACCGTAGGCCAAAATCGCCCACACATTATCAGGATCCGTTGTTATTGCTTCAACAGCCATAGTCGCCTTCTCCTTCAAGTGTAACGATCCGGATTCAACAACTCTTGCTATCATTATCGCATGGATCTACCTAATTTTCTACATGAACGAGCCTCTGTTCGTTTTCGATTTTGAAATCGAACACTAGTTGATTTTGATTTTTTTTGTTTTTACTGATTGTGTGTAACACCCTTATTATTGTCTTAAGGTTTTCGTATAGTTTACGAAAACAAACATGTAATTTTGATAAATAAGGTTAGTTAAAACTTTTACAATTTAAAAGTATATACAACTTAATGTAATTGAATTCGTCGTTTAAAAGATACGACAAAACGCCGCGCGGAAGCTTGTATTTTATCGTGTTCGGTTCCTCATCGAGCTTTATCTTCATCCGGGCACTCTTGACATTCACCTATGATCAAAACCAACTTAAAAGATAGTTTTGATAGTTAAATAACAAGTTTAAACAAGTTATGTGGGTCAAACAAACAAAATTAAACAATTCTGAGATTCAGGGGGGGCTAGACGCCCCACCTAGCCCCTTTTTTTGACAGCAAGTTCCTTTATTGTTGCTGCACTTTGCCCAGCTACGAAAATTCACCAAATATTAACTTAGAACTTGCATAACTTTCACAATACAAGTCCGTTTTACGCGGTTCTTTTTCCTATGCGACCGTAATTTAATTCTCCATCTCATGGAGTTAAAATCCGACATCCGGATTAACAAAATTTCAGACTTATAAGTAAGCCCTTACGACCCTTTTTACTAAATTTTGACCCGTTCATGATTTTATCACACAAACATGTTTATTTGATCTTTAAACTCATGAAATTCATAACTTCAATATCTCCTATCATATTAATCTCAAATCACAAGTTTCTTACATAACAAAAACCCGTTTACGCTTAAGTGCTTATTTTGACCCGTTAAGGGTATTTAAGCACTTTCAAGCCTAAAATCGCTTTCGATTGCTTCTAGCATCCCATCACCACATTTCTCATCATATAATCTTCCACCACAACTATATTTATCGTGGGTTTAATGTGGTGATCTATATAAACCAAATTTTACCTCTCGAATCATTATTTTACGGCAAAGACTCAAATAGTGCCATTTGACTAATATATTACCTCTTTCAGCTTCTATACTTATTCTAAGTATTTATCTAATCATGAAACTTGTTTCCAAACAACCTTTAAGGGTTGTTTGCTCAGTTTAACTTATAAGGGCGTTTTGGTCCATTTTGGCCCTTCATTAACTATGAGAGATTATTGCAAACATGTTGACCCATAAGCCCTCTTTTTAACTATGGTTTTATTTGAAAAGTCATTATGCCTTTCAAATGTAATGACCATCGTCCGTAACATTTGGTTTAGCTATTAAAGTAGCCAGAAATCTATTTTTGACTCCGTTTAACTCTCATCAAACCTTACATTTAAATGAGAGTTATTCTATCATGCGTACCTGGCTCAGATAAATATATTGACCCGTTTCGATACCTTGCCTTAGTAACCGCTAAGCAATAGCGATGTACATATCCATCTGATATTTATTCCTATAATCATATAGCTCAACAAACCATTAGTCGATATTGTCAAAGGGTGATAATTTCACCTTTTGACCCGATTGGTCTAAAGGACCATGAAACTCTATGAGATGGTATTTATTACCATCTTATCCACATGTAGGATCGGTTTCGACCTGAATGAGTCGTTCGGAAGAGCTCTCGTACGTTTCAAAGGCGGAAACTAAGAAACGAACTTGAAAACAGCTAGAAAATCACTTTAATCCTCTTTTATATTCAATTGATAATGTTTACAGTGAGAGGAAATACCGGCAGCACTTCGGTATCAACTGACCCTATCGTTACCAATGACAATACAATGACAGCTATTTATAGTGCCTCTCCAACCGTTTGAAATCCTTCAAACGGTCAACATATTCAAACGAGAAGCCTCAAACGGCCATCTCCAAATGTTCTTGTTCAAACGACCAAGCATGAAATGATAGTTCTTCAAACGGTTAACCTCCAATTTACACTTTCAAACGATTGGACCATTAAAACAAATGCCTCTCATTGGACCATGCATCATTTGTCTCATATGTAACTATGCAATGATGATGTCATCATTGTGATGTCATCATCAAAGATGATGACATAATCTTTGATTCGAACCGCAACGAAACTGAGACTCGATATAAGACGAAAACGACAGATGACTGCACCAACAGACTCCCCCTCAGATGTTGACGAGTCTTAAGTGTCGAGTCTTCACAGTCTTCAGTCTTGATCTGTCTCTGGGCTTCACTCTCAGTCTTTTCTTGCAGGACTTCAGACTCCCCCTTGCGATATGCTGGCATTTCTTCAGATCATCAGCATCATCAGCATTAGGATCGTTGTCTGTCTTTCCATCTCACAGCTTTTCATCTTATCCTGCAAAAACTCTACCCCAAAGTAAATTTCTCTCACATATATATCTCAAACATAAACACTCGCACTAATTCAGACTCTCCTTCAAAACAAACACAGATTTTCCAATCTGATGAACCACTATAAGTTTAGATTATGAAAACATTTAATTCCAAATATACACTCCCCCTCAAATATTACTCATCATGTTTAGCACTTGGAATTTTGAAAATCTGCTTTTCAATACCAGTTGTCGAAAATCTTTTTGAATTAATCTTTTTGAATTTTGGAATAAAGAAACATGTAATGCAGTAAAGAAATATTTACAAACAATATTTTTGTGAGTTCGTGTAAGAGGATCATATCAGTTTTGAGACAAATCACCAACACCGTTAAGCTTCATTTCATTTTAAGTTTTAAACAATTCACCTAGATTGTCAGTATGTTTGTCCACTTAAATTTTCACACAAAGTTCAACTGATCCGAGATACCATATTAATGACTTAAGAACTTAAACTTATCCGTGTGTCCCACTACTTGTATATACTCCCGTATCCAAATCCCAATATTCAGTCTTACAGGTGAGTATACCACAGATGATATATGTTCAGGGGTTAAATGCGAGGGCCGTGAGAGCTCAGGTCGATACTTCCGTATACGCAGAGAGATGACGGCTTTGACTTTTCGGTGTGTCCCCTTTAGAGGATCTTTTGATTTCAACAGCAGCGACTATCAATTTTATTGTTTCATCAGCTTGCTGAGGGCGATGCTATGTTTCAAGCATTTGCGGAAAGCATTATCTGGGGACTAGGTCAGTACTTCCATACAGCAGAAGTCCCGGGATAATACCCCAGATATCACTGAGCATAAAGACCTAGTATCTCAGAATAAGGGACCTTTCAAACAAGATTTCAGGGGTTACCTATATATCCAAGTTTGTGTTAGCCCACAGAACAAGCAAGTTTGAAATTTAGTTTATATCTCGTCACAATTTACTAAATGTGTAAAAACCTACTGGCACATCCTCAGTGAGATTGTTTATCACATTATATCTTTACATTTCTTTAGCATGTTGTGACAGTCTACTGATGTACTATCATCTCCTCTATTCACAACGAAACTCATTTTGAATTTTATCATGTTTTTTACTTTTTCAAATTTTCTAATGTTTTTGGATTTTCTGAAATATCTACTCCCCTTAAAATGCAAACACATTAAAGAAATTTGAAAACTATCTAAGCTTTAGACCTACTTGAAAAAAAATTCAAAACAAACTGTACAGAAACATGACAACCAATATCAAATCGCCTCAATTCGCCATTCACTAGGCATAAACAATCTGAACTCCCCCTATCACAAACCATTTTCTCATTTAGATTTCAAAACACTTAAGTTTGTTTTAATCAAAATGATTTTTCCGGAAAATGAGTTTGTGTTTATCACTTGTAAGTTTACCACTTGGTTAAGTACGGGGATATGGTTCATCATATTGTTCTTTGAGCTATCATAAGTAGTAAATCAAGTACAAATCAATGTCCCTGATTTACCGTTTTGCAATCAAGCAACCTGTACCACTTGTAAAAATCACCAAACAAACCACTTGTAGGAATGTCACCTCTACACAAACCGTTTTACCAATCAGAATGCCGATTCCTGCTTCGCACTTACCAACCTGGAAGCTCCGGCGTAGTCCTTTAACCTGTAAATTTTTAACAATTTTAAGAATTTTTCATACAAACTCATAATACATGAATGATGCCAATTCCTGATCCACGATTACAAACTTGGGATCTCCGGCAAGTCAGGATTTTCAAGCAAAGAAAATGTCCACCTAAGCCTGACCAGCCTTGGGTGATTTCAATTCAGATTTTGTTGGGGTGTAAGTTGCTTTCTTTTTAGCGTAGAAATCTTTTACCCCTTTCACCTTCCCATCAACCATCTTTCCGAAAATCTTCTTAACTTTCCCATTAAATGCTTTCTCAACATCAAAATTATCCTTTTCAGAATAACCCTGATTTGAGATTTCAGACTTTCCAGCTTTCCTTTTAAAATTCTCAGTCCTCAATGGTGGAAAATTCTCATCATCCATTAAAGGAACTAAGTTTTCAACACTCTCATCAAACTGTGGCTCCTCTGATTTTGTGGAATCAGATTCATCACCAGATTTTACCTCAGATTTCTTAACAACCCATTTTTGGTTGTCAAGTTTCACACTTCGCCTGTAAAATCTCTTCGAACACTCACCAACTTCAAATGTTGAATTTTTGAAAACTTTAAATTTTTCAGTTGGTGGTTCGGTTTTATCAACTACAACTTGTTTCAATTTTCCAGAAACTCCCTGTTTTGTGTTCGTCGCTTTCGGACAGTTCCATGCAATGTGACCAGCTTCATTGCATCGGAAACAGGTTCTTGTTTCTTTCTTCACATAAGCTCCATTCTTTCTCTTCTCGGCAAGAAATTCTTGGTTAGATTGTTTCCAGAATGGACTTTTTGCTTCCTCTTCTGAGCTTGTACCTGAAACAAATTTTGTATTTTTAGAAAATTTTTCATTTTTATAGTTTTCTGATGGAGTAAAACCAAGTCCTTTCTTTTTGTAGCTACGATTTTGGTTTGGTTTCTTTTGAAAAACAGAACCAGAATTGTAACCTTTTTTCTTGTTTAACCTTTGTTGAACTCTTGAGGTGTAAAATTTAGGTTTACCATTATGATTTAAATCTTTTATTTTAGAAATATTAATTTCTGTTAGTTTGAAAACCTTTTTAATCAATTCATTTTTAACACCTCTTATTGGAAACTCTTTATCAAAATATAATTTGTCAGAACCATTCAAAGTATACACAACTTCAAATGTTTCATCCTTCAAATTAGATTTTGACAATAAAAACTCTTTACTGTAAACCCGTTTTCCCGATGATTTTGAACTCTTTTCGAACGAATTCGAACTCCTGACTGACTGACACGAACTTTCGGACTTGGACTTTGATTCTGGCTCCTCATCCTTATCCAACACCTGATCGACCACTCGTTTTATCAGTTCAGACTCATGATCTGTATCGGACGCTGTGAACGTGACGTCAATATTGTCCGGTAAAACATCGGTTATCTCGGATTCTAGCTTAATATTGGCCGCCTGTTTTAGTTCTTCCTCATTAGGTTTTCTAGGCGAATACCCTTCCCAAATCGGAGGCGGACACTTATTATAACAGACACCCTGTTTCTTACCAGTATCCTTCTTCTTCTTTGGCTGATCATCTTAAAATGCCTCAAAACCTTCAACTGTCGGATAAATTCTATCAATTATGTAGTCACAGCCTTTGTAACTTTGCAGCAATCTTCTGATTCTTTCATTCTCAGCTGCTTCATTATCCAACTCTTTCTTCCATTTTGCACATTCTTCAATGTACAAGTTGATCTCTTTCTGCTTTGTCATCATTGTAGCATTCATCATCTTCAAAGCTTTTTCTCTTTCTGAGTTAGTCTTCTCCAGACCATTCACATGCCTATTCAATACATCATATGACTTTTTCAAGTTCTTTACATCAAACAACAATTGTTCTTTTAACTTTTCTAACTCACTAAACCTCTCGTCTTTCTCTATACATTGTTTACAAGACTCTAAACATGTAAGACAGGGTTTTGTGACTTCAACGATCTTCTCAACTTCAACTCTCTTTTCAACTTCCACAATCTTCTCAATCACTTTGACTTCCTTCATTTCCTTTGCAGCTTTCCTCTCTTTCAGTTTCTTCAGTTTTTCTGCAAAATAAAATTCAAAACTATCAGAAGATAAGTGAGTTTTTCCAATATTAATCTGTTCAATCTCTTCATCACTATCACTTGTTTCTGATGAACTGTTTTCAGAAGAAACAGATTCTTCATCTTCACTTTTCTCTTCATCAGATAGCACTTCCATCCATTCCTTCAGCATTTCTGGCTTTTGAATAATATGTGCAATGAACGCTTTAACATTTGAATCAGCTGGAATAAACTTGTCCCAGCTAAAACCTTCAGCCATTTTCTCATCATCTTGTTCAATGATGCCATAATAAGCTTTCCTGTTTGCATCCTCGATCAGTCTTCCATGTGCCTTTTGAGGTTCCTTTTGTTGATGCGGTTGATGAGTGATTTGCTGATAAATTGTCTTCCTATAATAATCATCTTTCCCAGACGATTCCTTTTCTCCTCTTGGCTGCTGATTTTTGCACTCTCTTTTAAAATGACCTTTCTCTCTGCAAAGAAAACAAACAACTTTAGATTTATCAAATCCAAGATTAGAAAGATTTGCATCCAAGAAATCATTTCTCCCTGTAACCAATCTAAACTTTTCTGCTCTCCTCAAAACGCTCGCCAAGGCCCACTTGATGTCCATCGATTCTAGCTCCTCTGCATCGATCTGGTCATAATCTTCTTTTGTCAGCATTGGATTGCCAATTCTTCCTGCAATCAACCCTTCATAAGACTCTAATGCAGTGACCAGTAATCCCATATGATGCTTTACAACTTCTTCAGAATAATTCTGTCCATTTTGAAGATGTAGAGCTACATTGCACTGAATCGAATGTCCATTTCCAGCAGATGCACTTTGAATACTTGGAGGATTCACCGTTGAAAACCCACTAGTGTTGAAAGATCCTTGACTGCTTGGTTCAGACTGATTTCCAGCACTAAATGCAGTTTGTATCTTTGGACTGGCTTCAGCAGTTTGAACATTTCCTTTATAGTATAATTTGATATCTTGTTGATGAGTAGAACTGTTCATTCTAGCAATTTTCTGCTGCTCCAGATCCTGTGCCTCCAACTTCTCTATAAACTGTGCAATAGATAACTTTTTAAACTGTCCAGAATTTTTCAATATCATCAGATATGTACCCCATTCCTGTTGTAGTAGCGCATCAGCAAGCTTTTCAACCCATTCTGCTGCATTTTTTGTAATCTTTAACTGTGACATGGTGCGAACCAGATGACAGTATCTTTCAATAAGAGTTTTCGTTGTTTCACCAGGCATGCACGTAAACAGCTCAAATTCCTTCTTTAGTAAAGATGCTTTACTTTGTAGCATTTCCGTACTTCCCTCAAACTTCTTCTTAAGAGCTTCCCAGATAGAATAAGCATTTTCATCGTGTTGAAGCAACACAAATATATCTTCTTTAACAGCTTGTTGTAACAGATTGATCATCATTTTTTCTCCTTTGTAACTCTCTCTTTCTTGCTCCGTGAATTCTGAAATAATTTTATCGACACCCGCTGAATTCTTTGGTCTTTCATATTCAGTTTCGATGCTCTCCCAAGCTTTTAAATGATTCGGCTGAACCCAATTCTCAAACCGTTTCTTCCATCCGTGATAATCTTCAATTCCCATAAGTTTCGGAAGTTTTTGCATCGTTCCGGTTTCATTCTCCGTTGTCATATTCTTAGCAATGTCGGACGGACTAGCAGGAGTTGTAGCAAACGCGTTATAAAAATCTTAACTCATGATTTAATATTGAAGAATTTCCCAAACTAGCTTTCAAATGAACTGGTTCACCTTGTAAACATATACCGGACGATCTCGAATTACCTGATATAAACAAGCAAACCAAACACAATCAGTTTAATCACTTATCAATTAACTAAAACAAATTGATACTCTTGTGCGAACTGAATGACTCGAACTGATGGATATTCTGTGTAAACTGAAATTTGACACACTTGTGCGGACTGAATGTTGACAAACTGTGCGGACTACTATGACCCGGACCAAAATCAATCGACCTGGAGACTTTCAATTCATATGAACAAATTCAGTTTCAAACGATCTGAACCGAAATCAAGTGATCTTTTCAAAAGATCTGACCCTATTTCATGCAAACTGAATTCCCTTTCAAATGACCTGGTTCAAAGTTCAAGTAGACTAGACCCTTTCAAACGACCTTGAATATCTATACCCACTTCACACAACCTGACCACACTGTTTGAATCTTCAAAACTTGGACTGTAGACACTTTCGAAAACTGTGTCGGCAACAACAATTTTTCAAACAAATAATATTGAACCGATACTCTCTTAATTCTTTTCACATTGTCCACTGACTTCAAAAGACTGACAACACAATTAATTGGTCGACACAATGTAATGGGCTGACACAATGAATTGAGTATTATCACATGTAAACAGACCAACTCACATGCAACTTTGACTTAAAAAAAACGCTGACACTCCTTAATATCTATTGGGCCGCAAACTGATTAATACACATGGGCTGGTGATTTATGCTCTCATTGATTGGACCAACGTTCTACTAACTCGACAAATGATTGGGCCTCAATCAAAATTAGTAAACAATTTCCCTTTTGAACATGGCCGACACTCAATATTCATATTATTGGACCTTAACTATGCATTGGACAACTAAAATGAATTAAGCAAAACATGCACATGGGCTGCCGATGTATAAGTGAATCGGTTGACAGTGATTGGGCCGTTAATATCATTCACATGCAACACTTAAAAATCTGACACTCCTTTATTATAATCACATGCAACCTTGAACAAAAACAACATGTGAACCTCCTTTATTATAATCACATGCAACCTTGAACAAAAACAACATGTGACCGACTGACATCCTCGATTAATGATTCACTAAGGCTGGCAACAACATATGCAAATCGACATCATTCTTTTAAAGATTCACACAATTCAATGCACAAACATGTGAATTACTGAACCACTTTCAAACAGTTAACCTATTATTTTCAAACTGTCAGTCACCTTCAAACAGACATGGTCAATTTCAAACGGGCAACCATGTATTTTTCAAACGATAGTGATTGCTTTTCAAACGGTATGAAACTTTCAAACGATAGGAACCAATTTCAAACGATAGAATCCAGTTCAAACGATAGGACAACTGTTTCAAACAATACTTCAAACGATTGGACGATTTCAAACGGAAGGTTTAATGACGTCATCACAACACGAACAATTTCAAACGGACTGCCATTTTCTGTCAGTTTAATATGAATCTCAGTCTGAAACTTTTAAGGCTTTGTTAGATATCAGTTCCGAACACAGTGTGAAGATTTGAGCCAATTTTAACCGTAAAACGTATCGGTTTTGAACAGAAGGTGTAGAAAAAACAGATTTTCAAGCTGAATATGGTAAGAACTCCTCGTCCTGAGCTCTGATACCACTTGTAGGATCGGTTTCGACCTGAATGAGTCGTTCGGAAGAGCTCTCGTATGTTTCAGGGGCGGAAACTAAGAAACGAACTTGAAAACAGCTAGAAAATCACTTTAATCCTCTTTTATATTCAATTGACAATGTTTACAGTGAGAGGAAATACCGGCAGCACTTCGGTATCAACTGACCCTATCGTTACCAATGACAATACAATGACAGCTATTTATAATGCCTCTCCAACCATTTGAAATCCTTCAAACGGTCAACATATTCAAACGAGAAGCCTCAAACGGCCATCTCCAAACGTTCTTGTTCAAACGACCAAGCATGAAATGATAGTTCTTCAAACGGTTAACCTCCAATTTACACTTTCAAACGATTGGACCATTAAAACAAATGCCTCTCATTGGACCATGCATCATTTGTCTCATATGTGACTATGCAATGATGATGTCATCATTGTGATGTCATCATCAAAGATGATGACATAATCTTTGATTCGAACCGCAACGAAACTGAGACTCGATATAAGACGAAGACGACAGATGACTGCACCAACACCATATGACTAACTCCGGTTTACACCGTATAGTCGTTCTACTTGTAAATCATCTATTGATTTCTTTGACCCATCATAACCCATGCTATAACATGTCTTTCCCCAATTTAACGGTTATGGTCAACAAGTGACCAAAGTACCATTTTACCCTTATTATTTGCAATGGTTTACCTTATAAGGTAACCATTTAAAAACTCGTTATCTTGTTTAGAAATGACTATTTTATGTTGTTTGATGCTAGTAGTGGAACGGATCGTCATCTAACCATGCTAGTTCATGTTCATGGAACATGAACTAGTGATATGTTAAGTGTGAAAGTTGTAAGATGACGAATCTTTCCACAATATGAACATGAACTTGTGTAAAAATGATTTTTTAGGTAAAATAGAGTTTTAAACTAGTATATCTAAAGATCTACAAGTGATATTTTCGAAGAACCAAGTGTAAGATGCAAATCTTGTTTAAAAGCCGGATCTTACACAACTAAAAGCATTTTTGCAAACAAACAAGTGTGTAAACACTTGTGTGACAAAAGGTTTAACAAAGGAATAATTTCATAATTTTTGGAATAGAAGTTGTAAAGTTACATGTTCTTTAAAAATAAAGTTTTCAAGAAACCGATTTTATTTTTAAGGATGGAAAGATCTACTAAAAATGTAGGGAAGTTACTACATATTTTTACACAAATTACAAGTTCATGAGTTTGCAATCTATACTTATTCTTGACTAGTTTGATGTTTGAATATTGTATATTGATGATTGGAAAATTGGTTGACTGAATTTTTAAAAGAAAATGATACGCTAGTAAGCGTGGCCACCTCCAGTTACAGAGGAAACTCTAGCGAAATTTTTCCAGAAATATAACACTTGGAAATATTTTTGACAAGTGTTTATGAATATATTTTGACTTGTTTTTCCAAATAAAATTCGCCACGATTTTTATTACAAAATTTCCAAGTGTCGGAGGTGGATTTTCGTAAATAAAACTTGTTAAATATATATTTAGAATATATATTTCATAGCAAGACGCTTGTGTGATTTTATGATTATTTTGTGAACTATATGTATATTATTTTTAGAATAAAAATAATATAACTTGGAAATGTCATGAAGTTACGACCTCCAAGATAATATCAACGCCCTCACAAATAAATATTTAAGTTACACTGGTATTATTATTACCACACGAACTTTAAACTGTAACTTATGTATTTTCGGAAAATACCCTTAAATGTGTATTTTGACAAAGTATTATTTTGGAAATTGTAAGGAATAAAATATAATATTTTTGGGAAAAATATGTATATTTTGGAGATATAATATTCTAGACAAATGAATTAAAATATATTTTATTAAGTGAGACTTAATAGTATATTTTTGAAGTTATAAAAACGCACATGTATTAATAACCCCATCCTTGGGAAGGAATATAATTAATAAATAATTAAGAAGTGTAAATTACGAAATAGTTGCCTAACTATTTCCCAAAAACTTAAACCTTACGCCAAGGCACGGCCGTCCGTCTAATAAAAGTTAGTACGTGTAGGTCGTCACACAGCAGGTTGATTGGGAGATTACTATTTCGAGACGCACTTCTGTGAGTTCGTGTCCCCCTTTTCTCTTAACTGTTTTCAGTTTTTATACTTCGGGGGTGAAATACATGTTACTATGATTATGAATACTTTTTACATGGTATGGTTAGCGTAAGGTGGGTTACTACTTAGATCATGTGAGTGGGTAGGCGGGAACTGGAGGCCATTAATCCTCATTGTAGGACCGAGGGTCATTAGCGGTAGATCTATCTGGGTGAAGCGAGCCCAGCTCCAGGCCCAACAGAACGGACCTCGGGGTGACTTTGAGCCCGACGCAAAAATCTGCTAGGTTTGAGTCTTCCTACTGCACTTCACACATATCAATGGCCTTGCAAACCATTGGTGATCTCTTTATTTCCTTATTTGCAACATACCAGGGATTTTTATACTTACAAAGGTTTTACATACTCACATTACATAAACTCGTTCAACAATTTTTGTTGATTTTTCCAACTTACATGTATTTCAGGGAATTAGGGATCTGGCGAGGTATGCTACATTTTCACGCTGCGTAAGGGAAATGAGGTCATCCAAGTTTAGGGGTTGTGGCTTTTACCTGGACGAGTCACAAGTCTTAAACTGTGTCTATTTCATGTTTGCGGTTGTGTCTTATGAACAATGTTTTTATTTTGTTATGTTGTAATCCCGTTGCATGTGTCGACGTTTTAAAACAATGTTGTGGTACTTTTACTTTAAAACATGAATCTATGGATGATCGTCATGGTTTTACATTCATATAGATTTGTTGTGATTAAGCTATGGTATTAAGAAGTCACACCAAATAAACCCACGCTTCCGCTAAGCCAGGGTGTGACACAACTATCACCGGAACACCGGCTTCTTCACCGATTGAGATCCGAATATCTTCAACAGACGCAACGTTCCTAATCCCACTAATCGCATGCGACTGAGCTTTTAACGGGCCAGACCTTCACACATCTAACAGAATCGGAACACCACCGTAGGCCGAAATCGCCCACACATTATCAGGATCCGTTGTTATTGCTTCAACAGCCATAGTCGCCTACTCCTTCAAGTGTAACGATCCGGATTCAACAACTCTTGCTATCATTATAGCATGGATCTACCTAATTTTCTACATGAACGAGCCTCTGTTCGTTTTCGATTTTGAAATCGAACACTAGTTGATTTTGATTTTTTTTTTTGTTTTTACTGATTGTGTGTAACACCCTTATTATTGTCTTAAGGTTTTCGTATAGTTTACGAAAACAAACATGTAATTTTGATAAATAAGGTTAGTTAAAACTTTTACAATTTAAAAGTATATACAACTTAATGTAATTGAATTCGTCGTTTAAAAGATACGACAAAACGCCGCGCGGAAGCTTGTATTTTATCGTGTTCGGTTCCTCATCGAGCTTTATCTTCATCCGGGCACTCTTGACATTCACCTATGATCAAAACCAACTTAAAAGTTAGTTTTGATAGTTAAATAACAATTTTAAACAAGTTATGTGGTCAAACAAACAAAATTAAACAATTTTGAGATTCAGGGGGGGCTAGACGCCCCACCTAGCCCCTTTTTTGACAGCAAGTTCCTTTATTGTTGCTGCACTTTGCCCAGCTACGAAAATTCACCAAATATTAACTTAGAACTTGCATAACTTTCACTATACAAGTCCGTTTTACGCGATTCTTTTTCCTATGCGACCATAATTTAATTCTCCATCTCATGGAGTTAAAATCCGACATCCGGATTAACAAAATTTCAGACTTATAAGTAAGCCCTTACGACCCTTTTTACTAAATTTTGACCCGTTCATGATTTTATCACACAAACATGTTTATTTGATCTTTAAACTCATGAAATTCATAACTTCAATATCTCCTATCATATTAATCTCAAATCACGAGTTTCTTACATAATAAAAACCCGTTTACGCTTAAGTGCTTATTTTGACCCGTTAAGGGTATTTAAGCACTTTCAAGCCTAAAATCGCTTTCGATTGCTTCTAGCATCCCATCACCACATTTCTCATCATATAATCTTCCACCACAACTATATTTATCGTGGGTTTAATGTGGTGATCTATATAAACCAAATTTTACCTCTCGAATCATTATTTTACGGCACAGACTCAAATAGTGCCATTTGACTAATATATTACCTCTTTCAGCTTCTATACTTATTCTAAGTATTTATCTAATCATGAAACTTGTTTCCAAACAACCTTTAAGGGTTGTTTGCTCAGTTTAACTTATAAGGGCGTTTTGGTCCATTTTGGCCCTTCATTAACTATGAGAGATTATTGCAAACATGTTGACCCGTAAGCCCTCTTTTTAACTATGGTTTTATTTGAAAAGTCATTATGCCTTTCAAATGTAATGACCATCGTCCGTAACATTTGGTTTACCTATTAAAGTAGCCAGAAATCTATTTTTGACTCCGTTTAACTCTCATCAAACCTTACATTTAAATGAGAGTTATTCTATCATGCGTACCTGGCTCAGATCAATATATTGACCCGTTTCGATACCTTGCCTTAGTAACCGCTAAGCAATAGCGATGTACATATCCATATGATATTTATTCCTATAATCATATAGCTCAACAAACCATTAGTTGATATTGTCAAAGGGTGATAATTTCACCTTTTGACCCGATTGGTCTAAAGGACCATGAAACTCTATGAGATGGTATTTATTACCATTTTATCCATATGACTAACTCCGGTTTACACCGTATAGTCGTTCTACTTGTAAATCATCTATTGATTTCTTTGACCCATCATAACCCATGCTATAACATGTCTTTCCCCAATTTAACGGTTATGGTCAACAAGTGACCAAAGTACCATTTTACCCTTATTATTTGCAATGGTTTACCTTATAAGGTAACCATTTAAAAACTCGTTATCTTTTAGTCATTTCATGACTAATTAACCGCATTAGCTCCTTTTTATCCATTAAACATGATTTATGACCATTGTCTTTTGTTCCGGACCGAACTTGCCGTGTCGGAACATCATAATTTAAAACAAGACTTACTATTCACGACCTATCAAACCAATAGGTATTAATTAACTAGAGTGTAAGCTTTACTTACCTTGTATCCTGATTATGCTCTTTTCCGCGTATACGATCCGTTTGACCCGCTTTTTTCCCCAAGCCTCCATCTAGCTTGTCAAGAGTCAAACTAGCATCATAATTCGTAAGATGGTTAGATTTGTCATCATTATTATGACTAGTTCATCTTACGGACTTTATGTCGAAACTTCTATTCGACTTCATCATAGGTTAGTTTGACTTTCTAAAGTCAACTACCTTTAATCATATAATATGCACAATTAAGGCAAATCAACATTATGATTAGAACCCGTTTTATCCCATATCTCATGTAATTAGTCAAGCTTGCCAATTACGCGTTTCACTTGAATTTCAACACTTTACTTCTCATTTAGGCATTTTAACAAACACCTAATGGGCATAATTCTACATGTTTACTAACTAGTTCATAACTAGCTATTTTCACCAAGATTTACATCAAGAATCAAATCTCTATGTCTAGTGTTTATAAACAACATCTAGATCTTGCATCCTATCTTCAAATTTCACAATTTAACATTCAGATTCATGTGTTCATCATTTTATCATGAAAACCCACTTAGCACATATAAGGGAAATCATTAAATCTCTAGTCTTATGGCACTAATTCTACAAGTTTGCTTCTAGGACTTGTTCCTAGACTTGTATTCATGTCAATATCACCCATACATTCCACATGCACTCAAGAATTTCGATTGTGGGTGTTCATCATAAATTCAAGATATCACCGAATTACAAAAATCGACATACCTTGTGACCTCCTAGCTTAGGGGATCAAGGATTTAGTTAAAGCCCCAATTTCTTTGCTTGATTCATCTTCGATTTTGCTGGATTTGTGAGCTTTAGGGTTTTGAGCTAGAGAGCTTCTTGGCTCCTGTGTTTATGTCGACCAGAACACACACTCAAGGTGTGTGTTTTGGTGTTGGGCTTTTATTTATTAAAAACTAGTTTCTAGTTTAACACCTTTAACCCCTCTACTTTTCCCAAGTTTTATTTAGGGTGTTTTAATCAAGTTTCCTCATTACTACAAGACTTGTAATTAACTAGGTTATTTATTTCCTAGTTATTTTTATCTTGTTCATAACCCGTTTTATTTTAAGTCCCCTTAACTCGGGCTCTTATAAATTCAATTCCTTTAACCTTTGATTCGTTTGTATTTAATATTAGGATTATTTATTTAAATCCAAATATTTACCGGGTTATTTTTACTACTAACGGTACTTTACCCGTCTTTTAGTATTAATGGAGTTTGATTACCAAACCCGTTTTCGGGGTGTTACAAGTCTACCCCCCTTAAAGAGGTTTCGTCCTCGAAACCTTTTTCTTACATGATTTATTTCGATTTTAACTCCATGCATTTAATCTCGTTAATCAATTGAGAATTGCTCATATTTTAACTGATTGTTAGTATTACCAGAAAAGTATGGTAATATCTTTTTGGTTATTAATCATCTACGTATCTTATATGACATAATGAAACTTAAATAACGTAATCTCGTTATTTCCACTAGTTTAATTAACTTAGCAATATTCATCACATGGCTCTAATATTTGTCACTCGGCTCTAATGTGATTATACTTCACATTACACTTCTTGACCGTGATCATGTCACGTCATTCCAAATTTTACATCAACTTTCTATTTTCAGAATTATCACTTTTCGAATATATCGTCTTGCACCTATCAGTGTCAAGACTTATGTCTTTCATGTCTACTGTTTATACATCTATCATAATTCATTTTTTTTGTAGAAACGTTATTTCTTACCAAAACCGAAGTTTTAGTTTAGCGTCTTCTCTTTAACCTTTGTCAATTATCCATATCGGGATATTGACAGTCCAAAATTTATTCTTTTTCAGTCTTTGACTTATGCGAGGATTCTCCATTTATTCCCTCGCTTTGTCTTATTAACTCGTAGGTTTTATCACTTAGTCTATGGGCTATTTTATTAGACCTTCACCTCTTTAAGGCGAGGTCCTTATAATCTATTTCTTTCTAGTCATGACTCGTGGGTCGTCTTAGTCTCGTAGACCTTTCCATTGTTTATAACCCCAAAGGTTAGGTTGATCCTGTAGATCATTCCTTACTCATGTCATTCTTAAAATACATGTTTGGTGTCAAGGCATCCTGTTTTTGTTTAAAATCATTTATTTTCGCCTTGGTATTTTCTTTGACCTTGACCGTCGTCTAAGGCTACATTCGTTTCCTTTCGGACAAATTTTTCTGACTTTATGACTTCTCACATCATTTATGTGTCGGTTCATCTTATGCTCACCATTATCCAGTTTACATACATTTATATTTGATTATGTCCCATTACCGGGCTCATTATTCTTTTGCTTTTAACGCTACTATTATCCCGCTTGCGTTTACTCATGCCGTCCGGCATGATATTATATTCGACCCGTTCAACTTTAAAATAGTTGAACATAATTTATTCACAATTTCTATTTACATTATCTTGTCATCTTTTAGTTATGACCCAAAACCCGAGTCTTTTAACTTTCCATCCGAGTTCCCGTTTCTCGGTCAACGCATGTGTTTAATTCTTACCCATCAACCGGGTGTTTTACCGAAGTCGTTATTATTGCAACCCTCCTGGTATGCATTAAGACCTCGTTTCATTTTTATATTCCGACTTTGTCCTCGAGTTTGATGTTTTACAAAAACGACCCGTTTAGAGACATATTCGCATTTTCCAGGTTTGAGTGTAAGTACACTCCCTCCCAATGCATATCTTGATCATTCTACATGTTTATATTCTTCGGGTTTGAGTGTAAGTACACCCCCTCCCAATACATGTCTACATCATTTTACATGTTTGCATTTTCCGGGTTCGAGTGTAAGTACACCCCCTCCCAGTGCATATCTTAATCGTTTTACATGTTTGCATTCTCCGGGTTCGAGTGTAAGTACACCCCCTCCCAATGCGTACCTTAATCGTTTTACATGTTTACATTCTCCGGGTTCGAGTGTAAGTACACCCCCTCCCAATGCGTACCTTAATCATTTTACATGTTTCTTTGTCCCTTCTCTCGGGCTCATTATCCTAATATAATACGCTTCCATCACTTGGCTGTGCGTGTGACATCTGTGCTTGTAATCATTGTAAACAGTTCAGTTATCAATGAAATAAAGTTATTTGATCCCTATGTTTGTTTTTTTTATGTTTGATGTTTTTCATGTTTTGACTTTTATTCGATTTCAAACTCTATATCGCTTTCTGGAGAATTATACGCAAACTGGTGCGTAAACGTAGTCAGTTTAATGCAACAAATACTCCGGAACATCAATTTATGCTTAACATACCTTAAATAACCTTTACATAACTTAGAAATAAGTTTTGAAGGCTTTGGTATGGCAAAATCCAGCTAATTCGCTTACAGGGACTAAAATTGACAAACTGCGAAAGTATGCCGATTTGAACTGTAACAAACATTCCGGAACATGATCATAAGTTAAACACACCTTAAATATCCTTTACATAGCTTAGAAATAGCCTTTGAGGGGTTCGGTGTGCTAAAATAAACTTTATGCTCATTCAGGGACTAAAAGCGTCAAAAAGTGCATAAGTTTGCATTTTCGCGCATAACTTACGTTCTGAATACATCCGGACATCCAAAAATTTATGTAATCATTAAAATATTATGTTTTAATGATTGGCTTGTTAAAAATCCATTCGTCGCGCAATTTGGACCGTTTTTGCGTCCGTTACGACTTCCGTCGTAATTAACCGAACAACGCAATCGTACGGCCAAACGAACCGACATCCGAGATATTTTTGAGCACATTTTAAGTTCCTTATACTTTAACTTCATTTTTGAGCTTTGAAATGGGGTTAACGGGGCTTAAACGTGTCAAAAATGGGCCGAAATGCATGTTTCTCAAGTGCAGGGACCATTTTGCAATTTCTGGAAAGTATCAGACCTGCAAGGTCCTTACGGACCGTAAGACCTACTCCATACGGTCCGTAAGCAGGTCCCAGTTCAGCAGAAATCATTTTTAATAAAACCCAGCTGCTCCTTGGTTTTTCAAATGGTTTTAAGGTTCCTATGGGCTGGTTTTAAGGTCCCATGGTTTCACAAATCAGTGGGCATGCGGTGTATGGCAAAGATTGAAGCTCGGCTTTCGATAAACGATCCTAACGGTTGTGTGAAAACTATAAATACCCCCACCCATTTCATTCTTTCCCCACTTGAATTCTGAGATTTTCTCTAAGTTGAAGTGTAGAACACTTCATACCTGAGAAATACTTGGAATATCAATCTTGCGGGGACCTTCTGTAAGTATTCTTTCACGTTTTTCGTTCGTTTTAGCGTTAAAGTCAAACTGCATTTGACTTTCTGCATTGACCAGTTTATGGTCAATGCGAAGTTCGTTTGAACTTCATAACGTGAGCGTAATCACGATGGTTATAGTCCCTAGCGACTATACCTACTGATTACCACGTTATCTAGGCTCAGTGACGAGTCGTAGTTTCGGCCAAAATGCGTTTTCTCATGTATTTTGTAACCAAACTACTCTAGGGTATTAAAACCGTTTGTTTTAATACCAAACCTGTTTTCTAACTTCACTAAACATGTTCTAGCACGTTTAGCTCGTCGCTTTTAGATTTGTGCTTATTTAGGGTCGTAAAGGTAAGCGATCTAATCAATCGCTTATGCTTACGAACCCGACCCATTTGGTCAATCATTAGGATCCGACCAAACACTTTAGGTGACCATAGTTGTATAGGGAATAACCTTCCGAGATTATACCTTATGGTCACATCGTTTAACTAGTTGTATGATAGGTAACGTATGTGCCTTAGGTAAATTACCAAAATACCCTTTTTACGCCAAAATTCATTTTAAACCTATGTAACATAATTTTTGGTATCTAAACTGATTTAACAACAATATTAAGCATGTTAAGGCATATCTTGCTTGTCATAGGGCTAGTTAGGCTTTCCGAACGCGTTTTACGCGAACGACGCGTTAAAGTAGCATAAGTTACCTAAGCGGGTCGTAACGGGTCAAAAGCACTTAGGATAAGTTTCGTTTTAGTATGTAGGCTTTGTCAAACCATATTACATAAGTTCCCATACTTATTTGGTTTACGAATCCTCGTACTACCCGATCCTCCGATAGGTCCGTTTATTTATGTAGTTACCTATATAGGTGCCGTTTGATTCCGTGATCTTCTAGCATTGCTTGGTGGTTATCCTACGACTTCTAAGCAATCTCAAGTGAGTACATAGTCCCCACTTTTACTGTTTTTCAAACGTTTTGGGGTGAAACACATGTGCCTACTTGTTACTTTCGTGCTTTCTTGTTTTCACATCATATGCTTGCTATGTTCTTTAGTACACTTATAGTACATGATTTCATTACATTGTTTTGCTATGTATGTTAACTTAGCATGCTAGCACATTGATTTACATTACATTGTTTTGCTATATATGTTTACTTGGCATATTAGCACATTGTTTTACATTACGTTTTTGCTATGTATGTTGACTGAGCATACTAGCACATTGATTTACATGACTTTTCTGCTTTGTATGTTTACTTAGCATACTTAGTACATTGTTTTCACATAACTTGTTTACATTTGGTATGACATTTGGTTTGCATAAACGGTTCTTTACTACATTCATTAACATTAGCTACGCCGCTCGGTAGTAAGTAATGGTACCATAGGACTTGACAAATCCCGTTCCTGACATCCTGGGTTGGTTTGGATGAAAGGAATGACTGAATCCGAAAACATTTTTCTTTGATAACCTTTACTCTAAGGTTATCCTGCTGTCTCAAGGCTTGAATGTAATGCGTTAACTTACCACATAAATGTTTGTATCAATAAAACAAGCTTTTACTTGGCAAAACATAACTTTTTGATTTATTCAAAATACTTTGTTTTGTTCCTTTTTACTTATGGTTAAGTATTCTCATTTTGTTACTTACCATACATAACTTTTGTTTACACTTAACTACATGACTACATTTTGGGTTTTAAACATTGACAATGGTTTAGACAAGAACATTTGATGATTGGTTTGAGCATGAACTATATGCTTTGGTGGTTTGTTTAAGTGACTTAAGTAACGATATGTGTGTAGTATGTTACAAGCATGGTGGATACGCCGCTGGTACTTCCTATATATAAGTGCTTGTAATGTATTACATGACATACCATTATTTAAATCATTCAATTTTGGACTTATACATTTTACACAAATAATATCTTTTTCACAAGACTTTGTTTTACAAAACAATTTATTTCATACAACTTATTTTTACTTGGTTATTCTTTTAACCATACATCATTCTTTTATACATACATATTAACTGATTTGTTATCGCTTTTCAAACATTTTATAAGCAAACACTTAAACTGGATTCATGACAAAGTTTTCATTAAACATTTTCTTAAACCTAAATCATGAATCCTATTTTCACAAAACCTATGTATCTCACAGGCATTTTTATGTTGACGTACCTATTTTCACATGTGTTTCAGGAGCTAATGCATAGGACGATCGTGACACGCTAGGGTGGACTTGGGCCTTAGTGACATAAAACAGAGCTAGACTTAGTATTAATTACGTTATGTACTTTGTTTCTTTTTATTTTAAGACAATGTAACTTGTGGGTTCTCGTTTGAAACAATGTATTCCACCCCTGGGTGATGAATAAAATATTATTTAAATTACCTTGGTTGTGGAACAATAATTCTGTTACAACACTCCCCGACGTTTCCGCCACGATTTGATGTTTTACGTGGTCGGGGTGTGACAGAAGAGTTGGTATCAGAGCCAATGGTTATAGAGAATTAGGTTATTAATAATGCTTTGACCTAGACTATAACCTTTCTAGGACCCCAACACAAGTTGTCTTGTGTTTAGATTTTAAAACATGCACTTCACCTATCCTTAGGTGATCACCAAAACAAGAACCCAGTTTTCTAAAACGATTTTTGAAAAACAATCCTCTGTTTTCAAATGATTTATTATATGGTTTTGAACCCTTTTGATTTTTCAAATTGATTTTGGAAATTTATCATTTGTTTTGATGATTCTTTTGGCCTTGTGCCTTCGAAGTTTTCAAAAATCTCGTCAAAGTTTTGGGTTCTAAATAATGTGAACACGTGCAAACTGGAAGGGTGAATGCCTGTACCCTGAGTTTTCTGTCTAAGGCTAGAGTGTTCGTACAAATCCACATAATCGGACCAGTCACTCTTACCTGGGAACTCTTGGGGTGAGTGTTCACTTATAGGCGAGCATCTCTTCGCTAAGCATTATTTATGGACCCATTTACTTTGATTAGTCACTGTGTGTCATTTGTTTGCTTTGTGATACGGACGAATGACCACCATCCTTGCTTTGTTGATTTTGTTCCGTCTCGTTCTTTTCATCTAATCATCTCACTCATTTCCTCTCGTGTTTTCCTCTTTTTAGCATGCCTCCTCGACGCGAAAATCAGCTACCGAATGCCGAACTGGCAGAAATCATCGCACAGCATATGGCTGCTGCATTCCCGAATCTTATTGCTCAGTTTAACCAAGCCAACATCAATCAGAATGCTCCTTGTAACTTCAAGAGCTTCAATTCGGCTAAACCACTCAAGTTCAGTGGTACTGAGGGGGCAACTGGGCTCCTTCAATAGTTTGAGAGCATTGAGAATACTTTTCGTCATGTTCAGTGTCCTGATAATCGCAAAGTCGAGTTTGCTTCTAGTGTTTTTCAGAAGAGGGCGTTGACATGGTGGAATGGGGTTATGAGAGATCGAGGTGCTGAAGTCGCTTTAGCACAGTCATGGGCTGAGTTGAGGACTCTCATGATGAGTGAGTTTTGTCCTCGTCATGAACTGCGAGCGTTGGAAAGGGAGTTTGACGATCTAAAGCAGTTTAGTGGCGAGCACCGGGCATATACTGACAGGTACGAAGAGTTGAGTTTATTATGCCCAACAATGGTCACCCCACTCGACAAGGCTATCGAGAGATACATCGATGGTCTACCTGACTCTGTGCAAGACATCGTTACCGGTAGTAAACCTACCACTGTTCGTCAGGCAATCGAACTATCTGCAACGTTGACTGAGTCGCAGATTCGAAAGGGTAAGTTGCATAGAAAGGGTGACAAGAAGGGTAAAAAGCAGGATTCTGAGAAGAAGGAGAGCAAGAAAGGTAAAAACAAGAAGGGGAATGATGCGGGTTCTTCGAAGGGTTCGAGGAAGCGGAAGGCTTCCCAGAACTATGCCGTTACTACTCAAGCTCAAGCTGCTCAAAATCAGCCTGCACAACCTCTTGCCAAGAAACCATACTTTGGCAATGCACCTCTGTGCAATAAGTGTAATGGACATCATCAACCACACCACCAGTGCCGTCAATGCACTAACTGCGGAAGACCTGGTCATCTTGCTGCTACATGCCACATTCCTGCCAATCTGAATCGGGCAGCTCAGAACCCGGCTCAACAGGTTGCTCAGCCTCTTGCTCAGCAACAAGGTCAAGCAGCACGACCTCACTTCCCACCAGGCTCTTGTTACAACTGTGGGGATCTGACCCACTACCGTAATCAATGTCCAAGATTGGTGAATGCAAACCCGGTACAAGCTCAGGCTCGTGGACGAGCTTTTAACATGAATGCTGTTGAGGCGCAAGCCGACAACGAGGTGGTGAACGGTACGTTCTTTGTCAATAATCAACCTGCGTCTGTTCTTTTTGATTCAGGGGCCGATAAGAGTTTTGTGTCATTATCTTTTGAGCCCTTGCTTCGCGTGTCTAGAACGAAACTAGGTAAGCCTTTGACAGTCGAAGTTGCGAATGGTGAACCCGTTGTTCTTGATTCTGTTCTTCGCAACTGCCAGTTGAACCTTAGCAACCATCTGTTTCCTATTGACCTCACGCCTATGCAACTTGGGAGCTTCGACATTATTGTGGGTATGGATTGGTTAGCCAAGCATCGCGCAGAGGTAGTTTGCTTTGAGAAGATTGTTCGAGTTCCGCTTTCGTCAGGTGAGATCCTACAGGTTCGTGGTGAGAAACCTGCTAGTAGCCTCAAGCTTATGTCTTGTTTTCAAGCTCGGAAGTATCTGCGAAAGAACTATGTGGCCTTCTTGGCACATGTTACAGCAGATAAAGACCAAGGTAAGTCTATGCAAGATATCCCTGTTGTTCGGGATTATCCGGAGTTGTTTCCTGAAGAGTTGCCTGGTCTACCTCCAGCACGCCAAGTCGAGTTCCGTATTGATCTTATACCTAGTGCAAATCCTATTGCCAGAGCTCCATATCGTCTTGCTCCATCTGAGATGCAAGAGTTGTCTAAGCAGATTCAAGAGCTTTCTGACAAAGGTTTTATCCGTCCTAGCTTTTCTCCTTGGGGTGCTCCCGTTCTTTTTGTCAAGAAGAAGGATGGATCCTTCAGAATGTGTATCGATTATCGTGAGCTGAATAAGCTTACCATCAAGAATCGATATCCCCTACCTCGCATTGATGACCTCTTTGACCAGTTACAGGGTGCTACTTGCTTTTGGAAGATCGACCTTCGTTCTGGGTATCATCAACTTCGTGTGCATGAAGAGGATATTCCCAAAACAGCATTCCGCACTCGATATGGGCATTATGAGTTCACAGTCATGCCATTCGGTTTGACCAATGCTCCTGCTGTTTTCATGGACTTAATGAATAGGGTCTGCAAGCCTTATTTAGATAAGCTCATCATCGTTTTTATTGATGACATCTTGATTTACTCTAAGACGCGAGCTGATCACGAGCGCCATCTTCGTCTTACTCTGGAACTCCTAAAGAAAGAGCAACTTTTTGCCAAGTTCTCCAAGTGTGAATTTTGGCTTAAGGAAGTTCAATTTTTGGGGCATATTGTCAACGAACAAGGTATTCATGTAGATCCCTCCAAGACCAGTGCGATTAAGGATTGGGATACGCCTACTACTCCTACTGAGGTTCGTTCTTTTCTTGGTCTTGCGGGTTATTACCGCCGCTTCATCGAGAACTTCTCAAAGATTGCAGTTCCTCTAACTACACTAACTCAGAAGAACAAACCCTTTGAATGGGGTTCTAAGCAAGAAGAAGCGTTTCAGACCTTGAAGCAGGAGCTTTGTGATGCACCTATTCTGACTTTACCCGAGGGTAATGATGACTTTGTCGTTTACTGTGATGCATCGAAATTGGGTCTTGGCTGTGTTCTGATGCAAAGGAACAAAGTCATAGCCTACGCATCTAGACAATTGAATGTACATGAGAGAAACTACACCACTCATGATCTTGAGTTGGGTGCAGTTGTCTTCGCTCTCAAAATCTGGAGACACTATTTGTACGGTACAAAATGCGTGGTTTTCACTGACCACAAAAGTCTTCAGCATATCTTTAATCAGAAAGAACTCAACATGAGGCAAAGACGTTGGGTCGAACTCCTAAACGACTATGATTGCGAAATTCGCTACCATCCTGGTAAAGCGAATGTTGTGGCTGATGCATTGAGTCGTAAGGAACGCACTATGCTTCATTGTGTTCATGTTCAATCTGCTATTCAAGCTCGATCTGATATCCAAGCACGCATTACTCAGGCTCAACAAGCTGTTTCACAAGACTTGATGGGTAAGGAATTACCCTATCACATTAAGCCTGACCTTGTGCTGAAGGAAGATGGATCGTATTATTTCATGGACCGTTTGTGGGTCCCAAGCCAAGATGATCTTCGCACTTTGCTTATGGATGAGGCCCATAAGTCTCGTTATTCTATTCATCCTGGCTCAGATAAAATGTATAAGGATCTTCGTACTCAGTATTGGTGGCCTGGTATGAAGAAAGACATTGCCTTGTACGTTTCAAAGTGCCTTACTTGTCTCAAGGTTAAGGCTGAACACCAACATCCTTATGGTCTTTTGGAGCAACCAGAGATCCCAGTTTGGAAATGGGAAAACATTGCTATGGATCTCATTACTAAACTCCCGCGCACTAAGAAAGGTCATGATGCCATCTGGGTAGTTGTTGATCGTCTTACAAAGTCAGCGCATTTCCTGCCGATCCGTGAGAATCTATCTGCTGAAGATCTGGCCAAAATCTACGTGGATGAAATTGTATCTCGACATGGTGTTCCTTTGAACATTATTTCTGATAGGGATGCTCGCTTCTCTTCTCGATTTTGGAGAACCATGCAATCTGCTATGGGGACCCAACTCAATCTGAGCACAGCTTATCATCCACAAACAGATGGCCAAACTGAAAGAACAATCCAGACTTTGGAGGATATGCTTAGAGCTTGTGTGATCGATTTTGGTGGTAGTTGGGATTCACATCTTCCATTGATTGAATTCTCCTACAACAATAGTTATCACTCCAGCATCAACATGGCTCCTTTCGAGGCTCTCTATGGTCGAAAATGTCGTTCACCAGTCTGCTGGAATGAAATAGGTGAGGCTCAGCTTACTGGACCTGACCTCATTCTAAAGACAACTGACAAGGTTAAGAAAGTTCGTGATAACTTACAGGAAGCTCGAAGCCGTCAAAAGAGTTACGCGGACCGACGACGCAAGCCCTTAGAATTCCAAGTCGGTGATCGTGTATTACTTAAGGTCTCACCTTGGAAAGGTGTGATCAGATTTGGAAAGAAAGGAAAACTTGCACCTAGATATGTTGGACCATTCAAGATCGTCGAAAGAATCGGCAAGGTAGCCTACAGACTTGCATTACCTCCTGAACTTGGAAATGTTCATCCTACTTTCCACGTATCCAATCTCAAAAAGTGTTTAGCTGATGAGAACCTCCACATACCACTTGACGAAATTCGTGTTGATAAAACACTACATTTTGTTGAGAAACCTGTGGAAATTATGGATCGTGAAGTCAAATGGCTTAAACGCAAGCGCATTCCGTTGGTTAAAGTTCGCTGGGAATCTAAACGTGGACCTGAGTTTACTTGGGAACGTGAAGATCAAATGAAGGCGAAGTATCCATATCTATTCTCACGAGTTTCCTCTAAACAAATTTCGGGATGAAATTTCCACAAGTAGGGGAGACTGTGACATCTGTGCTTGTAATCATTGTAAACAGTTCAGTTATCAATGAAATAAAGTTATTTGATCCCTATTTTTTTATGTTTGATGTTTTTCATGTTTTGACTTTTATTCGATTTCAAACTCTATATCGCTTTCTGGAGAATTATACGCAAACTGGTGCGTAAACGTAGTCAGTTTAATGCAACAAATACTCCGGAACAACAATTTATGCTTAACATACATTAAATAACCTTTACATAACTTAGAAATAAGTTTTGAAGGCTTTCGTATGGCAAAATCCAGCTAATTCGCTTATAGGGACTAAAATTGACAAACTGCGAAAGTATGCCGATTTGAACTGTAACAAACATTCCGGAACATGATCATAAGTTAAACACACCTTAAACATCCTTTACATAGCTTAGAAATAGGCTTTGAGGGGTTCGGTGTGCTAAAATAAACTTTATGCTCATTCAGGGACTAAAAGCGTCAAAAAGTGCATAAGTTTGCATTTTCGCACGTAACTTATGTTCTGAATACATCCGGACATCCAAAAATTTATGTAATCATTAAAATATTATGTTTTAATGATTGGCTTGTTAAAAATCCATTCGTCGCGCAATTTGGACCGTTTTTGCGTCCGTTACGACTTCCGTCGTAATTAACCGAACAACGCAATCGTACGGCCAAACGAACCGACATCCGAGATATTTTTGAGCACATTTTAAGTTCCCTATACTTTAACTTCATTTTTGAGCTTTGAAATGGGGTTAACGGGGCTTAAACGTGTCAAAAATGGGCCGAAATGCATGTTTCTCAAGTGCAGGGACCATTTTGCAATTTCTGGAAAGTATCAGACCTGCAAGGTCCTTACGGACCGTAAGACCTACTCCATACGGTCCGTAAGCAGGTCCCAGTTCAGCATAAATCATTTTTAATAAAACCCAGCTGCTCCTTGGTTTTGCAAATGGTTTTAAGGTTCCTATGGGCTGGTTTTAAGGTCCCATGGTTTCACAAATCAGTGGGCATGAGGTGTATGGCTAAGATTGAAGCTCGGTTTTCGATAAACGATCCTAAAGGTTGTGCGAAAACTATAAATACCCCCCACCCATTTCATTCTTTCCCCACTTGAATTATGAGATTTTCTCTAAGTTGAAGTGTAGAACACTTCATACCTGAGAAATACTTGGAATATCAATCTTGCGGGGACCTTCTGTAAGTATTCTTTCACGTTTTTCGTCCGTTTTAGCGTTAAAGTCAAACTGCGTTTGACTTTCTGCATTGACCAGTTTATGGTCAATGCGAAGTTCGTTTGAACTTCATAACGTGAGCGTAATCACGATGGTTATAGTCCCTAGCGACTATACCTACTGATTACCACGTTATCTAGGCTCAGTGACGAGTCGTAGTTTCGGCCGAAATGCGTTTTCTCACGTATTTTGTAACCAAACTACTCTAGGGTATTAAAACCGTTTGTTTTAATACCAAACCTGTTTTCTAACTTCACTAAACATGTTCTAGCATGTTTAGCTCGTCGCTTTTAGATTTGTGCTTATTTAGGGTCGTAAAGGTAAGCGATCTAATCAATCGCTTATGCTTACGAACCCGACCCATTTGGTCGATCATTAGGATCCGACCAAACACTTTAGGTGACCATAGTTGTATAGGGAATAACCTTCCGAGATTATACCTTATGGTCACATCGTTTAACTAGTTGTATGATAGGTAACGTATGTGCCTTAGGTAAATTACCAAAATACCCTTTTTACGCCAAAATTCATTTTAAACCTATGTAACATAATTTTTGGTATCTAAACTGATTTAACAACAATATTAAGCATGTTAAGGCATATCTTGCTTGTCATAGGGCTAGTTAGGCTTTCCGAACGCGTTTTACGCGAACGACGTGTTAAAGTAGCATAAGTTACCTAAGCGGGTCGTAACGGGTCAAAAGCACTTAGGATAAGTTTCGTTTTAGTATGTAGGCTTTGTCAAACCATATTACATAAGTTCCCATACTTATTTGGTTTACGAATCCTCGTACTACCCGATCCTCCGATAGGTCCGTTTATTTATGTAGTTACCTATATAGGTGCCGTTTGATTCCGTGATCTTCTAGCATTGCTTGGTGGTTATCCTACGACTTCTAAGCAATCTCAAGTGAGTACATAGTCCCCACTTTTACTGTTTTTCAAACGTTTTGGGGTGAAACACATGTGCCTACTTGTTACTTTCGTGCTTTCTTGTTTTCACATCATATGCTTGCTATGTTCTTTAGTACACTTATAGTACATGATTTCATTACATTGTTTTGCTATGTATGTTAACTTAGCATGCTAGCACATTGATTTACATTACATTGTTTTGCTATATATGTTTACTTGGCATATTAGCACATTGTTTTACATTACGTTTTTGCTATGTATGTTGACTGAGCATACTAGCACATTGATTTACATGACTTTTCTGCTTTGTATGTTTACTTAGCATACTTGGTACATTGTTTTCACATAACTTGTTTACATTTGGTATGACATTTGGTTTGCATAAACGGTTCTTTACTACATTCATTAACATTAGCTACGCCGCTCGGTAGTAAGTAATGGTACCATAGGACTTAACAAATCCCGTTCCTGACATCCTGGGTTGGTTTGGATGAAAGGAATGACTGAATCCGAAAACATTTTACTTTGATAACCTTTACTCTAAGGTTATCCTGCTGTCTCAAGGCTTGAATGTAATGCGTTAACTTACCACATAAATGTTTGTATCAATAAAACAAGCTTTTACTTGGCAAAACATAACGTTTTGATTTATTCAAAATACTTTGTTTTGTTCCTTTTTACTTATGGTTAAGTATTCTCATTTTGTTACTTACCATACATAACTTTTGTTTACACTTAACTACATGACTACATTTTGGGTTTTAAACATTGACAATGGTTTAGACAAGAACATTTGATGATTGGTTTGAACATGAACTATATGCTTTGGTGGTTTGTTTAAGTGACTTAAGTAACGATATGTGTGTAGTATGTTACAAGCATGGTGGATACGCCGCTGGTACTTCCTATATATAAGTGCTTGTAATGTATTACATGACATACCGTTATTTAAATCATTCAATTTTGGACTTATACATTTTACACAAATAATATCTTTTTCACAAGACTTTGTTTTACAAAACAATTTATTTCATACAACTTATTTTTACTTGGTTATTCTTTTAACCATACATCATTCTTTTATACATACATATTAACTGATTTGTTATCGCCTTTCAAACATTTTATAAGCAAACACTTAAACTGGATTCATGACAAAGTTTTCATTAAACATTTTCTTAAACCTAAATCATGAATCCTATTTTCACAAAACCTATGTATCTCACAGGCATTTTTATGCTGACGTACCTATTTTCACATGTGTTTCAGGAGCTAATGCATAGGACGATCGTGACACGCTAGGGTGGACTTGGGCCTTAGTGACATAAAACAGAGCTAGACTTAGTATTAATTACGTTATGTACTTTGTTTCTTTTTATTTTAAGACAATTTAACTTGTGGGTTCTCGTTTGAAACAATGTATTCCACCCCTGGGTGATGAATAAAATATTATTTAAATTACCTTGGTTGTGGAACAATAATTCTGTTACAACACTCCCCGACGATTCCGCCACGATTTGATGTTTTACGTGGTCGGGGTGTGACAGTGCGTTTACATTATGATCAAATATTTTGCTTATCTGATTCATTTGGGTACTTTTTAATTTGTCCCACTCACCACGTCCTTACTACATCGGGTGTAAGCGTGTCCATCATAAAAAGTTCATGGTATCATGTGTTCACTACCTACTTGGCCAGAGTTGGCGATCAACACATGATATACATGACCCTTTTATAACTTTCACATCACGCCCCATGTAAGTAACACCTCTATTTATTTCTCTTGGAAACAATATCCCGTATAGATTTTCTATCCGGGTTTTTCCAAGTTTTTAATCTACATATGCAACTTTCAATCTCTACGTATTTGTTGCATATTACTATTTGTGCAATTAAATTTAAAATGTGTACCTGGTAATGCTTGCCCTAACGGGCTTCTCTTGCCATTAACCTTGTTCGCGATCGCTACGTGATTTAGGTCCTTGGTGAGTATGTTCTACTTGTCGTACTTTGGACCGTTCCTCCGTCAAGTCCGCAATTTGTTAGACTCCTGCTATCTTTAGATGCGAGTGTCCTTCAACTAAAACATTTACAAGAGTTAATAATATCAACTTCAATAATCGCCCATATTATAATACAAGGCTTTTTCTACTATACGCGTCAACGCGCCTATTTCCATCAACTATATCAATCATTTTAATTAGGGTAACGTGTATTACACGATAAGCCTATGTGTTGTTTACAACACTTTAACACGCTAAACCATTAACATACTTGTACTTACCGGATTTGCGATCAAGCGTCGAACCGAACACTTTATTCTTTTAACCTTAGGCTCTGATTACCAACTTGTAACACCCTTATTATTGTCTTAAGGTTTTCGTATAGTTTACGAAAACAAACATGTAATTTTGATAAATAAGGTTAGTTAAAACTTTTACAATTTAAAAGTATATACAACTTAATGTAATTGAATTCGTCGTTTAAAAGATACGATGAAACGCCGCGCGGAAGCTTGTATTTTATCGTGTTCGGTTCCTCATCGAGCTTGATCTTCATCCGGGCACTCTTGACATTCACCTATGATCAAAACCAACTTAAAAGTTAGTTTTGATAGTTAAATAACAAGTTTAAACAAGTTATGTGGGTCAAACAAACAAAATTAAACAATTTTGAGATTCAGGAGGGGCTAGACGCCCCACCTAGCCCTTTTTTTGACAGCAAGTTCCTTTATTGTTGCTGCACTTTGCCCAGCTATGAAAATTCACCAAATATTAACTTAGAACTTGCATAACTTTCACTATACAAGTCCGTCTTACGCGATTCTTTTTCCTATGCGACCGTAATTTAATTCTCCATCTCATGGAGTTAAAATCCGACATCCGGAATTACAAAATTTCAGACTTATAAGTAAGCCCTTACGACCCTTTTTACTAAATTTTGACCCGTTCATGATTTTATCACACAAACATGTTTATTTGATCTTTAAACTCATGAAATTCATAACTTCAATATCTCCTATCATATTAATCTCAAATCATGAGTTTCTTACATAATAAAAACCCTTTTACGCTTAAGTGCTTATTTTGACCCGTTAAGGGTATTTAAGCACTTTCAAGCCTAAAATCGCTTTCGATTGCTTCTAGCATCCCATCACCACATTTCTCATCATATAATCTTCCACCACAACTATATTTATCGTGGGTTTAATGTGGTGATCTATATAAACCAAATTTTACCTCTCGAATCATTATTTTACGGCAAAGACTCAAATAGTGCCATTTGACTAATATATTACCTCTTTCAGCTTCTATACTTATTCTAAGTATTTATCTAATCATGAAACTTGTTTCCAAACAACCTTTAAGGGTTGTTTGCTCAGTTTAACTTATAAGGGCGTTTTGGTCCATTTTGGCCCTTCATTAACTATGAGAGATTATTGCAAACATGTTGACCCATAAGCCCTCTTTTTAACTATGGTTTTATTTGAAAAGTCATTATGCCTTTCAAATGTAATGACCATCGTCCGTAACATTTGGTTTAGCTATTAAAGTAGCCAGAAATCTATTTTTGACTCCGTTTAACTCTCATCAAACCTTACATTTAAGTGAGAGTTATTCTATCATGCGGACCTGGCTCAGATCAATATATTGACCCGTTTCGATACCTTGCCTTAGTAACCGCTAAGCAATAGCGATGTACATATCCATCTGATATTTATTCCTATAATCATATAGCTCAACAAACCATTAGTCGATATTGTCAAAGGGTGATAATTTCACCTTTTGACCCGATTGGTCTAAAGGACCATGAAACTCTATGAGATGGTATTTATTACCATCTTATCCATATGACTAACTCGGGTTTACACCATATAGTCGTTCTACATGTAAATCATCTATTGATTTCTTTGACCCATCATAACCCATGCTATAACATGTCTTTCCCCAATTTAACGGTTATTGTCAACAAGTGACCAAAGTACCATTTTACCCTTATTATTTGCAATGGTTTACCTTATAAGGTAACCATTTAAAAACCCGTTATCTTTTAGTCATTTCATGACTAATTAACCGCATTAGCTCCTTTTTATCCATTAAACATGATTTATGACCATTGTCTTTTGTTCTGGACCGAACTTGCCGTGTCGGAACATCATAATTTAAAACAAGACTCACTATTCATGACCTATCAAACCAATAGGTATTAATTAACTAGAGTGTAAGCTTTACTTACCTTGCATCCGGATTATGCTCTTTTTCGCGTATACGATCTGTTTGACCTGCTTTTTTCCCCAAGCCTCCATCCAGCTTGTCAAGAGTCAAACTAGCATCATAATTTGTAAGATGGTTAGATTAGTCATCATTATTATGACTAGTTCATCTTACGGACTTTATGTCAAAACTTCTATTCAACTTCATCATAGGTTAGTTTGACTTTCTAAAGTCAACTACCTTTAATCATATAATATACACAATTAAGGCAAATCAACATTATGATTAGAACCCGTTTTATCCCATATCTCATGTAATTAGTCAAGCTTGCCAATTACACGTTTCACTTGAATTTCAACACTTTACTTCTCATTTAGGCATTTTAACAAACACCTAATGGGCATAATTCTACATGTTTACTAACTAGTTCATAACTAGCTATTTTCACCAATATTTACATCAAGAATCAAATCTCTATGTCTAGTGTTTATAAACAACATCTAGGTCTTGCATCCTATATTCAAATTTCACAATTTAACATTCAGATTCATGTGTTCATCATTTTATCATGAAAACCCACTTAGCACACATATAAGGGAAATCATTAAATCTCTAGTCTTATGGCACTAATTCTACAAGTTTGCTTCTAGGACTTGTTCCTAGACTTGTATTCATGTCAATATCACCCATACATTCCACATGCACTCAAGAATTTCGATTGTGGGTGTTCATCATAAATTCAAGATATCACCGAATTACAAAAATCGACATACCTTGTGACCTCCTAGCTTAGGGGATCAAGGATTTAGTTAAAGCCCTAATTTCTTTGCTTGATTCATCTTCGATTTTGCTGGATTTATGAGCTTTAGGGTTTTGAGCTAGAGAGCTTCTTGGCTCCTGTGTTTATGTCAACTAGAACACACACTCAAGGTGTGTGTTTTGGTGTTGGGTTTTTATTTATTAAAAACTAGTTTCTAGTTTAACACCTTTAACCCCTCTACTTTTCCCAAGTTTTATTTAGGGTGTTTTAATCAAGTTTCCTCATTACTACAAGACTTGTAATTAACTAGGTTATTTATTTCCTAGTTATTTTTATCTTGTTCATAACCCGTTTTATTTTAAGTCCCGTTAACTCGGGCTCTTATAAACTCAATTCCTTAAACCTTTGATTCGTTTGTATTTAATATTAGGATTATTTATTTAAATCCAAATATTTACCGGGTTATTTTTACTACTAACGGTACTTTACCCGTCTTTTAGTATTAATAGAGTTTGATTACCAAACCCATTTTCGGGGTGTTACATTGTGCATCATATTTCTAATTATTAGCTCTTAGTTAAGATGTGTGTGAAGTTGTTGAGCAGTAGTGCATCAGGTTAGTGATTATAGACTGTATGATATATTTGAAATTGATTCAAGTGGGTAGTGAATATGTATGATATATTTGAAATTGCAGTGTGAAAGTGGTTGCAGGTGGTGGTTATTGTAACACCCCGTGTTACCGAATGTCAAAGTCAAAGTCAAAGTCAAGATTGACTTCTTTGACTATAGTTAGTCTATTCTATGATTGGTGTTTCTGTTAGTTGTATTATGTGGAGTGAGTGTTATTAATCAAAGTAATCAAATGTTTATCGACGCGAAACGATTTGCGACTGTGAATAGTAGGAAGTAACAATGCGATAAAGTCAATTAATCCATAATCGAGCTAATCTAATCAGCATCGAACTCGAAACTCGAATTACGCGAATTCTGGTGTTAGTATACGTGTGTGTGTGCCTTATGTGTTACTTGTGCCTGTTTACTTTATGTGATGTGTGGTAATCAATCGAAACTCGAAACTCAATCGAAATCGAATTATGATAAATGGTGGCGAAAGGATAGTGTGAAATATAGAGGCTTGTATGTAGATATAGTGGTTGGGATTAAAAGTAATTTGAATAGGAAACTCTATCGTATTCATATCATCTCCAATCGAAATCGAAATATCAGAAATCGTCGCACCGAACACTCGAATTACTCTTCGGATCATGAGATACTATGCTTCAACACTTAATCGATTTTCAACTCGATTGACGTATTGGAGTGCCACCCGATCGAACGTGCCGTCCGATCAGGTGACATCCTTCTGAGGACTTATTACTGAAGTACCTAACCGATTGGTTAAACCGGCCGATCGAACGGCCCGTTCGATCGATCGACCTGAAGGGTAAGGACACTTCAATGTTCTCGAATACTACAACGAAAACTTCAAAAGGACAAGCCATCATACCCAAACACATCCTACACAAAGGAAGAAACAATCCACTCGAACAGCCCAACCGATCGAGCCCATCGGCCGACCGAACAGGCTGTCTGAACGGACTATCAAACCGAACGAACAACCCGTCCGACCGAACCTACCGTTCGATCGACCAGGCTGTTCGACCCATCAACACTTGTATTCGTTTTACGCATTGCTTATCGTTATGCTATCGAACTATTCAGGCTAAGCCTACTCTCAAGAGCTCCCTTCAATCCATCAATCACTGTGAGTATACTCGACCCCTTTTTTTGCTTTTAGCACTTTTGGGTGTTACATACGTTACTTATACGAAATCACATCGAACACGCTACTCAATCATTTCAAACGCTAACCGTTACCGCATGTGTTACGTGACTAAATGAATGCTTATTGTTATGTTTACACGTGGAATGATGTCTACCTGCCTTAACGACGATAGTACTATAGTTTGGACTCAGCACCCGTTCACACGGGGGTTGTTAAGGACAATTACTTGCATGGATTACGATGGTAATCATGTATTGCGAACTGCCTCGGGCAGTCAACCCGCAGTCATTGGTATCGATAGATCCATGTCGATAATTAACATGATCCGTTTTCCTCTGTGTACGTGCTGGTTATGCGTAAACTATTTCGAACTCTATTATGTTATTATCAAACTTGTATGCTCACCTTTACATTTTATGTATTGACTTTATTTTAACGTATGTGGCAGGCAATTAGGATGCTTATCTTCTAGGAAGGCAAGCTTAGAATAAGCGTCTAGAGCATAGTTGTCTGTAGATCTTGCAGATCGAGTCTCTAGAAGCATTTGAACAATTTCTATATTTAAAATCTGAGTTGTCGGAATAGAATATTTGACTTGATGTTATCTGTAATAATTTGTTTGCTATTTGAGGTACGGTATGGGACGTATTATATAAATTGAATAGTGATAATAATTGTTATGGAAGCTTCTGGACAATCTGTTTCGCTCAATGCCATGCCCCGATGATTCCGACATCGGTTGGGGTGTGACAGATTGGTATCAGAGCCATAACTATAGGGAATTAGGCTAGACACGACCTAGTCCAGGTCGCTGTCTTAGATACCTAGACTATAGTTAGGAACCAACAGACCAAGCTTATGTGCTATATTCTGCTAAATCTCATCATCACTGCACTCGAATTTTTCAGACAAACGACAAGTGACTCAGTCGGGATTAGGTGTGAAAACCGCAACTCTCGACTAAGCTGCTAGGTCCATGTTGTTTTATCAATGATTTCTTCACTATTTTTCAATAACGAACGCTTGTTTAACGAGGAGAATTATACCAAATCAGAAGTGAAATCCATATTTTGATGAATAATCTCCTCAATTTCACTAAAACAAGGAAGAAATTGCTAAGCCAGGGGTGAAACCCAAACCTTGGCAACTTATTCCACCTTTTACTCATCTCACAAAAGCCTCGACGGACTCCAACAACCTGAACTCACGAGTATGACCAAGGGAATACGTGCTGAATGCCCAAGAATCGAGGCGAAAACCCCATCCCGAAAGTCGAAATCTGACGACAAGTCTATTAAGAATAGTCGAATCGCTTTGGGTAGTCGATGTCTAGTAGCCGCAGACGATCTAGTTCTCAATTTTTGTATTTCTGAGTCAGCAGTTGTCACTCTGACGATTCGTCGATTTTATGTGTTTTATATGTAATTACCTATTTATGTGTTTATGTTTTTGGAGGATTATTTGATTTTTGCTATCACTTCGATCGACACACACGACTCGCATTTGCTCTTCTATCTCAATACGCTAACAAGTCGCTACAAATCTAAACGACATTATGCTACGATATACGATTATACTATACTACTCGACATGTTATACGCGATCGCTATACGCGAACGACACGCGAACTTGAATGATAGGTTTCTGTATTCTGACTGCCTCTGTGATTAAATAGGAATGTGCTTCTATGTTTATGTGTCTCTGTGCTCTACGTGCTTATGTGCTTCTGTGACTACGTGAATCTGTGACTATGTGTTTATGTGATACATGTTTCGACGTGTTCCTAAGCTTTAGTAAGTAGTAGACGTGTGAGGTGAGATTCGATTTTGATGTGTCTGAGACCTACGACGATGTCTGTTGCAGACCATCTCGTCATCCGGACACCGAACCCTGCTTACCTGCCAAGAAAAGAGAGACAAACGTCTTGCTGCTTTCATCGCCAAGCAAGTAGCGAAAGCTGTAAGCGAAGTGTATGAGAACATCAGCAAATCTTCTAAGGAGTCGAGAACTAAAGCTCCAAAGGATGCTGCAGCAGTTCAAGGCATGCGGACCAAAAGAATTCACCAGAGAAGATGGCCCAACGGCTATGTTTCAATGGTTTGATTCTTTCAAAGTCACTCTGCGCCAAAGCGGCTGTCCTGCAAATCTCCGTACCCTAAACGCAACCGGCGTCTTCCAGTCCCGAGCTCTAGACTGGTGGACGGCCGAACGAAACAAACGCGGGAATGATGCAGCTTATGAGCTGACTTGGGAAGAGCTGAAAGCCATCATGATGGACGAATTCTGCCCTCCCCATGAACGCCAAAAGCTGGAGGACGAGTTTTGGAACATTAAGCAGAAGGATGGAGATAACGCTGCCCTGCTTGCTCGCTTTAAACAGCTCAGCATCATATGTCCCGATCAAGTCAAGACGTCAGACATGGCCATCAAGAAGTACATTTGAGCTCTACCCGATTGTGTTGCCGATTTTGTTCACGCCGCGAAAACCTCATCGATCGAGGAAACTTACTTGCTTGCTGCCGAGATCAATGACAAGCGAGTAAAAGCTGGTTTCTGGGATAAGCCCTCCAAGTCTCTGCATCAAGCCACCACTGCATCGACCGCCGACACCACCACTGCTCAACCATCCAAGTCATCACGCTGCAAGAAGAAGCACAACAACAGCAGCTCTAGCAACAAGAACTGTGCTGTCACTACCACTGCTGCTCCTCTGCAAGCCATACCGGCTCAGCAGCAGTCTCATCCTCGACCAGCACCAGTTACTCAAGCGCCGCCCGCAAAGCGTGCTTACACAGGTCCCCACCCGCTTTGCCCGACATGCTCATATCATCATCCGGTGGGTCTTGCCTGTTGTTTCTGCGCTCATTGCAATTTGTATGGCCATTTTACTGCCAATTGTCGTTGTGATCCTCGTTAAGCCCCAGTTCAAGCCACTGCTCATCAAGTTCTACTTCCAGCCCCGCAAGGCCAACACGCAGCTCAAGCACCCACGATCAACGCTCGAGTCTGCTTTGCATGTGGTGACCCTAACCACTTTGCAAACATGTGCCCGAATAGGGTTGTGAAGCAAGAACCCCAGCAGCAGCAACAGCAACAAGCAGCACGCGCCAGAACCTTCAACATCAATGCTCGTCAAGCCCAGGCTGACAACAACGTGGTTAATGGTACGTTCCTTGTGAATGGTATTTATGCATCATGTTTGTTTGATACTGGAGCCGATAACAGCTTTGTGTCATTTGAATTCGAGAAGCTCCTTAGTCGTAAGCGTTCTTATCTCCCCTCGTCATTCGAAGTTGAAGTCGCTACTAGAAGAACTGACGCTATTAATTTTGTTCTTCGTGATTGTACTCTCGAGCTCAACAATCACGTCTACCCAATCGACCTTATTCCGATGTAGCTTGGAAGTTTTGACATCATAGTAGGCATGGACTTTCTACGCGAAAACCATGCTGAAGTTGTGTGCTTCGACAAGATGATTTGATTCTCGCTCGCAAATGGTGATTTATTATGTGTGTACGGTGAAACTGCTTCGAAAGGTCTCAAGCTCATGTCGTGTGTCAAAGCTAGCAAGTATCTCCGCAAGGAATACAGAGCTTTCTTAGCTAACATTGTAGTAGCGAAGAAGGAAAAGAAAAGGAAGACAGAAATCAGAGAAGTTCCAGTGGTCCGTGAATTTCCTCAGGTGTTCCCTGATGATCTTCCCGGATTACCGCCCAGTCGTGATATCGACTTCCGCATCGACCTCATTCCTGGAGCTAACCCCGTAGCCAAAGCCCCTTATCGACTCGCGCCATCCGAGATGTGGGAACTCTAGAAACCAACTCCATGAGTTACTTGAGAAAGGCTTTATTCACCCGAGCACCTCTCCTTGGGGCGCACCAGTCCTTTTCGTCAAAAAGAAGGATGGGTCGTTCAGGATGTGTATCGACTACCGGGAATTGAATAAGCTGACCATCAAGAACCGATACCCTCTACGTCGAATCGATGACCTATTTGATCAGCTACAAGGTGCTAAGTGTTTCTCGAAGATCGATCTACGCTCAGGTTATCATCAATTGCGTATTCAGGAAGAAGATATACCCAAAACCGCTTTTCGCACTCGTTACGTCCACTATGAGTTCATTGTTATGCCTTTTGGTTTAACCAACACACTCGCGGTTTTCATGGATCTGATGAATCGCGTGTGTAAGCCTTATCTTGACCGTTTCGTCATCGTGTTCATCGACGATGTCTTGATTTATTCCAAATCGAAAGCCGAACACGCGCAACATCTACGTTTGGTTCTCGAGTTACTCCAGGGGAATCAACTCTATGCCAAGTTCTCCAAGTGCGAATTCTGGTTAGAAGAGGTTCAGTTTCTGGGTCACATCGTGAATAGTCAAGGTATGCATGTCAACCCTGCGAAGATTGAAGCAGTTAAGAGTTGGATTACACCAAAGAATCCGTCTGAAGTCCGTTCTTTTCTCGGATTAGCGGGTTATTATCGACGATTTATCGAAGGATTCTCTAAGATCGTTGTGCCGCTTACCGCCCTTACTCATAAAGACAAGCCTTTTGTTTGGGGAACTGAACAAGAGTCTGCCTTTCAAACCCTCAAGCATATGCTTTGCAATGCTCCTGTTCTCACGTTGCCCGACGGAAACAACGATTTCATTGTCTATTGTGATGCTTCCAACCTTAGTCTTGGTTGTGTTCTCATGCAGCGGGACAAGGTTATAGCTTACGCATCTCGTCAGCTCAAAATCCACGAGAAGAACTATATAGTACCCATGATCTCGAGCTAGGCGCAGTTGTTTTTGCATTGAAGATTTGGTGACACTACCTGTATGGTACCAAGTGTACGATATTCACCGATCACAGGAGTTTACAACACAACTTTAATCAGAAAGAACTTAACATGCGTCAACGCCGATGGGTAGAACTTCTTAACGATTACGACTGTGAGATTCGTTATCACCCAGGCAAGGCAAATGTTGTTGCCGACGCGCTCAGCAGACGGAGTTATTTGCTCAGTATTCGCAATACTCAAGCCCAGCACGATCTCGAAACCCTTATCCGCGAAGCCCAACATGCTTGCTTTAATGAACGCACCTTGAAGAAGGAGAGAATCTATCATGATGGAGCTCAGCTGGTAAGCAAATCGAATGGGATCTTCTATTTTCTGGACCGAATTTGGATCCCTAAGCGGACCGAATTACGAAAGATTTTAATGGATGAAGCCCACAAATCTCGGTATTCTATTCATCCCGGTGCCGACAAAATGTACCAGGATCTTCGTTACAAGTACTGGTGGCCGGGAATGAAAAGGGATATCGCCCTCTATGTCGGAAGATGCCTGACTTGTGCTAGGGTCAATGCTGAACATCAAAGGCCCTCTGGCTTGCTCGAACAACCGCCAATCCCTATATGGAAGTGGGAGAGTATAGCTATGGATTTCATAACCAAGCTTCCACCCACGTCATTAGGTCACGACATCATATGGGTTGTCGTTGATCGTTTGACCAAATCAGCCCACTTTTTGCCAATACGGGAAGACTACAAGGTGGAACGATTAGCCCGAATCTACACCAACGAGATCATTTGTAATCATGGTACGCCTCGTGACATTATTTCTGATCGTGATGCTCGGTTTACCTCTCAATTGTGGGAAACATTTCAAGCAGCTCTTGGTACGACGCTTAACTTAAGTACCGCATTCCATCCTCAAACCGACGGACAGACTGAGAGAACGATCCGTACTCTTGAGGACATGCTCCGTGCGTGTGTCATCGACTTCGGTGGTAGTTGGAACAAATACCTGCCGTTAGTCGAATTCTCGTACAACAACAGCTATCATACCAGCATCCAAATAGCACCATTCGAGGCCCTATATGGAAGAAGATGTCGATCGCCTATTGTATGGCACGAGATCGGTCACTCGCAATTAATCGGTCCAGAGCTATTACAAGAAACGACTAACAAAGTCCTCCAGATTCGAGACAACTTGTCGAAAGCCCGGGATAGACAGAAAAGTTAAGCCGATAGAAGACGCAAGCCCCTTGAATTTGACGTTGGCGACTACGTACTCCTAAAGGTATCACCTTGGAAGGGTGTGGTCAGATTCGGTAAGAAAGAGAAACTAGCGCCTCGATATGTTGGACCTTTTAAGATTCTGGAAAGGATCGGAAAAATCGCCTACAGACTCGAACTACCGGAGGAACTGAGTAACGTCCACCCAACTTTCCATGTGTCGAACCTTCGAAAGTGTCTAGCTGACCATGATCTGATAGTACCTCTCGATGACTTCAAGTAAACGAAACACTACACTTCGTGGAGAAGCCTGTCGAAATCATGGACCGCCAAACCAAGCAACTCAGGCGCTCGCACATACCTATCGTGAAAGTCCGATGGGAAGGCAAACGAGGCGCAGAGTTCACTTGGGAACTCGAAAGCGACATGAAGGCGAAGTACCCGCAGTTGTTCAAGTGAAAGTCTAGAGAGAGAAAGTTCTCAAACGTGATTCACGGTGATGTACAGCTTTCAGCCTAATTTCGGGACAAAATTCCCTAAACAAGGGGAGGCTGTAACACCCCGTGTTACCGAATGTCAAAGTCAAAGTCAAAGTCAAAGTCAAGATTGACTTCTTTGACTATAGTTAGCCGATCGGCTAGCACATGGCCCCACACTTTAACAATTTCATGAAGTCTAGTATTGAACGAAGTGCTGTTCGATCGAACTACGGTTTGATTTGAATTACTCTTCGGATCATGAGATACTATGCTTCAACACTTAATCGATTTTCAACTCGTTCGACGTATTGGAGTGCCACCCGATCGAACATGCCGTCCGATCAGGTGACATCCTGCTGAGGACTTATTACTGAAGTACCTAACCGATCGGTTAAGCCGACCGATCGAATGACCCGTTCGATCGATCGACCTGAAGGGTAAGGACACTTCAATGTTCTCGAATAGTACAACGAAAACTTCAAAAGGACAAGCCATCATACACAAACACATCCTACACAAAGGAAGAAACAATCCACTCGAACAGCCCAACCGATCGAGCCCACCGGCCGACCGAACAGGCTGTCCGAACGGACTGTCAAACCGAACGAACAACCCGTCCGACCGAACCTACCGTTCGATCGACCAGGCTGTTTGACCCATCAACACTTGTATTCGTTTTACGCGTTGCTTATCGTTATGCTATCGAACTATTCAGGCTAACCCTACTCTCAAGTGCTCCCTTCAATCCATCAATCATTGTGAGTATACTCGACCCATTTTTTTTGCTTTTAGCACTTTTGGGTGTTACATATGTTACTTATATGAAATCACATCGAACACACTACTCAATCATTTCAAACGCTAACAGTTACCGCATGTGTTACGTGACTAAATGAATGCTTGTTGTTATGTTTACACGTGGAATGCTGTCTACCTGCCTTAACGACGATAGTACTATAGTTTGGACTCAGCACCCGTTCACACGGGGGTTGTTAAGGACAATTACTTGCATGGATTACGGTTGTAATCATGTATTGCGAACTGCCTCGGGCAATCAACCCGCAGTCATTGGTATCGATAGATCCATGTCGATAATTAACATGCTTCGTTTTCCTCTGTGTACGTGCTGGTTATGCGTAAACTATTTCGAACTCTATTATGCTATTATAAACGTGTATGCTCACCTTTACATTTTATGTATTGACTTTATTTTAACGTATGTGGCAGGCAATTAGGATGCTTATCTGCTAGGAAGGCAAGCTTAGAATAACCGTCTAGAGCATAGTTGTCTGTAGATCTTGCACATCGAGTCTCTAGAAGCATTTGAACAATTTTTACATTTAAAATCTGAGTTGTCGGAACAGAATATTTGACTTGATGTTATCTGTAATAATTTGTTTGCTATTTGAGGTACGGTATGGGACGTATTATATAACTTGAATAGTGATAATAATTGTTATGGAAGCTTCTGGACAATCTGTTTCGCTCAGTGCCATGCCCCGATGATTCCGCCATCAGTTGGGTGTGACAGTTATGGTGGAGGTGGGTGGTAATATGGCGGTTGCAGGTGGTGGAAGAAAATGTGAGGGTGGAGAAGGACCCTTAAAGGAATATATTTTAAGGAAAGGGTATTTTTATCATTTTACACCCTCTTCACTGAGAAAACTAACTGATGGTAGGCATAGGGACTATCCGGGAACGAAAATTGAAAAGTAGGGGACTATAGCTGTAATTTTAGAAAGTTAGGGACTAAAGGTGAAAAAAAGCGCAAACCACGAGGACTATCCGGGCATTTAACTCTTTAATTAAAGAGGGGAAATATGCAATTACCATATTATAAATTAGGAAGATGTTTGTGCTTCTTGGAATGTACTCCAAGCATAAGGAGTTCTAAAAAATATTTTTGGTTTTTCACTTCTAACCCAAACGTTTTCATTCTTTGCATTTTAACCTTTTTTGTTTTTTTTACTTTAAAACCAAAACTTCTCATATTTTGCAAGTTAACCTCAATACATTTTTATTTTCAACTTTTATCCACGTATTTTTCATCTTTTGCAAATTTTTTGCTTTACGTTTCGTTCTAATTTTGCGAGTAAACACGCCGTAATGTACGTGTGGGTTTCAAAGTTTTTTCGACTATTTTTTCCCGTTTGACAGGACCATCACAACGCGTCTATTTTCCCTGTTTGACAGGTTCGTCGCAACACGCGTGGTCTTAGATCGACTTAGTTAGTCTTTTCTATTGTTACATTTCAGTCTTATTTATTCGTATTAACATGTCGCAACTAGCATACGTGGTTCAACGATTTTACATATGTTTTTCGTTCGGTGTTATTTTTTCCTTTTTATTTATTTTGTTTTACGAGTTTTCCCGGTGTTGTTAGTTGCTGGTATTGTGTAGCATTAGTGCTACTTGGCACGGTTTATGCCCCCACCGCAACACTGGCCCTTAATACTAGTTTCAATTAGACTATCTCCAACGCCGCCCGTATTCTCGCGCCCTTGCCACGCTGGAGCCGTCCTTTACGTTGGAGGTTCACGTCTAATGTTGTCCGAAGATGAGAAGCCCTTACAGAAGGGCGTGGAGTTCCCTCGGTCCAAACGTTGGGGTGGGCCTAGCTCTGGTAGAAAATAAAAACAATATATTATCTATTGGTGTTGAACAACGGAATTGAATGGTTGTTGACCTTTAACAACGGTGGTTCCATTTGAAAGTGATGATATTGATCGAAGGCTACAGAACTTGAAGAAGATGAAGTCATGAAGCATGAAGATATGGTAGAAATGGGTAGCAGCTACGGTTGTTTTCCAGATGACTTCAGTATATTTTTAGGGTAGAAGTTTTTGTTAGTGCACTACATCTGTTGATTTCTTCTAAGATCGAGTCATATATTGTATTGTATAGATTAGGGCGCTTTTTACGAGAAAATAGGAGAATATACATGTTGAGTGAACAGGTTTTGCTTATAAGGACATGGTATAAAGGTTTCGCTTGAACGGACATGATAATTCCGCTTATATGTACACAAGAGGTTCCGACCTTGTGGACATGTATGTATAAGCGGAACCTTCATCACTATATATACCTTATAAGCGAAATCATTTGTAACTTTGACGATTTCCATACCGAGGTGCTGCCGGTGTGACGTTTGAGCTGTAATCCTTGTCAAATCAATAAAACAGTAGATTAAAGTGAAGAACAACTATTTCTACCTACGTTTCTTGTTATTCCGCACCTGAAACATAGAAGAACGCCTCTGAACGACTCGTTCGGGTCAATCCTCGATCCTACAAGTGGTATCAGAGCTTGGGAGGAGGTTTTCTACAGAAATTAGCTGGATTTCATCTTGATTTCTTACTTCTACACCTTCTATCTTCAGTTCAGAAAATTGTAACGGTCAGAATTAGGTCAAAATTGCACAGATTGCGTGTTATTGGACATTGATAAACCCTGGAAAGTTTCATGCCAAAATACGAACTAAAAATGAACAAAATGAACTTCGGACCAGGTTTCGCTTCAAGGGACACTTGATAGTTTCGCTTGAAAGGTTCCGCTTCAAGTGACAATTTGGAATTTCACTTGAGTAGTTCCGCTTCAAATTACCAGCTAGTTCCGCTTGTGTGTCACAAAGTTTAAAGGTTCCGCTCCAAATTGCGTGCTAGTTCCGCTTCTGTGTCAACTTAAGTGAGGTTTCGCTTCAAAGTAATCAAGGTTCCGCTTGTAAGGTTCCGCTCTTGTGAACCATATTAGTTTCGCTTCAAGTTCACCTAAAGGTTTCGCTTCTAGTGCACATCTGTGGTTCCGCTTATTGTTACATCAACAGTTTCGCTTCTAGAACAGTTGTAGTTTCGCTTCAGAGTACTTTAAGGTTTCGCTTATTTGTCACTGATATTGAAAAACGTGTTGAAAAGTCATGGATACCGAGTTCTACAACGCGTTTGCAACACCGTCTACTCCAGCTGCGGTTGCTCAGGCCATGAACTTAGAGAACGAGACGGGAACCACCCAAAAGCCCCCGAAATTGATGAGTATCGAAGAATATTACGGGTGGAAAGATAGATTCGAGAACTGGGTTCAGGCGAATCATCTTAGATCATCGGAGTGTATATTGAAGAAGTATGTGTTACCTCGTACAGAATTGCAGGTTATCAAACAGTTATCAGAATTTACGGATCAGGAACGGGTTATGTACAAAGCCGAGAAGATGATGATCAGTCTGCTGCAACAAGCAATCAAAGAGGATATATTCATTTTGCTACAGCACGACAAAACTGCAAAGTCAATCTGGGATGCTCTTAAAGATAAATTTGAGGGAAGCGAGAACATGATAAAGAGTAAGAAAGTGTTGCTTAAGAAAGAGTTTGATTTGTTCGGCAGCTTACCGGGAGACGATACAAAGAAGCTGATTAAGAGATACTGTCACCTAGTGCGATCAATGTCGATGTTGAGTATTACAAAAGATCGTGAAGAGTGGGTGGACAAGTTAGCTGATGCTTTACCTCAGAAAGAGTGGGGAACATATCTGATGATTCTGAAAAACACGGGTGTTTATGATGGATTGACTATATCTCAGTTCATTGAAAAGATCGAGAGTCGGGATCTGGAACAGCAGAAGATCGCTAGGATGAACAGTCCGAGTGGTCAACAGGATGTAAAGATGTATTACAAAGGTAGTATTCCAATTCCTGAATCTGAGAGAAGTCCGAAAATGCAAACTGCTTTCAGTGCTGATGATTCAACGGAAAAAGCTGAACAGAGTTCAACCAAAAGCAGTACCGGATTCTCATCATTTCCGAGTGTCAATCCTAAGGAATCAAACACAAGCTTTCAGTCTCAGAGTACGAAAACTGGAAATGGTTACGTGATTCAGTGCAACATAGCTCTAAACCTTCCAGAAGGTCAAAGCTTTTCAGAAGACACTGCTAAAGACCACATGGCACTTCTTGGTTCAGTGTTGTTATCTTATGAGGGTCTTGTTGCTGGTAGGATCGGGAATCCCATGCTTACAAAGGAGGATTACGATCAAATAGACGCCGAAGAAATGGAACTGATGGATATCAAATGGTGTCTAGCTAGTGTTCTAAGGCGTGCTGAAAAGTTCAAAACGATTACCGGGAGAAATGACTTTCTTGATGCTCATGTATCTACTTTAGGTTTTGATAAATCTAAAGTTACTTGTTTTCGATGTAGGGAGAAAGGCCATTTCAAACGGGAGTGCAAGGGTAGAGAAGCTAGCGGTGCTCAGAATCCGTTCGGAAAAGACGACTACTACTACCGGAAAGCCATTTATCAGCAGGTTGGTCAATCACAAGACTCACAGACGGCTCATGGTAGAAAGATTGAGGATTCGAAAAGAGCATGTTTAGTGGATTTCAATTGGAGCAACTACATATCTCCTGATAGCAAAGCTTGTTTAGTTGATCAAGATGATGAAAGACTACCTGAAGGCTTCAGTTGGGATATGTTTGTTGATGAGAAGGGAGAGTTCAAAGCCTTCATCGCTAAGATTGTCAGAGAACCAGACATGTTTGCTACCTGGATGAAGTCTATTGGTGAAAATGTGAAGAGTGAGGATGAAAAGTCTGTTACTTCTGATGAAAATTCAGAAAGTGTTGATGAAGTTTCAGAAAGTGTTGAGGAAAATTTAGAAAGTTCTGATGAAAAGTCACAGAGTTCAGATGAGAGTGTTCAAAATGTTGCTAGTTCTGAAAAAGAAGTTGTATTTAATCAAACACCATCTGATTCTAGTGTATCAGATACTGATTCTGAAAAATTTGTACAGTTTGATCAATCACCAGTTGATAGTAGCAGTGATGATGAGGAAGAGAAACATATTAATGTTGCTAAATCTCATCTTTCTCTTGAAAGTTTTCATTTCTATTTTGCAGATCGCTTGGAGAAACTGAAGGAGAAAAGAGCTGCTAAAGAACAACAAAAGAAATCTAAAGACGATTTTCAGAATGTTGAAAGTGTTGCTGAGAAGATTGATGAAGATGAAAAAGTAATTGAAGCTGAGAAAGTGAAAGAAGAAGAAAAAGTGATAGAAGTGGTGAAGACAATCGAAGTAGAGAAGATTGTTGAAGTTGTAAAGCCTTGCGAGAAGTGTTTGGAAGCTTGCAAGGAATGTGCAGCAAAGGATGATATAATTGCTGAGTATGAGAAGAAGAAGGAGCAGTTATTGTTCAACCTCAATTACGTGAAAGAGTCGTACGATGTCTTGAACAAAACAGTAACTGGTCTCCAAAAGACAAACTCAGAAAGAGAACAAGCACTGACGATGATGAATGCAGTCATGATGTCAAAACAAAAAGCCATAAATTTCTACATAGAAGAAAGTGCTGAATGGAAGCAAGAGTTGGAAATAGAAAAGATTGAGAATGAGAGAATTAGACGTTTACTTCAAAGTTATTCGAGTTCTGATTATCTCATTGATCGTATTTACCCAACTGTTGCAGGAATGGAAGCTTTTCAAGACGAGAAGCCGAAGAAGAAGAAAGATTGTGGTAAGAAACCGACTGTTAGCTATAACAAGTGTCCGCCTCCAATTTGGGAAGGGTATTCTCCTAGAAAACCAAACGAGGAGCAACTTGAAAAAGCGGTCAATATAAAGCTAAAAACCGACACAGCTGACGTTTTAACAGATAACACTGATGTCACGTTTACCTCGTCCGTACTGATCATGAGTCTGAGTTAATCAAAAAGGTGGTCGATCAAGTGTTGGATACTGATGAGGAGTCCGAGTCAAAGTCTGAGTCTGGAAAGTCAAAATCGTCAGTCAACAGGGAAAATTCGTCGGTTAAACGGTCTTACAGTAAAGAATTTTTGTTATCAAAAGCAAATTTGAATGATAAAACATTCGAAGTAGTTTATACTTTGAATGGTTCTGACAAATTATATTACAACAAAGAGTTCCCAATAATGAGTATTAAAAAGGAATTGATTAACAAAACTTTCAAACTAATAGAGAAAAATATTCCTGAATTGAAAGTTTTGAAAAATTTTGAAAAATCTAAAAAATATACTTCAAGAGTTCAACAACGATTAAACAAGAAAAAGGGTTACAATTCTGGTTCCGGTTTTCAAAAGAAACCTAACCAAAATGGTAGCTACAAAAAGAAAGGACTTGGTTTTGTTCCACCAGTAAATCATAAAAATGATAATAATTCTAAAACAAAAACAGAATTTGTGTCAGGTGGAAGCTCAGATGAGGAACAGAAGAAACCATTCTGGAAACAGTCAAATCAAGAGTTTCTTGCTGAGAAGAGTAAGAATGGAGCTGAAGTGGTGTATCAAAGAGAGACTAGAACCTGTTACAAATGCAATGAAGTTGGTCACATTGCATGGAATTATTCAAAGAATGCAAAAACAAAACAGGGAGTTTCTCAGAAATTAAAAGAAAAAGTTGTTGATATTGAATCACCAACTGAAAAACTTAAAGTTTTTCAAAATTCAACTTATGAGGTTGGTGAGTGTTCGAAGAAGAATATGTATGAAAAGAAAGGAAAAGACAACCAAGTGTGGGTTGTTAAGAAAGTTGATGTGAATGTCGGCGATGAATCTGGTTCCACAAAGCCAGAAGAGCCACAGGTTGAGGAGAAAATTTCAGTGACTAATGATGATTTTCCATCACTGAAATTTGAAGAAGTTAAAAAGAAAATTGGAAAAGTTGATATCTCGAAACAGTTTTACACTGAGAAAAATGAATTTGATGTCGAGAAAACTTTTAATGGAAGTGTAAAGAAAATTTTTGGAAAAATGTTAAACGGGAAAGCAAAGGGGGTTAAGGATTTTTATGCAACTAAAAAGGCAACTTACAACCCCACTATGCAAGAATTGAAAGCCATCAAGTCTGAAAAGACTTAGATGGAAGTCTGTTTTCCATGATAGTCGAAGGACTATGCCGGAGATCCCAAGTTTATATCGTGGATCAGGAATCGGCATCATTCATGTTTTTGATGGTTTTGTATGAAAATCTTTGATAATGTTTGAATGTTTACAGGTTGTAGGACTACGTCGGAGCTTCCAGATTGGTAAGTGTGAAGCAGGAATCGGCATCTTGATTGGTAACATGATACATGTAGACGTAATATTCCTACATGTGGTATTGGTTTGCCATACCTACAAGTGGTATTGGTTGTGATTTTAGAAGTGGTTATTTTTTACAAGTGGTACAGAGGTTTCTGAACTGTGAATGGTTAATCAGGGACATTAAGTTGTACCTGATTTACTAAATATGGTTAAAATAGACAAGATGATGAACCACATCCCCGAATATGATGCTAACTTACAAGTGGTAAAAACAAATTCATTTTCCAGAAAAATCATTTTGATTAAAACAAACTTAAGTGTTTTGAAATCTAAATGAGAAAATGGTTTGTTGATAGGGGGAGTTCTGATTGTTTATGCATAGTGAATGATGATTTGAGGCGATTTTATATCAGTTGTCATGTTTCTGTACAGTTTGTTTTACTTTTTACTTTTTAAGTGGGTCAAAAGTCTAGTAATTTTCAAATTTCCTTTGAAATATGTTTGCATTTTAGGGGGAGTAGGGAAATTTCAGAAAATCCAAAAACATTAGAAAATTTGAAAAAGACAAAAACATGATAAAAATCAAAATTGAGTTTTGTTGTGAATAAGAGGAAATGATAGTACATAAGTGGACTGTCACAACATGCTAAAGAAATGTAATGATAAAATGTGATAAACAATCTCACTGAGGATGTGCCAGTAGGTTTTTACACATTTAGTAGATTGTGACGAGATATAAACCTAAATTTCAAACTTGCTTGTTCTGTAGGTTAACACAAACTTGGATATATAGGTAACCACTGAAATCTTGTTTGAAAGGTCCCTTATTCTGAAATACTAGGTCTTTATGCTTAGTGATATCTGGGGTATTATCCCGGGACTTCTGCTGTATGGAAGTACTGACCTAGTCCCCGAATAATGCTTTCCGCAAAAAGCTTGAAACATAGCTTCGCCCTCAGCATGCTGATGAAACAATAAAATTGATAGTCGCTGCTGTAGAAATAAAAAGATCCTCTAAAGGGGACACACCAAAAGTCGAAGTCGTCATCTCTCTGCGTATACGGAAGTATCGACCTGAGCTCTCACGGCCTTCGCATCTAACCCCTATACAGATATCAGCTGTGGTATACTCACCTGTAAGACTGAATATTGGGATCTGGATACGGGAGTATATTCAAGTAGTGAGACACACGAATAAGTCAGTATCTAAGACATTAACATTGTATCTCAGTTCAATTGAACTTTGTGTGAGAATTTCAGTGGACCAATATACTGACAATCTAGGTGAATTGTTTTGAACTAAAAATGTAATCAAGCTTAACGGTGTTAGTGACATGTTTCATAAACTGATATGATCCTCTTACATGAACTCACAAAAATATGTTTGTAAATATTTCATTTTTTACATTTTCGTGCTTTTACAAGTGGTGTCAATTTTTAAAAAAAAATCCAAAAAAGATTTTGTATGTGTTTTAGCATAAATTTTTTGAAAAAGTCAAAAAAGATTTTTGACAACTGATGTTGAAAAGCTGATTTTCAAAATTCCAAAGTGCTAGACATGATGATCTTGTTGTGAGGGGGAGTGGAGTGCGTCACACCCCCAAAAATCCACCTGTGGAGTACTACCGCTTGGAGGAGTGACTGACCAGGATCCAGCCACCAATCATATTGAACAGGCATATAAGTAGTTATAAAATCCAACCAATACAATTGGTGTTCAAACAAAACATAGTTTAAGTTGCAAGCGGAAGCATAAGATTTAAAACCAAAACATAAGTTCAATTGTTTCCAAGTGTAACATGGCACGCAGCTATCCATGTCCCACAACGACTCCCCTCCGTGCAAGCTCCAGCTAAGTACCTATGGTCTGCAAAGCATGTAGTAACGAGTCAACAACAAGTTGAGTGAGTTCACGGTTGGGTGTTTGTTTTAAGTTGTTTCGAAAACAGTTTCCTTTATCTGGCATCCTGCCGTGGGGGTTACCCCATAGTTAAAAGCGTGACTTGTTTATCCCGGTTACTCTGGCATTCCAGCCGTGGGGGCTACCCCGTGCTAGTTATCTGGCATTTCGGCCGTGGGCGCTACCCCATGTATACACTAGACTCGTTACCATATCGACTGCTGACTGTAGTTGTCACACCCCCAAAATCCCACCTGCGGAGTACTACCGCTTGGAGGCGTGACTGACCAGGATCCAGCCACCAATCATACTGAACAAGCATATAAACAGTTGTAATAGTTTAACCAATACGATTGGTGTTTCAAAACAAATGAGTTAAGTTGCAAGCGGAAGCATAAGTTTAAAGTTATAACATAAGTTCAAAAGTTTCAAGTTTAACATAGCACGTAGCGATCCGTGTCCCACAACGACCCTCCTCCATGCAAGCTCCAGCTGAGTACCTATGGTCCTGCAAAGCATGTAGTAACGAGTCAACAACTAGTTGAGTGAGTTCACAGTTGGGTGTTCGTTTTAGTTGTTTCGAAAACAGTTTCCTTTATCTGGCATCCTGCCGTGGGGGTTACCCCATAGTTTTAAAAAAACGTGACATGTTCATTCCCAGTTACTCCGGCATTCCAGCCGTGGGGGCTACCCCATGTTAGTTATCAGGCATTTCGGCCGTGGGGGCTACCCCATGCGTACACTAGACTCGTTACCATATCGACTGCTGACTGTAGTCATGTTTATGTGCCCTGAAAAACATCAATGTCTATCATCATTGACGTGCCCCAGATCCATTAGTTCACGCCCGTCCTCTGCGGCACGGTGTGAGGCTTGTCAGACCTAAATAGCGCTATCTAACTAATGACCCGCTCGCCATTGGCCCGGCGATTAGTCGATACAAAAAGGAGGGACTTCGTGATAGAGTTTTAGTCTAGTACGTTTATCCGTCCATCCGGACGAGGAATCACATTCCTGAACCACTGACGTCCCACCCAAGGAGGACGAGGAATCCACGTTCCTTAACCCCGTTCCCAACCCAGGGAATCCCATGCTTTGTAGAGGGTGTGAACTCACCTTGGTTTGCTCGGCAGTTAATCACAGAAAGATCAATCAAGTCGCAAGTAGTCAATTACGTCCTAACACGGATATCACTTATAATCAGATTCAAACCAAGCAGTGCACGAATGTTATCACGTATGGCAAACACGTTTAATCAGTAACAATTCATAGGTAACAGTCAATTACAAGCTCAAAGTCCAAGTGTGAGGCCCAAACAGTTGGGCTCGTGATAACAGGCCCGAACAACACGTATAGAAGCACAGAAGTTCCTAAGTCCGGCCCACTAACCTAGGCCCAAAAGTGTGGTCTCGAGTCGCAACCGGACTCGCAAGCATGGTCTCGAGTCATGCTGTGTGTGCTGATCTCAGGTGGTTGCGAGTCGCAACCGGTGTCGCAACCATGGTTTCGGCTTGTCATGCTGAGGTCTCGAGTCGCAACGGGACTCGTAACCTGTGGTCTCGGCTTGTCCTGATATGGTTGCGAGTCGCAACCGCGTGGTCTCGAGTTGTCACGCTGTGGTTGCGAGTCGCAACCGTGTGATTGCGAGTCGGTATGCTGTCATTTTCACGTTCAGTGTTGATTCAGGTATGGTCAGCTTAATGGTACAATGTAATCAGGCCCAAATCAGGAAACAACCAATAGAATTTCACTAACAAGTTTTCCTAATCAGGCCATTAGTAAAAATGGATCAAAATCACAAGGGTTTTCACATCTTCAACTATCATTCAAATTGTTCTTCATATATTCAAACACATATTCATCAAGTTCATAACATATTTAACACTTATTCAACCAAAACTATGAACAAGCATCAAAACACTTAGCATAACACACAACTCGGTTTTCATATAAGTCCGATTTCATGACAAGTGCAACCCGATTTCATGTTTATCAACATAAGTGGTTCAAACTTCATTCAAACACAAGACACCAAAATCCATCATGCTATATATATTCGAAATCAAGACTTATTAGCCGATTATCATCATTATGCACATTAGAACATCATATACATCAAGAATCATCATACAACCACTAATATCCCAACACAATAAACATCCTATCCTTCATTTTATCATTTAACACAACAACACAAGTTAAAACACCATGGATACTAACCGGTTGGTGAGGTGTGTGTGAAGCTTCTAGCCGATTCGAGTGTGAGCCGATCCAAACTCCAAAGATCCGAAAATGATGAAGTGTGTTTGTGTTCTAGAGTTTAAGTGAGAGAGAAAGTAGGAGAGTGTGTGTATGTAATGTGTTGTTCAACAAATGACAATGGTTAACTAAGGGTGGTTTATATATGCTAGTTCCAAGTGTTGCACCCTTAATGGGTTTGTAATTTGGTTAAAGGATTTACGGCCCAAATGGCCCAACCGGCCAAAGGTTCTCGGCCCAAGGCCCATTCGGTCACTATACACTCGAGACCTCATGGTCTCGAGTCGGGTTCTTTTGTTCTCGGGTTGGGTTCCCGGTTCACATAAAACACGTACACATATATATATACCAATGCACACATACAAAGCACATAAAAGTTCACGTTTATCATTAAGTTTAATCAGTTAGCTAGTCACATAACGTACAAGCAAGTTACATCAAGACACGACGAAAGGTTCTAGATTTCGAGTTGTCACATCATCCCCAAGTTGAAAGAAATTTCGTCCCGAAATTTGATGGCACTCACTGAGGAAGCTAGTCAAGTTGCATGGTTTTCCTGGTTTTCCCGGGGTGTCACATCCACCCCCCGTTGATCTGGAATTTCGTCCCGAAATTCCGTAGCTTCAGCCTCAGTAGCGTTTGTACTGTTCTCAAACAGTTGGGGATACTTTTGTTTCATCCGATCTTCGCGCTCCCAGGTGAACTCTGGGCCGCGACGTGAGTTCCAACGAACTCGAACAAGAGGTATTCTAGTGCTCTTGAGGACCTTAACATCCCGGTCCGTGATTTCGACTGGTTCTTCGACGAATTTCAACTGTTCGTCGATCGTGAGTTCCTTCAGAGGAACTACGTGCGTCTCATCTGACAGACACTTCTTCAGATTTGACACATGGAAAACGTTGTGAACTGCACCGAGTTCTGCTGGTAATTTCAGTCTGTAGGCCACTTTGCCTATTTTCTCGATGATTTCAAAAGGTCCAACGTATCGTGGGTTGAGTTTTCCTCGTTTACCAAAACGAACCACACCCTTCCAGGGCGAAACTTTGAGTAGAACCCGCTCCCCAACCTGGAGCTCAAGTGGTTTTCTGCCCTTATCGGCGTAAGCCTTCTGACGGTCACGAGCGGCCGCCATGCGTTGTCGTATTTGAGCAATCCGCTCAGTAGTGTCTACCACATGTTCTGGACCAGTGATCTGACTATCCCCCACCTCTGCCCAACAGAGGGGTGACCGACATTTACGTCCGTACAATGCCTCAAACGGAGCAGCTTTAATGCTGGTGTGATAGCTGTTATTATACGAGAATTCCACGAGTGGCAGATGTCTTTCCCAGCTGTTGCCAAAGTCGATTACACAAGCGCGAAGCATGTCTTCTAATGTCTGAATAGTTCGCTCGGACTGCCCGTCCGTCTGTGGGTGATACGATGTGCTCATATCAAGACGTGAGCCAAAAGACTTGTGCATTGCCTGCCACAGTTCCGAAGTAAAACGTGCATCTCGATCAGAGATGATAGAAGTGGGCACCCCGTGCCTTGAAACAACTTCCTTGAGGTATATCTCCGCCAGAGTGGAGAATTTATCTGTTTCTTTAATTGCCAAGAAGTGTGCGGATTTCGTGAGTCGATCCACGATTACCCAGATAGTATCGTTTCCGCGCTGTGATCTAGGTAGGCCAGTAACGAAATCCATGGAAATTTGCTCCCATTTCCATTGTGGTATCTCTGGTTGCTGAAGTAGGCCTGAGGGTTTCTGATATTCTGTCTTGACTCGCGCACAAGTCAAACACTTGCTGACATAAGTTGCTATGTGGGCCTTCATGCTAGGCCACCAATACGTAGTTTTAATATCGTGGTACATCTTATCCGAACCAGGGTGTACCGAGTAGCGAGATTTGTGCGCTTCATCCATCACAAGTTCTCGTAAGTCGCCATAGAGTGGGACCCAAATGCGTCCTGTTACGTAGTAAGCACCGTCTTCTTTCTGTTCTAAGCGTTGCCTCGACCCGCGTAGGGCTTCAGCTCTAACGTTCTCTGGTTTCAGTGCTTCTATCTGAGCAGCTCGTATCTGCGAAGGTAGACTAGAATGGATCGTGAGTTGTAGAGCTCTTACGCGCTTGGGCGCAGTGTCCTTTCGACTGAGGGTGTCTGCCACAACATTGGCCTTGCCCGGGTGATACCTGATAGAGCACTCGTAATCATTCAGCAGTTCGACCCATCGTCGCTGCCGCATATTCAGTTCCTTCTGCTTGAATATGTGCTCTAGACTCCTGTGGTCAGTGTAGATGGCGCACTTGGTTCCGTATAGATAATGCCGCCATAACTTAAGTGCGAAAACAACAGCTCCCAGCTCTAAATCATGCGTCGTGTAGTTCTTCTCGTGAACTTTGAGTTGTCGTGAGGCGTAGGCTATGACTTTATCTCGTTGCATCAATACACAACCAAGACCCTGAATTGATGCATCACAGTAAACCACAAAATCGTCTGTGCCCTCTGGCAGTGAAAGGATAGGTGCACTACAAAGTCTATCCTTTAGATGCTAAAACGCTAACTTTTGTGCATTTCCCCAATGATAGACAACGCCTTTCTGTGTTAACGAGGTCAGAGGCTGCGCAATCTTAGAAAAATCCTTAATGAACCTCCTGTAGTAACCTGCCAATCCCAAGAATTGGCGAATCTCCTTTGGTGTGCGAGGCGCAGGCCAGTTCTTAATAGAGTCCACTTTGGATGGATCAACGTGAATCCCATCCTTGTTCACCACATGCCCTAGGAAATGGACCTCTCGAAGCCAAAAGTCGCATTTCGAGAATTTCGCGTAAAGCTGTTCCTTCCGAAGGAGTTCCAGAATAAGTCGTAGATGTTGTTCGTGCTCTTCTTTGCTCTTAGAATAGATCAGGATGTCGTCGATGAAGACTATAACAAACTTGTCCAGGTACGGTTTGCAAACTCGGTTCATCAAATCCATAAAAACTGCCGGTGCGTTCGTCAGCCCAAACGGCATGACTAGAAACTCATAGTGCCCATATCGAGTCCTAAAGGCTGTCTTGGAGACATCCTCTTCTCGAACTCTCAGCTGGTGATATCCCGATCTCAGATCGATCTTTGAGTAGTAGCTCGACCCCTGCAACTGGTCGAACAAGTCGTCAATGCGCGGTAGAGGATAACGATTCTTCACAGTCACCTTGTTGAGTTCACGATAGTCGATACACATTCTGAAGGTACCATCCTTCTTCTTCACAAAAAGTACTGGGGCTCCCCAAGGCGATGAGCTAGGACGAATGAAACCCTTATCCAAGAGTTCTTGTAGTTGCGTGGAGAGTTCTTCCAATTCTGATGGCGCTAAACGATAAGGTGCACGGGCTACAGGCGCAGCTCCAGGAGTTAGTTCAATCTGAAACTCGACTTGGCGATGGGGCGGAAGACCAGGTAATTCCTCAGGGAATACCTCAGGATAATCACGTACAACTGGAAAATCTTCTAGCTTCTTCTCCTTTTCTGTGGTATCAGTAACTAGAGCCAAAATCGTAGTGTGGCCCTTTCGTAAGCATTTCTGGGCCTTAAGAAGAGAGATGATGTTCTCAACAGCACTTCTCTTGTCGCCACGAATCATGAGAGGTTCACTACCTAAACCAGGAATACGAACGATCTTCTCGTTGCAAAGAATCTCTGCTCGGTGTTGGGATAACCAATCCATCCCAATGACAACGTCGAAACTACCCAAGACAATAGGAATAAGATCAACAGAGAAGGTCTGGTTAGCGAGAATAAGCTGGCAACCCTTGACTACGTGTGAGGCTTCCAAACTCTTACCATTAGCTAGCTCTACACTGTGCTTGTCGCTCAGGGGTGTAGGAATACGCTTAAGCATCTTACTAACTTCTAGTGACACATAGCTAGTATCGGCACCCGAATCAAATAAGACTGTAACATAAAAGTCGTCGAGAAGGAACTTACCCGTCACCACGTTGGGATCATTCCTTGCTTCACCTTGACCAATCACGAACACTCGTCCCCTAGCACCATTGTTGTTGTTGTTCCCATTGTTACCATTCCCCTGATTGTTGTTGTTGTTCTGATTCAGTTGGGGACAATCTTTCTTGAAGTGGCCTTCAGCTCCACACTGAAAGCATCCTTTGTTGTTACCCTGCTGCTGTCGCTGGTTCTGCTGAGGTTGCTGGCGATTCTGATTGGCGGGGTATGCGCTCCTGCAATCCTTTGCAACATGACCAGGCTTGTTGCACCGATGACAGTTGCCCCTGGTGCATGGCCCACTGTGGTGTAGGTTGCAACGATTGCATTTGGGGTGATTTCCTTTGTACCCACCATGACTTTGACCACCAGATGACTGCTGACTGGGGCTCTTGTGATCATCCGTCTTTCTCTGCTGAGACTGAGTTTGCACCGAAGTTGAACCCCTGCTTGAAGTTCCATCCCATTTCCGTTTATCCCCACTAGAAGTACCAGAAGTAGTTGCAGCACCTATACGCTTCGATAACTTGTTCTGCTCCACTGCCTGATCAGTAAGACGGTGAGCCAACTGTACCACCTGCTGGATAGTAGTCAAGTTTGCTGAAGTCACATGACTTTGGATCTCTGGCACTAAGCCCTTGAGGTAGAGTTCAATTCGCTTATACGGAGGATCCACCATAGTAGGACACAACAAGGCTAGCTCATGCGATCTCTTAGTGTATGCCTCAATCTCTGACCCCGACATCTTGAGATTGTAGAACTCATCTTCCAGCTTATGAATGTCGTCACGACTGCAGTATTCCTCCCTGATCATTTCTTTGAAAGTTTCCCATGGGGTGGCGTTGGCAGCAACCAACCCTAGCATCTGCACTTGAGCATTCCACCACGTGAGGGCCAAACCCTCGAGAGTACCAGTAGCATACTTTACCCTGCGCGCCTCAGGGCATTCACACATTTCGAACACAGATTCCAGCTTCTCAAACCAGTGTAGGAGACCTACTGCTCCTTCAGTGCCGCTAAAAGTCGTGGGTCGACAGTCCATAAAGGTCTTAAAAGTGCACACCGGTGCCTGAGCATATTGACCTAAGGTAGGTGAAAGAAAGACAGAGTTTAACACAAAGGTTGGTTCACGAGAGTAGGATCCAAATGATCCTTGAACAATTTCGGACTGCAGGATATACCTCCTGCGTTTGCAGCTGCAAGCGCTGCGGCAACTCGTTCGTTGATCAAAGCCGTCAACTGGGCTTGTGTCATGTTAACGCGTCCAGACATGGTTCTTCATAATAAGAGTAATACGTGTGAGAGAGGTTCGCGAAAGTACGATAGTAGGACAGAGTAAGCACACACGTGTTCAAACAACAGTAGTTATACTAATCAAGCATACCATGAGCAATGTACTACGTAACTAACAAGTAGGCAATATACACATATCATATTACCTAGAATGTCGAGCCTTGCATGCGGAGTGAAGTGTCGTTGTGGACCGTTGAGCACTAAACCGGTTATAGTCTGGTTTTAACAAAAACGTTTCTCCTTTATTAAAACCAAGTTCACTATAACCAATGGCTCTGATACCAATCTGTCACACCCCCAAAATCCCACCTGCGGAGTACTACCGCTTGGAGGCGTGACTGACCAGGATCCAGCCACCAATCATACTGAACAAGCATATAAACAGTTGTAATAGTTTAACCAATATGATTGGTGTTTCAAAACAAATGAGTTAAGTTGCAAGCGGAAGCATAAGTTTAAAGTTATAACATAAGTTCAAAAGTTTCAAGTTTAACATAGAACGTAGCGATCCGTGTCCCACAACGACCCTCCTCCATGCAAGCTCCAGCTGAGTACCTATGGTCCTGCAAAGCATGTAGTAACGAGTCAACAACTAGTTGAGTGAGTTCACAGTTGGGTGTTCGTTTTAGTTGTTTCGAAAACAGTTTCCTTTATCTGGCATCCTGCCGTGGGGGTTACCCCATAGTTTTAAAAAAACGTGACATGTTCATTCCCAGTTACTCCGGCATTCCAGCCGTGGGGGCTACCCCATGTTAGTTATCAGGCATTTCGGCCGTGGGGGCTACCCCATGCGTACACTAGACTCGTTACCATATCGACTGCTGACTGTAGTCATGTTTATGTGCCCTGAAAAACATCAATGTCTATCATCATTGACGTGCCCCAGATCCATTAGTTCACGCCCGTCCTCTGCGGCACGGTGTGAGGCTTGTCAGACCTAAATAGCGCTATCTAACTAATGACCCGCTCGCCATTGGCCCGGCGATTAGTCGATACAAAAAGGAGGGACTTCGTGATAGAGTTTTAGTCTAGTACGTTTATCCGTCCATCCGGACGAGGAATCACATTCCTGAACCACTGACGTCCCACCCAAGGAGGACGAGGAATCCACGTTCCTTAACCCCGTTCCCAACCCAGGGAATCCCATGCTTTGTAGAGGGTGTGAACTCACCTTGGTTTGCTCGGCAGTTAATCACAGAAAGATCAATCAAGTCGCAAGTAGTCAATTACGTCCTAACACGGATATCACTTATAATCAGATTCAAACCAAGCAGTGCACGAATGTTATCACGTATGGCAAACACGTTTAATCAGTAACAATTCATAGGTAACAGTCAATTACAAGCTCAAAGTCCAAGTGTGAGGCCCAAACAGTTGGGCTCGTGATAACAGGCCCGAACAACACGTATAGAAGCACAGAAGTTCCTAAGTCCGGCCCACTAACCTAGGCCCAAAAGTGTGGTCTCGAGTCGCAACCGGACTCGCAAGCATGGTCTCGAGTCATGCTGTGTGTGCTGATCTCAGGTGGTTGCGAGTCGCAACCGGTGTCGCAACCATGGTTTCGGCTTGTCATGCTGAGGTCTCGAGTCGCAACGGGACTCGTAACCTGTGGTCTCGGCTTGTCCTGATATGGTTGCGAGTCGCAACCGCGTGGTCTCGAGTTGTCACGTTGTGGTTGCGAGTCGCAACCGTGTGATTGCGAGTCGGTATGCTGTCATTTTCACGTTCAGTGTTGATTCAGGTATGGTCAGCTTAATGGTACAATGTAATCAGGCCCAAATCAGGAAACAACCAATAGAATTTCACTAACAAGTTTTCCTAATCAGGCCATTAGTAAAAATGGATCAAAATCACAAGGGTTTTCACATCTTCAACTATCATTCAAATTGTTCTTCATATATTCAAACACATATTCATCAAGTTCATAACATATTTAACACTTATTCAACCAAAACTATGAACAAGCATCAAAACACTTAGCATAACACACAACTCGGTTTTCATATAAGTCCGATTTCATGACAAGTGCAACCCGATTTCATGTTTATCAACATAAGTGGTTCAAACTTCATTCAAACACAAGACACCAAAATCCATCATGCTATATATATTCGAAATCAAGACTTATTAGCCGATTATCATCATTATGCACATTAGAACATCATATACATCAAGAATCATCATACAACCACTAATATCCCAACACAATAAACATCCTATCCTTCATTTTATCATTTAACACAACAACACAAGTTAAAACACCATGGATACTAACCGGTTGGTGAGGTGTGTGTGAAGCTTCTAGCCGATTCGAGTGTGAGCCGATCCAAACTCCAAAGATCCGAAAATGATGAAGTGTGTTTGTGTTCTAGAGTTTAAGTGAGAGAGAAAGTAGGAGAGTGTGTGTATGTAATGTGTTGTTCAACAAATGACAATGGTTAACTAAGGGTGGTTTATATATGCTAGTTCCAAGTGTTGCACCCTTAATGGGTTTGTAATTTGGTTAAAGGATTTACGGCCCAAATGGCCCAACCGGCCAAAGGTTCTCGGCCCAAGGCCCATTCGGTCACTATACACTCGAGACCTCATGGTCTCGAGTCGGGTTCTTTTGTTCTCGGGTTGGGTTCCCGGTTCACATAAAACACGTACACATATATATATACCAATGCACACATACAAAGCACATAAAAGTTCACGTTTATCATTAAGTTTAATCAGTTAGCTAGTCACATAACGTACAAGCAAGTTACATCAAGACACGACGAAAGGTTCTAGATTTCGAGTTGTCACAGTAGTCATGTTTATGTGCCCTGAAACTGTCAATGTCTATCATCATTGACGTGCCCCAGATCCATTAGTTCACGCCCGTCCTCTGCGGCACGGTGTGAGGTTTGTCAGACCTAAATAGCGCTATCTAACTAATGACCCGATCGCCATTGGCCCGGCGATTAAGTCGATATAAAAGGAGGGACTTCGTGATAGAGTTTTGGTCTAGTACGAGTTATCTGTCTGTGAGGACGAGGAATTTCATTCCTGAACCATTGCTGTCCTACCTTAGGAGGACGAGGAATCTACGTTCCTTAACCCCATTCCCAACCCAGGGAATCCCATGCTTTGTAGAGGGTGTGAACTCACCTTGGTTTGCTCGGCAGATACACAGAAAAGTCAATCAAGTTGTAAGTGGTCAACTACGTCCTAACATAGATACCATTCGAGTCAGGTTTGTATCCAAGTAGTGCACGTATGTTCTACACGTATTGTACACAAGTAATAATCATGGCATACATATCTAGCATGGCAGTTCAACAACAGTTCGCAACGAGTTCCACAGTAACATTCATATAATAACCAAAGTCTAAGTGTGACCCAAACAGTTGGTCTCGTAATAGCATGCAAGCCCAAAATACGCATTCAACAGTAACACAAGAAGCCCATAAGTCCGGCCCAAATACCCAAACCCGTAGCAGTGTGGAAGTCCAAATAGTGTGTACATGCATATGGTCTCGAGTCGAGACTGTGCGGTCTCGAGTGTAGCTTACAAGGTCTCGAGTCGCAACCGAGGTGGTTTTGGGTCATGCATGTATTGGTCTCGAGTCGTAATCGGACTCGCAAGCAGGGTCTCGGGTCATGATGTTTGTGTGATGATCATGTGTGGTCTCGAGTCGAGACTAGGGGTTCTCGACTCGCAACCTGTATCGCAATCTATGTTCTCGAGTTATCATGTTTATGGTCTCGAGTCGGAATCAGGGGTCTCGACCCCCCAGCAACTGCTGATTCTGCACAGTTGTACTATCCAATGAAATTCCAATATCATGCAACAGTGTGTACTATCCATTATAACATGTTTTGTTATCTAATAATTAACCAAAATGGATCAAACAATCAGATTTCAAATATTCATAACACATTCATATCATACTCAACAAGTTCTTCATATATTCAAGTCATGTTCATGTTGATCATCAAACTTGTTCATCATATTTTAGGGTTTTTAGCATTAATCATGGTCATAACATGAACAACAATCAAAACACTTAAACATACTCATCTAATGGTTTCAATCATCACATAACACCTCAAACTCGGCTCTACACTAATCCGGTTACATGACATTATCTAATACATATGCAAGCCGGTTTCATGAACATCAACAATAAGTGGTTTAAATCACATTTAGATACAAGATATCATTAACCCATCATGCAATATATCCGAATTCAAGACATGTTAACCAATTATCATCATCATACACATTAAGAACATCATCATGCTATTTCATCAAGGCAAGTAGCATCATTAGTCACATAAACACCTAGTGAGCATCTAGAAACACTAACCGATTGTGAAAGGCACCGAGATGGTAAAGAAGATGAATAAAATGGAGTGTCCGAGTGTTGGTGATGAGCTTGACCGAGTCCTTGTTGATGCCGATTGAATCCGAGAAGAAGGAGAGGAAATGTGAAGTTTGATCTCTAGGGTTTTAGTGAGAGAATGTGGGAGTGTGTGTGTAGGAGAGTGTGTATGGTTTGCCCAAGAAAATGGCAAAGATGGCTAGGAGTGTAATATATATACTAGTTCTACATGGTGCACCCTAATGGGTTTCGGGTGTGATTAAACGGCCCAACTGGCCCAACTGTTACTGTTCACTCGAGACCGCATGGTCTCGAGTCGTGTCCTTGTGTCTTGGTTCACATAATCACACTCATACATACAAGCATAACACATAATCATAACACCTAATCACATAGAATGTTTACTTATATCATTAAATTAACAGGTTAACTAGTCACGTAACGTTCAAGCAAGTTACATCAAGATACAACGCAAGGTTCTAAGTTTCGAGTTGTCACATCATCCCCAAGTTGAAAGAAATTTCGTTCCGAAATTTGGTAAGCACTCACTGAGGAAGCTAGTTAAGTTGTATGGTTTTCCCGGTTTTCCTGGGGTGTCACATCCACCCCCCGTTGATCTGGAATTTCATCCCGAAATTCCGTAGCTTCAGCCTCAGTAGTGGTTGTACTATTTGCGAACAGTTGGGGATACTTTTGTTTCATCTGATCTTCGCGCTCCCAGGTGAACTCTGGGCCGCGACGTGTGTTCCAACGAACTCGAACGAGAGGTATTCTAGTGCTCTTGAGGACCTTAACATCCTGGTCCGTGATTTCAACTGGTTCCTCGACGAATCGTAACTGTTCGTCGATAGTGAGTTCCTTCAGAGGAACTATGTGGGTCTCATCTGACAGACACTTCTTCAGATTTGACACATGGAAAACGTTGTGAACTGCACTGAGTTCTGCTGGTAAGTTCAGTCTCTAGGCCACCTTGCCTATTTTCTCGATGATTTCAAATGGTCCGACGTATCGTGGGTTACGTTTGCCTCGTTTACCAAAACGAACCACACCCTTCCAGGGTGAAACTTTGAGTAGTACCCGCTCCCCAACCTGGAGCTCAAGTGGTTTCCTGCCCTTATCGGCGTAGGCTTTCTGACGGTCACGAGCGGCCGCCATGCGTTGTCGTATTTGAGCAATCCGTTCAGTAGTGTCCACCACATGTTCCGGACCAGTGATTTGACTATCCCCCACCTCTGCCCAACAAAGAGGTGACCGGCATTTACGCCCGTACAATGCCTCAAACGGAGCAACTTTAATGCTGGTGTGGTAGCTGTTATTGTATGAGAATTCCACAAGTGGTAGATGCTTTTCCCAGCTGTTGCCAAAGTCGATTACGCATGCACGAAGCATGTCTTCTAAGGTCTGAATAGTGCGCTCGGACTGCCCGTCCGTCTGAGGGTGATACGTTGTGCTCATATCTAAACGTGAGCCAAAGGACTTGTGCATTGCTTGCCACAGCTCTGAAGTAAAATGTGCATCTCGATCGGAGATGATAGAGGTGGGCACCCCGTGCCTCGAAACAACTTCCTAGAGGTATATTTCCGCTAGAGTGGAGAATTTATCCGTTTCCTTAATCGCCAAGAAGTGTGCGGATTTTGTGAGTCGATCCATGATCACCCATATAGTATCGTTTCCGCGCTGGGATCTAGGCAAGCCAGTAACAAAATCCATGGAAATTTGCTCCCATTTCCATTGGGGTATCTCTGGTTGTTGAAGTAAACCTGAGGGCTTCTGGTATTCTGTCTTGACTCTCGCACAAGTCAAACACTTGCTGACATAAGTTGCTATGTGGGCCTTCATGCTAGGCCACCAATACGTAGTTTTAATATCGTGGTACATCTTATCCGAACCAGGGTGTACCGAGTAGCGGGACTTGTGTGCCTCATCCATCACAAGTTCTCGTAGGTTGCCATAGAGTGGAATCCAAATGCGTCCTGTTACGTAGTAAGCACCGTCTTCCTTTTGTTCTAAACGTTGTCTTGACCCGCGTAGGGCTTCAGCCCTGACGTTTTCTGGTTTCAGTGCTTCCATCTGAGCACCTCGTATTTGGGAAGGGAGACTAGAATGGATCGTGAGTTGTAAAGCTCTCACGCGCTTAGGTGCGGTGTCCTTTCGACTAAGGGCGTCTGCCACGACTTTGGCCTTGCCCGGGTGATACCTGATGGAGCACTCGTAGTCATTCAGTAGCTCGACCCACCGTCGTTGCCGCATATTCAGTTCCTTCTGCTTGAAGATGTGCTCGAGGCTCCTATGGTCGGTGTAGATGGCGCACTTGGTACCGTACAGGTAATGTCGCCATATCTTAAGTGCGAAAACAACAGCTCCCAGCTCTAAATCGTGTGTAGTGTAGTTCTTCTCGTGAACTTTGAGTTGGCGCGAGGCGTAGGCTATAACCTTATCTCGTTGCATCAATACACAACCAAGGCCTTGAATTGATGCGTCGCAGTAAACCACAAAATCGTCTGTGCCCTCTGGCAGTGAAAGAATAGGTGCACTACAAAGTCTATCCTTTAGGTGCTGAAAGGCTAACTCTTGTGCATTTCCCCAGCGATAAACAACGCCTTTCTGCGTTAGCGAGGTGAGAGGCTGTGCGATCTTAGAAAAATCCTTAATGAACCTCCTGTAGTAACCTGCCAATCCCAAGAATTGGCGAATTTCCTTTGGTGTGCGAGGTGCAGGCCAGTTCTTAATAGAGTCTACCTTGGATGGATCAACGTGAATCCCATCCTTGTTTACCACGTGGCCTAGGAAATGGACCTCACGAAGCCAGAAGTCGCATTTCGAGAACTTTGCGTAAAGTTGTTCGGTTCGAAGGAGTTCCAGAATAAGTCGTCGATGCTGCTCGTGTTCCTCCTGACTCTTAGAATAGATCAGGATGTCGTCGATGAAGACTATAACGAATTTGTCCAGGTATGGCTTGCACACTCGGTTCATCAAGTCCATGAAAACCGCAGGTGCGTTTGTCAGCCCAAACGGCATGACCAAAAACTCATAGTGCCCGTAACGAGTTCTAAAGGCTGTCTTAGAGACATCCTCTTCTCGAACTCTCAGCTGGTGATATCCCGATCTCAAATCGATCTTTGAATAGTAGCTCGACCCCTGCAACTGGTCGAACAAGTCGTCAATACGTGGTAGAGGATAACGGTTCTTCACAATCACCTTGTTGAGTTCACGATAGTCGATACACATTCTGAAGGTACCATCTTTCTTCTTCACAAATAACACTGGGGCTCCCCAGGGCGATGAACTTGGACGAATGAAACCCTTATCCAAGAGTTCTTGTAGTTGTGTAGAGAGTTCCTCCAACTCCGATGGGGCTAAACGATAAGGTGCACGAGCTATAGGCGCAGCTCCAGGAGCTAGTTCAATCTGAAACTCGACTTGGCGATGGGGTGGAAGACCAGGTAATTCCTCAGGGAATACCTCAGGATAGTCACATACAATTGGAAAATCTTCTATCTTCTTTTCTTTCTCCGAGGTGTCAGTAACAAGAGCCAAAACGACAGTGTGGCCCTTTCGTAAGCACTTTTGGGCCTTAAGGAGAGAGATGATGTTCTCAACAGCACTTCTCTTGTCGCCACGAATTATGAGAGGTTCACTACCGGAACCAGGAACACGAACGATCTTCTCGTTGCAAAGGATCTCTGCTCGGTGTTGGGATAACCAATCCATCCCAATGACAACGTCGAAACTACCCAAGACGATAGGAATAAGGTCAATAGAGAAGGTCTGGTTAGCGAGAATAAGTTTGCAACCTTTGACTACGTGTGAAGCCTCCAAACTCTTACCATTAGCTAGCTCTACAGTGTGCTTGTTGCTCAAGGGTGTTGGGATACGCTTAAGCATTTGACTAACTTCTAGTGACACATAGCTAGTATCGACACCCGAATCAAATAAAACTGTAACATAAAAGTCGTCGAGAAGGAACTTACCCGTCACCACGTTGGGGTCATTCCTTGCTTCACCTTGGCCAATCACGAACACTCGCCCCCTGGCACCATTGTTGTTGTTGGGGTTCCCATTGTTACCGTTCCCCTGATTGTTGTTGTTGTTGTTCTGGTTCTGGTTCAGTTGGGGACAATCTTTCTTGAAGTGGCCTTCAGCTCCACACTGAAAGCACCCTTTGTTGTTACCCTGTTGCTGCCGCTGATTCTGTTGAGCTTGTTGACGGTTCAGATTGGCGGGGTATAAACTCCTGCAATCCTTTGCAGCGTGACCAGGCTTGTTGCACCGATGACAGTTGCCCCTGGTGCATGGCCCACTGTGGTGTAGGTTGCAGCGATTGCATTTGGGGTGATTCCCTTTGTACCCACCATGACTTTGACCACCAGACGATTGCTGACTGGGGCTCTTGTAGTCATCAGTCTTTCTCTGCTGAGACTGAGATTGCACAGAAGTTGAACCCTTGCTTGAAGCTCCATCCCATTTCCGTTTGTTGTCACTAGAGGTACCAGAAGTAGTTGCAGCACCTATGCGCTTTGGTAACTTGTTCTGCTCCACCGCCTGATCAGTAAGACGGTGAGCCAACTGAACAACCTGCTGGATAGTGGCCAGGTTTGCTGAAGTCACATGACTTTGGATTTCGGGCACCAAGCCCTTGAGATAGAGTTCAATTCCCTCAATTTCTGACCCCGTCATCTTGAGGTTGTAGAACTCGTCTTCCAGCTTATGAATGTCATCACGACTGCATTATTCCTCCCTGATCATTTCCTTGAAAGTTTCCCATGGGGTGGCGTTGGCAGCAACCAACCCCAGCATTTGAACTTGAGCGTTCCACCACGTGAGGGCTAAACCCTCGAGAGTACCGGTAGCATACTTCACCCTGCGCGCTTCAGGGCATTCACACATTTCGAACACAGATTCTAGTTTCTCAAACCAGTGGAGGAGACCTACTGCTCCTTCAGTTCCGCTAAAAGTAGTGGGTCGGCAGTCCATAAAGGTCTTAAAGGTGCACACCGGTGGCTGAGCATGCTGACCTATCGTGGGCGAAAGAAAAGACAGAGTTTAACACAAAGGTTGGTTCACGAGAGTAGGATCCTAAAGATCCTAGAATGAGTTCGGACTGCAGGATATACCTCCTGCGTATGCAGCTGCAAGTGCCGCGGCAACTCGTTCGTTAATCAGAGCCGTCAACTGGGCTTGAGTCATGTTAACGCGTCCACTCATGATCTTCATACAAGAGGGAAACATGAGTGAGAGAGGTTCGCGAAAGTGCGATGGCAGAAGGGAGTAAGCACACATGTGTTCAAGCAATAGTAGTTATACTAACCAAGCATACCATAAGCATTGTACTATGTAACTAACAAGTAGGTTATAGATCATATCACCTAGAATGTCGAGCCTTGCATGTGGAGTGAAGCGTCGTTGTGGACCGTTGAGCACTGCACAGGTTATAGTCTGGTTTTAACAAAAACGTTTCTCCTTTATTAAAACCAAGTTCACTATAACCAATGGCTCTGATACCAATCTGTCACACCCCCAAAAATCCACCTGCGGAGTACTACCGCTTGAAGGAGTGACTGACCAGGATCCAGCCACCAATCATATTGAACAGGCATATAAGTAGTTATAAAATCCAACCAATACAATTGGTGTTCAAACAAAACATAGTTTAAGTTGCAAGCGGAAGCATAAGATTTAAAACCAAAACATAAGTTCAATTGTTTCCAAGTGTAACATGGCACGCAGCTATCCATGTCCCACAACGACTCCCCTCCATGCAAGCTCCAGCTAAGTACCTATGGTCCTGCAAAGCATGTAGTAACGAGTCAACAACAAGTTGAGTGAGTTCACGGTTGGGTGTTTGTTTTAAGTTGTTTCGAAAACAGTTTCCTTTATCTGGCATCCTGCCGTGGGGGTTACCCCATAGTTAAAAGTGTGACTTGTTTATCCCGGTTACTCTGGCATTCCAGCCGTGGGGGCTACCCCGTGCTAGTTATCTGGCATTTCGGCCGTGGGCGCTACCCCATGTATACACTAGACTCGTTACCATATCGACTGCTGACTGTAGTCATGTTTATGTGCCCTGAAACTGTCAATGTCTATCATCATTGACGTGCCCCAGATCCATTAGTTCACGCCCGTCCTCTGCGGCACGGTGTGAGGTTTGTCAGACCTAAATAGCGCTATCTAACTAATGACCCGCTCGCCATTGGCCCGGCGATTAAGTCGATATAAAAGGAGGGACTTCGTGATAGAGTTTTGGTCTAGTACGAGTTATCTGTCTGTGAGGACGAGGAATTTCATTCCTGAACCATTGCTGTCCTACCCTAGGAGGACGAGGAATCTACGTTCCTTAACCCCATTCCCAACCCAGGGAATCCCATGCTTTGTAGAGGGTGTGAACTCACCTTGGTTTGCTCGGCAGATACACAGAAAAGTCAATCAAGTTGTAAGTGGTCAACTACGTCCTAACATAGATACCATTCGAGTCAGGTTTGTATCCAAGTAGTGCACGTACGTTCTACACATATTGTACACAAGTAATAATCATGGCATACATATCTAGCATGGCAGTTCAACAACAGTTCGCAACGAGTTCCACAGTAACATTCATATAATAACCAAAGTCTAAGTGTGACTCAAACAGTTGGTCTCGTAATAGCATGCAAGCCCAAAATACGCATTCAACAGTAACACAAGAAGCCCATAAGTCCGGCCCAAATACCCAAACCCGTAGCAGTGTGGAAGTCCAAATAGTGTGTACATGCATATGGTCTCGAGTCGAGACTGTGCGGTCTCTAGTCGAGACTGTGCGGTCTCGAGTGTAGCTTACAAGGTCTCGAGTCGCAACCGAGGTGGTTTTGGGTCATGCATGTATTGGTCTCGAGTCGTAATCGGACTCGCAAGCAGGGTCTCGGGTCATGATGTTTGTGTGATGATCATGTGTGGTCTCGAGTCGAGACTAGGGGTTCTCGACTCGCAACCTGTGTCGCAATCTATGTTCTCGAGTTATCATGTTTATGGTCTCGAGGCGGAATCAGGGGTCTCGACCCCCCACAACTGTTGATTCTGCACAGTTGTACTATCCAATGAAATTCCAATATCATGCAACAGTGTGTACTATCCATTATAACATGTTTTGTTGTCTAATAATTAACCAAAATGGATTAAACAATCAGATTTCAAATATTCATAACACATTCATATCATACTCAACAAGTTCTTCATATATTCAAGTCATGTTCATGTTGATCATCAAACTTGTTCATCATATTTTAGGGTTTTTAGCATTAATCATGGTCATAACATGAACAACAATCAAAACACTTAAACATACTCATCTAATGGTTTCAATCATCACATAACACCTCAAACTCGGCTCTACACTAATCCGGTTACATGACATTATCTAATACATATGCAAGCCGGTTTCATGAACATCAACAATAAGTGGTTTAAATCACATTTAGATACAAGATATCATTAACCCATCATGCAATATATCCGAATTCAAGACATGTTAACCGATTATCATCATCATACACATTAAGAACATCATCATGCTATTTCATCAAGGCAAGTAGCATCATTAGTCACATAAACACCTAGTGAGCATCTAGAAACACTAACCGATTGTGAAAGGCACCGAGATGGTAAAGAAGATGAATAAAATGGAGTGTCCGAGTGTTGGTGATGAGCTTGACCGAGTCCTTGTTGATGCCGATTGAATCCGAGAAGAAGGAGAGGAAATGTGAAGTTTGATCTCTAGGGTTTTAGTGAGAGAATGTGGGAGTGTGTGTGTAGGAGAGTGTGTATGGTTTGCCCAAGAAAATGGCAAAGATGGCTAGGAGTGTAATGTATATACTAGTTCTACATGGTGCACCCTAAGGGTTTCGGGTGTGATTAAACGGCCCAACCGGCCCAACTGTTACTGTTCACTCGAGACCGCATGGTCTCGAGTCGTGTCCTTGTGTCTTGGTTCACATAATCACACTCATACATACAAGCATAACACATAATCATAACACCTAATCACATAGAATGTTTACTTATATCGTTAAATTAACAGGTTAACTAGTCACGTAACGTTCAAGCAAGTTACATCAAGATACAACGAAAGGTTCTAAGTTTCGAGTTGTCACAGAGTGTGTCTAAATTGTCAAAATAATTTTGTTTTGATTAATCAACAAGTGGTTCATCTTAGAGAAAGTAATCTAAGGAAAGGTTGTAGTTGGTGCACATGGATTTGAGAGGGAGTTAGTATTGGTGCTCTCAAGTTGTTAAAATTAGAAATTTTATTGCTGGGTTAAGAATGTGCAGGTATAGTCAGTTTTTGATCTTGGATCTAAAGTTTGAATGCCAGGTTTCGATTCCTGAAGATCTCTGTTTGAGCCAGGCTGATCGATCCTGAGAACCTATGAAGGCTAGACAAAGATCCTGAAGATGTTTACTTAAGAACAAAGGAATGCCAGTAAATCGAGAGGGGGAGTCTGAAGACAGAAAGAGAAAAGCCCAGAGACTGATCAAGACTGAAGATGTAAAGACACAGCATGGTCGTGACACAATGAACGACTCCATCAACATCTGAGGGGGAGTCTGTTGGTGCACTACATCTGTTGATTTCGTCTTAGATCGAGTCATATATTGTATTGTATAGATTAGGGCGCTTTTTACAAGAAAATAGGAGAATATACATGTTGAGTGAACAGGTTTCGCTTATAAGGACATGGTATAAAGGTTTCGCTTGAACGGACATGATAGTTCCGCTTATATGTACACAAGAGGTTCCGCTCTTGTGGAGATGTATGTATAAGCGGAACCTTCATCACTATATATACCTTATAAGCGAAATCATTTGTAACTTTGACGATTTCCATACCGAGGTGCTGCCGGTGTGACGTTTGAGCTGTAATCCTTGTCAAATCAATAAAACAGTAGATTAAAGTGAAGAACAACTATTTCTACCTACGTTTCTTGTTATTCCGCACCTGAAACATAGAAGAACGCCTCTGAACGACTCGTTCGGGTCAATCCTCGATCCTACAGTTTTATGGGCTTAATAGACTTTATTAATTAAACACACAATTGGGCCATCAACGCCCAAAGGCTACATAACTTGGGATAGGCTGCCCCTTTTCTATCATTCAATTAAAATATTCGCTGCATGTCTAATACAATTTCTCTGTTTTTAATTCAATTATAATATCCGCTGCAGAGCATTCACATCCATTCAACCATATTTTTACCCTACATTATACTAAAAACACTACATTTTCTCTCTTCTTTTCAATTAAATAATATTTTTTATACCTTTACCATCACCTTTTTTCTCTCCTCCACTCACAAACACTTTTAAAACTCACAAACACTTTCAAAATATACTAAAAAATTATATGGGGTGCACAGTGTCCCCTCAAATATACAGATTAATAGTAACATTTTCTCTCTGCTCCACTCACAACCACTTTTATACTCTTTATATTATAAAAACGTTACTAACATATTTTGGTGGAATGAATGTGAATGCTCTAATACAAGTTCTCTGTTTTTAACTTTTCTATAAATACATTTATTTTAAATATTACCTTTTTACTTATATTCAGTTTATTTTTTATTTATTTTAGATATTGCTTCTATTAATTATTTAAATGCATCTTAATAATTTACGTAATTGAATATAAAGAAAAAGTGAGTGATTATGTGGAAAATGTAAGGATATGTAAGGATGTTTGTATGGTTGGAAGTGAAATTGAGAGTTTTTAAGGATTTGTAAGGATATGACGTGGCAGCTGATTAGGCAGGTAAGGACGCCTAAGTAGGGGTGTTCATGAGCCGATCCGATCCGTTCGAGGGTCTGCTCATGCTCGGAATGAATTACAACCGATCCGATTCGAGCACAAAAGTGATGCTCATGCTCGGATTGAATTTGAATCGATCGGATCGTTTTCACTCGGTTTTTATCAAATCCTAACTAAAATCGAGCGGATCGTTTTCGCTCGGTTTTGCTCGATTGAATATAAGGTTGCGTTCAACAAAAACAAATCCTAACTTGATTAAAACATGTCCAACACTTTACTAACAAAAGCAATACATAACTAAAATCATGATTCTAAAATTGTTCTTAACAATATCAAGAAGCATAAAATAAAGTGCGGAATACAAATTGTCATTTAGTTCAAAAGCCATAAACTTCTTCTTTAAGCTTGATCATCTCCATCCACAAAATTCAACTTTAAATCAACATATAACCTATAAACACAAGCATTAAACAAAACCATTAAATTCTACACATTACAAAACAACTTTTATGGTTTGTTAATTATAAAAATACCTTTCATTTATTATCAGACCCGTCTACAGCGAAGAGGGCTTGATTGTGTAGCAGACAGGCAACGACGAGGGCTTAATCTTCGAATTTAGGGTTAGATTTTGGTGTGTGGCAAGGCAACTGGCAGTGGCGATATGCAGATCTTCGAAGTTCGAACAATCAGTTCATGAGTATTGTTTTAGGAATTAGGGACTTAGGGTTAGATTTTGATATTAACTATTAAGTTGGGCTAGTATATATTTTAGGCTTTTAATTTTTTGGGCTAGTATATTTTTTGGGTTTTTAATCTTTAAAATCTATAATATATAAATATATATTTATATATATATATATTAATTATTAGTAAAATAATTCGAGCGAAACCGAGCAATCGACGAGCGAGCGAACCTTTGCTCATGCTTGGTATTAAATAAGTGTTATACTTCTTTGTAATTTATATTTGTTATTTAGTCCTTATGTGTGTGTATATATAGTTGTTGTAACTCCCTCATGTAATCATTCAATCAATTACTCATTCATGGTATCAGAGCTTAGTGATTGAGATTCTCCCACTTGATCTTCCCTCATCCTTTCATTTCTTCTTTCCCCTCCTTCCATGGCTTCTCCATCTTCCTCTACCACCCCTACCTCAACCGATTCTCCCCTTCCCTCTCTTGCTCCCACCATTGCTATCAAGCTTGCACCCACAAACTACTTGTTTGGGAAGACCCAAATGGAACCACTACTGAATTGTCATCAACTTATGGACTATGTTGATGGCTCATCAGTACCACCCGCCAAGACCACTCTCGTTGATGCCAAGGTTGCACCAAATCCAGCCTACAATGAGTGGTACAAACTTGATCAAAAAACCATTATCATTCTTACCTCCTCCTTGACCGAAGAAGCCCTTGCAACCATTGTTGGTCTTCAGTCCGCAAGAGATATTTGGACTATTCTTGAATCAGCCTTTTGTAACCCTTCCGTTGAACGGGTACAAAATCTTCATGACTCTCTTCAAACAATGTAAAAAGGTTCCAAAACTGTTGCGGAATTTGGTCGTGCCTTCAAGGCAACTTGTGATCAACTTTCCGCTATTGGTCACCCGGTCGATTTGCATGATCAAGTGCATTGGTTCTTATGTGGTTTGGGTCCTACATTTGAAGGTTTTTCCACAATTGTTCGTGCTATGGCCTCCATTCCTACTTTCTCGGATCTTCTCATTCGTACCGAAAACCACGAGATCTTCTCCAGATCTCTTCATGGAATGTCCTCACATACTCTTGCTTTTTCGGCTTAACAACAATTCCCACCATCCAATAACAACCGCTCCTGTGTCAACAATTGCTCCTCTTCTTTCAATCAATCTCGAGGCCGCTATGGGGGTCGGGGCCGAAGCCGCCCTTATGGTGATCACGGGAGACGTGGTCCCTCATGCCAACTTTGTCGTAACACCGGTCACTACGCGTCTTAGTGTCCCAATCTCTCTTCATATGCTACATCGGCCGGCGCTCCAAGTGTTGATCTTGCCAGGGCTTTTCATGCTCAATGCTCGGTGAATTCGAGCATGCCCGACTAGACGTGTGATACCGATGCTTCTACTCATATGTTGCCTACTACACATGGTGTTACCAATCCTACTCCCACTACAGGTAATCCTAAAGTATATTTTGGTAATGGTCAATCTCTACCTATCTCTCATACCGGTTCCTCTCAAATTTGTGGTAATCTCAAACTTAACAATATTCTTGTGGTTCCCAACATCTCTAAAAATTTACTATCGGTTAGTCATTTAATGCAAGATAATTTTGTGGATGTTTTGTTCTCACATCCTTATTTTTTTCATTCAGGATCGGTTCACCAAGAGGGTTCTAGCCCAAGGATGTCCTGAAGATGGATTATATATTCTAAAAAATAATATTGTTGGTTCTAGTTTTGTTGCTGCTACTAAATGTCCTTCCATCTCCTTTGAGTTGTGGCATGCTCGTCTTGGGCACGTCAATTTTGACACCTTAATAAAATTAAAAAATAATGAACATTTGACTTTTACTTCTCTTCTACCTAAACCAATAATTTGTCAATCATGGGAAATGGCAAAATCTAAACGTCTACCATTTGACAATAATACAAAACGTGCCACTGCACCACTTGAATTGGTTCATTGTGATTTATGGGGACCTTCTCCAATTACTTCTCATGGAAACTATCGATACTATGTTGCATTCGTTGATGATTTTTCTCGTTTTACGTGGCTATTTCCGTTAAAAACCAAAGCCGAATTTTATAACACCCTACAAATATTCTTACCATTTGTCCAAACTCAATTTGGCACAAAATTAAAAATATTCCAAAGTGATGGTGGCACCGAATTTACAAATCGAAGAGTCCATAATTTATTTACTCAAAATGGTACTTTTCATCGTCTTTCTTGCCCATATACCCCCAAAAAAATGGTCGGGTTGAACGAAAACATCGTAGCATTGTTGAAACCGGGTCAGCAATGCTATTCAATTCCCATGTTCCCGTCACTTATTGGGTCGAAGCCTTTTCATCGGCCGTCTTTATTTTAAATTGGTTACCCACAACTATCTTAAATGGCAAATCACCTTTTGAGATGCTTTATAATGATGCTCCAAACTATTCGTCTTTTCGGTCTTTTGGATGTCGGGTTTACCCATGTTTGCGGGATTATACCACTCACAAACTCATCCCCTCCGCACTCGCCAACTACTCTACATCAGCCCTTACCCACTCCCCAACAGTCGTTCACCTCCCAACAGCAACCGCCACCTTCTTAGCCGCAACCCGCAACTTCATCAGCCCAGCCGCCACCACCCATGTCGTCTTATCCCATGCTCAGTAGATCGAAGGCAGGCATATACAAACTGAAATATATTGTTGATATTGCATACATGGAAACCTCTCCAATACATCAAGCCTTATTCTCGACTACGGACCCCGTCTCGTATCGGGTCGCTATGAAAGAAGAAAAGTGGGTTCATGCCATGCAAACCGAGCTTAATACTTTACACAAAAATAATACGTGGACACTTGTTCCACGACCGTGTGCCGCAAATATTGTGGGGTCGAAATGGTTGTTTCGAACCAAGTTTCGTGCCGATAGATCTATTGAAAGGTATAAAGCACGCCTAGTTGCTCAAGGCTTTTCTCAAGTTCCCGGGTTAGATTTCTCTAATACATTTAGTCCTGTTGTTAAAGCAACAACTATTCGTACAGTTTTAGCGCTTGCCACCATTAATAATTGGAAACTTCACCAACTCGATGTTAATAATGCGTTTTTACATGGGGACTTAACCGAAAATGTTTATATGGAACAACCACCTGGCTTTGTCAATCCTAATTTTCCAAATCATGTGTGCCATCTAAACAAAGCCATCTATGGCCTCAAGCAAGCTCCGTCTGACAACCCTCATAATTCCATGTACCCGTACGATTTATTAATGATAATTAAAGTGCTTGATGACTGTGCTGAATCACTTAACTGCTTTCTGATTACTGTGTTATACTTACATGTGCTTGTTAACATACTAGTAGTGTACAAAAAAGTTACTAAATAGTCCTATGTGCTTTCCTAAGTGTTGAGAATTAAAAATGTTACAAAAAGATAGATACAGGACACTAAACGGAATAACTTGGCACTTTAACGAACTGTTATCTAACCGAACAACCGGACACCACCCGAAACACCAAAATAATGCTAAAAGCATTGTTTATATTTTTCTGAACTAGTTATGGTTCCCAAACATCATAACACACTATTTTTTTGACATAACACTTAAACCCTTAACTAGTTCACTTACCATCTAACTAACTAATCTAACTACCATTACATTTCAACTAAGACAACCCCCCCCCCCAACCGGTTATGGAACAAGAGGGACCCACCATGATTTTATCTTAGTTATTTATCAGATTTGGACTTGTTGGAGGATTATAAGACTAACCATTAGATCATGAATTCTCATTTCACCCAAAAATTCTTTCTCTCCTCCTCCCTTGGTTCGGCCGTGAGCCACCACACCCACCATCATCATCATCATCCAAGCTCATTCATGCAATCCACATACTTCCAAGGGTGTTAGAGATCATACAACGAAGCTCGGTGTGTTCGGAAGCTCAAGGACATCTCTCATTTTCTTTTATCCACCACATTTATACACTTGAACTTCCCTAGTCTTGAACTAGTGGTAAGAACTTAGATCCTTGCATTTTACATGTTGTTTAAGTGGTTAATGATGTATAATAATCAAAATGTTAAGAACCCTAATGAATCTTATGAAGAAGTCTTGAACATAAACTAACTTGGTAGTAAAGTAGTGTTGAAATGATGAAGAAATCATGATATTCATATGTTGTGATGCTTGTTGATTATTGTTTGCTAGTAGTTGATATGATTCATCATATGATCTTGCTAGATCATGATTAAAAACATAATCTAGCAAGATGAGAAAGTTAGAAATGTGTAGGATGATGGAATCATCCACACATAAACTATGAACTTGAATAAATAAATGTTTTCTTGAAAAATAAAGAGCAAAGCAGGTTACAATCTTGTAGATCTAAAGATCCATGAGTGGTTTCTCAAAAGAACCAAGTGAAAAATATAAGTTTCATTAAATATTGGACCTTACAAAAACTAATCACATTTTTGGTAGATAAACAAGTGTAGAAACACTTGTGCAACTAGAAACTTTCATGAAGAAATATTTTTGGAAAATATGGTGGAAGTTGTAAACACTTAAAGTCTTTAAAAATAAAGTTTTTAAAGAACTAATCACATTTTAGAAGGTAACAAGACTTGCTAAGTATGTTAGTAAGTTACTACATATTTTTATAAATTTTCAAGTTCATAAGTCTATAGTTTATGCTTGTTTTTGACAAGTTTGGTAAATAGAGATTGTATGTTGATGATTGAGAATTGTTTGAATGAATTTTTGAAAAGAAAATGATATGCTAATAAGCATGGACACCTCCATTTACAAAGGAAACTCTGGCGAAATTTTCTAAAAATCTGACACTTAGAAAATATTCTTCTAACAAGTGTTTACGAATATATTTTTAAGTTTGTTTTCAAAATGAACTCCGCCAAAGGTTTTATTACAAAATACAAAGTATCGGAGGTTGACTTTTACAAGTAAAATGGATAAATATATATTTAGAATATATATTGTATACTAAAACTCTTGTGTGAATACTTGTTTATTTTACCATTATATTATTTAGGGGTAAAATAATATATAACTTAACAAAGTGCCTTGACGTTTAAATTGTGTGATCTGTGATAAAAGTGATGAGTAGATAAACCATACTTGTTGTGCATGAGAAATTGATTGTTATCTGTACCTTATTAGGACGTGCTTGATTTCCTGATTATTAGAGTAACTAATCTAACCGAGCAAACCAAGGTGAGTTCACACTTTTCTACAAAGCATGGTAAATTCCCGGTGGGAATGGGAATGGGTTCAGGAATAGGGATTCCTCGTCCTTTGGGACACGTTCAGGAATGTGAATTCCTCGTCCTTGGGACGTACTTAGACTTACTGGACTAGAACTCTATCAGCGAAGTCCCTCCCTTTTTGTATCGACTTAATCGCCGAGGCTATGGCGAGCGGGTCATTAGTTAACAGCGCTATTAGGTTTAACAAACCTGACACCGTGCCAGTTGGACGGGTGTGTACTAATGGACTATGGCACGTCGGTGATGATAGACACCGTCGCTAGGGCACAAGTAATTTTCGTTAGTAGTCGATATGATAAACGAGTCCGGTAGTTTAAATCATGGGGTAGCCCCCACGGCCGGAGTGCCGGGCTGGATAGACAGGGAAGGTGGACATGGGATGGTTAACTAATACACGTTTTCGAACTATGGGGTAACCCCCACGGCTGGTTAGCTGATTAAGGTTAAACTACGTTTTTGGAAACAACTCTAAAATGGACAACCAACCGTGAACTCACTCAACTTTGTTGTTGACTCGTTGTTACATGCTTTGCAGGTCGCTAGATGCTATGGGGCTTGCATATGGAGGTGGTCGTTGTGGGATGCGAACTGTTATGTCCCGTACTAAATAAATAAACTTTATGAACTTATGAAACTTATGTTTTGGGTCTTTAAAACTTATGAACTGCGAACTTATGTTTTGGTTTAACGTCTTATGCTTCCGCTGTTTAAACTGAACTTGGTTAACTTCCTTTTGGTCACCAATTGTATTGTGGTTAGTTTTATTTACTTAAATACATTGTTCAATATGATTGGTGGCTCGATCCTGGTCATGTCACGCCTCCAAGCGGTGATACTCCGCATGGTGGAATTTGGGGGTGTGACAGATTGGTATCAGAGCCATTGGTTATAGTGAACTTGGTTTTAAAAAGGGAAAAGCTTTTTGATAAAACCAGACTATAACTGGTACAGTGCTCAACGATCCACAACGATGTTTCGCTCCACGTGCAAGACTCAACACAATAGGTGGTATGATTTGCGTTATATTGTCGGTTAGATAGTTCACACTGTGCATTAGTTAACGTGATAACTGCTAATTGAACTTTGTGTGCTTACTCTCTACTGTCGTCCCACACTTTCGCGACACTTTTCTCACTTACGTTGCTTCGTTGTGAAGATCATGAACGGACGCGGAGGACGTATCAACCTAACTCAAGCCCAGCTGACGGCTCTAATCAACGAACGAGTGGCTGAGGCACTCGCAGTAGCTCCAGCAGGAGGTATAACCTGCTATCTCGACCTATCCTAGGACGTTTAGATCCTACCTTCGCAAACCAACCCTCGTGCTTAACCTTGTCTTTTATTCTCGCGCGACAGGTCAACCTAAACAACCTCCTGTGTGCACGTTCAAAACCTTCATGGACTGTCGACCAAGTACCTTCAGCGGCACTGAAGGAGCTGTAGGCCTCCTACACTGATTCGAGAAGCTCGAATATGTCTTCGAAATGTGTGAATGCCATGAAGATCGTAGGGTGAAATATGCAACGGGAACACTCGAAGGTGCTGCACTAACCTGGTGGAAAGCACAGGTTCAACTGCTTGGGTTGGCAGTTGCTAATGCCACCCCATGGAATGACTTCAAGGAACTAATCAAGGAAGAGTACTGCAGTCGTGACGACATCCACAAGCTGGAGGAGGAATTTTTCAATTTGAAGATGACGGGGTCTGAGATCGAGGCATACACGAAAAGGTCAAACGAGCTAGCCATCTTGTGTCCTACAATGGTGGACCCTCCTATCAAACGTATTGAGTTGTACCTCAAGGGTCTTGTACCAGAGATTCAGAGTTACGTAACCTCAGCTAATCTTGGCACCATTCAACAAATCATCAAGTTGGCTCATCGTCTCACCGATCAGGCAGTTGAGCAGAACAGGCTGCCCAAACGTATTAGCGCTACTACTTCTGATGCTCCCAATGATAATAAGCACAAGTGGGATGGAAATTTGGGCAAAGGTTCTACTTCAGCTCAGCCCCAGCAGCGAAAGACATATGAGTACAGGAGCCCCAGTCAGCAGTCTTCTGGAAATCAAGGTCAGGGTGGGTACAAGGGAAATCACCCCAAATGTAATCGCTGTAACTTGCACCACAGCGGGCCATGTGGTAAAGGCAACTGTCATCGATGCAACAAGCCTGGTCACATTGCAAGGGATTGCAGGAGTCAGCCTCTAGCGAATCAGAACCGGCATCATCAGCAAGCCCCACCAAATCAACGCCAGCAGCAGCAACAACAAGGTAACAACAAAGGGTGCTTTCAATGTGGTGCTGAGGGCCATTCCAAGAAGGACTGCCCCCAGCTAAATCCGAACCAGAACAACAATAATCAGGGGAATGGAAACGACAATGGGGGAAACAACAATGGTAATGGGGCAAGGGGTCGTGCGTTCGTGATTGGTCAAGGTGATGCAAGGAACGATCCCAACGTTGTGATGGGTAAGTTTCTTCTGGATGATTTCTTCGTTACTGTTTTATTTGATTCGGGTGCCGATACTAGCTACGTGTCCTTAAAAGTTAGTCAGATGCTTAAGCGTACTCCAACACTTTTGAACACCAAGCACATCGTGGAGTTAGCAAATGGTAAAAGTTTAGAGGCTACACATGTAGTTAAGGGTTGCAAGCTTGTCCTTGCCGATCAGACCTTTTCTATCGACCTCATTCATATCGTTCTGGGTAGTTTTGACGTTGTCATTGGGATGGATTGGTTATCTCAACACCAAGCGGAGATTATTTGCAAGGAGAAAATCGTCCATATCCCTCGTTCTGGTAAAGAACCCTCGTGATTCGTGGCGACAAGGGTGGTGATGTTATAGGCATCATCTCTTTCCTTAAGGCCCAGAAGTGTTTGCGAAAGGGCCACACCGCTATTCTAGCTCTTTTTTCTGATATATCCTCGGAAGAAAGGAAGATAGAAGACATTCCTATCGTGCGCGACTTTCCTGAGGTATTTCCCGAGGAATTACCTGGTCTTCCGCCTCATCGCCAAGTTGAGTTTCAAATCGAGCTAACTCCTAGAGCAGCACCCATAGCTCGAGCACCTTATCGTCTAGCTCCATCAGAACTTGAAGAACTGTCCACGCAACTACAAGAACTCTTGGAAAAGGGTTTCATGCGTCCTAGCTCTTCGCCTTGGGGAGCTCCAGTGTTATTCGTGAAGAAGAAAGACGGTACCTTCAGAATGTGTATTGACTACCGCGAACTCAACAAGGTGACCGTGAAGAATCGCTATCCTCTTCCACGCATTGATGATTTGTTCGACCAGTTGCAAAGGTCGAGTTATTACTCTAAGATTGATTTGAGATCGGGATACCATCAGCTGAGAGTCCGAGAGGAGGACGTCTCCAAAACAGTGTTCAGAACTCGTTACGGCCATTACGAGTTTCTGGTTATGCCTTTCGGATTGACGAATGCACCTGCAGTCTTCATGGATCTCATGAACCGAGTGTGCAAGCCTTACCTGGATAAGTTTGTCATAGTGTTCATCGACGACATTCAGATCTATTCTAAGAGTCAGGAGGAACACGAGCAACATCTGAGGCTTATTCTGGAACTTCTCCGAAAAGAGCAGTTGTATGCCAAGTTTTCGAAATGTGACTTCTGGCTTCACGAAGTAAACTTTCTAGGCCACGTAGTAAACAAGGATGGGATTCATGTTGATCCATCCAAGGTTGACTCAATCAAGAACTGGCCTACACCCCGTACACCGACAGAAATCCGCCAATTCTTGGGTTTGGCAGGATATTACAGAAGGTTTATCAAATATTTCTCCAAGATTGCACAACCTCTCACTTCACTGACTCAGAAAGGTGTCACCTATCATTGGGGTGATGCACAGGAGTCCGCATTTCAGCACTTGAAAGATAGACTTTGTAGCGCGCCTATCCTCTCATTGCCTGAAGACATAGATGATTTTGTGGTTTATTACAACGCTTCCATTCAAGGACTTGGTTGGTGTTGATACAACGTGACAAGGTCATTGCCTACGCATCGCGCCAACTTAAAGTTCACAAAAGGAACTACACTACGCACGACTTGGAATAGGGAGCAGTTGTTTTCGCACTTAAGATATGGAGACATTACCTGTACAGTACCAAGTGCACCATTTACACCAATCACAAGAGTCTCGAGCATATCTTCAAGCAAAAGGAATTAAACATGAGTCAACGCCGATGGGTCGAGCTCTTGAACGATTCTGAATGCGCTATCAAATACCATCCGGGCAAGGCCAATGTTGTGGCCGACGCCCTCAGTCGAAAGGATACTATACCTAAGTGTGTACGTGCTTTACAGCTTACCATTCAATCCAACCTTCCCACATAGATTCGCGATGCTCAGGTTGAAGCATTGAAAGCAGAGAACATCAGGGCTGAGTCCTTACGAGGATCGAGGCAACGGCTAGAACAAAAGGAAAACGGCGCCTGCTATGTTAACAGACGCATCTGGGTTCCACTTTATGGAGATTTACGCGAGCTTGTGATGGATGAAGCACATAAGTCTCGTTATTCAGTACATCCTGGTTTGGATAAGATGTACCACGACCTAAAGTCTACATACTGGTGGCCTGGCATGAAAGCCAGCATAGCAACCTACGTCAGCAAATGTTTGACTTGTGCGAGAGTCAAGACTGAGTACTAGAAACCATCAGGCCTACTGCAACAACCAGAGATACCTAAATGGAAATGGGAACAAATTTCCATGGATTTCGTTACTGGCCTGCCTAGATCTCAACGCGGAAACGATACCATTTGGGTGATCGTGGATCGACTGACCAAGTTTGCACATTTTCTGGCCATCAAGGAAACAGATAAGTTTTCTACTTTAGTAGATATCTACCAAAAAGAAGTGGTATCAAGGCACGGAGTGCCAACCTCCATCATTTCTGATCGTGACGCGCGTTTTACTTCTGAACTGTGGCAAGCCATGCACAAGTCTTTTGGCTCACGTTTAGATATGAGCACTGCTTATCAACCACAGACGGATGGGCAATCTGAACGCACCATCCAGACCCTTGAAGACATGCTTAGGGCATGTGTAATCGACTTTGGTAACGGCTGGGAAAAACACCTCCTGTTAATGGAGTTTTCATATAACAACAGTTACCACACCAGCATCCAGCCCGTTCCGTTTGAGGCATTGTATGGACGGAAGTGCCGATCACCTCTCTGTTGGGCAGAAGTTGGTGACAGTCAAATCACTGGCCCAGAACTTGTAGTAGATACAACAGAGAAGATTGCTCAGATACGACAACGAATGGCGGCAACTCGTGACCGTCAGAAAAGCTATGCTGATAAGCGAAGAAAGCTACTCGAGTTCCAGGCTGGGGATCGAGTGCTACTCAAAGTCTCACCTTGGAAGGGTGTAGTTCGTTTTGGCAAATGAGGCAAGCTCAATCCGCGTTATGTCGGACCGTTCGAAATCATTGGGAAGATTGGCAAAGTCGCTTACAGGTTGAATCTACCTGAAGAACTCAGTGGAGTTCACAACGTATTCCACGTGTCGAATCTGAAGAAGTGTCTGTCAGATGAGACCCTCATAGTTCCCCTCAAGGAGCTCACAATCGACGACCAGCTGCGATTCATCGAGGAACCAGTAGAGATTACTGATCGAGATGTTAAGATTCTCAAGCGTACGAGAATACCTCTTGTTCGAGTCTGTTGGGATTCCCGTCGTGGCCCAGAGTATACCTGGGAACGAGAAGACCAAATGAAACTCAAGTATCCCCAGCTGTTTAAGAAAAGTGCAACCACTACTGAGGCTGAAGCTACTGCAGAATTTCGGGACGAAATTCCAAATCAACGGGGGGATGATGTGACACCCCAGGAAAACCAGGAAACCAACGCAACATAACTAGCTTCCTCAGTAACCACGAGCTAAATTTCGGGACGAAATTTTCTTAACAGGGGGAGAATGTGACAACCCTCATAATTCCATGTACCCGTATGATTTATTAATGATAATTAAAGTGCTTGATGACTGTGCTGAATCACTTAACTGCTTTCTGATTACTGTGTTATACTTACATGTGCTTGTTAACATACTAGTAGTGTACAGAAAAGTTACTAAATAGTCCTATGTGCTTTCCTAAGTGTTGAGAATTAAAAATGTTACAAAAACATAGATATAGGACACTAAACGGAATAACTTGCCACTTTAACGAACCGGTATCTAACCGAACAACCGGACACCACCCGAAACACCAAAATAATGCTAGAAGCATTGTTTATATTTTTCTAAACTAGTTATGGTTCCCGAACATCATAACACACTATTTTTTTGACATAACACTTAAACCCTTAACTAGTTCACTTAACATCTAACTAACTAATCTAACTACCATTACATTTCAACTAAGACAACCCCCCCCCCCAACCGGTTATGGAACAAGTGGGACCCACCATGATTTTATCTTAGTTATTTATTAGATTTGTTAAGTACTTTGGTGACATAAAACACAATGGTTAAGGACTTGTTGGAGGATTATAAGACTAACCATTAGATCATGAATTCTCATTTCACCCAAAAATTCTTTCTCTCCTCCTCCCTTGGTTCGGCCGTGAGCCACCACACCCACCATCATCATCATCATCCAAGCTCATTCATGCAATCCACATACTTCCAAGGGTGTTAGAGATCATACAACGAAGCTCGGTGTGTTCGGAAGCTCAAGGACCTCTCTCATTTTCTTTTATCCACCACATTTATACACTTGAACTTCCCTAGTCTTGAACTAGTGGTAAGAACTTAGATCCTTGCATTTTACATGTTGTTTAAGTGGTTAATGATGTATAATAATCAAAATGTTAAGAACCCTAATGAATCTTATGAAGAAGTCTTGAACATAAACTAACTTGGTAGTAAAGTAGTGTTGAAATGATGAAGAAATCATGATATTCATATGTTGTGATGCTTGTTGATTATTGTTTGCTAGTAGTTGATATGAGTCATCATATGATCTTGCTAGATCATGATTAAAAACATGATCTAGCAAGATGAGAAAGTTAGAAATGTGTAGGATGATGGAATCATCCACACATAAACTATGAACTTGAATAAATAAATGTTTTCTTGAAAAATAAAGAGCAAAATAGGTTACAATCTTGTAGATCTAAAGATCCATGAGTGGTTTCTCAAAAGAACCAAGTGAAAAATATAAGTTTCATTAAATATTGGACCTTACAAAAACTAATCACATTTTTGGTAGATAAACAAGTGTAGAAACACTTGTGCAACTAGAAACTTTCATGAAGAAATATTTTTGGAAAATATGGTGGAAGTTGTAAACACTTAAAGTCTTTAAAAATAAAGTTTTTAAAGAACTAATCACATTTTAGAAGGTAACAAGACTTACTAAGTATGTTAGTAAGTTACTACATATTTTTATAAATTTTCAAGTTCATAAGTCTATAGTTTATGCTTGTTTTTGACAAGTTTGGTAAATAGAGATTGTATGTTGATGATTGAGAATTGTTTGAATGAATTTTTGAAAAGAAAATGATATGCTAATAAGCATGGACACCTCCATTTACAAAGGAAACTCTGGCGAAATTTTCTAAAAATCCGACACTTAGAAAATATTCTTCTAACAAGTGTCTACGAATATATTTTTAAGTTTGTTTTCAAAATGAACTCCGCCAAAGGTTTTATTACAAAATACAAAGTATCGGAGGTTGACTTTTACAAGTAAAATGGATAAATATATATATTTAGAATATATATTGTATACTAAAACTCTTGTGTGAATACTTGTTTATTTTACCATTATATTATTTAGGGGTAAAATAATATATAACTTAACAAAGTGCCTTGACGTTTAAATTGTGTGATATGTGATAAAAGTAATGAGTAGATAAACCATACGTGTTGTGCATGAGAAATTGATTGTTATCTGCACCTTATTAGGACGTGCTTGATTTCCTGATTATTAGAGTAACTAATCTAACCGAGCAAACCGAGGTGAGTTCACACTTTTCTACAATGCATGGTAAATTCCCGGTGGGAATGGGAATGGGTTCAGGAATAGGGATTCCTCGTCCTTTGGGACACGTTCAGGAATGTGAATTCCTCGTCCTTGGGACGTACTTAGACTTACTGGACTAGAACTCTATCAGCGAAGTCCCTCCCTTTTTGTATCGACTTAATCGCCGAGGCTATGGCGAGCGGGTCATTAGTTAATAGCGCTATTAGGTTTAACAAACCTGACACCGTGCCAGTTGGACGGGCGTGTATTAATGGACTATGGCACGTCGGTGATGATAGACACCGTCGCTAGGGCACAAGTAATTTTCGTTAGTAGTCGATATGATAAACGAGTCCGGTAGTTTAAATCATGGGGTAGCCCCCACGGCCGGAGTGCCGGGCTGGATAGACAGGGAAGGTGGACATGGGATGGTTAACTAATAAACGTTTTCGAACTATGGGGTAGCCCCGACGGCTGGATAGCTGATTAAGGTTAAACTACGTTTTTGGAAACAACTCTATAATGGACAACCAACCGTGAACTCACTCAACTTTGTTGTTGACTCGTTGTTACATGCTTTGCAGGTCGCTAGATGCTATGGGGCTTGCATATGGAGGTGGTCGTTGTGGTATGCGAACTTTTATATCCCGTACTAAATAAATAAACTTTATGAACTTATGAAACTTATGTTTTGGGTCTTTAAAACTTATGAACTGCGAACTTATGTTTTAGTTTAACGTCTTATGCTTCCGATGTTTAAACTGAACTTGGTTAACTTCCTTTTGGTCACCAATTGTATTGTGGTTAGTTTTATTTACTTAAATACGTTGTTCAATATGATTGGTGGCTCGATCCTGGTCATGTCACGCCTCCAAGCGGTGATACTCCGCATGGTGGAATTTGGGGGCGTGACACTCCGAGGGCTTGGTTCTCTCGCCTAAGCTCGTTTCTTCATCATCATGGGTTCACGTGTAGCCGTGCTGACCCATCTCTATTCTTTTTTCATCAAGGAACATGTGTAATGTACTTACTCGTGTATGTTGATGATCTTATTCTCACCGGAAATCAATCTACCTTACTGACCTCTTTCATTCAAAGCCTTAACTCTGAATTTGGGATCAAGGACTTGGGGAATCTCAATTACTTTCTAGGTATAGAAGTAACTCATACGGATTCTGGGATTGTTATAAATAAGTCTAAGTATGCTACTGATATTTTAACTCGTGCAAAGATGTTGGATGCCAAACCGGCTCCAACACCTTTAAGCACAAATGTTTCTTTTGTCTCTGCAGGTACACCTTTTTCAGATCCAACTCACTATCGCTCTATAGTCGGTGCTCTTCAATATTTGACCATTACAAGACCAGATCTTTCCTATGCGGTGAATCAAGTCAGTCAGTTCTTGCAAGCTCCTACCATTGACCACTTTTAGGAAGTCAAGCGTATTCTACGCTATCTTAGAGGAACGGTTTCTTATGGTCTTCATTATAATCGGGTTCAGTCTCCATCGATCATTGGATACTCTGACGCTGACCGGGCGCCGTGCCTTGAAACACGACGATCCACCTTCGGCTACTCCATTTTCTAGGTGGAAATCTCATCTCATGGTGTGCTATGAAACAAGCAACAGTTGCTCATTCAAGCTGCGAGTCGGAGTACCGGGCTATGGCTCATGCGGCAGCATAAATTATTTGGCTTACTCATTTATTACAAGAACTTCGGGCATTACCACCTTCAAGACCTACCTTGTTATGTGACAACCAAAGTGCCCTGTTCATGACTCAAAATCCGATATCTCACAAACGTTCGAAGCATATTGATCTTGACTATCACTTTCTTTAGGAACTTGTTCTCTCTGGTCAGTTAGCCACTAAATACATTCCAACCAAGCTTCAGGTGACTGATATATTCACCAAAAGTTTACCTAAGTCATCGTTTTATCAACTTTGTGATCAACTCAATATTCGTCCACTACCGTTCAGCTTGCCGAGGGATATTAAATAAGTGTTATACTTCTTTGTAATTTATGTTTGTTATTTAGTCCTTATTTGTGTGTATATATAGTTGTTGTAACTCCCTCATGTAATCATTGAATCCATTACTCATTCACTTGGAATCAAACCGATCCGAGCGGCTTATTTACAAATTGAGCGGCAATCAAACGAGCATTTTTCAAGTAATCATCGAGCAGTTTGGACAGCCCTACGCCTAAGGACCCTTCGGAATCGGAGATAGTCTTAAAAATAGAGAAAATAATATGCAATTCTCCCTTTCACAAAAGACCATTTTCCTAGTTTAAAAAAATATACTTTTTTCTGAAGTTGTACTGCTTACCAAAGTTCTGCCGGACTGGACTAGACTATGAGTGGAGTGAGAAACCCCTGTACCACCGCACCGGAAAAAACCCTCATGGACAACGCCACCTCCACCTCCGGCTTAGGGTTTCGTCTACTATCTCGACAACGAGGTCGTCAATGGTTATCAACCATCAGGAAAAACACCCCCAATTTCTCTGCTTCTCTTTCTCCATCCCCACAAACCCCAAATGGAAATGAGGGGGTTTCTACTCCCCAATCTAAACTCATCAACCCCACAACTCTTGATTCACCAACAAAACAAGACCACACTCTGGTGATCGTGTCCCAACCCACCAGTAATGATAACACCGTTGCTCATGCTGCTGATCATGTTCATACCCACTCAGTAGAAAATGCCTATAAACAGCAACAACAAGAAATCAAAGTGACTGAGCAATTTAATGAAGATGCAAAGGCTAATAGGGACAAGGCTACCGGCTGTGATGATGATGATCATCAAAATGTATGTTTCTTTGCTTTTGATTTCCTCCTATTACTTGGTTAGCCTATGATAACTTGTGCTCGGTTCCTAGTTTTTCAAGCTCGGGTAATACACACACACACACACACACTTAGGGGTGCAAACGAACTGAATGTTCAACATACAGTTGTGACAGTTCGGCTGGAATTTCGTTTGTGTTCGTTTAAATAAACGAACACATTTTTTTTGTTCATTTAGTTAAATCATCGAACATGAACAGAGGCGGCGTTTGTTCATTTATGTTCGTGACCGTTCAGTAACATGTTTGTTTGTTTATGTTTGTTTGTGTTCGATAGCTCACTAGGGTTTTTAACTTTTACATATTATTTAAATACTTCAAGTTTCCCACTAATAAAATATTAAGTGTTAGTGAATTGTGTAGTTTAAAAGAATGGCCGAGGTCGAGGCGAGGCGCCCAGAAAACAAGTCTGAGGCACCCCAGGGGTTATTTTGTACGTGCACGCTTCATAGGGCTGAGGGGCTAAGAAAAGCTGCGCTTGATGTTTGTTTTTGATGTTTTTTGACTTTTTGTGTCAATTTCAAACATTTTATGTCTTTTTTATGTGTGTTTTTGATGAATGTGATGATGAAATTCGTTAGTATTTTTTTTAAGATATATAATTTTTATATTTAGTTTTTAATTCCGCCTCAGGCCTACGCCTCGTGAGGCGAAGGGAAAACGCCTCGAGGCACGATTCCATACTTTTAAACCTTGGTGTATTGTATATCACTAGGGTGGATCTATGTAATGTTTGTGATGAAAATGTTGATTTTATACGAAATTTAATATATGTTTGTTTATGTTTGATTCTGTTCATGAACACTTGTTTGTGTTCGTCTGTGTTCATGAACGTTCGTTTGTGTTACCAAAAATTAACAAACGACCACGACCACGTCCATTTCCTTGATGAATGAACATGGACAAAAGATCTCGTTCAGTAAGTGTGTATGAACAGTACGTGAACACATTTATTTCATTAACGAACGAACACGAGCAAGGCGTTGTTTGTGTTCGTTTGCAGTTATAATTTATCTTGAAATATTATATACATATATATATATATATATATATATATATATATATATATAGAGTGGGGATCCTACGGAAAGTGTGTTTTTCCTAAAAAGTGTAAAAAGTCATAAAACACAATAATTTCAGGCATAAAACACACCTAAAACTCACAAATAATAGAATGAATATTACTAAAACACCATATTCAAACTCTAATAGTCCATAAAAACTTCAAACACACCATCGTAGAACCATGAATATAAAACACACAATGCTAAACAACATAAAACACAATAATATTTGTCATTCCACAATCAGAGCCTTAACATCTAAAACACAACACAAAACCCACATACATGATGTTTTAGTAATCTTCATCATATTATTTGTGGGTTTTTGGTGTGTTTTATGGTTGACATTATGGTGTTTTATGACTTTTTACACTTTTTAGGAAATTTGGACTTTCTGGCCAACTCCTATCCTATATATATATAGGGTTGAGTTCATTTCAGAACTCTAAATAACTACAGAACTTTCAGAACTCCTAATAAATAATCATTTTATATATAAATTTTTGTGTTTAGGATCTTTTTATCATCTATTATATGTATTTCTTTGATTACATACATGTTAAAAGTAGTTTACATATGTTTAATTGCCAAAATTATATATATGTGTCATAACTAATTACATATATGTAAAAAAACTAGTTTACATATGTGTAATTATAAAAGTTACATATAAAAAATGAAAAAATTACTCTTAACATGTATGTAATTGTAAAAATACACATAATAAATGATAAAATTATCCTAAATATAAAAATTTATAACTAAAAAGATTGTTTATTAGGAGTATATATATATATATATATATATAGGGTAAGGTTCATGCGAGAACCACCTTTATTGCGAGAACCGCGAGAACCAATGTGAACACAACCTAAAATAGCTAAAAAAACACTAAAAAAACCTAACCCCCCCCCCCCTAAGCTAAATGCTAAAAACTAAAACCCCCAAAAAACCTAAAAAAAAAACCTAACCCCCCCCCCCCCCCCCCCACAAAAACCTAAACCCCCCTCCCCCACCCCCAAAAACCTAAACCCCCCACCCCCCAAGCTAAAAACTAAACCCCCAAAAAACCTAAAAAATAAAAAAAAAACTAAATTTTTTTTTATATTTTTTATGTTAAAATCGCTACTTTTTTAGCAAAAAAAAAATTTTTAAATTTTTTTTTTTGCTACTAAAAATATTGATTTTTATATAAAAAATATTAAAAAAATTGTTTTTTGTGTGTTTTTTAGCTATTTTTAGGCATTTTTGGTTGTGTTCACACTGGTTCTCGCGGTTCTCGCAATAAAGGGTGGTTCCTAACGGATCTTTGACAAAGATCCGTTAGGAACCACCCTTTATTGCGAGAACCGCGAGAACCAGTGTGAACACAACCAAAAATGCCTAAAAATAGCTAAAAAACACACAAAATATATTTTTTAATACTTTTTTTATATAAAAATCGCTACTTTTCGTTAATAGAAAAAATTTAAAAAGAAAAAAACTTAATTTTTTTTGGATACTAAAAGTAGCGATTTTTATAAAAAAATATTAAGTTTTTTTTGTGTGTTTTTTAGATTTTTTAAGATTTTTTTAGGATTTTTGGGGGTTTAGCTTTATGGTTTAGTTTTTAGCATTTAGCTTGGGTTGGGGGTTAGGTTCTTTTAGGGTTTTGGTGGTGTAGTGGGTTTATTTTGTTGTGTTCACATTGTTTCTCACAGTTATCGCAATAAAGGTGGTTCTCCCCATGAACCTACCCTATTTATATATATTATTAGTTAGAGTTTTTATATATAAAGCAATATATTATTTAGTTACTTTCTATTATTTTCTGTATAATAATAATAATTAAAAAATATATTTTTATATATATTATATAAAAGTTATATATATACACTCACATCTACATAATAGGCTTGTTAGGCTCGCAAAGCAGCTTGAGCTTGATAACTGAAGCTCAAGCTCGTTTAAGCTTGGCTCAATTCTAGTTTCTTAGCGGCTGATCTCAAGTCGCTCATGAGAGGCTTGGCTCGTTTACACTCCAACCTTGATCCGTCATTTATTTCTCTAATGCACACATATGATTAAACACCATCTTTTGCAGGACAAGATGATGATAATGGATGATGTAAAGTCCCATTCCACCAATGATGAAAACAACCATCAAGAAGAAGCTAATACCCTTAATGTTCCTGTTAACGATCATACCCACCAAGTGCAAAACGACGATGAACCGCAACAAAAGGGGAAGGATCATGATGACAATGATCACATTCAAGAACACCAAGGAACCAAAGACACTCGCGAGTCAAACATGTGCCATCAATGCCAGAGGAATGACAAGGGGCGTGTCGTTCTGTGCCTGACATGTGCTCATAAACGATATTGTGTGCCATGCATAAACACCTGGTTTGATATTCATCATTGTGTTTAAAACCATTCACTAATTTGACGCCCCGCTTCATATTGTTGTTTTTCATGGAATCGTTTAAGCTTATGTTATGTTCATAACATCATATCCTGTCATATAGGTACCCTAACATGACGGAAGATATGTTTGCCGAGCGTTGTCCTGTTTGTCGTGGCAATTGCAACTGTAACACATGCTTACGTGATGCTTCTCAGGTTAGTTCCAGCTCAGCTTCATTTGGTGTGTTACCCTTTATTCTTAAGTTTGATTGTTTTTGTAGGTCAACGACAAAACTCGATTCATAACAAATGATGGTCAGAAAGTTGAATGCTCCAAGAATATACTACAGATGATTCTTCCTTTCTTGAAGCATATCAATGAAGTGCACATAAGGGAGATGGAGATTGAGGCTGAAACTAAAGGTATTTCATCGTCTTTTTCGCACCGTTTATGGTTAACTTTTTCTGAAGAGTTAAATGCCATTTTAGTCCCTGTGGTTTGGACCATTTTGCCAGTTTAGTCCAAAGGTTTCATTTTTAACTTGTGGGTCCAAAAAGGTTTCACAGTTGCCATTTTAGTCCACTTGGTTAACTTCATCCATTTTTTTCTGTTAACGAGAAGGCCAATTTGGTCATTTTGTATGTAATTCTGTTAACTAAAAGGGCAATTCAGCCATCTAAAATGACCGAATTGGCCTTCTCGTTAACAGAAAAAATGGATGAAATTAACCCAGTGGACTAAAATGGCAACTGTGAAACCTTTTTGGACCCACAGGTTAAAAATGAAACCTTTGGACTAAACTGGCAAAATGGCCCAAACCACAGGGACTAAAATGGCATTTAACTCTTTTCTGAAATTTTATCTTGTTGGGAAGGATGTTCTATATTGGAGTTGAAGTTGAAGAAAGTAGATTGCACACCGGATTGTCTGGTATACTGGTATGTAATTTCGAAGATTTTACGCGTATGACGTATTCGATGAACTTCTTTTGGTTTCTTGATGATGTCACCGTCGTGCAGTGACTGCTGTATAACAACAATTTTAGACTTGCACAGAAGCTGCCCACATTGCGGATATGACCTTTGTTTGACATGTTGTCGGGAATTACGTGACGGTAACTTCCAACCTCAGGGACATGAAGAAGTAGTGACAGCTAGTGCTACATATCCTGGTCCAAGTTACTATCATGGTGAATCACACGATACTTTTGTTAAGATTGATTCTTCGGAATCTTCACCAACGGTTAACGAAATACCCGAATGGAAACCTTTGAAAAACGGTAGCATTCGTTGTCCTCCAAGAAGTTTGGGTGGTTGTGGTCTTGAAATTCTAGAGTTGATGCATATACTGCCACTTAACAGGGTTCCGTCATTGTTGAAGATAGCACAAGAGATATTAAAAAGCAAAAATCTTAAGATGTGTGACTCCGCCAATGAAAATGATGGTGGCAACAAGCACTTATGTAAAGCATCTTCTCGTGAAAGCTCAAACGACAATTACTTGTATTGCCCGAGCGCTGTAGACATTGAATCCGAAGGTTTAAAGCGTTTCCAGTGTCACTGGTCGAAAGGCGAGCCTGTTATGGTCAGTAACGTTCTTGCAATGGGCCTTGGGCTGAGTTGGGAGCCGATGGTAATGTGTCGATCTTTTCGCCAGATTACCGATCTCAATCATAGCAATCTTCTGAACACAAAAGTTGTCAATTGCTTGGATTGGCAAACGGTTAGTTATCTGCATGCCTTCTAGTTAATATTGTTTCGGTCATACTAAAATAATAAAAGCAAATTATTTAATAATTTTTTTTTTGTGCCATGCAGGTAGATATTGATTTTAGCAGTTTCTTTCAATGGTATACGGAGGGCCGAGATGACGATAAAGGGTGGCCTCAGATCCTAAAGTTAACAGACGGGCCTCTATCGGAGCGTCATGCTGATGAATGTATATCATGTTTACCCTTCAAAGAGTATACGCATCCTCACGATGGCAACTTTAATCTTGCTACAAAGCTACCTACAAATTGTGTGAAGCCGGACGTGGGTCCCAAAACTCATATATCTTATGGTTTTGGTCAAGAGTTGGGACGTGGAGACTCTGTAACTAAACTTCACTTCAACATGTATGATGTGGTATGATAGATTTTCTTATGTGAATTTGATGACCGTTATTAGACCATTAAGTTACATTATTATATATATAGTGAAAGTCTTAAATACAAAAGGGTCTTAACATGCGATGGTCCGCGAGTGAAAAAAGAACGAGCGTTGCGTAATTATGCAAATAACGTGCGTAATTATGTATTATAACGTACGTATTTTAAACATGAACATGCGTAATTCACTCCCACACCGTCGCACGTTAAGGGGCTATTGTACGTTAACTTTCCCCTATCTATCTATCTATCTATCTATCTATCTGTCTATCTGGGAAGGTTTAAATGAGAACGCTAAATATCGTGAAAACCGTGAGAACGAATGAAAAAACCACGAGAACATGATCAAAAACAATTCCAATTCAATTTTTTTTACACTTATCATTATTATTCAAATACAATGTTCGAAATTTAATTTACGCGTTGAAATTTACGTGAATTCGTAAATAAAGAAAATTTACACATGTGTAAGTCTGCCATTTACACACGTGTAAATTTGTTGTATTTACACATGTGTAAAAAATCTAGTAAGAGTGATTTTGAGAGAAGAAATGACTTATTTGATGTTGTAATTTTTTTTATGTTGTATCTTAATTACAATGATGTTTGTATTAAAAAAATTGGGTTTTGATTGGGTTTTCTCATGAGTCATGACCCTCTCCCTATATATATGTGATTATAATATTCAGTGTTGTACGAATCGCTAGGCGCTAGTCGGCCGGTGGGGTACTGACTAGGGATTAATGGGGATTATTAGGGATTAATCAGATTGGAATTTTATGTGTAAATTTTCGAACTTATATAGATACATACAAAAATTTTCGAAATTTTATATATAATTTTTTAAACTGATAAATTGGATTGGATTAATAAGTACAATTTTTCAAATATTATGATCGATATTGACCAATTACTGATTTTTTGGTCCGACTAGGTGAAAATTAATCGGTGAACCACATTGATTGCTGATTAATCCCAATTTTTATAACCATGATAATATTAGTTTAATAATGTAAGCAATAATACTTCTTCATCATCATCATCATACTCAGTAAATCCCACCAATAGCAAAGCTAAGGTAGGGTCTGAGGAGGGTAAGATGTAGACAACCTTACCTCTACCCCGTAGGAATAGAGAGGCTGCTTCCAGTGAGACCCCCGGCTCGATAGTAGTTTTGCATCAAGCCTTGGACGTAAGGCACATAACACTCTGCAATTAACCCAAAGGCCGATTAGTGCATGTACTCCCTTGTCTTTTGGCTATCAACGCCACCACATGATGCATGATTAACCATCCCCCTCTTTTAAGCAAGAATACTAGTTTGTACAATTTTAATTTCTTGTGATTTATAGGTGAATGTGTTGACTCATGCTACAACTGTGACCCTTGGTCTCGATCAACTAGAAGAAATAAATAGATTGAAAAAGAAGCACATGGCTCAGGATCAGATCGAGTTTTTTGGAGAAGGTGAGAAAATGGTTGATAATGTCACCACGATGTTAGAAGGACTCGATGTGGAAGATGGAGGTGCTCTGTGGGACATATTCCGAAGAGAAGATACTCCTAAGTTGGAGTTGTATCTTAAAAAACATTTCAAAGAGTTTAGGCATGACTTCTGTCTTCCGTTACAACAGGTAAAACTGTAAATAATTATCTCGTCACAAGCCAATTGTTCATTGTTGAATGATATACATTCAGAGAAGGGGTGCAAACAAGCCGAGCTAAGCCCGAGCTCAAGCTCGATTAACTTATGAGAGATCGAGCTCGAGCTCGGCTCTTTGGTAGCTTCTCAAGCTCGGGCTTGGCTCGTTTGTTATCTATTAATCTATACTATATAATAAAAGAAACCAATTTAGGGACACATGTCATTCATTGGAGCCATCTAATTTTTCTCTCATACTTAATTATAGATAATTAATATTAATTAAAAAATAATTATAAAATTAAATTTAGTATAAATTTAACAATTCGTATAGGAGATAATATAATATTTTGAAATATTTATTAGATTTCAAAATTATTTATCCTGAAATTAAAAAAAGAGGTACACTAAATATAAATTAATATAATGTAAATGATTGATTTATTTTATTAAACTAAAGTAGTTATGGGTAGAACTTATTTCAAAAAATGTTTATAAAGGGTAAACAAAAACATTAATCAATGTTTATTGGTTTTATACTTTTATTTTTGTGTTCAACTCTCAACTCAAATACGATATTCACTATGTTTATGTGGCATTTATAAGAACCATCACCGCAATCACCCCATCCATCATATATCGAGTATATTCGTTCGTTTTTTAAAGATATAATTTTTTATTAGATTCATTCAACCCGTGTAATAAAAGAGGTTTTTTAAAGATATAATATTTTTATTATTTACTATACAAAATTGCATTTATGCAACTCGTGTAATACACCGGGTTTTTAAAAAATATAACTTTTTTATTATGTGGTATATAAAATTAGATTTATTCAATCCGTATAATACACAGGGTTTATAAAGATATAACAAGATATAACTTTTTATTGATTGACATATAAAATTACATGTGCTCAACTCATACAATACATGAGGTTCTTAAAAATGTAACTTTTTCAATATTTAATATATAAAATTAAATTTACTCAACCCGTACAATACACGGGGTTCTTAATGATATAACTTTTTTATTATTTAATATATAAAATTACATTTATTCAACCCATGTAATAAACGAGGTTTTAAAAGATATACTGTTTTATTATTTGGTATATAAAATTACATTTATTCAACCCGTGTAATAAACGAGGTTTTAAAGATATATTTTATATTATTTGGTATATAAAATTACATTTATTCAACCCGTGTATTACACGGGGTTCTAACCTAGTTATTAATATATTAAAAAAAAGATATAAATAATAGACTTGTTTAGGCTCGCGAGCTCAATAAGTGAAGCTCGGGCTCAGACTCATCTACTAAACAAGCTTATTTTTAGGTTCGGGCTCCGCTCGTAAACAAGTTTAAATAAGCTCGGCTCGGCTCGTTTACTAGACAACTTTAAATAAGGGGTAAATGTTATTAAATATTAATAAAAACTAATATTACACTAAGGCTCGATAAGGCTCGGCGAGCCTGACGAGCTTCACATGCCAGGCTCAAGCTCAGGCTCGATAAATAAACGAGCTTTATTTTAGGCTCAAGCTCGGCTCGGGCTTGATAAGGCTCGTCTCGTTTCAAGCTTTTTCTCGAGCCGATCTCGAGCAGCTCGCAAGCCGCTCGGCTCGTTCGCACCCCTAATTCACAGTGTTAGGGGTTGTTTGTTTAGCTCTTAATGGTTCAGACCTCTTACTTGTTCAGCACTTAATGGTTCGGACTGTTTGTTTCGCGAGCAAATGTTTGAATGGTTCAGACATTTGCCTCTGAATGGTTATAAGCATTATACTGAGTTTGAATGGTTAAGACCTCTAATCTGGATTGGTCAGACATTTGCCTCTGAACGGTTAAGCATTATACTGATTCTTAATGGTTAAGACCTCTTACTGGTTCAGCACTTAATGGTTCATACCTCTTACTACTGGTTCAACACTTAACCATTCAAAAGTTGCCAAACAGCCCCTAATTTTTGTATCCATCTTATGAACAATCAAGTTCAATAGAATGTTCTTGTAATGTGTGTGTATTAGAGGAAGCAAATGATTCAAGCAGGGCAACATGCCAATTCAAGATTCAGTTTTTTGTTTTCTATTTTTTTTTATATTTATTAACGATAATTTAAACATCTGACTTAAATGATTAGAATGTTTCAACCCGTATGTTTTAAAGCTAACATCTCTGATTGGACACGTTACAAATACACGCGGTGTTATTTTGTACCCATCTTATGAACGTTCAAATCGAAAAGAACCAGATTTTCCATAAATAGTTATGGAATCATAAGTTACTTACATATTGTATGTTGTTGCTTCAGGTTATTAATCCTATTCATGACCAAACATTTTACTTAACAACGGACCAAAAAAGGAGTCTCAAACAGGAGTTTGGTTAGTTCTTCATTTCTTCAAAGTGCAAATCTTATTTTTTTTCCATATATTTGGTTATGAAATATCTTTGTTCTTATCAGGAATTGAACCATGGACTGTGGTCCAAAAGCTCGGAGACGCGGTCTTTATTCCGGCTGGCTGTGTCCACCAAGTTAGATATTTAAAGGTTAACTAGTTTCGACCAACTCTTATTTTGTTAATATTAGTTCTAATATATATTATTATTATTTAGTCTTGTACAAACGTCACACTGGACTTCGTTTCTCCTGAAAGTTTTACCGAGTGCATCCGATTGAGAGATCTGCAGATTCTTCCTCGACATCACAGGGAAAAAGAAGCCCAGTTGGAGGTATACATTTTTTTCTTTCTTTCTAGAAGTTGGAGCCATTATGTGATGTTACATTATATTCATCTGGTACTGAAACAAATTTATTTTGAAACCCAAAAACGCATTTAAAAAATTATTTTTACCCAAAAGTGTAAAAGTCTGCCACAAAGTAATGAGCTAAAAAAACCATGTAAATTTTTATAATCTTAGGGGTGTGAATTTCTGACACGACACGAACCTAACACGAAATTCGCGGGTTTGGGTTTAGTCTAAACGGGTTTGGGTTCAGTTTCAGGTTGAACCCACGAACCCGTTTAGCTAAACGGGTCAGGTTCGTGTCAACCTCATCAGGTTGGCAAGTTGACCCGCTTAACCCATTTATATTATATTATATATTTTACAATTGTTTTTTGTCATAAATTAAATTGGATGTGTATTTCTTACTATAATTGAAAAGAGAAATTGACATAAGCTTTTATAACTAAAATGTAATTGTCTTATACACATTTGTGTTTCTTATTGTAAAATTTTAATTTCAATATATTAACTTGCGAAAAAAAATAAACTAATAAAAAAATTCGGGTTGAACGGGTCGTATTCAGGTCAACCCACGAATATTCGGGTTGTGTTCGGGTTCATATGTATGACACGATTTCGGGTTCGTCTAAATTTTTTCGGGTTCGTCGGTTGAACCCACGAGCGATAATCTCATGCATACATTTTGTTGCCAGTGATAAGAAATTTTTTGTTTTTTATTTTTAACAGGTTTGAGTGTCTTTTTTTCTTTATAAATTCGTAACATTGTTATTGTAGGTCAAGGAAATGGTACTTTTTGCAGCGGAGGAAGCCGTTAAGGACTTGCAACATCTTCTTGAAAATGACAAAGAACACCAAGGTTATACAGATCATGTAAGTAGGTTTATATCGACATAAATTTCAAAAAAAAAAAAAAGGAAAAGAAAAAAAAACTACTTTGATCATTTTCTTGTCTTATAGATTTACTCTTTCTTGAAAATCTTAAATGTTTTATAACTTGAAGTCAACAAGGAAACAAAAGAAAGATGGTAACTTGGTCAAAGAATCAGTTGTTGTAATCGATCTTGAACAAGAAGGTACCAAGTACAAGACTTCCGGATGTGATGATGATGAACTGCAAGACGTTATAAACATTTCGGATGATTCAAATGACATACAACACCACCAAGAAAACATTCTTGAAAGGGAGTGTGAAAATAGGGAGTTTACAAGGAGTACTAGCACGGTATCCGATGACCAATTTGACCAAGATGCACAAAATAAGAAAGTTCAGTTGTCTTCTCGAAAAAGAAGTCGTTCTGACCAACAAAATATGGAAAAGGAGTGTGAGAACGAGGGATCTAAGAGGAGTACCAGCGAGATTTTAACTGAACAATTTGATGAAGATGAACAAAGGAAGAATGCAGAGGGAACGAGAGATAGCAAGTTAGATGAAGAATCATGTATACAAAAGGATGTTGATAAAAATGTAATATTCTTTCCCTTGTTGGTTCTTTGGTTCCTTTTAATCGCTTGGTTTAACACATCATTTGTTTCTCTAATCTCGGTTTTAAAATGTGCGCATAATGTGTGATGCGCTGATGAGAGCGCATCGCCACAACTGATGCGTTGCGTTTACGTGATGCGAGAATGTTGCGCTGATTTCGCATAATGTGCTCCTATGCACGCAGCGTTGTTTGTTGGGATGGTTTTTTTTAGTATACTTTATTTGAACCAAAAAGCACAACTCTTATCCTATTACGTCAGTTGTTTTAGTTTAAATATGTTTTTATAACTTGTTATGTATAAATAATTTTTTAGTAATTTATTATAAAGAGCGCAATGCGCATCAGATTAAACACCATCGTTTGCAGGAAAAGATGAAGATAATGGATGCTGTAATGTCTCATTTCACCAACGATGAAAACAATCATCAAGAAGAAGCTAATACCCTCAATGTTCCTGTTATTGATCACACCCACCGAGTGCAAACTGATGATGATGACACGAATCAGATTCAAGAAAACCAAGGAACCAAAGACACTGACCAACGAGAACATGTCATCGAAGAGCGTGAAAACGGGGATAATATTATTCACCAATTCAATGAAGATGGACAAAACAAGAAAGCTGAGCTGGCTTCCAGAAAGACACATGATCCAAACAGCAAGAATGTAGAGGGAAAGAAAGTTGGTAGTGTTAAAAAGACGAAGAAACGCCAACGTGAGTCAGGGTATGATGTGGAGAGAAATAAAGCAGATAAATTGGAACCAAAAAAGCGACCACGATGTGCTTCCAGACGCATGGTTAAGGATGAAAACGTAATATTTCTTGGCCATATTGGTTCTTTGATTCCCTTCGAGTTCATGAATTAACTAATCATATGTTTCTCTAATGCACATATTTGGCAGGGTATTTTCTGTTATGTCGAGTCAGTCATGTGCCATCAATGCCAGAGAAATGACAAGGGGCGTGTAGTTCGGTGCCAGACATGTGGTGTTAAGCGATATTGTGTGCCTTGCATGACCACTTGGTTTGATACTCATCATTGTGCTTAAAACCGTTCACTAATTTGAAGCCCATCTTGATATTGTTTTTCAAGCTTATGTTTATATACTGTTATATAGGTACCCTACCATGACAGAAGAGATGTTTGCTGAACGTTGTCCTGTTTGTCTCCGTAACTGCAACTGTAAACCGTGCTTACGCGATGTCCATCCTTCGGTTAGTTCCAGCTCAGCTTCATTTGGTGTTTTTTTTCCGTTCACTATATAATGTCTGGTCGTTTTTGTAGCTCAAGAAGAAAGTTGATTTCGGATCAAACGTAGATCAGCGGTTTCAAGGTTCCAAGATTATTCTAGAGACGCTTCTTCCTTTCTTAAAGTGTGTCAACAAAGAACACATAACGGAGATGGAGATCGAGGCTAAAATTAAAGGTATTTCATTGCCTTTTTTCTTACCTTTTAATTAAATAATAGAGTAAAGTGCCATTTTTGTCCCTGTGGTTTGGTCAGTTTTGCGACTTTCGCCCAAAGGTTTGTTTTTCCGCGTCTGGATCCAAAAGGTTTGAAATCTTGCCATTTTTATCCGGCTCGTTAACTCCATCCATTTTTCTCCGTTAAGTCAAGGGTCTTTCCGTCTTTTTGTTAACTTAAAGGCAATTTGGTCTTTTTCACATTATGCTAAATGCTTGAACATAAAGTGAAAAAGACCGAATTGCCCTCTAAGTTGACAAAAATACCCCTGACGTAACGGAGAAAAATGGATGGAGTTAACGAGCCGGACGAAAATGCCAAGATTTCAAACCTTTTGGATCCAGATGCGGAAAAAAAAAACCTTTGGACGAAAGTCGCAAAACTGGCCAAACCTCAGGGACGAAATGGCATTTTACTCTATATAATATTATGACTTACATTTTAATTAAATAATATTATGTTGTTGGTAAGGATGTTCTATATCAGAGGTGAAATTGAAGAAACCAGTTGACAAATGGGATCATATATACTGGTATGTTATTGCGAAGATTTTACTAGTATTCGATAGACTTCCGTTCGGTTTTTTGACGTTGTCACCGTTACGCAGTGACTGCTGTAAAACAACAATATTAGATTTGCACAGAAGGTGTCCACGTTGTGAGTTTGACCTCTGTCTGGCATGTTGTCGGGAATTACGCGATGGTCAACTTCAAGGATGTAAAAAAGAAGTCATTTTAAATTTTGACAATCCCGGTGAACGATACTTGCACGGTGAAGGAACAAATATTGCCGTTAAAAGTTATACTCGAAATCCGGAACCAAAAGTTAAGAAAATAGCCGAATGGAAACCTTTAAAAAACGGTAGCATTCGTTGTCCTCCAAGAGATATGGGTGGTTGTAGTCGTGGAATCTTGGACTTGATTCACGTATGGTCACTTGACGAGGTTTCGACATTGTTGGAGAACGCGCAAGAGTTGTTAAAAAGCGAAAAAGTCTTGGAACGTGTGCCAATGATGTGTAATTCCACCGATGAAAACGATGGTGGCAACAAGCACCTATGTAAAGCATCTTCTCGTGAAAACTCAAACGACAATTATCTGTATTGCCCGAGTGCTGTAGATATTGAATCTGAAGGTTTAAAGCGTTTTCAGTGTCACTGGTCGAAAGGCGAGCCTGTTATGGTCAGTAATGTTCTTGCAATGGGCCTTGGGCTGAGCTGGGAGCCCATGGTTATGTGGCGATCTTTTCGGCAGATTTCAAATATAAATCATGACAAGGTTCTGAATGCGAAAGCCATCAATTGTTTGGATTGGGTAAAGGTTAGTTATCAGCATTTTGTTATCAGTTTCTTTTTTAGTTTTAGTTTTTTTTTAGTAAAATGCCATTTTCGTCCCTGAGGTTTGGCCAGTTTTTCGACTTTCACCCAAAGGTTTGTTTTTCCCCATCTGGATCCAAAAGGTTTGAAATCTTGCCATTTTCATCCGGCTTGTCAACTCCATCCATTTTTCTCCGTTAACTATTTCTGTCTTTTTTGTTGACTTAAAGGGCAAGTCGGTTGTTTTCACTTCATGCACAAGCATTTAGCATAATGTACATAAAGTGTTAAAAAGACCGAATTGCGTGTTAAGTTAACAAAAAAGACGAAAATACCCTTGACTTAGTGAAGAAAAATGGATGGAGTTAACGAGCCGGATGAAAATGGCAAGATTTTAAACCTTTTAGACCCAGATGCGGAAAAACAAACCTTTGGACGAAAGTTGCAAAATTGGTTAAACCTCAGGGACGAAAATAGTATTTTACTCAACTTTTTTTTGGTAAAAATTTAGAACGAAAAAAATTATAAATTAGTGAATATGTTGCAAGTAAATTTTCTTAACATAGAGGCGATTTAAGTCATACAGAATATAATGTAATATTTTATTTAACATTTTTTTTTGTGCCATGCAGGTAGATATTAGTTTTAGCAATTTCTTTAAATGGTATAGAGAGGGCCGGTATGATGATAAAGGGTGGCCGGAGATCCTAAAGCTAACTGACTACCCTCCATCAGAGCGTCATGCTATTGAATTTATATCATGTTTACCCTTCAAAGAATATACACATCCTCGAGATGGGAACTTAAATCTTTACGCTACAAAGCTGTCTAAGCCACCAAGTTTTATTTATGGTCAAAAAGACGTAATGTCGGAGTTGGGTCCCAAAACACATATATCTTATGGTTTTATTCAAGAGTTGGGACGTGGAGACTCTGTAACTAAACTTCGGTTCAACATGTCTGATGTGGTATGATAGATTTTCATATGTGAATTTGATGATGATTATTAGATAATTATTAATGTAACATTATTATTCTGTTAAAATACCTTAATCTATGAGGTCATCTAAGATATGACATGGGCTTAACTTTATGTTAAAAATCAAGTATTGTTTATATATATTTAGAGTAAAGTACACAGATGGTCCTTGTGGTTTACCAAAATTTTGAATTTGGTCCCTAGCTTTCCAAAAGTATACAAATGGTTCTTGTGGTTTGTACTTTGTAACGCATTTAGTCTCCAACTTTTTCCAAAAATAACATGGATGGTCCCTGTGGTTTGCAATTTGTGACGCATTTAGTCCCAAGCTTGGACCTGCTAAAACCTTGTTGAAACCTTTAGATTTGTTGGTTAGCGACTAAATGCGTTACAAAGTGCAAACCACAAGGACCATCCGTGTACTTTTGGAAAGCTAGGGACCAAATCCAAAACTTTGGTAAACCACAGGGACCATCTGTGTACTTTATTACTCTATTATCTATTATAATATTAGCTCAATAATGTAAGCGATAATACTTGTTTATGATATATAGTTTTAATTTCGGTTGATTTACAGGTGAATGTGTTGACTCATACTGCAACTGTGACCCTTGATCCTGATCAACTGAAACACATAAATAGATTGAAAAGGAAGCACATGGCTCAGGATCGGTTGGAATTTTTTGGAGAAAGTGGGAAGGTGGCGGCACTTGACGATGTCATCATTACAGATTCAGAAGGACTCGATGTGGCAGATGGAGGTGCTCTGTGGGACATATTCCGAAGGGAAGATACTCCTAAATTGGAGTTGTATCTTAAACAACATTTTAAAGAGTTTAGGCATGTGTACTGTCTTCCATTACAGCAGGTAAATCGTAATTAGTTGTCACAAGTCAAGTTTTCTATATTGAATGATACACATTCACATAGTGATATTCTTGTACGCATCTTATGAACATTCAAGTTGAAAAGAATATTCTTGTAATGTGTGTGTGGTAGAGGAGCGGGTCAGTAAAGGGGTGCAAACGAGCCAAGCCCGAGCCCGGCTAGGTTCGAGCTTTGTTTTCAAAGCTCGAGCTCGACTCGTTGGTAGTTTCTCAAGCTCGAGCTCGGCTCATTTGTTATCTGTTAATTAATATATTAAATAAAAATAATATAAATAATAGACTCGTGAGCTCGATAAGTGAAGCTCGAGCTCGGGCTGGGCTCGTAAACAAGTTTAAATAAGCTCGGCTTGGCTCGTTTACTAGAAAATTTTAAACAAGGGGTAAATGTTATTAAATGTTAATAAAAACTAATATTACACTTAGGCTTGATAAGGCTCAACGAGCCTGACGAGCTTCACATGCCAGGCTTGAGCTTGGGCTCGATAAATAAACGAGCTTTATTTTAGGCTCAAGCTCGGCTCGGGCTCGATAAGGCTCGGCTTGTTTGCAGTTTGCACCCCCGTAAGACAAGGTAACAAGTCAAAAAATTAAGGTTCTTTTTTTCGGTTCTAAAAGTTATCTAATTCTTTAAACTAAATTTATGTAGAGGGTTTTGTGCATTAAAAATAATATGGGCCGACACTTAACCCGTTCCCTTTTAAAACTGATTTCTTTGATGTGACACGTTAGATATGGTGTAATTCTTGACCATCTTATGAACGTTGAAATCGAAAAATAAACCAATTTTTTCATAACTAGGGAAAGAATCATAAGTTTCTCACTTGTTTCCTGTATTCATTTGTATGCTGTTGCTTCAGGTTATTCATCCTATTCATGACCAAACATTTTACTTAACCATGGACCACAAAAAGCGGCTCAAGGAGGAGTTTGGTTAGTTATTCACCCGTCCAATGTGGGCTGTCTTTTTTTAAATATAATGCATATGACATGTTTAATTATGGGTTTTTTTTTTTTTACTTTTCATCAGGAATTGAACCATGGACATTTGTTCAGAAGCTTGGAGACGCGGTCTTTATACCTGCCGGTTGTGCCCATCAAGTTAGAAATTTGAAGGTTAACTAAATTTCTACTAATTCTTCATTTGTTTCTTGCTTCATTAAGTGCTAATATACGTCTCTTGTTGCATTTTCTGTCATTGTTTAGTCATGTACAAACGTCACACTGGATTTCATTTCTCCTGAAAGTTTTACCGAGTGCATCAGATTGAATGAAGATACGCGTCTTCTTCCCCAAAATCATAGGGCAAAAGAAGACAAGTTGGAGGTATACAATTTTTTTTTTCTTTCTAGAAGTTGCTATTAAATGATGTAAATTTCTAACATTCTTATTATAGGTCAAGAAAAGGGCACTTTATGCAGTGGAGAAAGCCGTGAGGGATTTGCAACGTCTTCTTGAAGATGACAACGAAGAACACAAAGGTTTTGCAGATCATGTGAGTGGGTTTATAGACTTTGTTTATGTCATAGTAGTCAAAGGCACCAATGGTGCGTCGGCGCACACCCAGGCGCTCAGCTAAAGTGCCATGCGTCCATTAAGGCTCCAAAGGCACAAAAAACTTGGGAAAAAACCGGCCAAAAATTTGCAAAAACAGTCTAAATTAGTCCAAAACATGTCTAAAACAGCTAAACGTGACCTGTTAATATTGTGTGCCTTGCTTATTTTGGGCCTTCGCTTTTTAAGTGCAGGCTACAGGCTCACCCTTTGCGTCCAGCGCCTTGACTGCCTAGCTTTATATTGACTGACATTCATTCTACAGATAAAAACTACTGTCATTTCTTCTCCGATATATTAACCTTTTCTTATTTTATGTTGTTTCATAACCTGAAGTCAAGAAGGAAAAAACCCGGCAAGGTAGTTGCTAAACTGTCGCGTTTCCGAAGAAACAAGAAAGAACAACGGTGATCATGGATGCTGTAAACACGCTTCAAGAAAACGTTCTTGACAAGGAGTGTGGAACTAGGAGGCCTACAAGGAGTACTAGAAAAAGAAGTCGTTGGCCATGATCCAAGCAGCAAAAATGAAATACCTTGTTGGTTCTTTAGTTCCCTTTGGTTGGTTTAACTTTAACACATCACGTGTTTGACAAAACAAAAACATCTTTTTGACAGGACACGCATATGATGATGACGGATGTTGTGATGTTTTTTCAGCCGACGATAACAAGCTTTGAGAAGCCATACATGGTACGCATAGTGCCCAAAATGTTCCTTTCAATGATCATACACCGTTGGGAAATGACGCTATCTTGTACATCTTTTTTGAGCATCCGGAAGTGTTCAAACTGAAATGCTCACCTTGAACTTGTTTGTAAATAGTGTGTTCAAAACCGAATGCTTTAAAGTGAAATGAAATGTGCACATAAGTTGGTGAAAAGACGCATTTTAACTGTTCTTTCAATTAGTATTCAACTTTCTAAGCTCAGTTAAAAAGTTCTTCCAATTAATTTTCTATACAGGAAACTCAGTTTTATCGACAAGATTTAGATTATGACAACAACAATATTAAGAAGAAAGAACGAATTGTCCAGACACAAATCCTCAAAACAAGCTCAACTTAGAAACATTAACAGGGCCTTGTTCTTGTACTAAATCTAACAACTCAGATGACAATACACACTTGCATATATATTATTATTGTAAATATTCATCTACTTTTTTTTAACATAACCAATGTTATGGGTGTGTCCAAACTCCAGATCCAACTTTATTTTTTCATTCACAAACAAAAAATCACCCGATCATTGGTTCACCCTCCTCGGGTCACGAGCTGCTGCAAGATGATCCTGCAAGACCCATCAACAAAAAGGTCAAATGTGTCTGATCAATAAAATGAATGGGTTGAAGGTTATGCAAGGTCTGATCAAGTTCTCAATCTTTTCTATTGGATTAGAAAGGTGGTAACTTTAATCTATAGGAACATACATGAAGATCTCGGGTTCAAAAAACCCGTGCAGTAGCTTATTTTTCAAGAAAATAAAATAAAGGAACTGTTTCAAAAGACGAGAATGCAAGAAATATAAAACGAAGGGAAGTCATGGTGATGGTTAATTAGCAAGAGTCACAAACTTAAAGAGCAAGAGCGTACCGATATGAAATCAAACGCTCTAGTATCTTCTTTCTTTGAGTTGTTCATCATCGAACTAGGTGGTTGAGTTGCAGTGGTTGGATTAAAGATATCCGGAAGAGCTGAATCATACCCCCCAACTTGAGTTCCAGAAGCATTCGTTGCACCCATATTATGGGATTGCAGGTTCCCCATCTGTTGTAGGTTACTCATGGTTGCTAAAAACTGTTGCTGAGCTAAAATGCTGCTCATGGCACCATAATTCATTTGTTGTGACGTAAACGTTGCAGGATTAAACATCAATCCCGAAGATAAAGCATTATACGTCATAGGATCCATCGAGAACATGGGGTTATTAACGCCTATTCCATTCCCAGGTGCTTGAGATTTCAATATGTTATTCAAAACATCATTCGATTGATGACTTGAAGTCGTTATAGAATCCGAAAACATCACTTGAGAGTTTCCATTCGGCTTTTGTAAGGATTCATTCCCATCGACAGACAAACCGGCCATCAAGTCGTTAAGATCATTTTTCAAATTTCCTTGGCCTTGAGTATTTTCAGAGTTAGACCCGAAAATATCAAATAGTTCAGGCCCACTTCCACCTGCTGGTGCCTGTGTGGCCATTCCTGAAAAAATATCAGCTGTTTCATGTTCATCTGTACTGTTCTGGCCATGAAATGCCACATCAGCAAAGGGATCATCACTGGTTTTAGTTTCCCCATGCACGTCGCTGGTTGAACTTGAACCATCCATAAAGAAATCGTTGCTGAAAGTGGCGGTTGGTGTTGAGAGAGATGCAATGTTTTCATCTGTCTGTGTTGTGATAAAATTTGCATTTTCATCTGAATCATTGGTGTCGATCAAGTCTGGCATGTGAACGACAGTTTTCTCGGTCTTCGAACTTTTATCTGGCTGACTAATCCTGCTACCGCTTTGGTCCCCGTCAAGAAGGCTCAAGACCTGAACATGAAAGTAAATGTTCGACCTTAGGTGACTATGTGTGTGAATTAAATGCAAGAGTGAAATGCCATTTTCGACCCTAAGGTTTGGCCAGTTTCGCGACTTTCGTTCAACGGTTTGTTTTTCCGCATCTGGATCCAAAAGGTTTGAAATCTTGTCATTTCATCCGGATTGTTAACTCCTTCCATTTTTCTCCGTTAAGTCAGGGGTATTTTCGTCTTTTTTATTAACAAAAAGGGGAATTCGGTTTTCCCAGGGGTGTTCGTTCTTTTTACATAAAGTGAAAAAGACCAAATTGCCCTTTATGTTAATAAAAAAGACAGAAATACCTCTGACTTAACGGAGAAAAAATGGAAGGAGTTAACGAGCGGATGAAAATGACAAGATTTAAAACCTTTTGGAACCTTTGGACGAAAGTCGCAAATCTAGCCAAACCTCGGGGACGAAAATAACATTTTACTTTATGCTATTTTCTGTACTAAATAACAAGCAAATCCAGAAAAGTATGCTATTTTCTGTACTAAATGCAGAAAGACAAAAAACAAGCAATTCTATATTTTTTAAAATGCAACATGTTTTGGCATAACTTTGAGTGGTTAATTTGGAAGCATTTAATCTAGAGAAGAAGGTTGTACTAAATGCAACATGATTAGAACTGCTGGTAGCATACCTTATTTGCCTTTTCCCTCAAAGAGGCTTGGGGAGACTCCGAGCATTTTACGACTACATCTATATTTTCCGTAAAGTAAGAGGTGACGGTAGAAAAATGTTCATCTTCTTTCTTCCTCAAGAGTGCCTCAAGCACACACAAAGCTTTCACACGAACCTGAAAAACGTTGAATAGAAAAACGATGTGGGTACGTAGGGATTACAATGTGAAACACTAAATTCTACTGCTGTAATTCATTTGAGAAGACATACATAATGACTTGCAAAAAAGGCATCAAAATTAGTGATCTTTGGCATGTTAAATTTTAGAATAAAATGCCATTTTCGTCCCTGAGGTTTGACCAATTTTGCAACTTTTGTCCAGAGGTTTGTTTTTCCACATCTGGATCCGAAAGGTTTGAAATCTTGCCATTTTCATCCGGCTCGTTAACTCCATCCATTTTTCTCTGTTAAGTCGGGTATTTTCGCCTTTTTTATTTAGTAAGGGTATTTTGAATACTCGTACATTACACTAAATGCTTTTACATATAGTGAAAAAGACCGAATTGCTCTTTAGGTTAAAAAAAAGATGAAAATACCCCCGACTTAACGGAGAAAAATGGATGAAGTTAACGAGCCGGATAAATATGGCAAGATTTCAAACCTTGGATCCAGATGCGGAAAAACAAACCTTTGAACGAAAGTCGCAAAACTGGCCAAACCTCAAGGACGAAAATGGCATTTTACTCTATATTTTATGAATTTAGAAGATTTTAGAAACATATAAAATAGATTCAAGAGTACGTATACCTGCCACATGTGCGACTGGAGCTTGACTTCTAACGCGCGACTTAAAGCTAAAGCATTCAACTTTGTGGCCTCCGAAAGAAACACCTGAATGGCATCCCGAGTTGGTTGAAGACGAACACCACCAGATGTAACAATGGTCTCTAATAACCTCTCTTCACGGCTCTTTTCCTGTGAATAACTTGAGCTTGCATTCCCATTGTCATTATACGTTTGACTTATTTTATTATCCTGACTCCATGGTCCGGAAGCATTTGTTGATAACCGATTGTTATCATTGTAACTAGTTTCATTAGTCAATGATCTTCGCAAATTCGGGCTCCTGTAAGTTCCCGTGTCGTTTTTAGGGGTTTGAGCTTGTGCTATGCTATTCAAACCGAGCTTAATTGTCGCGCTTCCAATGCCAACCACTTCACTAAGAAACGACTTCTTATCCTCAGACGGTGGCATGTTATAATTGGTATTACCGAAACCTTCTATCCGCCGTGCAAGACCTTCGGTTTGTGGCGGTTTACTGTTGTCTTCACCAGCAAAAATAGCTGTTAAAGCCTCCTGTGCAGTTTCCCTAACGGACTTATTAAGTGCATCACCCTTTAACGGATCCGGTTGTCCTTTATAGTGAACTAGTTGCCGAACAGCCACCGAGTTCCTTTGCATTTCCCTCCTAAATTCCACACCAGACTTCCCCACAGCATACTTAATCACTCTTAAAGCCTACATATACAAATCACAAAAACTTAGCTGTACAAAACCAATTTCTTTTAACAAGAAGTACAAATAGATTTTTTTGGTTCTCGCTATCTCATCTACATCTTCTACATCAGTTTATTCTTTAGTCTTCACAGTACAGTTACTAATTAAACTTCAAAATTCAATTAAATGATCAACTCATCTTATTTACACTGTAAAGTTCGAACAAATGCTGCCAAACTAAAGTCCACTTTATTTGCAAATTGCAATTATAAAAGACATATTGTTCACCTAGAAAAAAAGATTTTTGGAGCAGGGGATCTCAGCTGTAACAACCTCTCTTCTTCGACAGAGAGGCAAGGTTTGCCACATCACACTCACTTAGACCTACCCCCTACCAATAGCTCTGCTATGAGTGGGATTATGCAGGCTACGTTTATTTATTATGTAGGATTTGTAGACTCTTTAGTGGGACACAAAGAGAGCTAATGTAAAGGATGAGATTTGATTGTTCCAATTCATCAAAAGTTCAAAACTTTGTGTTCTATTCTATGCTGTCAAAAGCCCCCTAGGCGCAGCCCAGCGCACCAAATGCGATGCACTCTGAAAGGCAAACTTTCATGCTCTCAGGCGCAGCTTCAGGGAATCAGGGCATTTCTTGTCAAATTCCGGCCAAAGATGGTTAAATAAAAGCCCCTAAATAAAGCTGGAATCAACATAAAACAGCCTAAACTAGCCCTAAACAAGCCCAAAACATGTCAAAAACCCCTATCATACCCAGTAAAATCCCACAAATAGCAAAGCTACTTATAGGGTTTGGGGAGGGTGGGATGTAGACAGACCTTGCCTCTATCCATAGGGATAGAGAGGCTGCTTCCAGAGAGACCCTCGGCTCGAAAACCCCTAAAAATGGTATTTTAGCTATGCACCTAGCTTAACAAAGCCCTCGCTTTATAAGCACCTAGGCTCTGGCCTCCGTCTTGAGCGCGCCTTGGGCTTTTGACAACATAGGTCTTATTTCAAAGCTAGGAGATGTTAAGGATCTCAAATTCTATAAACTGATCCCCTACCTAACTCCAGTAATTAGACTAAATAACATCCAAATTCAAACTCAAAACAATCACATGCTCTTAAACACACCACAAATAAGTCATCTAACAACCACAAAAACTAACCTAAGTAACCAATTCCAGTTCCACAACAACTTCAGATCTAATCTAACTTAATCAAATCAATCAGTAATAACAATACCTTTTGCTTAACAATAGGAGACTTATGCTGCAGGCGTTTAAACACAAATTCACAAATTTCTTTAACAACAGAGACATGAGACGACCGTAAAAGCTCACAAATCTCTTCCAATTTGTACACAGGCGTAACTTTATCCTCATCAGAAGTCGCTGCGTCGATCATCACCGATCTCCAGTAGGATTCCACCGCTCTCCTGCTCGAATCCATTGGTTCTGATGCTGATCTGTGTTGTTATGCGATTGGCTCAAACCCTAGATGGAGGAAACAGAGGGTTTTGTTGGTTTGATGAGTGATTGGGATTGGATTGATGTAAAATAAGAGATGTGGATTGAGATTGTGAAGGAATTGGATTGAAATTGAGGTGAATTTGGTGATTGCATGCAAGGAAAGGAAAGGAGCAGGATCTGGTGGGTTGAAAGAGTGGTGTTTGTTGAGAATTGCTTGGAGAGAGAGATAGAAATCGTTATATTATAGAGCCGACGTGTTATGCATCCGCCATCGTCCTTCGCCAAATGTAACCCTTTGTAATTTGTAATTGTAATGTAACGTAAATGTAATGTAATGTAATTTGTAATTGTAATAATGTAATGTAATACAAGGAAATACCGATTAATTATACGGGTAGAGATAAGGTTATTGTAAGTCCCGTGAAACGGATCTTTCAATGATATCAAACCTAATCTTGTGAAAGTGCGGAATCCAATCATAAGATGATTCAAGAAAACCGAAAAATATGAAATACGAACCAAAACGAAGAACACAACGAATCACCTTTAAACACTTGCACACGATTCTATTACTATCAACTAGCAAAACCGTCTAGTACAAGTGTTCACAAACAATCGCCTTCCTCTAGCTCTCTCTAGGAATTCTGTAACAATGAGGTTCCAACCCTAAAACAAGTTAGAAACTTGTTTATATACTAAGTCAAGCCCACTTCCCTACATGGGCTCCTCTTGGGCCTGCTTGGCCCACATGGCCTAAAGCTTGGCCCAAATGACCTATAAAGGTCCACAACCTAATATAAACTAACCCGGTAAAGCCCAGTTCGTAACCATAACCCGTTGTGTTAATTTGATGCGTCAGTCTCACACTTTAGGGCCTAACAATCTCCCCCTAGACTGATGCCATCAAATTGTCTTCATACTTGAAATCAGCAACGTCTTCAACGTAGTTTATGGTTGTCGCTATGCTGCAGATTTTGTGGAAGTTCTTGACTTCTGAACTCTCAGCTCTGGGTCTCTTTCTTCAGATTTTGTGGTTAGCTTCATATCAGGATCACGATCAGCATTGCTTGAAAATCTTTGTCAAAAAGAATGTGAGAGGAGGATTCTCAGCAGCTCTTTTCTTCTTCAGTCTTTTTCTTCCAAGCAGGTTCACGGTACTTCTTTAAATATACTTTCATTGTCAGACTGCGTTTCGTATCCAGTTCTTCTGACTCAGGTACATCTTGTTGTTGTGCTGCTTCAGGCTTCTTCAGCAACTAACAGCATCTCAATCTTCATCAACCCCTGTTCTTGATTGAAATCAAGATCTGCACATGCTCACAAACTCATAAGCAAACATTTCTTATGCCACAGGGAGAGTACCATATAAACACTAGGTACATCCAAGTACTTGTACTCGGATTTCACAATTCAAACTCTTTCAAATTTTTATGATCAGTCAAATCTTCAAGAACGGTTATAATAATTTTTTTTAATTTTAAGAAACAAATAAACACTCTATTTTTGGATTTTTGGTTTTATAGAAAAACGAGACACTATTTTTGTATTTTTTGAATTTTTCTATTTTCTTAATTTTTTTAATTTTTAAGAACTAAAAACAAATAAAAACTCAAAATATAAACAACTACCATAATATACAATTACAATTTCAACGGGATCAAAATTCGTTCTCAGGCAGACTAAGGAACACTTTTCAGCACGAGCCTAATCAAACTGGTCTATGCGATTGTCAATATGTTTGTCCACTTAAACTTTAACGCTCAACTTTCAATTTTTCAACTTCGTGATATTCTTAAGGTAATATTATACTATTATACCCGTGTGTCCCATTCCAAGACATACCCTCGCGATCAAGGTAAGCACAACGATTCATCGTAGCAGGTGAGTATACTGATGTCAACTTTAAGATATCCTGACTGTGTCTAGATCTGCATATAATCTGTTTTATCATGTTTTGATTTCTTAACAATGAACACCCAAATAAAGACTAATCAAATCCCGGAAATGTAAACAGCACACTCTATCATGCAAGTATCTTCCCTACCACATATTTCACAAGTCCAATCCAGATTTCTGAAATCTTAACTGGGAATAGGTTGAGAAAAGAACAGAATAGATCTTTTGCAGAGATGGTATAATATACAGATCAAATGAGTTTTTCTCAATTTGATATAGGTTTCTTTGGGTTTCTTTTGGGCACTTGAGGGCCTCTTTCGGGTGTTTAGATCTACAGCGCGACAACGTACAGCTAGGTCAGCATGTATCTGGATGCAGCAGAACCTGACGTTGCCTAGCACCTCTAGGTCAGCATATATCTGGATGCAGCAGAGGAGGTACACGACTTTTTTCAGAGAAGATTTCAGAATCAGATCAAAATTGTGTGTATCGGGACAACATACAGACATTCAAATAGAAATGAGCTAATTCCAAGTGACTTTCTTTCCTGGGGTCATGTACAATTTTAGTTCTAAGCAGAAGAACAGCCAAGATATCCCCGGACGATTCAACAATATAAAGACCCGAAACCTCAAATGTTGGCTATCAATCAACGCAAGATTTAAGACCATAAAATCATACGCTGTTGGTAAGTTACCCACATGGTACATAGTTCGTTATGTTTATATCACTTAGTATCTTTTATCATTTTGAGCGTCAAGCCTATCGACATATCGCAGTAGATCCTAGTCTTTTCAGCTATGGCACCTTACATGTGTTAGTCAAACCCTTTAACACGAACAGTTATTTCACTTCCCATATCATGCAATTTTTCTTTTTGGCTTTTTCATTTTTCTAATGTTTTTGTATTTTTCTCATCTTCTCCCCCTAAACTCTATATATGTCTCTCTCTCCCCCTAAATTTGTGCATAAATCTTGTATTTTTGCGCAAATTTACCATTTATAAGAGAAAGGACACTTTATATACAAGGTTATAAACTAAGAAAAAGGGAAAATATTTTTGTTTAACCGTTCTATCATCAGATTAAAGACTAATCAATATTCAAATCAAAGTACTGAATTTAAACGGTACCTTTTGTTGATCTTATCTTACTTCTCTAATCTCCTCCAAAGGAAACATATCATCTGTAAAAAAATTGAACTTTTTGCAACAGTGAAATGTTACCCGTTTTTATCTCTGGAACAACCGCTATCAACATTCCAAAGATTGTCAACAGCTCCTCCTTGGTTGTTCCTGAAAAGTAAGGAGATTAGTAAGACATGGGTACCCAGGCCATCGTGGTCCTGGGATTTCCTGAAGCATCAAAATAAGACACTTCCTTCAAACACAAGTCCCCTTTTGTTTCAAGGATTGGAGACATTGCTGCTTTGGATTTGGGTTTCCAAATCTGTTTCGGTCTAGCAAACGCATTTGTTGCCTTCGGTTGAGCACCTTTAGCTGTTTCAGGTTTGTTAGTTTTAGAAAAAAAAAAACATTTTTGTTCATGAGAAGCTTTGCGTTTGTTTTTGGCAGCATTCCAATCCTTATCAGAAGGTTTAACCTTGGGATTCACATTCTTCATTGCCTTAGGTGAAGATACCTTCATCGGCTTAGAATGGTAGTTATCCTTTGGCGTAACCCTCCGATTTTGCATATAATAGGGTATATAGGGACGATGTGTGCAGTTTCTAGCAATGTGACCAGCAATGCCGCAATTGAAGCATGTTTGTCTCTTCACATAGAAGGCATTCTGATCAGCTTGTGTAGCTCTTGCAGGCCCTGAAGGATGAACCGGTCCTTTCAGTGCTTGTTTTTGTTGCACATTTCCAGCAGACGAAGATGAATTTGGATGCCTATACTTGTCGTTTGCCGGGGCCTTCTGTGGTGGAGATTTCTTTTGATTCTTCTTGTTTTGATGAGACTGCAAGTCTTGTTCAGAAATCTCACCAGTCTTTCCGAAAGCTTTGTTAGCACAGTCAAATGCATATTTTTCACATTTGCCATTACTGACTGGCTTAACAAAGGCATTTTTCACAACACGGGCCTTTTGAGGACTATTGCTGCCCGTTGAGGACTGTGGAGAGCCTGATCGTTTGTGATGTTTAGGCTTCTTATTTCCGCATCCTTTACCTGCTCGCTTCAGCTCTTGTTGCTTGATCCGAACCTTTTCTTCACTAACAGAGGGTTCAGACTGTTCAGCTTGCGCACTTGTAGCCTTGTTCACGTCAGTTTTCACTTCATCAGCTTTGGTAGGATCCGAGAGTTCTGGTTTGTTGGATGAAATACCAGAAACTTTAGTAGAAACTTCAGCTGAAACATTTGACGAATTTTCAGCACAAGACGGTTCTGCACATGACACCCTTGAGCTGAATTCACTAGAATCAACTGATTCCAATTTCTCAGAATCAGCTGCTTCAGGTGATTCGCATTTGGAATCAGATGGTTTAACTGGCTCATTCGTTTCGTTTGTCGATTCAATCTCTGTTACGCAAGCATCAACGTTTTTGCCCAAATTATCAGACCTGAAATTAATCATAGAGTGAAAAAATGAGCAAAAAATGTCACACACATGAGAACTTGATGCTTGTTCATCTCCAACGACACCTTCAACTTTAACTTCATCTGCAGGGAAAGACGAAGCATTAGGATCAAAAATACCCTTTGAAACGAGATTTACCGAAGGAGTCGCTCCTTTATCAACAGGTCTGCTGTTGATTGATGACTTATCAGTTTTAGGACGGTAAGCCATCTTGTCCTCATTCATCAATTCCTCCTCAGTCATGGGTAAATATGTGTAGTTGTCATTATAAGGAGGAGGAACTTGATTGAATCCCAACCCACACCCCTTCTTTTTCTTGTATGCAAGTTGTTGATCACACAGGTTTTGGACTAATTTGCTGGAAGAATCAAATTTCTTAATATTAAGCTCATTTATTTGATATCTATCTCTGATATCTTCCAGTTCCTTAGTTACAGTGCAAAGTTTCTCCTGAACATAAAGGAGTTGACTTGATTTCACACTTACATCATCCTTGAGTTTGATGATGTCTTTTCGCTGAGCTTCAATCTTTTCTTTATAAAGTTTTTCATTTTTAGCCAAAGTGAAATTTTTCTTTTTAATGTCATTATAATCTTCGATTAGCTCAGCGTTGTGTAATCGATACACCTCATTTCTTTTTCTACACTCAGGAGTGCAAAAAACAGAAAGAATCTCTTCACGTTATTTAGTAATTTCTCGAGCCAGGGGTTTGTTAAACATAAATGCTGAATTTTGTGATGAGTCAGCATTGTCATAAGATTTGATTAGTGAGATCAGCTCATCTGACTTCATTTTGTAACAGTGGCAGTCGGTTGTCACTATTATCTGATTAACACTGCGAAACCAACTACAGTTCGCCTGATCTGGAATCCCTTTTATAGCATCCAGAAGCTTTCTGTTGCTCATGTGAGTAGACACCACCATCTCTGCCTTCTCCATTTTAGAGAGCAGTTCAGCAAAACGGCCTGTAAGTGCTTCTATAGATTCACCATATGAGTATCTAAACCCTTCAAGTTCCTGCTCAAGCACCTCTCTCTTAGAAGACATTTTAAGATATGATCCCCCAAAAATGTGACCCTTTTTAACAATTTCCTCAACACAAGCTCAAAGCGAGAACCCATGTACTCGCCGACTCAAATCCTTTGCACACGAATGAACCCGCTGTCTGAATCGCGCCTCAAAACCTGTCAAACTGAATTCACCACCAAACAAACCCTTTTTTTATAGAATAAACCCTTGTTAATTAGAAAATAATAATTAAATTTTTAAAGATTTTTAAGTTACTTTAATAAATTTAATAAAAATAAAGGTTTATTATTATTAACTATTATTATTATAAATAATGATTATGTAATGATGAGTTAATGATTAATTGATTATTATTATTAATGATTAATACCTAAAATATCCCTGTACGTCGTCTTCTACGTTAAACCGAATATCCAAAACCCTAATTTTTTAAAAAATCAACCACCAGTAACGATTTATGATGACGGTGACTGGAGTGGTGGTCGGAGGTGGTGGTCGCTGGTTGTTGCAGGTAACGGCGACGGAGATGACAGTTGATGACGTTGAAGAAGACGTCTGGTAGCGAGTATGACGATAAAGATCAGTAATGGTGGTTCAGTGTTTATCAATGATGATAAAGATCAACTCGAAACGTGAAACTCGAAGATGATGAAGACTAAGGTGGTGGTCGGAGTATGACGATGCTGACAATGTGTTATATGGTGATACTACGGTGTTGATGGAGATGAAGTTGCTCGATGGAAGTGGTGATCGGACGGTAAAGGTTAAGACGATTCACAGTGGTCCACAGGTGATGAATGGTATTGAAGAACGATGACCGGAGAATGCTGTGACTCGGTGACGAGAGAGTTAACAGTGAACGAAGGGTGGTTATGTGATGTTGTGAAGTCGAAACCGGCAGTGATGGTGTATTAGTGTTACACGAAACCGGTGGAGGTGATGGAAGTTGCGAGTCGGAACGACGTTTGCGAGTCTGAACGGTGCGAGTCGGAACCAAGATTGCGACTCGAGACTGTAGTGTAGAAGGTGGTTGCGGCTTGGAAGAGACTCGAGATCTCAGTTCTGATTGCGACTGGTGATGAGTCGAGACCTTGGTAGCAGATGATGATTGACTAGTCGAGACCGTGAAGATGTTGAAGAGTCGAGACCGAGGAGATGGGACTCGAGACCAGTGTACAAGGTTGAAGATGATGACAGGTTGCAACTGATGTGTGTAAAATGCAACATATAAATCACATCAATTAAGGCATAAAACTAACCCTTTTTAAGTACTAATGTTGGAAAAAGAGTGTTTTTGTCTTCCTTTTGTATTTTCAGGATGAAATGAGCTCAAATTCACAAAAGAAGCAAAAAAGACAACTAATTCTAGCATAAATACAAGAAAAGGAATAAAAGTAGACTGCCCGGACCCTCAACGACATCCTCCAAAGCAAAGAAGAGAAAACAGAAGCCTGAACACGCCCCGTGCTCAGCCAGCACGGGGCCGTGCCCAAGAAGCAACATAAAAGACAAACTTGTAGAAGCTTCCATTGCCCACCACGGGGCCGTGTCCAGTGAGCACGGGGGCGTGGTGAAAGTACAGCAGGCACATTAATTGTAATTGCGAATTACAATTAATGAGGAGAGAGACTGTCAGACGGGCACGGGGGCGTGTCCAGCGGACACGGGGCCGTGCCCAGCCTTCTGTTCAGCCTATAAATAGGGGTGCTTGGTTTCATTCCATCTCATCCCTTGGCACACCACCTCTCTCACACCTCATCCACCACCCACCACCACCATAACACCATCATCCACCACCATCATCCATTGTCCATCGTAGAGTGTGTGAGTCGTCTCGGGATCCAAGATTGATCGTAAGAGTTCTTGACAATCAAAGGCCATGTTTGCCTAAGTCTCTTACATCACTTGGTGAAGACAAGTATTTAGTATAATACTTTTTATTTTTAATCTTTTGCACTTTTTATTTGGTTTTGTATTAATGACTTTAATAACTAGTTGCTTATGTTGAAGGTGATCTTTCCTTATCGTTTGTCCGTGGTGTCTTGGCATTATTTTACTGTCTATATAAAATAAAAGATTTTCACCATTCATATCTCCACGGTCTATATGGAGGTATGTTGGCTACCTGGTCGGGGGTTAAGGGAACGGTTTGGTAAGGGTCTTGCCCTTGTTCAGCGTTTAGAGGTCCTGCAAGGGACCTGGGTCAAATTTAGTAGGATCTCCTTCAATGCCCATAGGTATTGGATGGCGGGGATCCAAACTCTTTGACCCCCTCATAAGTTAACTACTATTAATACTATAACCCGGCTATTTAGGACTGTATCCCTGCTGACTCAGACTACTTAGCCGAGGGTAACGTCACCGCCAAAAGCGGGGCCTACCATAATTTGCATTAATAACTTAACTCATTATCTTCCAATAATCCGACCCTTTAGGATTGTATCCTTGCTGACTCAAACTACTGGGTTGAGGGCCTACTACAATAACTAAGATAATCTCTTAAACAAGTGCAAAAGTGCGAAAATAATCAAAGGTTATACTAATACACGAGTCGGATCCAAGTGATTCATCTTGTCTATCTGTTTTTATTTTTATTTTATTTTTCAGCATTTAGTTAGTTTTTATTTTCTTAGTTTAAAAAACATTTTTCTCACTTTTTGATTTGATTAGACGTTGAAGATAAACCGGTATTAAAAGCTCTTGTGTCCTTGGACGACCTCGGTATCTTACCAACACTATACTACGTCCACGATGGGTGCACTTGCCCATATGTGTGTTTAGTGTTAGTGAATATCGTGTTTTTATAAATTTAAAACTTGGCTAAAGGTGTAAAAAGGGCTTAATTATATATCTAAATTATATACACACTACACACGCATCAAGTTTATGGCGCCGTTGCCGGGGACACAAGGATTTTAAGAAAGTTAGGAATCAACGGCCTAATCATATTTTTATTTTTCTTTTTAATTTTTAGGATTTTTCTTAGTTTTTCAGGTTCTGCAGAGCTCAGCACGGGCCGTGCCTGGTCGGACACGGGCCGTGCCCAGCATCGTTACTGGCAGTTTTTAGTTTTCCAAGTTACAGAAGGCTGACCACGGGGCCGTGTTGGTGCAACACGGGGTCGTGTCCAACTTCCAGTAACTGGGGTCTGGAAAATATTAACTGAAACTCCGACCACGGGCCGTGTTCGCTGAACACGGGGCCGTGGTGAACCTTCTGACCAGCATTCTTTTCTGTTTTTATTGCAGGACTTGGAACCCGACGCCAATCTTACATAGTGTATGAGCTCCAGTTCTAATAAGGACATAAAGGAACCTCTAGAAGAACCCGAACGCTTTCTCAGAAAAAGATTAAAAGCTAAAAATCAAAAGAAGGTTTCGGGTGATCCACCTCCAATGGCGGACCAACGTACCCTCATGGATTATCTACGACCTACCGTAGGTAACCTAGGCGCCGCTATCAATGCTCCGAATGTCGAAGCTAATAACTTCGAACTTCGGCCGCATTTGATACAAATGCTCCAAAACTCCGCAACCTTCCACGGGCTTGCGGACGAGGATCCCCATCTACATATCACCAATTTCTTAGAAATATGTGATACCTTTCGGATCAACGGAGCATCAAATGACGCCATCCGCCTCCGTATGTTTCCTTTCTCACTGAAAGACCGAGCAAAAGCTTGGCTCAACGCCCTCCCAGCTGGATCGGTAAACACCTGGGATGAACTAGTCCAAAAATTTCTATATAAGTATTTCCCTCCCGCTAAAACTGCTAAATTAATGACTGAAATTAATACATATTCACAAGAGGACAGGGAATCCTTATATGAAACTTGGGAAAGGTTTAAGGAGTTATTACGCAAGTGTCCGCATCACGGCCTTGCGATATGGCAACAAGTATCCACTTTCTATAATGGATTGTTGCCACACACAAGGCAGACACTTGATTCTAGCTCCGGGGGACTTTTAGGTAATCGACGCCCACACGAAATATATAATCAAATTGAGGAAATTGCTCAAACCAATTTTCAATGGCACACCCCTCGGGGAAATAAATCTATTGCCCCGGGCGCCCATAAGGTCGATGAAAGCACTTCTTTACAAGCCCAAATCGAGGTCCTTTCTTCAAAGATAAAAAAGTTGGAAATGACAAAAACAGTCTCGGTTATGGCTTGTGAAGGGTGTGGTGGGTCACATGAAAATTGGAGTTGTATGAAAGAAACGGACGATCAACAAGAAATGGTAAACTACATTGATAATAGACCTAGGCCGTCGGGTCCCCCAACGGGAACTTACAACCAAGGATGGCGAAACCACCCAAACCTTGGTTGGAGGGAACCCGGCAATAGTAGTAACCAACAAACCCAACGAACAAACTTTCAACAACCAAGAAATGAGTCACAAAATTTCACTCAACAAAGTGGACGAGAAAGGCTCGAAGATACTACATCTCGCCTCATCTCCGACACTGAAAAGAAAAACTCGGAAAGATTTCTACAATTAGAATCAAATTTTAGAAATCAACAAGCTAGCATTCAAAACATAGAAAAACAATTAAATCAAATAGCTCAAAATTTTGCCGAGAGACCGCAAGGCGCATTACCTAGCAATACCGAAACAAACCCAAAAGCGCAAGTTCACCTCATCACGCTACGAAACCGCACCGTAGGGCCTGCAGAAGCGCCACCACCAACAGAAGAAACAGTACCCACACCTCTGCAGGAGAAGAACTCCCTTCCGTCACCAGAGCCTACCAAGGCTCCTCGAGTTCCATACCCCGGTAGGTTAATTCGTCAAAAGACCAATGAGCAATTCGCAAAGTTCGAAAGTCTGTTAAAACAATTGCATGTCAATATTCCTTTTATCGAGGTCCTAACCCAAATGCCCAAATACTCTAAATTCATGAGGGACTTCCTTACGCATAAAAAGAAAATTGAAAATTTGCAATTAGTCAATTTAGGCGAAGAATGCTCTGCACTCGTGCTCAATAAACTTCCCCAAAAGAAAATCGATCCCGGAAGCTTCACGATTCCCTGTTCAATAGGAGAATCCCCCGTTCGTAATGCTCTAGCCGACCTTGGGGCTAGCATTAACCTCATGCCCTCATCTATGTTTAAAAGACTCGGCTTGGGAACCACGAGTCCCACAAAAATGAGCATACAACTCGCTGATCGCTCCGTCAAATTTCCACAGGGTGTCATCGAAAACGTTTTGGTAAAGGTAAGCAGATTCGTCTATCCAGCCGACTTTGTCATACTAGATATGGAAGAAGACACCGAGGTTCCCCTCATACTAGGAAGACCCTTTCTTGCCACAACCCAAGCGGTGGTAGATATGAATGACGGAACACTCACTTTGAGATATGGGGATGATGAAGTAAAATTCGGAGTCGGGAAAAGAATAGAGGACGACGACCCGGTCAACTACATGAAGGTTATTGATTCGAGCTTGGATGCTGCTCTCCGACGGTGTAACATGGGACGCCAAGCATCCCACTCAGAAAACATATAACCTCGCATTGGGTCTAGCCAAGGACCCTTATAAACGTGGCGCACCACGGAGGCATTCCGCGGAACTATCCTTAGTTTAGTTTAATCTTTTAGTTTTAATTTGCAGGAATAAAACACACTCATGGTGGTAATGGATGAAAAAGGGAACGAGAAAAAATGGCCCCATGCACAAAGAACAGAGCAACCTGACACAAATCTCCATCACAGAAGGCTCAACACGGGCCGTGCCCAACCATCACGGCCCCGTGCTGAGCCACCTGCAGAAAAACGTCCAGTTCAGGTAACTGGACACGGGCCGTGTTCACCAGACACGCCCCCGTGTCCAGGCTTCTGTCTCATTTCTTTAATTTCTTTTACTGGCACCTGACCACGGGGCCGTGCCCGGTCACCACGGGGCCGTGTCCAGGCTGCCAGTAACAGAAATCTTTGCTTTTTAACACCACACCACACATCCAATCAACCTAAAAATTTATTTTTGGGACACATTGAGGACAATGTGTAATTTAAGTGTGTGGGGGGGGGGGGAAGCTAACACTTTGAAATTTTGCAAGTCCTAACAACAAGCCTTACACAAAACTCTATTGGAACCGCTAAACACCCAAATTTTTTTCAAAAATCCTTTCATTTTTACTTGTCTAAAGTTTAAGTTGGGAATCACAAGATTAATAAGGTTATATTTTTAAAAATTTACAACCGAAAGCGTCGTGATAACAAGAACCAACATAAGAAAATTACGAAACGGCATAACAAGTCTAGTTAAAATTTAATTATATATACTTGATCACATTAAAAACCCATTCCCACAAAAGTGAGTTTTGAGCCTTTATTAAGCATACAAATTTACATCTTTAGACTAAATGCTCATTTTTCGTTTCTTGTGTGAATAGCCGCTTGGTTCTTACAACTCTAGAACTTGCCACGACGATTCATTCCCGGTCCTTACCAACTTAAACCCAAGTAAGTAAATAATGGAGGCATTAGGACTAACCATTTTTCTTTCTACACCATTATTTTTCAATTTTTTTACCACCTACCCAAAATCCCCCTAGTTAACCCCTTTGAGCCTAAACCTTTCATTTCATTACCCTAAAAAAACCCTTTTTACCCACCAAAAACCTTTTTATTTTTCACCCCTTATTTTAGTAACAAAGCTCGGTTTTTCGCAAGCTCGTTCTTTTATGTGACTAAATATATATATATATATATAATGATAAAGTTAAAAACAAACAAAGCTATACAAACAAAAGCTTGTTTGGAGAAATACTTCAAAATAAAAAGTCACTAAAGAAATTTTTTTTCGAAAACCGACGCTTTTTACGCTTTTCGCCCTTTTACTAACCACTAACCCAACCACCCACCTTTAGCCCAAGCCTAACCCTTCACCCAAAAAGTCCTCTTGATATTTACAAAGGTAAAAAATTAAAAAGGAGGAGGATTGATTGCTTGGCAAGCCTATGGAAGGCGTGAGTTCCATGCCGCTCTCGAGTGATTCACTAAAAATACACCTACGGCCGAGTGTTGAGTGATTTATCCCGTGAGGTATGTGAACTTGTATATAAATAAAATTTTAAAAAGGCATGTTATGCCAAAATAAGTAATTTATCCTATGAGACGTTCTCAATAAATCATAACGAATAGGATTGTGAATAAATAAAAATAAAACCTAAAAAGATCTTGGATTCCCGACACTCTATGACAAACCAAAAACATTCTCTTCTACCTATTCCATTTGGGAGTGTAAGCCACATTTAAAGAGTTTTGCTTGAGGACAAGCAAAAGTTCAAGTGTGGGGGTATTTGATGTGTGTAAAATGCAACATATAAATCACATCAATTAAGGCATAAAACTAACCCTTTTTAAGTACTAATGTTGGAAAAAGAGTGTTTTTGTCTTCCTTTTGTATTTTCAGGATGAAATGAGCTCAAATTCACAAAAGAAACAAAAAGACAACTAATTCTAGTATAAATACAAGAAAAGGAATAAAAGTAGACTGCCGGGACCCTCAATGGCATCCTCCAAAGCAAAGAAGAGAAAACAGAAGCCTGAACACGCCCCGTGCTCAGCCAGCACGGGGCCGTGCCCAAGAAGCAGCATAAAAGACAAACTTGTAGAAGCTTCCATTGCCCACCACGGGGCCGTGTCCAGTGAGCACGGGGGCGTGGTGAAAGTACAGCAGGCGCATTAATTGTAATTGCGAATTACAATTAATGAGGAGAGAGACTGTCAGACGGGCACGGGGGCGTGTCCAGCGGACACGGGGCCGTGCCCAGCCTTCTGTTCAGCCTATAAATAGGGGTGCTTGGTTTCATTCCATCTCATCCCTTGGCACACCACCTCTCTCACACCTCATCCACCACCCACCACCACCATAACACCATCATCCACCACCATCATCCATTGTCCATCGTAGAGTGTGTGAGTCGTCTCGGGATCCAAGATTGATCGTAAGAGTTCTTGACAATCAAAGGCCATGTTTGCCTAAGTCTCTTACATCACTTGGTGAAGACAAGTGTTTAGTATAATACTTTTTATTTTTAATCTTTTGCACTTTTTATTTGGTTTTGTATTAATGACTTTAATAACTAGTTGCTTATGTTGAAGGTGATCTTTCCTTATCGTTTGTCCGTGGTGTCTTGGCATTATTTTACTGTCTATATAAAATAAAAGATTTTCACCATTCATATCTCCACGGTCTATATGGGGGTATGTTGGCTACCTGGTCCGGGGTTAAGGGAACGGTTTGGTAAGGGTCTTGCCCTTGTTCAGCGTTTAGAGGTCCTACAAGGGACCTGGGTCAAATTTAGTAGGATCTCCTTCAATGCCCATAGGTATTGGATGGCGGGGATCCAAACTCTTTGACCCCCTCATAAGTTAACTACTATTAATACTATAACCCGGCTATTTAGGACTGTATCCCTGCTGTGTATAGAGAAGACCTCACCGTTACTCAGACTACTTAGCCGAGGGTAACGTCACCGCCAAAAGCGGGGCCTACCATAATTTGCATTAATAACTTAATTCATTATCTTCCAATAATCCGACCCTTTAGGATTGTATCCTTGCTGACTCAAACTACTGGGTTGAGGGTAACGTCGCCTTCAAAAGAGGGGCCTACTACAATAACTAAGATAATCTCTTAAACAAGTGCAAAAGTGCGAAAATAATCAAAGGTTATACTAATACACGAGTCGGATCCAAGTGATTCATCTTGTCTATCTGTTTTTATTTTTATTTTATTTTTCAGCATTTAGTTAGTTTTTATTTTCTTAGTTTAAAAAACATTTTTCTCACTTTTTGATTTGATTAGACGTTGAGGATAAACCGGTATTAAAAGCTCTTGTGTCCTTGGACGACCTCGGTATCTTACCAACACTATACTACGTCCACGATGGGTGCACTTGCCCATATGTGTGTTTAGTGTTAGTGAATATCGTGTTTTTATAAATTTAAAACTTGGCTAAAGGTGTAAAAAGGGCTTCATTATATATCTAAATTATATACACACTACACACGCATCACAACCCAGTGACTCGAGACCGTAGGAGATCACTCGAAACCTCTTGTTGAAACTAGAATCTTCTGTCAAATCCTTTTAATTTAAACAATTTTAAAAGTGAAAGGATTTTGTTTCCTTGTTTCTAGAAAACAGATTTCCAAAACAAATAGTTAACTTTCCTAAAAAGTTGGGATTTTTCTAAAACAAAGAATTTTTCAAATATTTTAAAAATTGAAAAAAATGCCTTTAACAACTTTCAAACAGATCGAATGAGCAAAATATGATGATTCTTATAAAATTTTGATGAATACTACGAAGAACACGAAGAACACCAAACCAAAAATTACGAAATTCTTGAATTTTTGATATCACACCGAGCCTAGAAATAGGTTCTAATGGCTCTGATACCACTTGTAAGTCCCGTGAAATGGATCTTTCAATGATATCAAACCTAATCTTGTGAAAGTGCGGAATCCAATCACAAGATGATTCAAGAAAACCGAAAAATATGAAATACGAACCAAAACGAAGAACACAACGAATCACCTTTAAACACTTGCACACGATTCTATTACTATCAACTAGCAAAACCGTCTAGTACAGGTGTTCACAAACAATCGCCTTCCTCTAGCTCTCTCTAGGAATTCTGTAACAATGAGGTTCCAACCCTAAAACAAGTTAGAAACTTGTTTATATACTAAGTCAAGCCTACTTCCCTACATGGGCTCCCCTTGGGCCTGCTTGGCCCACATGGCCTAAAGCTTGGCCCAAATGACCTATAAAGGTCCACAACCTAATATAAACTAACCCGGTAAACCCCAGTTCGTAACCATAACCCGTTGTGTTAATTTGATGCGTCAGTCTCACACTTTAGGGCCTAACAGTTATCTATATTTTATTCTCTTTGTACCATATCTTTGCTTTGCTATTGGTGGGATTTATTGAGTATGATGATGATGATGTTGGTGTGTTCGAAATCGGTCTAGAGAAATTTAAGGTTCTGTTTGTTTTTCTAAAAAAGACCTGCAAAATTTCTTTTGTCTAGACTGTTTGTTTTTCTGAAGACGATTTATTAAAAAACGTCCGCGCGAGGTCTTGTTGGTGCAGACTTGTCTCAGCCACTTCTAAGACCTTCTAAGATCTGCAGAGGGTTAAACACCACCACCACCCACCTCCACCACCGTCCGTCTCCACCTCCACCATCACCCACTACTCACCACTACCGTCTACCACCACCACCACCACCCACCGTCCACCACCACCAGCGTCCGTACACAAACACCAGATTATTTTAAAGTCTATATACGTTAAAAAACAAACAGCTTTCTTCTTGCAAATTGTAGAGGTTTGGTCCACCTCTTCTTCAATAGATTCCTGCAAATGTGGTCCGCAGACTGTAGATATTTTACCTCTTAAAAAACAAACAACACCTTAGTGTCTTGGTGTAAAAAAGGGTTTTTTTTGCCTAATCGACATAGTAAAAATATTAACTATTTTTAAAGGATGATTAATGTTATGACAGTAAACATGGTATAACGATTGATGTAAGAATACATTTTATTTCCATGGGATTTATCAATGCAAATACCAAGTGTAATAGAATTAATGGGTTGACGATTGATGGTGTGTGGACAACGGCTCCTCCATTGGTCAAAGATTATGTTCATTCATTTTTCTTTGACAGATTCAAGGAGCCTATGGTGTTACGACCTAAGCTGGTTTGCCCTAATTTGAATACGTTATCAGATCAGGAGGCCGTAGATCTGGTGAGACCATTTACACTCTTGGAAGTGAAAAATGCAGTGTGGGAGTGCGATGGTGATAAGGCACTGGGTCCGGAAGGTATAAACTTTTGCTTACTCAAACGGGTTTGGGATGAGGTGCAAACTGATTTTATGGCGTTTTTGTCTCAACCCCCGTCCCCTATCTGCCCGGGAACGGGCGGCCGCGGCCAGTTTCAGTGGTATCGGTGTTTATCATTTTGGCAGCGGAAATTTCATCAAGACCGTAGTTAGAAAATATTCTATCAGAGTAAAATACCACACTTTTGTAATATTAAACACGTGGGAAAATCCCAAGTTTTAAGTACACACATTTTCATAGGGATGAACCCTATTTTATTTAATAAAAACATCTCTTTATTTTAGGTAACTTTATAGCCACTTTTCCAAGCCTTCAGTGCTGTCCAGCTGGCTTCTATTTGGCTTTCTCATTTTGTTACCTGAAACGCATTTAAAAACATTTAGTCAGTGGGAAATACTGGTGAGTGAATCTCAGTTTAATCAAGTTAAGTAAAACCATTGTACAGTATTGAGGGCGGTCGCGCAATTACATTTGTTTCCATCTACTTTAATTACCATCCACGGTACTGTCAACCCGACTTGTGGTCATGTTACTACTCACAATGTAGTAACAAATTTTGTATACAAAACCCCAACATACCGATGATAATTGTAGAATACAAATACTCAATCACTGTTTAATACAATATTAATTGTATGAGGTTTTGTAAAAACAGTTTGCAAAAAGGAGATTACTCACATTGCTGTCTTAGGGTTTTTTTTAAGGATTTCCTGGTGATTATCTATTAAATACACAACTGCACACGCGTTAGTATAATAACCCAATATTTATATTAGTAATACCCTCCCCGAGACGGCATTCCAACGACTACGTCGGGTAGAACCTCGACAGCCGTTACGGAACCCTGGATCAATCGGGCAGCGTATCTAATACGTAACCGGGGTTATGATACTTACAACGAGGCAGAACTTCGTTATTTAGGGGGTATTATGCCTGGAAATTACTTTAACTATGTAGAAATTCGAGAGAGAAAAGATTTGTGAACGATTTCGACTGAAAAGCTGATTGCATCTATTTATAGTGTCTGCCTGACACTTCGTCGCGCCCTGCGAAGGTTGTAGCCAAGGGCTACGCGGCCCGTGAGGGCAGCTAGGGTAGGCCCTAGCTGATCCGACTCAATCCCTAGCTTCGACACGACTGTGCCACGTGGCGGCACCGGGCTCTGCCGTTTGGCCTCTCACTCGCGCCCTGCGTAAGCCAAGGGTTGGTCTTACGCGGCCTGCCAGAGACCATTAATTTTTGTTTTTATTTAATTTTAATAAAAATAAAGGTATTCGGGGCCCGTCTTCGTATTCGAAGTGTATTTTAGGACATATTGGGATATTTTAATTGTTTTTAGGGTGTCAAAAATATTTTGAGGGTTGTTATAGTTTTTGATGACTTTTTCAGAACCCGGGGTTTTCACAAGGGTGCTCGTCATCCTTCATTGCCTTGATCTCCAAGGTTGGTGATCTCGCGGTCTTTCGGACTATCGGCCCATTAGCCTAGTAGGTTGTATAAACAAAGTTATTTCGAAAGTGTTGGCGAACCGTTTGAAACCGGTCATCCATGGGCTCATTTCGGAGGAACAAGCGACTTTCTTGACAAATAGGAGCAGTTGGACGACCCACTTATGTTGAAGGAAATTGTGGCTTAGATGAAAAGGGCTAAAAAAGAGGGTATGTTTGTTGTAAAGTGGACTTGGAAAATGATTCACTTAATTGAGGTTTCCTTGACTCCATTATAGAGCAAATGAACTTCCCTCCTAGGTGGAGGATGTGGATTATGGCGGTGGTATCCACGGCTAGGGCCTTAATCTTAGTGAATGGGCCTCCAACCCAAGAGTTCCAATGTAGGAGGGGCCTTAGACAAGGGGATCCGATTTCCCCCTTCCTTTCATTATCGCTATGGAGACATTCCAAGTTGCTGCAGTGATCGAAAAACTGCCACCAAGTTGGGTTGATTTCAAGAACTATCTCAAGCATAAGCGAAAGGAGATGACCATCGAAGATCTTGTTGTTCGTCTTCATATTGAAGAAGACAACAAAGTGGCCCTAAAAAAGATTGATGGCCCTGAAACTGTGAAGGCCAATCTTGTTGAACATGGCCAATCTTCAAAGGGAAAAAACAGTGGAAACGGTGGAAAGAAAAGTCATGGGAAACGCTCCAACCTTGGTCCTAAGGGAGGAGTTGGGAAAAAGAAGTTCCAAGGAACTTGTTATAATTGTCAAAAGCAAGCCCACAAAGCCAGCGAATGCAAGCTTCCCTAGAAGGAAAATGCTCGACAAGTGAACATGGTTCATGAAGTCGACAACCTTGTTGCCATGGTCACGGATCTCTCGATTTTGGTGACCGAAGTTAATTTGGTTGGGAAAAATAACAAGGATTGGTGGGTTGATACGGGGGCTACCCGTCATGTGTGTTCCGACAAAAGCCTTTTCAACACCTTCAAGGAGTTGACTAATGGCGAAAAGGTTTTTATGGGAAACTCCGCCACGACAGAAATTAAAGGCGAGGGTAATGTGGTTTTGAAGATGACTTCTGGAAAAGAGCTCACATTGTCCAATGTGTTGTATGTCCCAGAAATTGAACAACTTTGGGTTCAAAATGGTGAATGAGTCGGATAAGGTCGTGTGACCAAAAATGGTATGTTATTGGTAAGGGCTATGCCCTCAATGGAATGTTTAAACTCAATGTAATGGTCGTGAATGCAATGAAAGAAAGCGCTACTAGTTCTACTTACTTGATTGAGTCTTCTAATCTTTGGCACGGTAGACTAGGTCACGTAAATTATAATTCCATTCTTCGTTTAATTAAACTTGATTGCATACCAACATTCGATATCGACTAAATTAATAAATGTGAAACTTGCGTAGAAACAAAACAAACGAAAACGTCATTCGAAAACGTCGAACGAATCACCGAACCCCTCAAGATGATCCACACTGATGTGTGTGATCTAAAAACAATTCCTACTCGTGGTGGAAACAAGTACTTCATCACGCTCATTCATGATAGTACAAGGTATTGCTATGTGTACTTACTTAAGAGTAAGGATGAGGCTATTGATAAGTTTATCTTGTTCAAAGCCGAAGTTGAGAATCAACTAAATCGGAAGATAAAAATCGAAAGGAGCGACCAAGGAGGTGAATATGTTTCACCTTTTATTGATGTGTGTGCGAAAAATGGAATCATAAATGAACTCACGACTCCTTACTCCCCTCAATCGAATGGCATAGCGGAACGGAAAAATCACACATTGAAAGAAATGATGAATGCCATGATGATAAGTTCTGGTGTAACACAAAACATGTGGGGGGAAGCGATCTTATCGGCAAATTATGTGTTGAACATGATACCCAATAAGAAAAAAAGATGTAACACCATACGAATTGTGGACGGGAAAGAAACCACCATATAAATACTTGAAAGTGTGGGGGTGTTTAGCCAAGGTGGTGGTCACACCACCAAAGCGGCTACTAATAGGACCCAAAATAGTGGATTGTGTATTTATTGGATACACCAGTCCTTATGGTCCTTATCGTTTTCTTGTGCATGATTCTAAGAACCCTGGGATATGCAAAGGCACTATAATAGAATCTAAGGATGCATCATGGTTTGAACATGTGTTCCCATGCCTAGATAAAGGTGAACCGAGACAAGTTGAGGAAATTGTTCCTGAAGGTGAGGTTGAAAATGATGAACCTCGAGAACAATCTAAGACTGAGGAAGTTGAAATCAGGAAAAGTAAAAGGCAAAGGACTGAAAAGTCCTTTGGCCCTGATTTCCTCACCTATATGGTAGAAGAGGAACCTCAAACATACCAACAAGCAGTGAGTTCCTCAGAAGGACCTCAGTGGAGGGAGGCCATCAAAAGTGAGATAGATTCTATCTTACAAAATCATACATGGGAACTAGTGGATCTTCCTCAAGGATGTAAACCACTAGGATATCGATGGATCTTCAAGAAGAAGATGAAACCAGATGGACCCATCGATAAGTACAAGGCAAGGTTGGTTATCAAAGGATATAAACAACGAGAAGGTTTAGATTACTTGGATATATATTCGCCAGTTACGCGAATAACATCCATCAGGTTGGTGCTTGCCATTGCCGCCATTAAAAATTTGGAAGTTCACCAAATGGATGTATAAACAACTTTCTTGAATGGAAATCTAGAGGAAGAAATCTACATGGAGCAACCCGAAGGCTTCACAACTATTGGGCAAGAAAAGAAAATGTGTAAACTTATAAAATCCTTGTATGGATTGAAGCAAGCTCCAAAACAATGGCACCAAAAGTTTGATCATGTCATGCTTGACGCTGGATTCAAAATCAATGAATGTGACAAGTGTATGTGTCACACCCCAACCGAAGGCGGAAACCTCGGGGCATGGCACTGAGCGAACAGATTGTTAAGAGAAATTCCATAATGACTAAATTACCAAATAGTTAACATTATGTCCCATACCATAACCCATTAAGTAATCTAATTATTACAGACTACAATATTTTCCAAACAAAAGCATGTTCGACAACTCAGATTTCAAATAAAAATAAATTGTTCGTTTGTTTCTAGACTCCATCCTACTTGATTACACAAAAGCAGGAAAAACACAGCGTCCTAGTAGATAGCATCCTAAACACCTGTCACATACGTTAAAAATACAGGTCAATACACATAGTGTAAAGGTGAGCATACAAGTTTGATAATAGTAATAGAGTTTGAAATAGTTTACGCATAATCAGCATGTAACGTATACAAAGTGAAGGCAAGTAGGTTATTGACAGAGAAATATGCACATACGTGACTGCGAGTTGTAGAATGCGCAACACATATCCCCACTGGGACACGTGAAGTAAAGCCCTTAACAACCCCTGTCCACAACAGGTGCTGAGTCCAAACTATAGTACTATCGTTGCTAAGGTGTCAGGCAACAATCACCGTGTTAACATAACATACAAGCATTCATCGAATAACACATAATATGTGAGAGCGATAAGCGTATAAATAGTGTTTGCGTTGTGTGTAGATTGTGATTTAGAATATGTAACGTATGTAACACCCAAAAGTGCTAAAAGCAAAAAGGGTTCGAGTATACTCACAGATTGTGTTTAACAAATAAACACAACCTTGGATTGAAGGGAGCGTTGAGAGAGATTAGCCTGAACAGTTAACGATAGCATAAACGATAAGCGACGTGTAAAACGGTGCAACAATACCAAGTGTCGGAAGGTAATCATTCGATTGAATTGTCATCTCGTTTGGTGATGATGTGTTTGTGCATGATGGTTTGCCTTTTTGAAGTTTTCGTTGTCGCATTTTGAAAACAGAGTAGTATCTCTACCCTTCAGGTCGATCGATCGAACGGCGGTTCGATCGGGTGACAATCCGTTCGGCGAGGTATTTCTCAGAGATCAAGTTCACAGCAGTGTTTTCACTCGATCGGATGGTCTACCGATCGGGTGGCAATCCGTTAGAACTGGTAGTGCATCGAACATGTTGAAAATTGTTTAGTGTTGAAGTTCCAACATCACATGGTCGGATGGTTGTTCGATCGGACGGCAACCCGTTCGACGTTCAAAACTTTTGAAAAGTTGAAATAATGTTTAAGTGTGGGGCCAAGTGCAAGCCGATCGGACGGCTGTCCGATCGATGGCAATCCGATCGGACAGCAATCTGTCCTAACAACTCTGATCGTCTTGATACTTGACTGTTTTTGAAAGTTTGCAGTTTGATCGAGACGATGTGATACGTGCCAAACAACAGAAGCCTCGTCAAGACTCAAGTGACCCGATCGGATAGGAACCTCCCTAGTCTGACCAGTTAAATTGTTGAAGACGATGCTTCATGTTTAACCAGAAATCGATAGTCTCTCGGATAGAATTCAGATCTTGAACCAACACATCAACAAGGAGTAGAAGGTCAGAACGAGCTCCGATTCTATCGGTTCTTTAGTGCATTGAGTGTAAAAGAGTTGAAAGAAAGTTAGAAACCATCTTTTAGTCATTTTCACCATGAATATGTTCAGATTTACGAGAGATCTTTGTTCATTCAGGTGGAAATCGTTCAGATCTAGGTTGCTCTTGGTGGATTGAAGCCAAAACATGAAGTTCATAAGAACTCCATGATGACATCACCCTAGAACACCTCAAATCCACTGATTTCACGGTTAAAAGTTAAGATTCAAAAGATACAAAGGTGAAGGAGTGCGTGTAGATTATGAAAGTACAAGATTTAGGTTGAAAACTTACAAGAATCACGAGAAATCGAGAGAAAGGAGAGCTTGAGTGCGGCTGGGTCGAGTGAGAGCTGTCACATCACAAATGATGTGACAGGTTGGTATTTATAGGGTTTCCCAAAAAGGAAAGTGCAGGGTCGGATGACTGTCCGATCGAGCGGTCACTCGATCGAGTAGCTCCGACGATTTGAGTTTCGGCATTTTGTTTGCGCGTTGGGTTTTGCGATGCGCTTCAAGTGTAAGGTGCGATAGAATTACCCATTAGTTACACAATTAATCCTAACTACTATATCTGACATACAATCACTATGATTTCCCTGCGTTAGCGTCTGCGATTCAATTGCGATAGAGTTTGCGATTGCGTTTCGTTTAATCACCATAAACATAAAGTAAACATGCACAAGTAACACATAAGTAACACACACACGTAAAACAATATCCAGAACGCATAATTCGAGTTGCGAATGCGATAAAGCGATTAAGCGATAAAACATGCCATAAATAACGATAAACCTCGATTATTAACAAGTACTCCACATAATACAACTAATGCGATAAAATAAATAGATTATCTACAAGTCAAAGAAGTCAAAACAGGAGTTGAGCAAGGAGTGACAGATCGCAATTAGCAATCTTTTCTTCCTTTGACTTCAATCTTGACTTTGACTTTGACTTTCGAAACACGGGGTGTTACAGCCTCCCCTACTTAAGGGAATTTCGTCCTGAAATTAGGTTTTAGATGTAACAAACAACTGCGGGTACTTCACCTTCATGTCACTTTCGAGTTCCCAGGTGAACTCTGCGCCTCGTTTGCCTTCCCATCAGACCTTCACAATGGGTATGCGTGAGCGTCTGAGCTGCTTGGTTTCTCGGTCTGTGATCTCGACAGGCTTCTCCACGAAGTGTAATGTTTCATTTATTTGGAGGTCCTCTAACGGAACTTGTAAATCATGCTCAGCCAGGCACTTTCAGAGGTTCGATACATGGAAAGTCGGGTGGACGTTGTTAAGTTCCTCCGGTAGTTCGAGTCTGTAGGCCACTTTTCCGATCCTTTCCAGAATCTTAAAGGGTCCAACATATCGAGGCGCGAGCTTTCCTCTCTTGCCGAATCTGACCACACCCTTCCAAGGTGATACCTTTAGGAGTACATGGTCGCCAATGTCAAATTCAAGGGGCTTGCATCGTCTATCGGCGTAACTTTTCTGACGACTCTGAGCTTTCAGCAGGTTGTCTCGAATTTAGAGGATTTTGTCAGTCGTTTCTTGCAGTAGCTCAGGACCGGTTAGCTGCGCATCTCTGATCTCATGCCACACAATTGGCGATCGACATTTTCTTCCGTATAATGCCTCAAACAGTGCCATTTGTATACACCGAAATCTATGACACACGAACGGAGCATGTCTTCAAGGGTACGAATCGTTCTTTCAGTCTGACCGTCGGTTTGGGGATGGAATGCGGTACTTAGATTAAACGTAGTACCGAGAGCAGGTTGAAATGTTTCCCACAGATGCAAGGTAAACTGACCATCGCGGTCAGAGATGATGTCGCGAGGCGTCCCATGTCGACAGATGATCTCGTTGGTGTAGATTCGGGCTAATTTTTCTACCTTGTAGTCTTCTCGAATTGGCAGAAAATGAGCAGATTTAGTCAAACGGTCAACGACAACCCAGATGCTATCGTGACCAAAGATTGTACGCGGAAGTTCCGTTATGAAGTCCATGGCTATACTCTCCCATTTCCACATGGGAATTTCGGGTTGAACTAGTAAGCCAGAGGGTCTTTGGTGCTCGGCCTTGACTTTCGAGCAAGTCAGGCACCTTGAAACATAGAGGGCGATATCTTTCTTCATGCCCGGCCACCAGTTGTAACAACTCCTATCAAAAAGTCTTAATTATTATTTTAATTATCCAATAGGAAACCCTAATTAAGACACCCAAGTGATTCTGCACAAACCCTAAAATTTTTAGAACAACCAGAATCAGGATCAGGGCCCCTAAAACTCGGGGGGGGGGGGGGGGTAAACCCTAGTGGACGATTATCTAAATAACTTGTTGTCGAATTCAAATTTGAAGAAACTGTCAACTCGGCAGGCCTAGTCCCACACGTGGCTACCCTATAGTGATCAGGGGTCCTTTACGGACCGTAAAGAAAAAAAGTCTTACGGTCCGTAAGCCTGGCCAATTTTGTGTATAAATAGCAGACTTTGGGACTTGAATTCTGGCACTTGAACAACGTAAATTCTCATTACGTAGACTGAGATATCGCAGAAACACTTCTAAAAACACACACGGATCACTAATCGACGCCGCAAAACAGGGTAATAACTCGATCGCTATTACGATTCAACGTCCGATCGATTGAAACTATCCAACGTATGATTAAGTGCTGCTCAAATTGAGTTTATACTTTGTCATTCGTCGTGATTTCGACTTGAATGTTTGAGTGCTGTCCGAACTTGGGCTATACTCTGTCATTCGTTGTGAATCCGCTGAATTGTTAAGTATTGCACTTTGTTAATCGTTGTGAGGGTTTAATCTCGTGAATTGTCATAACTGCTGTATTAGTTACTAACCCAGTTTGTGTGCATTGTTATTAAAATTAGGTTAAACAAGGCTAAATCAGTGGGCTTATACACTGCTCGTTAAATCTGCAATGTGAGTCATTCTCTTTTTATCAACTGTTTTACAATACTCCAAATTATTTTTCAAAAGTTATAATTACAGGGATTAAGTCGTGGTTATCTTGAATCACTGGCTAGTGGGGTATTGTGCACATTACTAATTTTTTCCCAGTTAGGTTCATTGACCTACTAGGGATAATCATCACTATTTAGGTTCATTGACCTAATAGTGGTATGACCATCGTCACCATTGTGACTTGTCACCATTGTGACACGACGCCGGATAAAAATAAGATATAAACCATTGTAATTGCTCTTATGCTGTAATTTTATAACTAAGGGTCATTTTATAAAACCTGAATGAACTCACTCAGTATTTCCAGCTAACAAAACCTTTTTCAAACATGTTTCAGGTGATCTGTTATGATCCAGGAAAAGTGCCGTGAAGCACTACAAGCTTAAGAAAGTGGCTCATGATAAAATAAAGAAACATGTTTTGTAAAATAAAAGATTTCCCAGTGAAATCAAATGATTGTAAATTACCGGGGTTTTATCCCTAAATTATGTAAACGGGCAGTTTTAAATATTGAAAGATCCTGTTTTAAAAGACTTCCGCTGTCGCCTAAATTAAATACCACAGGATTTCTGTCCCGCCGCTCCTGAAATGGGTCAAACCGGGTCGGGGGCCGTGACAGAAAAAGGTGGTATCAGAGCCACTGATCAAGCCAATAATTTAAGCCAATTAAGTATTTAGAAAATACTTAATTTTTTATTAATTGCTATTCTGTGATTATGTGTTTTATTATCTGACTAATTGTGTACAGTATGGGCAGATCTTTATATGCTAGCCAATGTAGCAATTAATGCAAATCCTTAAATAATTTGACCCAAGTTTTAGTACCTTTATTATCTACAGTCTAGAAGCCCTATTCAGTAAATAAATTTACAAACAAAACCTAGGGTGTTTTAAATTTCTGTTGTTTTGGTAGTTACCCAGTATGAAATAATATTTAAAAGTTTTCTATAAAATTTTGTTATAAATTTTAACTTAGTAATTGTGTGTATTTTGCTAAACAACATGAGTGACTTGTCTGACGCCCTTCAGAATTTAAATATCTATCCAGTAAGAATAGAGGTTTCCAGAGATTTCAATAGGTATATACCAGACATAGAAGAACCTATAGAATTCAACGCTTTACCTCTCGAGAAACCCAAGCCTAAGAAAATGGAAATTGGGGAAAGTTCTAGGCAAATTGAAAGGTTACCATCTCAGGAAGACCTAGATTTTATATTGGCAAGCTATAATACTATTAAGCCTGTTAATGAAAATGTTTTTATTCACTTTCTTGAAACACAACTACCAAAGAACTTAGAACCAGCTATTCCAAACCCTTCAATCCACTCGCAAATAGATGAATGGTTAACTAATGAAATACAGTTCCAAAACAATCCCTATAAGCTTTTTCCTCAGTTCAATCCAGAACCTTTACCAAATCCACCAATGAGTAACGAGAATATGGCTGAACTTCGCCACTTTGGCAAAGAACTAATGGATACTGGGAATAGGATCCAAGAGATTGGGGGATAGATCTCCTAGAAATACGATGAGAGGGAACACCATTACTAGAATATCATCTGACAAAGGATAGGGGATTTATGGAACTGTGGTTGTGTAATAGTAATAGTAAAAAAATCAGTCTGTAAAATAACCTAAAATAAAACTTTGTAAGATAATGGTGTGTATTGATGCATACTATTAAATATAAATGGAAATCAAGAAATCAATAAGTTTGGCTTGTGAAATTAATATAATTATTTTATGTATAATTGTTATTATTAATACTAATAAATATATTATCAGATGGAAAACGCTAGTAATGAACCAGTTAATGAGGTTAATCAATCTGAGCAACAACCGGGGGATCAATATATGACTAGGCAGGATATAGAAAATATCGTTGCTCAAGGGATAGCCAACGCTATTCCAGCAATAGTTGCTCAAGGGATAGTCAACGCTATTCCAGCAATCGTTCCTGCTGTTAAAAATCCAATAGAACCACAACAAATCGTTCCTAGAAAACGTATTTCTGAAGATAACTTCAGTAATAGCGTAAACGGAGGCAATAATCATACTAATCATGAGAATGAACCACGGCAAGCTCCTCCCCCTAAGAAAATGAAAGCTGCAACGCCTGGTTGCACTTACAAAGAATTTCTTGCTTGTAAACCCACTGAGTTTGCAAGCAATGAAGGAGCGACTGCGGCACTGCGTTGGTTAGAGAAAACCGAGGCAGTAATTGCCATAAGTAAATGTGCTCAGGATGATCAGGTCATGTACGCATCAAACCTTTCAAAGAATGGGCGCTAGAATGGTGGAATACGGTGTTACAAGCAAAAGGAAGAAGGATGGCGTATGCTATGAACTGGGAAGAATTTAAGAGCTTTATAGAAAGAAAATTCTGTCCCGAGTATGAAAAGGAACAAATGACAAATAAGTTTCTAACCCACCGGATGGTGGATGTAGATTGTCGAAGGTATACTTCGACATTCTTCGAGTATGCTCGAGTAGTACCAACCCTGGCTTCGCCAGAACCGGTACTTATTTCTCGTTATATTTGGGGTTTGATTGTTGAAATCCGTAATATCGTCAAGGCTGCGAAACCTCGCACGATTGATGATGCGGTGGATTTAGCCAATACTCTGACTGACGAACTAGTACGTACTAGAGAAGAAAATAGAAGGAAGGAAGTAGCCCAAAAGATTACCCAAGGATTCCGTCCGGTTAACCATAACAATTTCAAGAAAGGAGGGAATGGGCAATCTTCCACTAGCCCATTTTGCAATTCTTGCAAAAGAAAGCATTTTGGAAGACGCAAAGGATATTGCAATTTTTGCAAAATTCCGGGGCATCAAGAAGAAGACTGCAGGAAGAAGAGATTTTCAATCTGCTACAACTGTGGAGAAGCTGGACATCTTAGGCCAGATTGTCCAAAACTGAACAAACTATCTAACAATAAAGCCAAACCTGCAGAAGAAGCAAAAAGGAATGTAAGAGCCTTCCAACTGACTGCTCAGGAAGCAGAGCTCATTCCCGATGTGATAGCTGGTACGTTCTTAGTTCACAACGTTTACACAAAAGTATTATTTGACTCTGGTGCAAACCAAAGTTTTATAAATATTTCATTCTGCCAAACTCTTAACTTACCTTTAACCAACATTAGGCAAATTTCTACAGTAGAAACGGCAGATGGGAATTCAGTTAAAATAAATAAGGTTCTGCAAAACGTAGAAATAGAACTTTTAAGTCATAAATTTCTACAACCCCATTATCTATGAAATTAGTTGAATTTGATGATGTGTTAGGAATGGATTGGTTAGTAAACAACCATTATCTGTGATAAGAATTCCATAAAAAATTTGTGCACCCACTGGAGAAGTAATAATGATTACAGGAGATAAGCCATGTAAACCCATAAAGTTTATATCAGTAATGAAGGTTGCTAATTATGAACAAAAGCAAGGAATAGTATAAATGATTTCAGTAATCATTAATACTAAAGATAAAGAACTTAAGGAAATTTCTGTAGTTTCAGAATACCCAGATGTATTCCCAGAAGAATTACCAGGGTTACCACCAGATAGGGAGGTAGAATTTAGGATTCATCTAATTCCAGAAACTATAGCCAAGGCACCTTATCGGTTAGCACCCACAGAAATATTAAAACTGAAAAATCAATTAGATTAGTTATTAAGTAAAGGTTTCATACAACCTAGTTTATCCCCGTGGGAGGGGGCACCAGTGTTGTTTACTAAGAAAAAGGATGGTCCGATGAGAATGTGTATTGATTCTAGAGAATTAAATAAGGTTACAATTAAGAATCGATACCCATTACCTAGGATTGATGATCTTTTTGATCAACTTCAAGGAGCTAGATATTTTTCTAATATATACCTACGTTCCGGATATCATCAATTGAAAGTACAAAAGAAAGACATACCTAAAACTGCTTTCAGAACTAGGTATGGTCATTACAAGTTTACAGTCATGCCCTTCGGATTAACGAATGCACTTGCAACATTCATGGACAAAATGAATAGGATTTGTAAACCATATTTGGATAAATTTGTAATTATCTTCATCGACGATATAATTATTTATGCCAAAAGTCAAGGAAAAACATTATCAACACTTGCATGCACTCTTAACTTTGTTAAGAAAAGAGAAGCTTTTCGCCAAATTCTCGAAGTGTGAATTTTGGCTGCCAGAAGTACAATTTCTAGGTCATATGATGAATCATGAAGGTATTCACGTAGATCCTGATAAGATACCAGCAATTACCAAATGGAAGGTTCCGTAATCCGCAATGGAAATTAGGAGTTTTGTAGGTTTAGCCGGATACTATAGACGGGTTATTAAGGATTTTTTTTTCCAAGATAGCTATATCATTAACTAAGCTAACCTGTAAAACAGTTAAGTTTGAATGAGGACCTAAACAAGAGGAAGCCTTTAGGATCTTAAAGCATAAATTAACAAATGCCCCAATCCTAGCCTTACCAGAAGGAACAGAAGATTTTAAAGTATATGGTGATGCTTCAAAGTTAAGATTTGGATGTGTGTTAATACAACGCAAAAAGGTAATTGCGTATGCATCAAGGCAATTAAAAAATCACGAAGAAAGCTATACCACTCATGACTTAGAATTAGGAGGCATAATTTTGCCCTTAAGATTTGGAGACATTATATGTATAGAAGTAAGTTTACTGTCTATACGGGTCATAAGAATTTAAGATATATATTTGAGCAAAAAGAATTAAACATGAGGTAAAGGAGATGAATGAAAATCCTAAGTGACTACGACTGTGATATTCAGTATCACGAAGGAAAGGCTGAAGACGGCTAGAGATCGCCAGAAAAGTTATACAGATAATAGACGAAAGCCGTTGGAGTTTCAAGTTGGAGACAAAATACTATTAAAAGTATCTCCTTGGAAAGGAGTTGTTAGATTCGGTAAGAAAGGAAAGCTAAGTCCAAGGTACGTAGGACCATTTCCAGTGATCCAACGTATAGGACCAGTTGCTTATCATTTACAACTACCAGAAAAGTTAGCTGGAGTACATGATGTATTTCATGTATCCAATCTCAAGAAATGTTTATCAGACGAATCCCTGGTAGTACCTCTTCAAGATATAGAGGTAAATGAAAAATTAAAATTTGTAGATAAACCTTTTCAGATAAAAGATAGAAAGATCAAATTTCTCAAAACACAAACGATTAGTGTTAGTTCAAGTAAAGTGGAATTCAAAGATAGGACCCTAATACACTTGGGAACGGGAATCAGAAAAGAAGCGAAAGTATCCTCAATTATTCCAGTAAATCTCGAGGACAAGATTTTTATTAAGGTGGGGAGAATGTAACAACTCCTATAAAAAAGTCTTAATTATTATTTTAATTATCCAATAGGAAACCCTAATTAAGACACCCAAGTGATTCTGTACAAACCCTAAAATTTTTAGAACAATCAGAATCAGGATCAGGGCCCCTAAAACTCAGGGGGGGGGGGGGGTAAACCCTAGTGGACAATTATCTAAATAACTTGTTGTCGAATTCAAATTTGAAGAAACTGTCAACTCGGCAGGCCTAGTCCCACACGTGGCTACCCTATAGTGATCAGTTGTCCTATACGGACCGTAAAGAAAAAAAGTCTTACGGTCCGTAAGCCTGGCCAATTTTGTGTATAAATAGTAGACTTTGGGACTTGAATTCTGGCACTTGAACGACGTAACATCTCATTACGTAGACTGAGATATCGCAGAAACACTTCTAAAAACACACACGGATCACTAATCGATGCCGCAAAACAGGGTAATAACTCGATCGCTATTACGATTCAACGTCCGATCGATTGAAACTATCCAACGTATGATTAAGTGCTGCTCAAATTGAGTTTATACTTTGTCATTCGTCGTGATTTCGACTTGAATGTTTGAGTGCTGTCCGAACTCGGGCTATACTCTGTCATTCGTTGTGAATCCGCTGAATTGTTAAGTATTGCACTTTGTTAATCGTTGTGAGGGTTTAATCTCGTGAATTGTCGTAACTGCTGTATTAGTTACTAACCCAGTTTGTGTGCATTGTTATTAAAATTAGGTTAAACAAGGCTAAATCAGTAGGCTTATACACTGCTCGTTAAATCTGCAATGTGAGTCATTCTCTTTTTATCAACTGTTTTACAATACTCCAAATTATTTTTCAAAAGTTATAATTACAGGGATTAAGTCGTGGTTATCTTGAATCACTGGCTAGTGGGGTATTGTGCACATTACTAATTTTTTCCCAGTTAGGTTCATTGACCTACTAGGGATAATCATCACTATTTAGGTTCATTGACCTAATAGTGGTATGACCATCGTCACCATTGTGACTTGTCACCATTGTGACACGGCGCCAGATAAAAATAAGATATAAACCTTGTAATCGCTCTTATGCTGTAATTTTATAACTAAGGGTCAATTTATAAAACCTGAATGAACTCACTCAGTATTTCCCGCTAACAAAACCTTTTTCAAACATGTTTCAGGTGATCTGTTATGATCCAGGAAAAGTGCCATGAAGCACTACAAGCTTAAGAAAGTGGCTCATGATAAAATAAAGAAACATGTTTTGTAAAATAAAAGATTTCCCACCGGGGTTTTATCCCTAAATTATGTAAACGGGTAGTTTTAAATATTGAAAGATCCTGTTTTAAAAGACTTCTGCTGTCGCCTAAATCAAATACCTCGGGATTTCTGTCCCGCGGCTCCTGAAACGGGTCAAACCGGGTCGGGGGCCATGACACCAGTACTTATAGCGAAGGTCCTGGTACATTTTATCAGCACCGGGATGAATAGAATATCGAGAATTGTGGGCTTCGTCCATCAGAATCTGTCGTAAATCGGTCCGCTTGGGGATCCAGATTCGGTCCAGATAATGGAATATCCCATTCGACTTATTCACTAGCTGGGCTCCATCGTTGAGAATCCTTTCCTTTTTCAAAGTGCGTTTGGTAAAGCAAGCATGTTGGGCTTCGCGAATCAGAGTTTCGAGATGATGCTGGGCATGAACATTGCGAGCACTATGCAAATAGCTTCGTCTGCTGAGTGCGTCGGCAACGACATTTGCTTTGCCAGGATGATAACGAATCTCACACTGGTAATCATTGAGAAGTTCCACCCATCGGCGTTGACGAATATTCAGTTCTTTCTGGCTGAAGATGTGCTGTAGGCTCCTATGGTCGGTGAAGACCGTGCACTTTGTACCATAAAGGTAGTGTCGCCAAATCTTCAACGCAAAAACAACTGTGCCTTGCTCGAGGTCATGGGTTGTATAGTTCTTCTCGTGGATCTTGAGCTGATGAGACGCGTAAGCGATAACCTTGTCTCGTTGCATGAGAACACAACCGAGACCAAGGTTTGAGGCATCGCAATAGACCACGAAGTCATCGTTTCCGTCGGGTAAAGCGAGGACGGGAGCATTGCAAAGCATATGCTTGAGGGTTTGAAAGGCAGTCTCTTGTCCAGTTCCCCAGACAAAAGGCTTGTCTTTATGCGTGAGAGAAGTAAGCGGCACGGCGATCGTAGAGAATCGTTCGATAAATCGGCGATAATAGCCCACTAGTCCGAGAAAAGAATGGACTTCAGACGGGTTCTTAGGCGTAACCCAACTCTTAACAGCTTCGATCTTCGCGGTGTCGACATGAATACCTTGACTATTGACAATATGACCGAGGAATTGAACCTCCTCTATCCAAAATTCGCACTTGGAGAACTTGGCATAGAGTTGATTTCCTTGGAGTAGCTCGAGAGCCAAACGTAGATGCTGCGCGTGTTCGGCTTTTCACTTGGAATAGATAAGGATATCATCGATGAACATGATGATGAAGCGGTCAAGAAATGGTTTACACACGCGATTCATCAGATCCATGAAAACCGCGGGTGCGTTGGTTAAACCAAAAGGCATAACAATAAATTCATAGTGGCCGTAACGAGTGCGAAAAGCGGTTTTGGGTATATCCTCCTCTTGAATGCGTAATTGGTGATAGCCTGAGCGTAGATCGATCTTCGAGAAACACATAGCACCTTGTAACTGATCAAACAAATCATCGATTCGAGGCAGGGGATAACAATTCTTGATTGTTAGCTTATTCAATTCCCTATAATCGATGCACATCCGAAACGACCCGTCCTTCTTTTTGATGAAAAGGACTAGTGCGCCCCATGGAGAGGTGATAGGGCGAATGAAGCCTTTAGCAATTCCTGGAGTTGACTCGAGAGTTCGCGCATTTCGGATGGAGCGAGTCGATAAGGAGCTCTAGCAACAGGATTTGCTCCAGGAATGAGGTCGATGCGAAAGTCGATATCACGACTTGGCGGTAAATCGGGTGACTCATCGGGAAAGACGTTGGGGAATTCACAAACAACGAGGACATCTTTCACTCCAGGAGTACCTTTCTTTTCCTTCTCCGCTACTACAATGTTAGCCAAAAAGCTCTGTATTCCTTGCGGAGATACTTGCTAGCTTGGACACACGACATGAGTTGGAGTTTCTTTGACGCGACTTCACCGTAAACACACAATAAGTCACCATTAGCGAGCGAAAAGTGAATCATCTTATCGAAACAAATAACTTCAGCACGGTTTTCCCGAAGGAAATCCATGCCTACTATGACGTCAAAACTACCGAGCTGCATTGTAATAAGGTCGATAGGAAAGATGTGACTGTTGAGTTCGAGAGTACAATCACGAAGAACAGAATTGACAGCGACGGTTCTTCCGGTGGCAACTTCAACATCGAATGACGAAGGGAGATGGGCGCGCTTACGATTAAGGAGCTTTTCGAATTCTAACGACACAAAACAATTATCGGCTCCAGTATCAAATAAACACGAAGCATATATACCATTCACAAGGAACGTACCATTGACCACATTGTTGTCGTCTTGAGCTTGGCGGACATTGATGATGAAAGTTCGTCCGCGTGCTGCTTGCTGTTGCTGCTATTGTTGTTGCTGGGGCTGTTGTTTAACCACCCTGTTGGGACACATATTTGTGAAGTGGTTGGGATCATCACACGCAAAACAAGCTCTAGCATGAGCAGCGATTGTAGGAGCTGGTTGTTGTTGACCCTGAGGGGCAGTAAGAAGAGCTTTTTGCGTAGTAGCTTGACCTTGTGCTGGAGCTGTAGCATGACATGGACCAGTACGGCAATTTGCGGTGAAGTGGCCGTACATGTTGCAATGAGTGCAGTATCGACAGGCAATTCCCACCGGATGATGATTGGTACATATTGGGCAAGCAGGGTGAGGGCCAGTATATGCACGCTTTGCCGGTGGTGCATAGGTAACTGGTGCTGCAGCTGGTCGGTTTTGAGGTTGCTGCTGAGCCGGTACGGCTTGAAGCGGGGCAGCGGTGGTAACAACACAGTTCTTGTTGATGTTCTTCCTCTTGCGACGAGAGGACATTGACGATTGCGGAGCGGCGACGGCGGTTTTGGCGATTGCAGTGGTTGTAGCTTGATGCAGATTCTTCGAGGCTTTGTCCCAGACACCAGCCTTGACTCGCTTATCATTGATTTCAGCGGCGAGCAGAAAAGTTTCCTCAATAGTCGTTGTCTTGGTAGCTTGGACGAAATCAGCCACACAATCCGGCAGAGCGCAGATGTATTTCTTGATGGTGATTTCGGGCGTCTTCACTTGGTCAGGACAGATTATGCTGAGCTGCTTGAAGCGAGCAGTCAGAGCTGCGTTATCTCCATCCTTCTGCTTGATATGCCAGAATTCATCCTCCAGCTTTTGGCGTTCGTGGGGAGGGCAGAACTCTTGCATCATAATGTCCTTCAACTCATCCCACGTCAGCTCGTAAGCTGCATCATTTCCGCGTTTGTTTCTCTCGGTCGTCCAGCAGTTTAAAGCGCGGGACTGGAAGACGCCCGTAGCGTTCAGAGTACGGAGATTGTTAGGACAGCCACTCTGGCCCAGGGTGACTTTGATGGAATCAAACCATTGAAATATGGCCGTAGGACCATCTTCGCGGGTAATTTTTTTTCTGTCCGCAAGCTTTGAACTGCTTAAAGCTAAAAGTAGACTTCAGCGAGTCTGTCCTGGACTCTTCAGAAGACTTGCTTGTGTTTTCATTCAGCTCGATGACGATCTGGGGGATGACCTTCGCGATTTGCTTAGCAACCAAAGAAGCGATACGCTTGTCTTCGTGGTTACGACGTGCGGAGCGAGCAGTGTGAGATCCAAATGACGACATTGTCTGCAACAGACAGCGCCATGGGATTCAAAACACTATTTCAATTAAGCCTATTATAATCTAGCGAACACCAAAGCTACCTTATATAAAGCACAGGAACACGTCTACCACATAAGCACATAATCACACAATCACATAGCACATAAACACATAGGCACGTAAGGCACATAGAGCACGTAGAAGCACATAGAAGCACATAGAAGCAGTCAGAATACAGAAACCTATCATTCAAGGCCGCGCGCGTTCGAGAATAGCGATTGCGATTAGCGAGCATACAACGAGTAGTACAGCATAGGCGATAAATATAGCATGCGATCATCAACGATTTGTTAGCGTGTTGAGATAAAGGTGCAGTGCGATTTGTGTGTGTCGATCAAAGCGAGTAGCGGAAAGCGTAAAATCACCAAAATCGAAACACGTAATAGATAAAACACATAAAAGTACACATAAAATCGACAAATATCAGAGTCAGCAGTTGCGAGCTCAGAATCAAAACACATAAAATCAGCGATTGCGAGCTTAAAATCGAAAATAGACTGTCCAAGGCTTGATGGACATTGACTACCCAAAGTGATTCAACTATTCACAAAGACCTTTGGTACACACTTTGGCTTTCGGGACTATGCTCTCGCCTCGATTTGGGGCGAACGACACGCATCCCTCCAGTTGCAGTGTGACTTCAAGTTGTTGGAGTCCGTCGAGACTTTGGTGAGAGTTTTTGTAAAACCAACATGAGAACGGAACAAGTCATCAAGGTTCGGGTTTCACCCCTAACTTGGCGACTACATTCCTGTTTTGATAAAATAGGGAAGAAAATCTGCGTTAAAGTGCGGATTTCACTCCCGATTCATCGCGAATTCTTGTGTTTATAGTAAAATGGGGCGGTCGAACAAGTGATTTAATCGAGAGTTTGCAGTTTTCATACCTAATCTTGATCCAATCACTGATTCATTTGAAGATAGTGCAGTGCGACTACCTTAGAAAGGTAGTGTGATAGTATAGTGTGAGTGCGATGCAATCGAGAATAGTAACAAGCTCGTACGAAACCCCTAATGGGTTCGCACAAAGCGGTCTGTTGGTACTTAGACTATAGACTAGGTCATTTCTAAGACATCGACCTGGACTAGGTCGAGTCTTGCCTAATTCCCTATAGTTATGGCTCTGATACCAATCTGTCACACCCCAACCGAAGGCGGAAACCTCGGGGCATGGCACCGAGCGAACAAATTGTCAAGAGAAATTCCATAACGACTAAATTACCAAATAGTTAACATTATGTCCCATACCATAACCCATTAAGTAATCTAAATATTACAGACAGCGATATTCTCCAAACAAAAGCATGTTCGACAACTCAGATTTCAAATAAAAATAAATTGTTCGTTTGTTTCTAGACTCCATCCTACTTGATTCCACAAAAGCAGGAAAAACACAGCGTCCTAGCAGATAGCATCCTAAACACCTGTCACATACGTTAAAAATACGGGTCATTACACATAGTGTAAAGGTGAGCATACAAGTTTGATAATAGTAATAGAGTTCGAAATAGTATACGCATAATCAGCATGTAACATATACAAAGTGAAGGCAAGTAGGTTATCGACAGAGAAATATGCACAGACGTGACTGCGAGTTGTAGAATGCGCAACAAATATCCCCACTGGGACACGTGAAGTAAAGCCCTTAACAACCCCTCTCCATGACAGGTGCTGAGTCCAAACTATAGTACTATCGTTGCTAAGGTGTCAGGCAACAATCACTGTGTTAACATAACATACAAGCATTCATCGAATAACACATAACATGCGAGAGCGATTAGCGTATAAATAGTGTTTGCGTTGTGTGTAGATTGTGATTTAGAATATGTAATGTATGTAACACCCAAAAGTGCTAAAAGCAAAAAGGGTTCGAGTATACTCACAGATTGTGTTTAACAAATAAACACAGCCTTGGATTGAAGGGAGAACTGAGAGAGATTAGCCTGAATAGTTAACGATAGCATAAACGATAAGCAGCGCGTAAAACGGTGCAACAATACCAAGTGTCGGACGGTAACCGATCGGATGGCAATCCGATCGGATGGCCAGTCGATCGGATGACAATCCGTTCGGATGGTCATCCGATCGGGTGACTATTCGATTGAATTGTCATCTCGTTTGGTGAGGATGTGTTTGTGTATGATGGTTTGCCTTTTGAAGTTTTCGTTGTAGCATTTTGAAAACAGAGAAGTATCTCTACCCTTCAGATCGATCGATTGAAAGGCGGTTCGATCGGGTGACGATCCGTTCGGCGAGGTATTTCTCAGAGAACAAGTTCACAGCAGTGTTGTCACTCGATCGGATGGTCTACCGATCGGATGGCAATCTGTTAGAACTGGTAGTGCATTGAACATGTTGAAAATTGTTTAGTGTTGAAGTTCCAACATCACATGGTCGGATGGTCGTTCGATCGGATGGCAATACGATCGGACGACAACCCGTTCGACGTTCAAAACTTTTGAAAAGTTGAAATAATGTTTAAGTGTGGGGCTAAGTGTAAGCCGATCGGACGACTGTCCGATCGGATGGCAATCCAATCGGATGGCAATCCAATCGGATGGCAATCCGATCGGACGACAATCCGTCCTAACAACTCTGATCGTCTTGGTACTTGACTGTTTTTGAAAGTTTGCAGTTTGATCGAGACGATGTGATACGTGCCAAACAACAGAAGCCTCGTCAAGACTTAAGTGACCCGATCGGACAGAAACCACCCTAGTCTGACCAGTTAACTTGTTCGAGACGATGCTTCACGTTTAACCCAAAATCAATAGTCTCTCGGATAGAATTCAGATCTTGAACCAACACATCAACAAGAAGGAGTGGAAGGTCCGAACGAGCTCCGATTCTATCGGTTCTTGAGTGCATTGAGTGTAAAAGAGTTGAAAGAAAGTTAGAAACCATCTTTCACTCATTTTCCCCATGAATATGTTCAGATCTACGAGAGATCTTTGTTCATTCAGGTGGAAATCGTTCAGATCTAAGTTGTTCTTGGTGGATTGAAGCCAAAACATGAAGTTCATAAGAACTCCATGATGACATCACCCTAGAACATCTCAAATCCACTGATTTCACGGTTAAAAGTTAAGACTCAAAAGATAGAAAGGTGAAGGAGTACGTGTAGATCATGAAAGTACAAGATTTAGGTTGAAAACTTACAAGAATCGCGAGAAATCGAGAGAAAGGAGAGCTTGAGTGCGGCTGGGTCGAGTGAGAGCTGTCACATCACAAATGATGTGACAGGTTGGTATTTATAGGGTTTCCTCAAAAGGAAAGTGCAGGGGATCGAGTGGGTCACCATCGAATGACTGTCCGATCAGGTGGCAATCCGATCGAGTGTAGCAACTCTCACTAAAAGTCCTATTTATTATTTTAATTAGTCTAATTGGAAACCCAAATTGAGAAACCCAAGTGATTCTGCATAAACCCTGAAAGTTTTAGAACAATCAGAATTAGGATCAGGGCCCCTAAAACTCAGGGGGGGTATTTCCTACTTGATGATTATCCACATAACTCGTTGTAGAAATCTGATTGGTCAAAACTGTTGACTCATCAAAGCTAGTCCCGTGGAGGGCAAGCCAAAGAATTATAGGTGTCCCTTACGGACCGTAAGGGATAAGGCATACGGTCCGTAAGCAGGAGCAAATTCGTGTATAAATAGCAGGCTTCGGGACTTGCTTCTGGGCACAAAAACGACGCTCAAATTCCAAATTGACGTCGAGTTATAGCTAGAACAGTCCAAAAACACACACAATCACGAAGTGCTGCTACGATTCAGGGTATTAATTCGATCGCTATTACGATTCATTTTCCGACCAATCAATATATCCAATGGATGTTTAAGTGCCGCCCACATTAGGGTTATACTTTGTCGTTCGTCGTTAATTCGATGGATGTTTAAGTATCGCACTTTGTCGTTCGTTGTGAGAATTTGATCCCGTGAATTGTCGTAAATGCTGTATTGATTATTCACCTAATTTCGTGTGCATTAGATTATTAGGCTTATCAATAGGCTAAACTCTATTCCATACCCTTACAATCAAAGAAGATAAGCAAACCGAGCAAAGCAAAAGCAAAGGTGAGTTCACAAACTTTCTACAAGGCACAACCATCCTCCAAAGGTAGGATGCCACTCCACTAATCTTCGCACACATGCCTGTAGGGCCGCGACACGATGCGATATGATACGATACAATACGATACGAATACTAACCTTCACACACATGTTTGGGAGACCGCGATACGGGCTAGTAAGCCAGCGAACCAACCGTGAATTCACTCAACTTTGTCGTTGACTCGTTGTTACATGCCTTGCAGGTTGTTAGGTCCCTAGCTTAAGGAGCTTGCACTGGGAGGCGTGGTCGTTGTGGGAAAACTTATATTAAACTTATGTTTTGCTTCCGCTGTAAACTCAAACTATGTTTTGACACCAATTGTATTGTGGTTGGTTTTATTTACTTAAATACGTTGTTCAATATGATTGGTGGCTATGATCCTGGGCATGTCACGCCTCCAAGGCGGGGTGGGGCCTTGGAGGGGTGTGACAGAGTGGTATCAGAGCCATTGGTTATAGTGAACTTGGTTTTAAAAAGGGAAAAGTTTTTGATAAAACCAGACTATAACCTGTACAGTGTTCAATGATCCGCAACGATGCTTCGCTCCAAGTGCAAGACTCAATACTTTACTGTGTTATTTATTTTAAGTGTTACGACTAAGGTTAAGTCTTCCCTAAGTATTTCATGTATCCAACTTTAAGAAATATCTATCTGACGAATAGTTGGTAGTACCTCTTCAAAACATATAAGTGAATGAAAAATTTAAAGATTTGTTGAGAAACCACTTTAGATAGAAGACAGGTTAAGTTTCTCGAGCATAAAAGATTAGTACTGGTATCCTTACTTATTCGAGTAAATCTCGAGGACGAGATTTCTATAAGGAAGGGAGAATGTAGCAACTCTCACTAAAAGTCCTATTTATTATTTTAATTAGTCTAATTGGAAACCCAAATTGAGAAACCCAAGTGATTCTGCATAAACCCTGAAAGTTTTAGAACAATCAGAATTAGGATCAGGGCCCTAAAACTCGGGGGGGTATTTCCTACTTGATGATTATCCACATAACTCGTTGTAGAAATCTGATTGGTCAAAACTGTTGACTCATCAAAGCTAGTCCCGTGGAGGGCAAGCCAAAGAATTATAGGTGTCCCTTACGGACCGTAAGGGATAAGGCATACGGTCCGTAAGCAGGAGCAAATTCGTGTATAAATAGCAGGCTTCGAGACTTGCTTCTGGGCACAAAAACGACGCTCAAATTCCAAATTGACGTCGAGTTATAGCTAGAACAGTCCAAAAACACACACAATCACGAAGTGCTGCTACGATTCAGGGTATTAATTCGATCGCTATTACGATTCATTTTCCGACCAATCAATATATCCAATGGATGTTTAAGTGCCGCCCACATTAGGGTTATACTTTGTCGTTCGTCGTTAATTTGATGGATGTTTAAGTATCGCACTTTGTCGTTCGTTGTGAGAATTTGATCTCGTGAATTGTCGTAAATGTTGTATTGATTATTCACCTAATTTCGTGTGCATTAGATTATTAGGCTTATCAATAGGCTAAACTCTATTCCATACCCTTACAATCAAAGAAGATAAGCAAACCGAGCAAAGCAAAAGCAAAGGTGAGTTCACAAACTTTCTACAAGGCACGACCATCCTCCAGAGGTAGGATGCCACTCCACTAATCTTCGCACACATGCCTGTAGGGCCGCGACACGATGCGATACGATACGATACAATACGATACGAATACTAACCTTCGCACACATGTCTGGGAGACCGCGATACGGGCTAGTAAGCCAGCGAACCAACCGTGAATTCACTCAACTTTGTCGTTGACTCGTTGTTACATGCCTTGCAGGTTGTTAGGTCCCTAGCTTAAGGAGCTTGCACTGGGAGGCGTGGTCGTTGTGGGAAAACTTATATTAAACTTATGTTTTGCTTCCGCTATAAACTCAAACTATGTTTTGACACCAATTGTATTGTGGTTGGTTTTATTTACTTAAATACGTTGTTCAATATGATTGGTGGCTATGATCCTGGGCATGTCACTCCTCCAAGGCGGGGTGGGGCCTTGGAGGGGTGTGACATCGAGCGGTCACTCGATCGAGTGGCTCCGACGATTTGAGTTTCAGCATTTCATTTGCGCGTTGGGTTTTGCGATGCGTTTCGAGTGTACGGTGCGATAGAATTACCCATTAGTTACAAAATTAATCCCAACTACTATATCTAACATACAATCACTATAATTTCCCTGCGTTAGCGTCTGCAATTCAATTGTGATACAGTTTGCGATTGCTTTTCGGTTAATCACCATAAACATAAAGTAAACATGCACAAGTAACAAATAAGTAACACACACACGTAAAAAAATATCCAGAACGCATAATTCGAGTTGCGAATGCGATTGCGATGCGATAAGCGATAAAGCGATTAAGCGATAAAACATGCGATAAATAACGATAAACCTCTATTATTAACAAGTACTCCACATAATACAACTAATGCGATAAAATAAATAGATTATCTACAAGTCAAAGAAGTCAAAACAGGAGTTGAGCAAGGAGTGACAGATCGCAATTAGCAATCTTTTCTTCCTTTGACTTCAATCTTGACTTTGACTTTCGAAACACGGGGTGTTACAGTGTGTATGTGAAGGACACATCTGATGGATATGTCATTTTGTGTCTATATGTAGATGATATGTTCATTGCTGGAAGTGATGACAAAATCATAAAATCCACAAAGAACATGCTAAAAGCAAGATTTGACATGAAAGACATAGGTCTTGCGGATGTGATTTTGGGGGTCAAAATCACGCGAACCCAAAGTGGACTTGTTTTAAGTCAATCCCACTATGCGGACAAAAGTTTTGAGAAGTTCAATGCAAATGACTCTAATGAAGCTAAAACTCCACTTGACACAAGTCAACATCTAGCCAAGAATAGAGGTGAACCCGTATACCAGTTGGAATACTCAAGAATTATTGGTAGCTTGATGTATCTTATGAGTTGTACTAGACCAGACATAGCATTTGCTGTGAGCAAGCTAAGTAGATACACGAGCAACCCAAGTTCAATGCATTGGAACTGTATCACTCGGTTGCTTTGCTACTTAAGATACACTCGGGAATACGGGTTGCATTATAACAGATATCCAACAGTTATAGAAGGACACTGCGATGCAAATTGGATATCTGACACGAATGATTCCAGAGCAACATGTGGGTATGTATTCACACTTGGAGGTGCAACGATATCATGGAAATCATCAAAACAAACGGTTATTGCTAGATCCACGATGGAATCTGAGTTCATCTCTTTAGATAAAGCAGGTGAAGAGGCAGAATGGCTACGTCAATTTGTTGAGGATATACCAAGATGGCTTAAGCCGACAACGACCATTTGTATACATTGTGATAGCCAATTGGTAATTCGCAGAGCTCGTAGCACAATGTATAATGGTAGGAACAAACATATTAGACGTAGACATAATACGATACGACAACTAATCTCTACAGGAATTATCACTGTTCACTACGTGAGGTCAAAGGATAATATTGCAGATCCGCTAACAAAAGGCCTAAGTAGAGAGTTAGTACAGAAGTCGTCCATGGGAATGGGACTGAAGCCCTTGAAAAATGAAGTTCATATGATGGAAACCTAACTCAAGAGACTGAAGATCCCAAGAATTGAGTTCAATAGGAAAACCTAATTGTATGAATAAGCGAGGTCACTGTGGGGGGATAACCCTATGCATTTAATAAGATAGTTTATTTTAAAGATTAATAAACTTCCTAGTCCATTCCTAAAAGTGACAAGTGTGAGGCTAAGCCTATGGCTTTTAATGATTTGACTAAGGTAACCATACATAGTGAATCACCTATGTGAGAGAGAAGTGGGGTCGCTTCGAAGGGTATTATTGGGCACAATACTTTATGGCTCTGGCAGAACCAGGCTCATGTTCATGACCATAACGAACATAACTATGAGGACTTGACTTTGTCAGGGAGAGTCTTGTGTGAAGTGTATTGTCGTCTACACAAACGGAAGACGAGTTCAAAGACATCAACGTCTACTTAGAGTCTGAGGGCTAAGTGCACTTCATGAGCAAAGGTTCAAAGGGTAACACCTACCTATCGTATGCAAAACTCAACTGCTGAAATATAATGGGAATTATGTTGTTTCTGAGATCGACCTCCATTCATGTGAGGGATTGTTGGAAAATTGGGTGTGCTTGAATGGATGTCCCAAATGGTACAACACTTGTCCCACATAGGTGTGGAGACAAAGTGGAAGGTTATTTATAAGGTGAAACATTTTCCTAGCTAACATAACTTTAATACATGTTTTACCATAAGTCCTACGTGCGAGCGCGCAGGGGGGGGGGGGGGTTGCAAAAATTGGAACTGGAATTTAGTCGAACTCGTGTGCGCCCGCACGTCCTGCGGACACGAATGCAGTTCTGAAAACTTGGGCCCGCGTGTGGCGGTTTTTTGCACACATTCGAGACTGTAACGGTTGAACTTTTAATGGGTTTTTTTTAAACTGAAATGATATTCAGTATTAATGAGAATTATCATTGTTTTCGGTTATGATTATCATCAATTTCGGAACCGATGAGTCATTATGTGAGTTAATTCTCTGCAATGATGAGGCCAGAATCAGTTATAATCTGTGCCTATAAAACCCAATGTAGACAACCAGTTTTGACACACCACAACCATCTCTTCTCTCTCGATCACTTTTGTAGCATTCTCCTGTTTTCTTTCAGGCAAGTGTTTCAAGTCTGGCAGTACGCTGTTGCTGTTTCGAACCGGCGTACCCTGGGTACAGACGGCGAATCTTTTTAAGGAAATTGTGTCAAACACAAGCCCCGTTCTCGTTTACTGTTTCTCCAATTTTATTACTTTCTGTCCAGATTATGTTCACTCCTTTTATACAGTTTTACTAACATTATAGTTTCAGGTAATGAAGTCGGGTATCCTCTAATCCCATTCCAGTTACATACCCTCCAATTTTTTTTATTTTCAATCCTGTAACAAAATACTCACCCATTACATGGGCCAGATGTTTCGAGTTTTGAGTATTCCTGTCAAACTCATATTTTCTTACCACCCAGCTAGGTTGCTTGATAAATGGGATTCAATCTTCAAAAACTATCCTAAATCCTATAAAATCAAATACTTATAAGTTCAAAACAGATACACAAACTATCCTAAATCCTATAAAAACAAATACTTATAAGGTCAAAACAAATAAAGATAATATTAACCTAAACAAAAGATAATATAAGATCCCCTGCATCATTTGATAATTGATATTACCAACTGAAAGATATAGCACATGTAGCTTGGGAAATAAATATACACATCTAAGAAAACAAATTTACTGCATATTATCGCACTTTACAGAGAGCTTCGTCTTAGACATGAAGAAAACTTTAATGAAACACAATTCAGGAAAGATATGTACATAATTATGGTTTCTTCATATCAATCCATGATACATAAACATAGAATATATTAAAAATGTAAATATGTCATTGTCATCTTCAATTTCGTTTATAAATACGTAGATACGTGTTACAGAGGATCTCTTTCTATACAAGAAGATTACATGTATTTCATAATTTACTTGACACAGCAAGGTACTTGGTATGGCGCCCTTGCGCGATTGTCTTTCCATTCTTTTTATTTCTAAATTCTACAGTCGCAACAGCAACAACCTTCCCAACACGCAACACGTTTGCTTCTATTTCAATCTCATCCTGCAAAATAAATGTATTTCGAATGTTATTTAATACAAAGTGCAAACTAAAGATTTTCTAAGATCAACCATGCCCTTAAATATTACCAACTAAAAGATATAGCACACATAGTATACATACTGTGCGATAATACTCCATTGCTTCAGTTTATATCAAGTTTATTACACGAAATTAGTCACTGTAGCCTTACATTGGGAAATCTACACAGATACAAGTTAGCATATAAGATGATAACATTCGTGTGTGGCCTAATTATAATTTGATCTCAATGGTTGTACATGCCTATATAAGGGTTCGTTCAATACAACATATATTCAAGTAGAGAACTGTGAAAACATTTTAAGCACTTGTACAAATAGCGGGAAAGAAAAAGTGGTTGTTAATTTGTTACGCACGCGGGCACATAACATTTAAATCAATATGGTACCAAAGGGTTTCTAGCAAAGTAGTATTAAGGTGTAAAGTAGTGTCCCTCCTCATGAGGCCGATAGAGGCCTTACGGGTTCGAGTCAAAAAGTGGAAATTGGTGTAGAGTTAGAAATTGGATCAGAGGGTGTTTATGTGTTAGCGGTTGTAAAAAGAATAAAAAAAGAGTTAACTGCCATTTTCGTCCCTGTAGTTTGTCCAATTATGCTAGTTCAGGCCAAAATTCATATTTGGACCATTTTCGTCCCTGACATTCTTCAAACGTGTCAGTTCCGTCCAAAAAAAAAAATAATGTTGAATCGAATAATTAGACAAATCACAGGGACGAAAATGACACTTAACTCATGTTTTTTTTGGACGGAACTGAATGTCAGGGACGAAAATAATACAAATTTGAAATTTGGTCTAAGCTTACATACTTGACAAACTACAGAAACAAAAATGACACTTAACTCATAAAAAATCAATAGGGTGCAGGTGTTTTATACTTAAAATTGATACAACTCGTGTGTGTGTGTGTGGGGTAAGGAATTATATACCCCAACATAGGCAGCATCCAAATAGGAAACATTAATCTCCATTGAAACTCCAGTGGTGGTCGTATTGGTTACGGTCCGAATTGCAACTCCACCAATCACATCCACCAGCGCCGCCATCGCTCCGCCGTGCAACGAACTATCCACGTTCTTCAATTCAATAATTTCAAAACAATAACTAATTGTAACTGAACAAGAATTTTTTTTTTTTATAACTTTCCCCAAAATTACTGAAGAACAAACTAACCAGCAATCTAGGAGGAAGTTTCATGGAGCAGATGACTCGACCGTGATCGATTCGATCTAGTTTAAGGCCCCACATGATTATTGCTTCGAACAACTTAGAAGGGGTGGAATCGATATCATTTGACGATGCACTAGAGGTTCTGGTTTTTTCCAAGTAGTTCTTCACCCATTCGAAATCCATCAATTGTTGTGTTTTTTTGGATTTTATGTTTCTTCTCCTTCTTCTTCTTCTTCAGGGTTAACGCCATGGATGAAACTCAGTTATAAACACAGGGCGTTGACTACAACGGGGAAAGCAAAGGTACAGGAGGTATAAAATATTGTAGAGTATGGCATTTTATATGAAGACAATTACTTGATTAACACGTTTACAGCTCTTGAAACAGGAAATGTAAAATAAAAAGATGAAGTGAAGAAGCATGAGAACGCCTTTTCTTGTGAACCTTTTTTACAAACTTGTTTATTCTTCCCTTTAAATTGGAGATACAATAGGAAGTTTATTTGGCTAGGAAGGATAGAAAGTGATCTTGGCCATCCATTAAGTTAATCAAGGGCTAAGATTAAATCAGGGAAATTGAAAAGAAGAAAAGAGGCGCGTGAGTTTGTTCAAGGGCATTCTAGTCAATCCAAGCCAATAGTTTCTCTCTCTTCCAATTCCCCCCATTTTTTAAACGTTAATAACTCTTTCATATGACATTATTTTTTTATAAAAATTGCACCCAAAAAACAAGCGTTTTTTTATCTTTAAAACGAGTATACTATTGCTATATTTAAAAAAAAAATTTTAAAACCCAGTTGCATAAAACGCAATAGAAAAACCACCAGTTACGTAAAACGCAACGAAAAAAAAACCTAAAAAATGACATTTTTCTAAAACGCAATGCACCAAAAACACAAAGAAATGCCTTATTTGTAAAACGCAATGGCCAGAAAACACACAGAAATGTCTTATTTGTAAAACGCAATGGCCAGAAAACACATAAAAATGTGTTTTACCTAAAACGCAATTCACCAAAAACACAAAGAAATGACTTATTTGTAAAACACAATGGCCAGAATACACTTAAAATGTCTGTTTTCTAAAACGCAATGGACTGAAAACACATAAAAAAGTGTTTTACCTAAAACGCAATGCACCAAAAACACAAAGAAATGTCTTATATGTAAAACGCAATGGCCAGAAAACACATAAAAATGACTAATTCTAAAACGCAATGGACTGAAAACACCTAAAAAATGTGTTTTACCTAAATGAGCCAATTTATGGAAAATTAATTTTTCTGATGCGTTTTTAGTACAGCAATTTAATCGAAAAAAAAAATTTTCCGAGCTGAACCCCAGCCAGGGGCTCTGCCCCTTGGACCCCGCCAGGGGCTGCCGCCCCTGGGACCCCGCTACCGGGGGCTGCCGCCCCCGGACCCCCGCAAAGATCGTAAAACGCAATGACTAAATCAAAAACCCAAATCATGAAAATGAAATTAAAGAATTTCTTACATGGATCGAAGCCGATTTCTTCATCAATTGACAAATTTTGAATGATAGAAACACTTATCAACGCTCGAATTGAACGAATCAAGTGATTATCTCCAAAATCACCGGAAAAAAAACGAAATTTTTTTATTAAATCAAACTGGGTTTTCTTCAAAAAAAGCTGAAGAACACGTTGATCGGGTTCTGAATCATTGATTGGTGATGAAAATCGCACTATAATGTAGTGATTATTGAGATAGAAAGTGAAGAAATAGTTGAAGATGGTGGGTTTTTGAATTTACTGGGTTTTGAAAAAGGAAGAAGAAGAAGTTGGATTGACTAAAATACCCTTTCTCTTTATTTTAAAATTTGCCACATGTCATAATCTTATGCCTTCCTATCCTTCCTAGCGAAAAATTAACTTCCTATTTGATCTTTTCCCTTATCATATAATCTATTTTTTTTATATATAATAGTTTGTGTGAAAATAAAGTCAAATTGAGCTTGGAAATGAGTTAGTGACTTATTTGTTTGTTTTTTCAAAAGCCAATAAGTTAAAGAAAGGGTTTGACAATCTTAGAATGCTTTTTATTTTGTTTTTTTTAATTAGAAGTAAAAAGTATTTAGGTTTTTTTATTAGAAGTAAAAACTTGTTTTCCAAAAATCACTGGCCTTTTAAAAAGCTTTTGGTTTTTCGGTTATGGAACCGGTTAACCGAAACCAGATATGGTCGGTTATCACTTATACCGGGTATTGAAAGAACCGGTTTCAGTTCCTAGCATAAAAAATCATACCCGGTTTCCGGGTCGGGTATGGAACCGGTTCTTCAAAAACTATCAAAAACCGGGTATTAAAAATCTGGGCATTTAAAAAAACTCGGTACAGGTACTAAAAGAACGGTTTCAGGACGGGCTCAATTTGAAGTGTTGTACGAATATCCACCATCCTTACATGTTCATACAACACTTTTCTTTATGGATAATGCACTTATACACCACCCAATTACCATTTATTTGTCTCTTGGTCTCTTTAAGATTTAGCAACTCATGGCCAAACTCTTCTCTTTCTCTAATGACTTTTATTTTATGTTACAAGCAAAGCTTGCTTCTAAGATGGCTTAACTTTTATTTCGGTTACAAACAAAACATGCTTTTAAGAATGAAACATTAAATGAAGTATACAACAAATATAAAACTAAGATCGGCTGAAAGAGACTAATAAGATAACTAAAAATCACAATAATTTATTATTAAACTACAAAAATAAAAACATGTATCAATTAACATGAACATGTATACAGGTTTTCCGAAAACTGGTTTTGGGTATTTGGAAAACCTGGTTCCGAAAATAAAAAACCAGGTACGGGTACAACCGGTTCCGAGTATTAAAAAAACTCGGGTATAAACGGGTATAAATCGGGTCCGGTTCCGAGTATGGTTTTTACATAGAAATCTATTGTAACGCCCTGCTTTTCGTAACTTTTCTAAATTAAGAAAGCTTGTCTTGTAAATCTATTTTTAGAAATCTTGTATTCTTGTAATCATCTTTTTGTCATATCATAGAGAAATCCGAGACTTAGATCATAAATAAAAGTCGTATTTTCTTTAAATTCATGTTCTACATATTTCATACCTGTTCATACGTTTGGATTCATTATATATATGATAACTTATTCGTAATTCATGCGAAACGTGTTAAACATACAATTTCTTGTCTTACAAGCTAAATTCATGCGTATACGATACTTAATCTCTACAAACATATTTATCCATACTTATTTTGTACTTACTTTATGCTTTAATTACATAATATACCCTTACAATTTGCAATTCATGCTTAAAACACCTTAAAACACACATATATGAAAGTACAAGGACCAAAAGTGCCATTTATCAAAAAATTTCGTCAGCCTACTTGGCTCGCCGGCCGCGAGTCACACTCCCACCTGGCTCGCGCCCCGCCAGAAGCCCGGATCCGCAGAAAACAACTAGCAGCTCGTGGATTGGGCGATTATGGGTGTGTTTTGTTGTGTTTTCTCCATTAAATGTCCACCAAACTTAACCTAATCATTCCCTATAAAACCCAACCTATTCCCACACATTTTCCACTTTGCAAACACCTCACTTTCACTCTCAAACACCCTGAAATCAGCTGAGAAAACAGCAGCAAATCAGATTCGTATTAAGTTGCAAAAGTGAGCATAACTTCACTTATCTTCCATCTTTTTTCATTTCTTTCTTCTTAGCACTTGGAACAACCTTAGGTATGTTTCCACAGGTTTTCCATGGAAAATCAAGGCTGGAACACCACCATAATAAGGTCAAAAGTGCAAGAAACTTTCTGTTTTGTACAAACACTTTGATTAACATACTTAAACTTATGATTTCTTCATACATTCCTACGTCCTTATGCCACTAATCATGACTATGATTAAGTGTGCTTAAAAACAAGGTTGTAACATACAAATCCAAGGGTTTAATCTTCAAAACTTTCTTTTTTTAAAGGGTTTTAACCCACAAGTGATCAACAAGTCTGGAACTTGTGTATGTGTGATTATTTGGATATCTTGGGCTATCCAACTTACAATCCACACTTTACTTGATGATTTCTCCTAGTTAGTATGTACATTTCATTCCGTAATAATCCATTCATGACCATCCATGTTGTCTTTGACAACTTGTGCATTGGTGAAAATACAAAGAGGTCTTAAATGGAAGGTTTAACCTCCCACCTCATGCATGACTTCTATGATAATCTTGTTATATTGTTGGAATAAACCTTATGATATATACTATATAAAATATATAATATCCATAGTAACCAAACCTTGAAGATAATCTAATGGTTATTCATCAAGTTATTAAGTTACATCACCTAAGTGCTTAGTTACTCGTCACGATTCTATTAGGTATTAAACCTATGAAATCATTCTAACCCCTATGGGTTTTGATAGTGTCAAGAACGAGTGCTAAGTCTAAGTGATTATTTCCTTGTATATTTACTTTGTCATACTTTTATATTCCGAATCCCGACTCTAATCATTCCTTAAACTTCAAACCGAACACATTCAAACTCCTAATCTCATTAAACTCGTCAATACTTGGATAATCGAAAGACCTAGCAAAGATTGTGAGTATACTTGAATCATTTTACCGTTTTCACACTTTTGGGTGTAACATGTTTTCATATACAAAACGCACTTAGTATACATATTCTTATGCAAATATACAAACAAACGATCTAATACATGCTTACTATTTGTTATACTTGATTCGTGTTTTCTAGGTGATTCTTATGTGATAAACTTGTCATTAGCTTCGTACAAGCCTCCACTTAACATGTATAGCGCTATAGGAGTAACGCACCACCCGTGAACTAGAGGTCATGTTAGGTTTATTCATTCATACTTGCGTAAACAGAGGGTTGACTTGTAAATCACATGCCAGTTTATACGTTATCTTGATAACTATTTTTGCCATATTGAATGTTCATTATCATTTTTATACTTATATGCTACTACACAAAACTTGTATACTCGCCAATACTTTTGTATTTATCTATGCTTTTAAAACATGTTGCAGGTTTAGCGATGATGTTGAAGATGCATGGAATCTAGTAGCATGCCTAGATACTCACGTTAAATTTTGAATACTTATTGTATTTTAATTCCTTTATCCATGTTGTTGTATTTTATTTCCATCTTTTTAACTGACTCTTTGAAATGAAATGAAATTCAAATATTTAAATACTTGTCGCGAATACTAGTGTTATGATGTCTCGAGCAATCTATTTCGTCTCACTCCGATGTTTCCGCCATCGGTTGGGGTGTGACAGATTGGTATAAGAGCCATAACTATAGGGAATTCGGAAAATTGCTATGCTTTTAACCTAGTCTACAGTTAAGTACCAAATTGGACTATACTTGATTCATATGCTAATTTCTTGAAACATCTTTATGTGTTTTTCTTGAAATTCTTTATATGTGCTCATACTTGTTTATTTATTCCATAACATACGCCTTTCCTAAGGCATTTTACTCGATTATACTAAACTCGAAAACACTCGTATTATACAAGCGGGACGAATTCACCAAAATAGGCGTGAAACCCAAATTTGGTGAACGACTCTCAATCCACCTATTCTTTTTACACGAAATTCGCCATCAAGTTAGGAGTGAAATTCTCACCTTGATGGAGAATTTCTATTTCAAATTCTAGTGGACCCTCGTTAAAGTGGCGAAATTAAATTTTGACACGACGAGCATCAACCACACTTAGGGTACGAAATCGTCAAGTTAGGGGTGAAACACGCATCTTGTCGATTACTTCCACTCCTTGATTTTCAAAAATCCCACCAAGTCTCGAATTTTTGATTGATTTGGAACATGTAGTAACTGGAAGGGTGAATATCGTTAACCGAAATTTCGGCGAGAGTATTCCACCTATTAGGCCAAAGCATGTTTCTCAAATCCAAAAGAATTTTTGACCCACTTTGGTTTGGTTAAAATTCTGTTTTGGAACAACCCAAGTTTTAACCAAACCTACGTTTTACTATCCATCTTATACGATCCTCTCTTTTGAAATTTGAATTATTTTCGAGATTATTTTCTTACACACTTATCATACTAAATCTTTTCATACACTTATACGTATTTCACGTGCATGATTTCAAAAACGTCACCAACTAGATTTACATTTTGTAACCCCAAAATGGAGACATATCATTGAGATATGAGTGATTTCCTTACCCTGACGATAACTCCGCTCCTTCTTTTCTTAAAACGACCTCACCAACGAGTTAGGGGTGATACCCTTACCTAGGTGATCGTTACCAAAATTTTTCCTTCAAAAGGACTTTATTATGCAAGCACAATCATGTTTTATACTTAAATCGTTTATTCGTTCGTCAAAATCCCTAACTATGCAAATTTCAAGGTTTATTATTTTACCAAACGTATTTCTTACCTTGCAATCTATTGCATATAAAACGCATACACGAAATTCTTAAGCATACCATAAACGATTTACCTCCTGATTTTCAAAATCTTATGAAATGCTACCCATCAACTTAATTGGCCTAATGAATCTCTTGCCCACAAATTTCATACTCTCCGTAATCACTAAAACACGCTCACGTTATATCATTATGCTAAAGACTTTTATTTTCAATCGGAAATCAAACCAACTTTTCGCACACGCTTACAAAATATTACGAATACTATTCGATCGTTTGTTAAAAATAACCCGTTGATGTGGCCTTACAGATCATTTAGTAACATTACCAATATGACATAACTAGTCTCCGACAATTACTTGATGGTAGTAATTGTAATTATTGATTAGTTTAAGGGGCAATTATGATTTCCCTTTAGGTACCTTTAATAGAGAATGTAAAGAGTTTTCATAACCGATCACTATTCATGATCATCATTCATTTTGATGTTAAATATATATTGATCATAAGGTATGAAAAACTCCATAAGAACACCAATACTAAACTACTAAAATTCTCTCTAAGGTGATCCATCAACCCAAGGTACCATAACGGGAATCATGACCTAATCTTCGTCTTCAAAGATGACCACTCCCATAAGTAAGTGTCTCTAACTTGGTATCTATATTTACGTTATGATTGAATAAACATGATTAGGTTCTATATTTTGACCCATGTTTATAGATATAATCAACATGTGGTATCAGAGCGATGTTGATTATATCAATTCAATTATTGAATCGATATGTTCCCTTGATTTCTATAATGGTTTTTATCTAATTTGCGATTTCATAATCTTCAAAGAAACAGAACAAAATTTTGTGATTTTGTTGAAGAAAGCATATTAGATAAATTAAAAGATACTAACTATCGAAGTTGAAGCGGCGGGCATTACGTGGTGTTGAGTTTAATCCAGCCTTTCTTATGGGGCAATTCCTAAAAACAATAAAACTATAAATTTTTCAATGGGTTTTATTGTTTAACAAATTTATTTGGAATAAGTGGTTATTATTTGCAAACCATATAATCATTCAGCATGAAATAAACCAATAATAAAGTAATGCTTTATATTAATTAGAACTGGCCATTATTTTTATTTCATAATATAAATTGCCATGAAGATAATTTATTAAGCTTTTTTGAGGCTTTTATTGCATACTTGGCATACTTTTGGAGCTTCGAACAATATGGCATCATGAACCAAAACAAAACAATTCACTATTTTGTTTTGTATTCTTATCATTATTATTTGTAGTTAATGGGGAAATAATTTAGTGATTAAAAAAGATATCACTAATCGCATATATTTATGTTATGTCAATTTATGTCACATATTATACGGAATTAATTTATTTTTTGTATAGGTTATTTGAAATATATAGAGTAACTCAATTATATTTTAAGCTTCCGCATGTGATATGTTTTGTATAAATTATTTTGCATAAACTTTTCACATAACGTTTATACGAAATGTATACCTTTCACATGCCTTACTTCACCTTTTGGAAGCCTTATTTTATTTGGTTTTGTATGACCATAACTTGCGAATGACCCAAATTTAATTTATGTCATTTTATGTTATTATGTGTATTGCTGGATAATGAACCCAACAACTAATTGTTTGATGATACACATAATAAATTATTAGCATAATGTATATAAATATTTCATTTCTGGCCCAAAGGTGTTATGTTATATTTATGTGTTTTACCTTATTATTTATGTATGTTCATCATGATACATGAATTTTGGTCAAAGCCAAAGCGAAGCCAAATTTCATGTAGAACATTAAGACAGTCTATATTTATGTGTGTTCATAACATTTGAATTTTGGTCAAAGCGAAGCCAGAGTTCATGTAGAACACTAAAGACGGTCTATTATTTATATTGTTCATTATGCCTGAAATTTGGTCAAAGCCAAAGTTCAGGCAGAACATTAAGTTGGTTTTTATTTACGTATGTTCAAAATACATGAATTTTGGTCAAAGCCAAAGCGAAACCAAAGTTCTTGTAGAGCAATAAGTCAGTCTATTATGTATATTCATAATGCATAAATTTTGGTCAAAGCCAAAACGAAGCCAAATTTATTTAGAACATCAAGACAATCTGTTATTTATGTACGTTCATAATGTCTGAATTTTGGTTAAAGACAAAGCGAAGCCAAAATTTAGGAAGAACCTTAAATTAGTCTGTTATTTTGGTGTTATAGTATACTATATCTTCAATATAACAATTTGTGTCTGCCTTACTTGATCACCCCATAATATAATCACTTCAAGTTCTGTAACACCCCGTGTTTCGAAAGTCAAAGTCAAAGTCAAGATTGAAGTCAAAGGGAGACAAGATTGCTAATTGCGATCTGTCACTCCTTGCTCAATTCCTGTTTTGACTTCTTTGACTCATAGATAGTCTATTTTATGCGTTATGTTAGTTGTATTATGTGGAGTACTTATTAATAATCGAGGTTTATTTGACATTTGCATATTTTATCGCTTTATCGCTATCGCATTTGCACTCGCAACTCGAATTACACGTTCTGGATATTGTTATACGTGTGTGTGTCTTATGTGTTACTTGTGCATGTTTATTTATGTTATGTTGTGGTGATCAACCAAAACGCAATCGAAACTCAATCGCAAACGCTAAACGAATACGAAATAAGGATGATTGTATGTTGATATAGTAGTTGGGATTAAAAGTAATTTGACTAGGAAACTCTATCGCATCGCAATCGAAGCGGAAAAACTCGTCGCACCAAACACTCGAACCAAGTGACTGATCGACCAAGTGACCAGCCAATCGACCAGCAGTTCGATCGAGGTGCCGCTCGATCGGCCAGCCACTCGATCGGGCTGCCACTCGATCGGCCATCCCTTTCCACTTTGGGAAACCCTATAAATACCCCCTGTCACCATCAAACTTAACGCTTTTGCACACTCCTGTCCGACCAGTGTTCCAAACCCACTTTTCCTTCGATTTCTCTCGATTCCGGTAAGATTTCAACCTAAATCTTGTACTTTCTTAATCTACACGCACTCCTACACCTTTCTATCTTTTGAATCTTAACTTTTAACCATGAAATCACTAGATTTGAGATGTTCTAGGATGATGTCATCATGGTGTTCTTGAGAACTTCATGTTTTGACTTCAATCCACCAAGAACAACTTAGATCTGAACGGTTTCCACACAAATAAACAAAGATCTTTCACAGATCTAAACATATTCACGGTGAAAAGGATTGAAAGATGGTTTCAAACTTTCTTTCAACACTTTTACACTCAATGCACTCAAAACCGATAGAATCGGAGCTTGTTCTAACCTTCTACTCAATTTTGTGATTGTGTTGGTTCAAAATCTGGATTCTATCCACGAGACTACCGATTTCGGGTTAAACATGGAACACCGTCTTGAACAGTTAGCTGGTTGGATTTGGGTGATTCCTGTCCGATCAGGGGTACCAAGTATTGACAAGGTTTCTGTTGCTTAACACGTTATCAAAACGTCTCGATAAAATGACAAACAATCAAAACAACCAAGTGTAAGACGAACGGAACGACCAGGATGGAATGCCGTCCTATCGGACTACCGTCCGATCGGACGGTCATCCGATCGGGTTGTCACCCGATCGAGTTGCACCTTGGCCTCACACTTAACTTTTATTTTCAAAACTTTGAAGGATAAACACTGAACGAAGTGCTGCCCGATCGGATTACCACCCGAACGGACTACCACTTGACCATGTAATGATCAGACTCCAATACTTCAATAATTTTCAACATGATTCAATAACAACGGATTGCAACCCGAACGGACTACCATCCGATCGAGTGACAAACTGCTGTGAATTTGTTCTCACTAAAGTATTCAACCAATCGGGTTGTCATCCGATCGAACGTCCGTCCGATCGACCGACCTGAAAGGTAGAGATACTTCTGTGTTTTCAAATGCTACAACAAAAACTTCAAAAGTCAAACCATCATACACAAACACATCCTTCCCAAGGGAAGAAACAATCCACTCGAAAGGTCACCCGATCGGATGACCATCCGAGCGGACTATCACTCGAATGATCGGCTGTCGGATCGGGCTACCATCCGATCGAACTGCTGTTCGTCCCACTGTGTCTTGTATCATTTTACGCGTCGCTTAACGTTATGCTATCGATCTGTTTAGGCTAACCTTACTCTCTAGCGCTCCATTCAATCCACCAATTGCTGTGAGTATTCTCGATCCCTTTTTGCTGTACGCACTTTTGGGTGTTACATACATTACATATTCTAAATCACATCAAACACACTACGCAATACTTTAATCGCTAACCAATTACCGTATGTTATACGTGACTTAATGAATGCTTGTTTGTTATGTTTACACATGGAATGCTGTCTACCTGCCTTAGCAACGATAGTACTATTTGTTTGGACTCAGCACCTGTTCACTCAGGGGTTGTTAAGGACAATTTGTTACATGGCTCACAGTGGTGAGTGTGTATTACGAACTGCCTTGGGCAGTCAACTCGCAACCATTGGTATCGATAGGTTCATGTTGATAACTAACATGCCACATTTTACACTGTGTACGTGATGGTTATGCGTAACTATTTCGAACTCTATTATGTCTATTAAACTTGTATGCTCACCTTTACACTATGTGTATTGACCTTTACTTTAACGTATGTGATAGGTGCTTAGGATGCTTATTTGCTTAGCTTGCTGTGAAATCGAGGCTAGGAAAGACCTAGGTCAACAATAAACAATTGTCTGTAATAAAAATTTGAGTTGTCGGAACAGAACAATTTGACTAGATCTTTTCTGTAATAATTGTATTATCTTTTATGACATGGTATGGGACATGTTGCATTAAATAACTGGTAAATATGTTTGTTATGGAAACTTCTGGACAATCTGTTTCGCACATTGCCATGCCCCGATGTTTCCGCCATCGGTTGGGGTGTGACAGATTGGTATCAGAGCCATAACTATAGGGAATTAGGCAAGACTCGACCTAGTCCGGGTCGATGTTTTAGAAATGACCTAGTCTATAGTTAGGAACCAATAGACTGACTTGTGCATATCCGGTAGGGATTATGTACGAGCTTACTGCTATTTCTCGCCTACGTTGCACTATCACTGCACTTTAGTTTTCAAAGAATGGACAAGCGATTAGGCCGAGATTAGGTGTGAAAACCGCAACCTCTTGACCAAATTACTTGTTCGCCTCGCATTTTCATATATAAACACTAGAATTTGCGTTGAACCAGGAGTGAAATCCATACTTCGACGCATAATTCTCTTTTATTTTATCAAGATAGGAACGACGTTGTTAAGATAGGGGTGAAACCCGAACCTTGATGTAACAACTGTCAATAAAACCCGTAATTAGGATAATAATTATCCAATAAGAAAACTCTAATTAAGACACCCAAGTAATTTGGCATAAACCCTGAAATTTCCGGAATAATCGGAATCAGGATCAGGGCCCCTAAAACTCGAGGGGGGCAAACCCTAATTGATAATTATCTTAATTAATTCGTTGCTAGATGCTGATTGGTTGAAAGTGTTGATTCACCAAGGCTATAACCGAACTCAGCTAGGCTAGGAAGTAGGCCGAAACCTTTACGGACTGTAAAGGGTTAGCCTTACGGACCGTAAGCAGACCGGGTTCCCTTACGGACCGTAAGGGGTTAGTCATACGGTCCATAAGCGTGTCAAAATTTCTGCTATAAATAGCCGACCTTGGCATGTAAACTGAGGTGTTAAAACGTCGATCAGATACTGTCTGTACGTCGTGTTATACTACAATCAGTTCACAACACACACACGATCATGAAACGCTGCCACAATCAGGGTAATAACTCGATCGCTATTACGATTCAACGTCCGATCGATTATAACTATCCAACGATAGTCCGGGTGCTGCTCAATTGAGCTTGTACTTTGATTATTCGTCGTGATTTCGACTTGAATATTAGAGTGCTGTTCGAATTCGGACTATGCTCTGTTATTCGTTGTGAATCCGATTGAATTATCGAGTATTGCACTGATTAATCGTTGTGAGGGTTTAATCTCGTGAATTGACGTAACTGCTGTATTAGTTACTAACCTGTCTGTGTGTGCATTGTGTTAAACTAGGTGTAATCAAGGCTAATCAGTAGGCTTATCTATTGCTCGTTAATCTGCAATGTGAGTCATTCTTCTTTTTTTTAAACTGTTTTCTCACAGTTTGTGAGTAAGTATTACAAAACTCCAAGTTATTTTCAAGGTTATAATTACAGGGATTAAGTCTTTGTAATCACCAAATTACAGTCGGTATGTGGGGTATTGTGCACATTACTATTGTTATTACTCTAGGTGAGTGAGCCGTCACTATTGGGGCGACGGGACCAAATAGTGGTATGACCACAGTCACAGATCCGGTCGAGTGACAAATACCTATTCTTGATAATTAGACCTGGCAAACGGGTCGGGTCATGGGTCAAAACGGGTTCGGGTCAAAACGGGTTCGGGTCAAAACGGGTTCGGGTCAAAACGGGTCAATTATAAAAAAGGGTTGTTTTGGTTCGGGTCGAAACGGGTCCGGGTCAGAACGGGTCCGGGTCAGAATGGGTTTCGGGTCGGGTCGGGTCCGGGTCAGAACGGGTTTCGGGTCGGGTCGGGTCAGTTTTTTTTTTTTTCGGTTCCTGAAGTTTTTTTTGCGCCTGCTGTTCCAATGCTTTAAAAAAAAAGCTAGTAAACAAACACATATTTTTGTAAAGAACAAACAGACGATTGGGAAGACTTGTTCGTTTAAGCGTTCATGTACATAGCACTTAAATGAACGAATGCAAAGCGTCAAAGCCGATTTATATTCAGAATCAATGAGCTGCCAACCATAAATGTGAGTCGTCTATAAAAACTTTTCTTATCGACTTGCACCAAGGCAGCTCCATTATCAGTCAAAAAGATTATTTAGGAAAATTTAAGATTAAAGGGCCCATAAAACATACATGACTACACCTTCATATATTCAGCCAATTCAAAATTACATTCACTAGCAATAGCAACCAGTTGAACAAATTTCACAAGATAAGCTGCAAAAAGTATATGCAAACTATTTTTTGGGCCCAAGTGAACACACTTAAACAACAGTTTTAACGATCCTGAACCTTACTGTCACCAAAAAAAATACCTACTTTTGATTGAGATTGCAAAAAGGAAACTATTTTGGACCAAAAAATGCAAAAAAAAAAAAAATTAACTACTCAAACCACACTGCATAGCCACATGGTGAGGATGATATTCCGCTTTACAACCTAGCCCGTTAAGCTCACAAGGCGCTATAAAACGAACGAAAGACTGCAAATCATCACAATTGAAAAGATGATACGCCAACGAAGAAGCATTTGATTAATGTAACTAATACAATTGAATATCAAACTGAGTGTGGTGTTTACAAATAGGCTCCGATTGAATATCAAATTGATTTGAGAAATCATAACTTTACAATTGAAAAGATGATACACCAAGAAAATTGGTATTACGATTATCCAATTTCCCCCAAAATATCATCACCATAACTCGAACCCTAACCCTAAAAAAACCTTGTTCCAGCAAATTCCACCATTATCAAGATAAATCGGACCACAGGGAATGAAGAAAGCAAACCGTGGATGTGAAAGAGAAGGAATTAGAGGAGTTAAGATTGGAGAATCATCGGCTTTGAGATCTACTCCAACAGAAATATCAGAATCACCTAGCTTGTTGGAGGATTGTCTTGATGTATGTATTTTATCATCATCAATTCATCATGCATGCTAGATCCGGTGAGAATAGCGAAGAAGAGAAGCAGCGTCATCAAGAGATCGACCCGTTATCAGAAAACCTAGATGACCCGTTCTGACCCGTTCTTTATAAATTTCCAACCCAACTTCACCCGTCATAAATATCCTCTGTTTTCAAATTGACCCAGTCTGACCCTTTAACTTGTATTACTTCACCCAAAACCACCCATAATAGTATAAAAAAACACCCAGAATGACCCATACTAATACCTTTGGGTCAAGATTGCCCCCTATTGATAATTGGTTGATAAAAACATTGTAATTCCCCTTAATACTGTAATTTATAACTAACGGGTCGTTTTAGAAAACAGAATGATTCACTCAGTATTTCCCCGCTGACAAAACCTTTTTCAAACATGTTTCAGGTGATCTGTGTGATCCAGGAAAAGTGCAGTAAAGCACTACAAGCTCAGAGAAGTGGCTCAGTGTGAATAAATCAATAAAACATGTTTTGGAAAAATAAAGATTTCTGTGTAAAATCAACTTATTGTAAATTATGGGGTTTATCCCTTAAACTTTGTGTAATATATTAAACGAGATTTTTTTTACGGTGAAAGGATCCTGTAATAAAAGACTTCCGCTGTCGCGTAAAAATACCACGGGTACCACTGGAACTGCTCGCAGCCCCCGACTCCGTCCAGGGTGGGTCGGGAGCCGTGACAGAGAAGGTGGTATCAGAGCCAATAATTAATAACTATTGAGCCACTGATCGAGCCGCTGATTAAGCCTAATACTAGATTAAGTATTTTACAAAATACTTAATTCTACTAGTTGTTATTCTGTGATTATATGTTTTATTAACTGATTATTTGTTAGTTACAGTATGGGTAAACAAAAGCTGTCTGCTATCTACCACAAACTAGATGTTGCATCTTCTTCTAAAAACCCAGTAAACCTAGAAGAGGGAATCTTTGTCCGCAAGGCAAACTATGAGAATCCTCTTTCCCCAGAGAAAAGGGATTCGATACTTAAAAAGAGTCAGGAGAAAAAGAAACCCCGAACCAAGAGAATTAGGTTTAACCCAGAAGTCCAAGAATTGGGTAATAGTGCACCTTGGGAAGATAAAATAGACGGGAAATGGGAAATCTCTATATGCTAGCTACTGTAGCAGAAAATACCAACCTCTAAATTTCCAATAAATCGAGTCTAGTAAGAAAAGTCACTATCCAGTAAATAAATAAAACCCCAGTGTGTTTATTTCTGTTGTCTTCTGTATAAATTAGTATGCAATAAAACTTTAGTGTTTGTTTGTTAAACTTTGTTCCAAAGTTTTAACATTGCATTCTTGTATTTTGCATATATACTATGCAGCATGAGTGAGATATCAGAAGCATTTCAGAATCTCAACTTATATCCAGTGCCTATCGAAGTCTCTTACGACTTTACTGGTTACATCGCTGACATAGAAGAACCTGTGGAATTCCAAGCTCCACCGCTGGAAAAAGCCAAACCTAAAAAGAAGAGAAGATACGTAGGGTGGAGGAAAGTACACCGTAGGAAACCAGCTACTAGGAGACTCCCTAAAATAGAAAATCCTGTGAGCGTGAGCAAGGGAAAGGAAATAGAAACTGGAGAAAGTTCGAAACCCCCAGAAAAGGAAATAGGAATAGATCTTAAGCAAAAGGGAATAGAGATTGGCGAAAGTTCTAAACAACCAGAAGAAATTACGTTTCAAGACGAAATAGACCGTCTCTTAGAAAACTGTGAGGTCATAAGCCCAATCCACACTAATTTGTACCCTTACCCGGCTACAGTCCAATTTCCCTTAAACGTAGCACCAGCTATTCCTGAACCTTTAATCCACACCCGACCACTAGGAGAACTGGAGGAATGGTGGACAAACGACTGGCAATTCCAAAATATAGTCAATAGTCCTTATAGTTTCCTTCACAATTCGATCCAGAACCAATCCCGAATCCTCCCATGAGTAATGAAAACCTGGCTGAACTCCGTCAGTTCGGTGAAGAACTGATAAGTACGGGTAATAGGATTAGAGAAATGGGAGAGCATCTAACTTGGAAGTACGATGAGAGGGAACATCGTTACTAGAACTGTCAGTTAAACCACAGGAAGCCGTATTGTATAATAGTGTAAATAAGTAACTTAAAACTTTGTAAAATGGGCAATAAAACTCTGTAAGATACGGTGTGTATATATGCATATACAATATACAATAACAAAAATGAAAGTCAAGAAATCGACAATTTTGGTTATGCTTGTATGTTGTAATAAATTATGTGTTTATCTGTGCTAATTTTGTTATTAATAAGTTAGACACTAATAATTCCTACTAATTAGCAGATGGAAAACGCTAACAATGAACCAATTAATGAAGTAAATCAATCTGAGCAAGAACAGGAAGATCAATATATAACTCGACAAGATATCGAGCACTTTATCGCCCAAGGGATAGCCCATGCTATTCCAGCAATTGTGGCTGCTGTTCATAAACCTGCCGAACCACAACAATTAAATCCTAGTAAACATACTCTGGAAGATAACGGCAGTAACAGCACAAATGGAGGCGGCAATCATAACGACCATGATCCGCAACAAGTCCCACTTCTAAAAAGAATAAAAGCTGCAACACCTGGTTGCACTTACAAAGAGTTTCTTGCTTGCAAACCCACTGAATTTGCAGGTAACGAAGGGGCAACTGCAACACTGCGTTGGTTAGAGAAAACCGAAGCAGTGATTGCAATAAGCAAATGTGCCGAAGAGGATCAGGTGATGTATGCATCAAATCTGTTCAAAGAAGGAGCGCTAGAATGGTGGAATACGGTCCTCCAGGCAAAAGGAAGAAGGATAGCCTATGTCATGAGTTGGGAAGAATTTAAGAGTCTTGTAGAAAGAAAATTCTGTCCCGAATATGAAAAAGACCAAATGGCAAACAAATTCCTAAGTCACCGTATGACAGGGGTAGATTGCCGGGGCTATACTTCGACATTCTTTGAATACGCAAGGGTGGTGCCAACACTGGCTTCGCCAGAACCGGTACTTATTTCTCGTTACATCTGGGGGTTAATTAGTGAAATCCGAAACATCGTTAAAGCTGCGAGACCTCGTACTATTGACGATGCTGTAGAATTAGCTAATACCCTGACAGATGAATTGGTACGCACAAGAGAAGAAGATCGTAAGAAGGAATTGGCCCAAAAGATTACCCAAGGATTTCGTGTGGGTAATACCAAGAAAAGAGGAACGGGGCAATCCTCATCACCTCCCTTCTGCAAAACTTGCAAAAAGAAGCATTATGGACAATGCAACATGGTTTGCAATTTTTGCAAGACCAAAGGACATCGGGAAGAAGACTGCAGGAAGAAAACCAGAATTTGCTATAATTGCAGAGAAAGGGGACATTTCCAATTCGAATGTCCTAAATTAGCTAAACCTATAGCCAACCAAGCCAAACCAGCTGAAGGAACAACAAAGAGAAATGCGCGGGCATTCCAGCTGACCACTCAAGAGGCTGAACTCATTCCAGATGTAATAGCTGGTACGTTCCTAGTACATGATGTGTTTGCAAAAGTATTATTTGACTCTGGTGCGAACCAAAGTTTTATCAATACTTCATTTTGTCAAGATCTTAAGCTACCTTTAACCACTCTTAGGCAAATCTTCGCAGTCGAAACCGCAGAAGGAAATTCTGTAAAAATAGATAAAGTCTGGCAAGAAGGAAAAATAGAATTATTAGGCCATAAGTTTTCTGTAAATCTGTTACCAATGAATTTAGCCGGATTTGATGTAGTGTTAGGAATGGATTGGTTAATAGCCAACCATGCACGAATCCTATGTGATAAAAATGCCGTAGAAATTCAAACCCCTTCAGGAGAGGTAATTTTAATTACTGGAGATAAACCCCGAAAGCCACTGAAGTTCATTTCTGTAATGAAATTGGCCAGTTATTCGAGAAAGCAGGAAATGGTGTACATGATTTCAGTAAACATTAAAACTAAGGATAAAGAACTTCAGAACATTCCGGTAGTGTCAGAATACCCAGACGTTTTTCCAGAAGAATTACCTGGATTACCACCTGATAGAGAAGTAGAGTTTAGAATTCATTTAATTCCAGGTACTGCACCCATAGCTAAAGCACCATATAGATTAGCACCTACCGAAATGCTAGAATTGAAAAAGCAATTAGATGAATTATTAAGCAAAGGATTCATACAACCTAGTTCATCCCCTTGGGGTGCACCAGTGTTGTTTGTGAAAAAGAAAGATGGATCAATGAGAATGTGTATCGATTATAGGGAATTGAATAAGGTTACGATTAAGAATCGATACCCATTACCTAGGATTGATGATCTTTTTGATCAATTACAAGGAGCTAGGTACTTCTCAAAGATAGATTTAAGATCCGGATACCATCAGTTGAAAGTACAAAAAGAAGACATACCTAAAACTGCTTTCAGAACTAGGTATGGTCATTATGAGTTTACAGTCATGCCCTTTGGGTTAACGAATGCCCCAGCAGCATTCATGGACATGATGAATCGAATCTGTAAACCATACTTGGATAAATTTGTAATTGTTTTCATCGACGATATACTTATTTACTCCAAAAGCCAAAAAGAACATTGTGAGCATTTACACGTTCTCTTAACTTTGTTAAGAAAAGAAAGGCTTTATGCCAAATTCTCGAAATGTGAATTTTGGCTGCAAGAAGTACAATTCTTAGGACATGTGGTAAATCACGAAGGTATCCATGTAGATCCTGCTAAGATAGAAGCAATTACTAAATGGAAAGTTCCACAAACAGCAATGGAGATAAGAAGTTTTCTAGGCTTAGCTGGATACTATAGACGATTTATCAAAGATTTTTCTAAGATAGCCGTACCTTTAACCAAGTTAACCTGTAAAGCTGCTAAGTTTGAATGGGGACCTAGACAAGAAGAAGCCTTTAAGATTTTAAAGCATAGGTTGACAAATGCACCAATCTTAGCTTTACCCGAAGGAACAGAAGACTTTGAAGTATATTGTGATGCTTCAAAATTAGGATATGGATGTGTGTTGATGCAACGCAAGAAGGTAATTGCGTATGCTTCTAGGCAATTGAAAAAGCACGAAGAGAACTATACAACTCATGATCTAGAATTAGGAGCCATAATCTTTGCCCTTAAGATCTGGAGACATTATCTGTATGGAAGTAAGTTTACTGTCTATACAGATCATAAAAGTTTAAAATATATATTTGGGCAAAAAGAATTAAACATGAGGCAAAGAAGATGGATGGAGATGCTGAGCGATTACGACTGTGATATTCAATATCACGAAGGAAAGGCAAATGTAGTTGCAGATGCCTTAAGTCGTAAATACTATGAAAAACAGAAACGAGTCCGTGCTCTGAGGTTGAATCTACAAGTAGATTTAATGTCACAAATCAAAGAAGTTCAGAAAACAGCAATCAAAGATGATGCTGAAGGAATGAAAGGATACCTAAAAGAACTAGAACAAGGAGATGATGGAATTTGGAAATTCCATAAGAGACAAATTTGGGTACCTAAGCAAGGAGAGTTAAGAGATAAGATCTTAGAAGAAGCTCATAAATCTAGGTATACCATGCACACAGGAAACAATAAGATGTACCAAGATTTAAGAAATAATTTCTGGTGGATAGGAATGAAAAAGGATATAGCCGAATACGTATCCAAGTGTTTAACTTGTTCACAAGTTAAGGCGGAACACCAGAAACCTTCAGGATTACTTCAACAACTAGAAATGCCTGTATGGAAATGGGAACTCATAACAATGGATTTTGTTACTAAGTTACCCAAAACCAAAAGAGGTAATGATGCAATTTGGGTAATTGTAGACCGATTAACCAAATCAGCTCATTTCTTACCAATGAAAGAAACCTTTAGCATGGAAAGGTTAGCGCAACTGTACGTGGACGAAGTAGTATCCCTACATGGAGTCCCACTCTCCATTGTATCAGATAGAGATAGTCGATTTACTTCTCATTTCTGGAAAAGTTTTCAGAAAGCAATGGGAACTCGACTAAATCTAAGTACTGCATATCATCCACAAACAGACGGACAGAGTGAAAGGACAATCCAAACGTTAGAAGACATGCTTCGAGCATGTGTAATTGACTTTGGTGGTAATTGGGATAGCCATTTTCCATTAATAGAATTCTCCTATAACAATAGTTACCATTCAAGCATCGAAGCTGCACCATTCGAAGCACTGTATGGACGCAAATGTAGAACTCCAGTATGCTGGGCAGAAATCGGAGAAAGTCAATTATCAGGTCCTGAAATTGTACAAGAAACTACTGACAAGATAACCCAGATCAAGGAAAGACTGAAAACAGCTCGAGATCGTCAGAAGAGCTATGCAGATAATCGTCGCAAACCTTTAGAATTTCAAGTCGGAAATAAAGTACTTTTAAAAGTTTCTCCTTGGAAAGGTATAGTACGATTCGGTAAGAAGGGAAAGCTGAGTCCGAGGTACGTTGGACCATTCCCTGTGATTCAACGAATATGACCAGTAGCTTATCGTTTACAACTACCAGAAGAATTAGCCGGAGTACATGATGTATTTCATGTATCCAATCTCAAGAAATGTTTATCAGATGAATCCCTGGTAGTCCCTCTTCAGGAAGTAGAGGTAAATGAAAAGTTGAAATTCGTAGAGAAACCATTAGAAATTGAAGATCGAAAGGTCAAATTCCTCAAGCATAAAAGACTGGTATTGGTCAAAGTCAAGTGGAATTCTAAGAGAGGACCAAAATACACTTGGGAGCTGGAATCAGAAATGAAGCGAAAATATCCTCATCTATTCCTGTAAATCTCGAGGACGAGATTTTTCTTAAGGTGGGGAGGATGTAACAACTGTCAATAAAACCCGTAATTAGGATAATAATTATCCAATAAGAAAACTCTAATTAAGACACCCAAGTAATTTGGCATAAACCCTGAAATTTCCGGAATAATCGGAATCAGGATCAGGGCCCCTAAAACTCGAGGGGGGCAAACCCTAATTGATAATTATCTTAATTAATTCGTTGCTAGATGCTGATTGGTTGAAAGTGTTGATTCACCAAGGCTATAACCGAACTCAGCTAGGCTAGGAAGTAGGCCGAAACCTTTACGGACTGTAAAGGGTTAGCCTTACGGACCGTAAGCAGACCGGGTTCCCTTACGGACCGTAAGGGGTTAGTCATACGGTCCATAAGCGTGTCAAAATTTCTGCTATAAATAGCCGACCTTGGCATGTAAACTGAGGTGTTAAAACGTCGATCAGATACTGTCTGTACGTCGTGTTATACTACAATCAGTTCACAACACACACACGATCACGAAACGCTGCCACAATCAGGGTAATAACTCGATCGCTATTACGATTCAACGTCCGATCGATTATAACTATCCAACGATAGTCCGGGTGCTGCTCAATTGAGCTTGTACTTTGATTATTCGTCGTGATTTCGACTTGAATATTAGAGTGCTGTTCGAATTCGGACTATGCTCTGTTATTCGTTGTGAATCCGATTGAATTATCGAGTATTGCACTGATTAATCGTTGTGAGGGTTTAATCTCGTGAATTGACGTAACTGCTGTATTAGTTACTAACCTGTCTGTGTGTGCATTGTGTTAAACTAGGTGTAATCAAGGCTAATCAGTAGGCTTATCTATTGCTCGTTAATCTGCAATGTGAGTCATTCTTCTTTTTTTAAACTATTTTCTCACAGTTTGTGAGTAAGTATTACAAAACTCCAAGTTATTTTCAAGGTTATAATTACAGGGATTAAGTCTTTGTAATCACCAAATTACAGTCGGTATGTGGGGTATTGTGCACATTACTATTGTTATTACTCTAGGTGAGTGAGCCGTCACTATTGGGGCGACGGGACCCAATAGTGGTATGACCACAGTCACAGATCCGGTCAAGTGACAAATACCTATTTTTGATAATTGGTTGATAAAAACATTGTAATTCCCCTTAATACTGTAATTTATAACTAACGGGTCGTTTTAGAAAACAGAATGATTCACTCAGTATTTCCCCGCTGACAAAACCTTTTTCAAACATGTTTCAGGTGATCTGTGTGATCCAGGAAAAGTGCAGTAAAGCACTACAAGCTCAGAGAAGTGGCTCAGTGTGAATAAATCAATAAAACATGTTTTGGAAAAATAAAGATTTCTGTGTAAAATCAACTTATTGTAAATTATGGGGTTTATCCCTTAAACTTTGTGTAATATATTAAACGAGATTTTTTTTACGGTGAAAGGATCCTGTAATAAAAGACTTCCGCTGTCGCGTAAAAATACCACGGGTACCACTGGAACTGCTCGCAGCCCCCGACTCCGTCCAGGGTGGGTCGGGAGCCGTGACACTTGACGACTTGTTCCGGCCTTTACTTGGTTTTACAAAACTCTCACCATAGTCTCGACAGACTCCAACGACTTGAAGTCACGATATGACTGAAAGGATGCGTGCCGATCGCCCAGATTCGAGGCGAGAGCACAGTCCCGAAGGCCAAAGTGTGCACCAAGAGTCCTTGAGAATAGTCGAATCGCTTTGGTTAGTCAACGTCTATATAGCCGCAAACAATCTATTTCTCGATTTTTATGTGTTTCGATTCTGAGCTCGCTACTGCCGACTCTGATATTTGTCGATTTTATGTGGATTTTATGTGTTTTATGTGACTTTATCTGTTTATGTGTTATGATTTTTGGTGAATTATTCGATTTTCGCTATCTGCTTTGATCGACACACACGACTCGCACTGCACTCTATGTGAAAACGCTGACAAATCGCTACTAGATGAGGAACCACTGAACGCTATGTTGCTTGCTATATATTATTCGCTTATGCTAACTACTCGATATAATATCGCGATCGCTATTCTCGAACGCTCACGGACTTTGAATGATAGGTTTCTGTATTCTGACTGCCTCTTGCGATCACATGCGTGTGTGCTTCTGTGTTTTTGTGCCTTACGTGCTTATGTGCTTCTGTATCTTTGTGCCTTACGTGCTTATGTGCTTCTGTGCTTATGTGACTATGTGATTATGCGCCTATGTGATTACGTGATTATGCGTGTTCCTGAACTTTAGTAGTATTAGACGTGTGAGGTGAGATTCGATAATACTATGTCTGAGACCCAAGACAATGTCTGTTGCAGACAATGTCAACTGGACCATCATCTGGACCCCATCACCCACGAATCACTCGCCAAGAACAGAGAGACAAACGCCTTGCTACTCTCATCGCTAAGCAAGTGGCATAGGCAGTTCCTCAGATCGTGAGTGAAATATACGAGAACGTGAGCAAATCCTCTGAGGAGTCCAGAACCGAAGCTCCTAAAGCTGCTCCCAAGACTGCTTTCAGCTTCAAGCAGTTTAAAGCCGTCCAAAGGAATTTACTGGCGAAGATGGCCCAACGGCTATGTTTCAATGGTTTGATTCCGTCGAAGTCACTCTGCGCCAGAGTGGATGTCCTGAGAATCTCCGTACTCTAAACGCTATCAGCGTCTTCCAGTCCCGCACACTAGATTGGTGGACGGCCGAGAGAAACAAACGCGGAAATGACGCAGCCTATGAGCTGACGTGAGAAGAGCTGAAGGCCATTATGATGGATGAATTCTGCCCTCCCCATGAATGCCAAAAGCTGGAGGACGAATTCTGGCATATCTAGAAGAAGGATGGAGAGAACGCAGCTCTGACTGCTCGCTTTAAGCAGCTCAGTATCATCTGTCCCGATCAAGTGAAGACGCCCGAGATGACCATCAAGAAGTACATTCGAGCCCTACCAGACTGTGTTGCGGATTTTGTGCATGCTGCAAAACCAGCAACAATCGAAGAGACCTACCTGTTTGCTGCTGAAATCAACGACAAGCGCGTCAAAGCTGGTTTTTGGGATAAAGCTTCGAAGAACCTACATCAAGCTACCACCGCTCCAACTACCGACACCACCGCCGCCATCAATCATCGAAAGCCTCTCGCCGCAAGAAGAAGAACAACAACAACATCTCCAGCAACAAGAACTGTGCTGTCACTACCACTGCTGCTCCACTTCAAACTTTACCGGCCCAGCAGCAATCACAGCACCGACCAGTTCTAGTTATCTATGCACCACCAGCAAAGCGTGCATACACTGGTCCCCACCCTGCCTGCCTAACATGTACCTATCATCACCCGTTGGGTATTTCTTGCCGATTTTGTGTGCACTACAACATGTACGACCACTTTACCGCCAATTGTGGTACTGGTCCCCGACAAGCACCAGCTCAAGCCACTGCTCATCAAGCTCTACTTCCAGCCCCACAAGGCCAACAAGTGGCTCAGGCACCCGCGGTCAATGCCAGAGTCTGCTTCGCGTGTGGTGATCCCAACCACTTCGCGAACATGTGTCCGAACAGGGTTGTGAAACAAGAGCCCCAGCAGCAGCAGCCTCAGCAGTAGCAACAGCCTCAGCAGCAGCAGCAGCAAGCCGCCCGCGCCAGAACTTTCAACATCAATGTGCGCCAAGCCCAGGCTGACAACAATGTGGTCAATGGTACGTTCCTTGTGAATGGTATTTATGCTTCGTGTTTGTTTGATACTTGAGCCGATAACTGCTTTGTGTCATTTGAATTCGAGAAGCTCCTTAGTCGTAAGCGCTCCCAACTCCCCTCGATGTTCGATGTCGAAGTCGCCATCGGAAGAACTGTCACCGTTGATTCTGTTCTTCGTGATTGCACTCTTGAGCTCAACAATCACATCTTCCCAATTGACCTTATCCCGATGCAAATCGGAAGTTTTGACGTCATAGTAGGCATGGACTTTCTTCGTGAAAACCATGTTGAAGTTGTGTGCTTCTATAAGATGATTCGATTCTCACTCCGAATGGTGATGTATTGTGTGTTTATGGCAAAACTGCTTCGAAAGGTCTCAAGCTCATGTCATGTGCTCAAGCTAGCAAGTATCTCCGCAAGGAATACAGAGCTTTCTTGGCAAACATTGTAGTAGCGGAGAAGGAAAAGAAAGGTAATCCTAGTTTGAACGATGTTCCAGTGGTTCGAGAATTTCCGAATGTATTTCCTGATGATCTTCCTGGACTACCGCCAAGTCGTGATATCGACTTTCGTATCGACCTCATTCCTAGAGTAAACCCTATCGCTAGAGCTCCTTATCGACTCGCTCCGTCCGAAATGCGTGAACTCGCGAGTCAACTCCAGGAATTACTTGATAAAGGCTTCATTCGCCCGAGCACCTCTCCATGGGGTGCACCAGTCCTTTTCGGCAAAAAGAAGGATGGGTCGTTTCGGATGTGCATCGACTATCGGGAATTGAATAAATTGACAATCAAGAATCGCTATCCCCTGCCTCGCATCGACGATTTGTTTGATCAGCTACAAGGTGCTACATGTTTCTCCAAGATCGATCTACGCTCAGGCTATCACCAGTTACGTATTCAAGAGGAAGATATACCCAAAACCGCTTTACGCACTCGATACGACCACTATAAGTTCATTGTTATGCCTTTTGGTTTAACCAACGCACCCACGGTCTTCATGGATCTGATGAATCGCGTGTGTAAACCTTATCTCGACCGCTTCGTCATCGTGTTCATCGATGATGTCTCGATCTATTCCAAGTCGAAAGCCGAACACGCGCAACATCTACGTTTGGTACTCGAACTACTCCAAGGGAATCGACTCTATGCCAAGTTCTCCAAGTGCGAATTTTGGCTGGAGGAGGTTCAATTCCTCGGTCACATTGTCAATAGTCAAGGTATTCACGTTGATCCGGCGAAGATTGAAGCAATTAAGAGTTGGATTACACCTAAGAACCCGTCTGAAGTCCGTTCTTTTCTTGGACTAGCGGGCTATTATCGCCGATTTATCGAAGGATTCTCAAAAATCGTTGTGCCGCTTACCGCTCTCATGCATAAAGACAAGCCTTTTGTTTGGGGAACTGAACAAGAGTCTGCTTTCCAAACCCTCAAGCACATGCTCTGCAATGCTCCTGTTCTCACTTTACCCGATGGAAACGACGACTTCATTGTCTACTGTGATGCTTCAAACCTTGGTCTTGGTTGTGTCCTCATGCAACAGGACAAGGTCATTGCATACGCATCTCGTCAGCTCAAAATCCACGAGAAGAACTATACAACCCATGATCTCGAGCTAGGCGCAGTTGTTTTTGCGTTAAAGATTTGGCGACACTACCTGTATGGTACCAAGTGTACGATCTTCACCGATCATAGGAGTCTACAACATATCTTTGACCAAAAGGAACTTAATATGCGTCAACGCCGATGCGTAGAACTTCTCAACGATTACGACTGTGAGATTCGTTATCACCCAGGGAAAGCCAATGTCTTTGCCGACGCCCTCAGTAGGCGGAGCTATCTGCTCAGCATTCGTGATGTCCAAGCCCAATACGATCTCGAAACCCTCATCCGCGAAGCCCAGCATGCTTGTTTTAACGAGCGCACTTTGAAGAAGGAAAGAATCTATCATGATGGAGCCCAGCTTGTGAATAAGTGGAATGGGATATTCCACTTTCTGGACCAAATATGGATCCCTAAACGGACCAATTTGCGACAGATATTGCTGGACGAAGCCCACAAATCCCGGTATTCTATTCATCCCGGTGCCGATAAAATGTACCAGGACCTTCGCTACAAGTACTGGTGGCCCCGGGCATGAAAAGGGATATCGCTCTCTATGTTGCGAAGTGCCTGACTTGCTCGAAGGTCAAGGCTGAACACCAAAGACCCTCTGGCTTTCTCGAACAACCCCCGATCCCTATGTGGAAGTGGGAGAGTATAGCTATGGACTTCATAACAAAACTCCCACGCACGCCATCAGGTCACGACAGCATCTGGGTTGTTGTTGACCGTTTGACCAAATCAGCTCATTTCCTGCCAATACGGGAAGACTACAAGGTAGAACGATTAGCCCGAATCTACACCAATGAGATCATTTGTCAACATGGGACGCCTCGCGACATCACCTCTGACCGTGATGCTCGGTTTACCTCGCGACTGTGGGAAACGTTTCAAGCTGCTCTCGGTACTACGCTTAATCTGAGTACCTCATTCCACCCTCAAACCGACGGTCAGACTGAGAGAACGATCCGTACTCTTGAAGACATGCTCCGTTCGTGTGTCATAGATTTCGGTGGTAATTGGGATGCTTACCTGCCGTTAGTCGAATTCTCGTATAATAACAGTTATCATTCCAGCATTCAAATGGCACTGTTTGAGGCTTTATACGGAAGAAAATGTCGATCGCCTATTGTATGGCACGAGATCGAGCACTCGCAATTAATCGGTCCCGAGCTACTATAAGAAACGACTGACAAAATCCTCCAAATTCGAGACAATCTGCTGAAAGCTCAGAGTCGACAGAAAAGTTACGCCGATAGACAACGCAAGCCCCTTGAATTTGACGTTGGCGACTACGTACTCCTAAAGGTATCGCCTTGGAAGGGTGTGGTCAGATTCGGCAAGAAAGGGAAACTAGCGCCTTGATATGTTGGACCTTTTAAGATTCTGGAAAGGATCGGAAAAGTCGCCTACAGACTCGAACTACCGGAGGAGCTTAGTAACGTTCACCCGACTTTCCACGTTTCGAACCTCCGAAAGTGCCTGACTGAGCATGATTTAATTGTACCTCTTGATGATCTCCAAATAAACGAAACACTACACCTCGTGGAGAAGCCTGTCGAAATCATGGACCGCCAAACCAAGCAGCTCAGACGCTTGTGCATTCCTATTGTGAAAGTCCGATGGGAAGGCAAACGAGGCGTAGAGTTCACTTGGGAACTCGAAAGCGACATGAAGGCGAAGTACCCGCAGTTGTTTGTTACGGCTTCGGCCTAATTTCGGGACGAAATTCCCTCAACTAGGGGAGGCTGTAACACCCCGTGTTTCGGAAGTCAAAGTCAAAGTCAAGACTGAAGTCAAAGGGAGACAAGATTGCTAATTGCGATCTGTCACTCCTTGCTTAATTCCTGTTTTGACTTCTTTGACTTGTAGATAGTCTATTTTATGTGTTACGTTAGTTGTATTATGTGGAGTACTTATTAATAATCGAGGTTTATTCGATATTTATTGAATATTTTATCGCTTTATCGCTATCGCATTCGCACTCGCAACACGAATTACGCATTCTGGATATTGTTATACGTGTGTGTGTGCCTTATGTGTTACTTGTGCATGTTTATTTATGTTATGTTGTGGTGATCAACCAAAACGCAATCGAAACTCAATCGCAATCGAATCGCAAACGCTAAACGAATACGAAATAAGGATGATTGTATGTTGATATAGTAGTTGGGATTAAAAGTAATTTGACTAGGAAACTCTATCGCATCGCAACGCTCACATTCGCAATCGAAACGGAAAAACCCGTCGCACCAAACACTCGAACCAAGTGACTGATCGACCAAGTGACCAGCCGATCGACCAGCCGTTCGATCGAGCTGCCGCTCGATCGGCCAACCACTCGATCGGGCTGCCACTCGATCGGCCATCCCTTTCCACTTTGGGAAACCCTATAAATACCCCCAGGTCACCATCAAACTTACCACTTTTGCACACTCCTGTCTGACCAGCGCTCCAAACCCACTTTTCCTTCGATTTCTCGCGATTCTGGTAAGATTTCAACCTAAATCTTGTACTTTCTTAATCTACACGCACTCCTACACCTTTCTATCTTTTGAATCTTAACTTTTAACCGTGAAATAACTAGATTTGAGATGTTCTAGGATGATGTCATCATGGTGTTCTTGAGAACTTCATGTTTTGACTTCAATCCACCAAGAACAACATAGATCTGAATGGTTTCCACACAAATAAACAAAGATCTTTCACAGATCTAAACATATTCATGGTGAAAAGGATTCAAAGATGGTTTCAAACTGTCTTTCAACTCTTTTACACTCAATGCACTCAAAATCGATAGAATCGGAGCTTGTTCTAACCTTCTACTCAATCTTGTGATTGTGTTGGTTCAAGATCTGGATTCTATCCATGAGACTACCGATTTCGGGTTAAACATAGAACACCGTCTCGAACAGTTAACTGGTTGGATTTGGGTGACTCTTGTCCGATCAGGGGTACCAAGTATTGACAAGGTTTCTGTTGCTTAACACGTTATCAAAACGTCTCGATAAAATGACAAACAATCAAAATAACCAAGTGTAAGACGAACGGAACGACCAGGACGGAATGCCGTCTGATCGGGTTGTCACCCGATCGACTTGCACCTTGGCCCCACACTTAACTTTTATTTTCAAAACTTTGAAGGATGAACATTGAACGAAGTGCTGCCCGATCGGATTACCACCCGAACGGACTACCACTTGACCATGTAATGATCAGACTTCAATACTTCAATAATTTTCAACATGATTCAATAACAACGGATTGCCACCCGAACGGACTACCATCCGATCGAGTGACAAACTGCTGTGAATTTGTTCTCACTAAAGTATTCAACCAACTGGGATGTCATCCGATCGAACGTCCATCCGATCGACTGACCTGAAAGGTAGAGATACTTCTGTGTTTTCAAATGCGACAACAAAAACTTCAAAAGTCAAACCATCATACACAAACACATCCTTCCCAAGGGAAGAAACAATCCACTCGAAAGGTCACCTGATCGGATGACCATCCGAGCAGACTATCACTTGAACGATCGGCTGTCCGATCGGACTACCATCCAATCGAACTGCTGTTCACTCAGGGGTTGTTAAGGACAATTTGTTACATGGCTCACAGTGGTGAGTGTGTATTACGAACTACCTTGGGCAGTCAACTCGCAGTCATTGGTATCGATAGGTTCATGTCAATAACTAACATGCCTCATTTTACACTGCGTACGTGCTGGTTATGCGTAACTATTTCGAACTCTATTATATCTATTAAACTTGTATGCTCACCTTTACACTATGTGTATTGACCTTTACTTTAACGTATGTGACAGTTGCTTAGGATGCTTATTTGCTTAGCTTGCTGTGAAATCGAGGCTAGGAAAGAGCTAGGTCAACAATAAACAATTGTCTGTAATAAAAATCTGAGTTGTCGGAACAGAACAATTTGACTAGATCTTTTCTGTAATAATTGTATTATCTTTTATGACATGGTATGGGACATGTTGCATAAAAGAACTGGTAAATATAGTTGTTATGGAAACTTCTGGACAATCTGTTTCGCTCAGTGCCATGCCCCGATGTTTCCACCATCGGTTGGGGTGTGACAAGTTTCTTCTTAGGTTTGTATCTCATCTATTTTATCCACTCTAATTTCAAAACCTACAATGTTTTGCTTACTAAAGAGTTTCTACAAAATTTCCTCTTATTGGATAGTTGATTATTTCTTAAGATATGACAATCCTACTGCTCTTTTCTGATAAAAAAGTATTACAAAAGAAAACTAAAGCATGACTAGTGGGATAAGTCAACCATTATATCTCTTATGATAATCAAGAACTCATTTCATTATTGCTACCATGGGAGCTTTTCTAGATTCAAAATTTCCTAAGACTAATTTGTTTTCTTTGGAAGAATCAAAATAACTCCTAAGACGCATGCATTACTCTAGATTCTTACGATAAAGTTTGTGGCATATGTGAATACATCATGATGTACAATACCATGACCCATAATTTAAAGGTTTACACATGGAAATCATTACACTTTTCCGGTGCATTACATATAACTTTTCCACTAACACCATAAGTTTCCTTAAGAATCAACTATATCACTCAAGAGTACCAAAGGAAAATGAGTGTGTTGATTAACAACATATGTACAGGAAAAGGAATGCATGAAACTGGAAAATTAGATGTTGTTCATCTCATCGCCACTAAACCTGAAAGGAGGATACTTTTAAGATTCAGAGATAGTGTACAACTACTACTTCCAGCTATAAGTTTCTTCAAAGGAAATTCTCACAGCAGGTTTATGCCATTAAACTAGGCATGAGTATCGAGACTATCCATAATTCAATGAAACAGCTGGCTAAGATAAGTAGTAAGATATTTATGATATTTAAGTCTACTAATGGTAATATTCTAACCAACACATGACCGGTTGACTCTAGTTCTATGTGTTTCCTTACCATTAATCAACAAATAATTCATATGAGAGTTAGTGGCAAAATTTTATGTTAAGACTATAAGAACCATAATAAACTGTTTTATAATTGGGCTTTATGATACTTTATATATTCTGTAGATTATTCAGAATTTAGTATCAATATAAAAGCTGCATTATGACAGTTGTGAGGTTTGCATGGTTAATACAAAGTCACTCTTACCTTAAACTCTCATATTATTTGTCATCTTAATCTGGATAGAAACCTTATAAGATATAACTAGATGATGCTACACTTTTTCACAACCTTTTGTTATCATGAAAATGAAAATTTAACAAAAGAAAAATGAGACTTACAAATTCCATCCATTAAGACCAAATTTCATGAGAAATCATGACTAGGTTAATGAAGGATGAAATATTATCAAATCTCATTCTTAGTGACTTATGAGCATGTGTTATAAGCCTTAATATTTAAATAGCTAAGGGAATAAATTAAGTTCCATTAGAAGTTATATTTCATTGGAACTTATCCCAAAATGGAATATTCAGACATAATTCATTTATCATAATATTTACTTGTATTTAATATGTCTTATATGAATAAAGGTAGTAAAGAAATTAATTCATATATACTATGATTCCTTCTAAATATGTCCCTCAAAATTTTATAACATCTGGACATTAAGGAAATCAAGTCTGACATATATGACAGGTTCCCACAGCATGTACATCATTGAAACTTATCTTGTAGCATTCCTAGAGATCTAAAAGGTTAGTGGGCGCATTAAGTGTCTTAATTATAACTTGCGAGAGTTGCAAGAGGTAGGGGAGTGAAAACTTGTTGTTACCTCAATTTGTACCTCTTGTAGAAGACATTGCTTCTTCACAACTTTTCTCTTTAAGAATCTACTGCTACTCTAACAAAAGTTTCATTGTTGCTTAAACATGGGCACACTCAGATTTCTTACCAAAATTATAATCCTCAAACAGATAAACTACAATGGGTTACATCATTAACTTGTTTCTCTATTAGAATCTATTGGCCTTCTAATGTTGACCATAAGCATGCTAAATTTCCAATGATTTCTAAAATTAGTGGGAGTAGTAAAAGTCCTTATCATGACTTGCAAGAAGTACAAGAGGCGGGGGGAAGAGACTTATTAAATTTTACTCCAATTACACCTCTTGTACACCATACTCCACTAACTCTTACACACTTAGAATCTTGAAAATGATAGCAACTTAATTAAGAGTTAATCCATAAAACTGAAACTCATAATATAACCCAATAATCAACTACGAAGGTCATCTAGGTTTAACTTTGATGATTATGTATCCTCCTTGACTGAAGTTGAAATGGATATTAGAAAGTTTACTGATCCTACCTTTTCTAATAACAATTGTTATTAGCAAATTTGATTTTATGTGTCAAAATAACGTTTGGGATTTGGTTGAATTACCTATATCCAAATGCAAGCGTTAAGATACTAAAAGCAAGATTGATTGTTAATCGTTATGCTCAGAAGAGAATTATTTATCAAAAAATCATCTTACCTTTCTTACAAAAGGTTTCTTTGAGGATCATTGTTGTTCTAGTAGCTTATAATCTTCTGTAGCTACATTAAATGGATATTAAAACAACTTCCCCTAAACAAAGACTTACATGTTCAAAACAACCTGAAAGTTCTAAGCTGAAAGGTCAAGAACATTTAGTTTCTAAGTCGATGAAATCCATATATGGGTTGAAGAAAACATCAAAATGTGACGAAATCTTAATGCAATTCTTTTCATCACGAATTAAGTGGATTTATGTGTACCAACCTCAGGATGAGTGGGAGCAACTAATGTAAACTTGTCCTTATATAGATGACACTCCTTTAATAAGTATATGTTACATAAGTCAAATAATTTCTCACACATATTTTGATATAATGAATCTTGGAAATACCACTTACGTGAGAGATATCAAAATATACCGAGATAGACCCATTGGGGCATTAGTTTCATGCCATAAGCTTTACTCTAAAGTGGGTCCTTACATATGTAACAAACAATATTGCTCTCATTAAGAGGATAAAATGGTAAATGAGATTACTTCCTTATGCTTCATTAATTAAAAGCCTTATGAAGGTTCAAGTCTATACTCGTTTAGATATTGCTCACATTGATGAACATTAGATCACTCTAGATTATTGTGAAGCATCTTACAATATCTTTAAGAAACGAGAAAGACTATAAGAAGAGGTTGATTATTCTTACCTTGATTTTATGATGTTCAAAAGAAACTAAAAGTCAATTTGGGGTAATCCTTATGTCTGTGGACAAATCTATCTCATGGAGGAGTCATAAGAAACTGTTAATAAAAACCTAAATTATAACGACATAATATGTTGTTAATTAACAACGCAATTGTCACTAAATGTTGTTGAAATTTTATCAGTGGACTCATAAACTTATTAACTCCATATAAATACTATATTGAAGATTTACTCTGAAAAGTCAGCTACCTTATTTCCTCGAACAATAACAGTTCGAGAGGTCCTGCATTATACTTCGATACAAAATTATTGTTCGTTTATGAACAAGAAGAGGAAACTAAATATGCTTGCGGATCCGATAACTAAGGTCTACACTCAAAGTCTTTCTAAGAGCTCATAATAAAAACAGGTTTTACTAAAGGCCTTACATAATAGCATATCGTACATATGAATTATTAGTTATTATTTTTTCCTCAATTACACAATTTGTTTGTCTATAAATACGTATGTGCACCTGATGACGTACAGACAAGAATTATTCAAATTAATTTCAAAGGGCTTACCTCAGTCATTTTGGTCTTAAATTTACGTATGTTTTGATTCGGGGTTGTAACATGATTAATGGGGGTCTTGAGTTGACAATAACTCAACGATTGTATTTTTCTGTTGCAATTTCAATTTGAAACATTGATTAATGTTTTAACTTGGCCAAACTTACTTATACATATCACAAATGATCACTCGGCCAAGTGGGAGAATGTTAGAAATAACCCGTTGATGTGGCCTTACGGATCATTTGGTAACATTACCAATATGACATAACTAGTCCCCGACAATTACTTGATGGTAGTAATTGTAATTATTGATTAGTTTAAGGGGCAATTATGATTTCCCTTTAGGTACCTTTAATAGAGAATGCAAAGAGTTTTCATAACCGATCACTATTCATGATCATCATTCATTTTGATGTTAAGTATATATTGATCATAAGGTATGAAAAACTCCATAAGAACACCAATACTAAACTACTAAAATTCTCTCTAAGGTGATCCATCAACCCAAGGTACCATAACGAGAATCATGACCTAATCTTCGTCTTCAAAGATGACCACTCCCACAAGTAAGTGTCTCTAACTTGGTATCTATATTTACGTTATGATTGAATAAACATGATTAGGTTCTATATTTTGACCCATGTTTATAGATATAATCAACATCGTTTACTAAAACCATTTTCTAAAATCACTAAGTTCCTTATGCTAAAATTCTATTAGGAGCACGTTTTCACGAGAACCTTCCTATTTCTAATTTCTTATTTTAATATGAGATCCTTTAAAATAATACAAATTCACTATTTTCAAAAGCCTTTATACACAGCTTAATACGTCATTTCAATTCCAAAACACGTGGGCAAGAAAACTGCATAGGAACTGACAATTTTCAACTTACATAAATTCTTTTAAAACAAGAGTAGCATCTCCGTTCTTTTACAAAATACGTATCATCATACATGTTTTAGTCAATACCTCATGACAATTTCATTTATATCATTCATTTTTACATACTCGAACTTCTCGATTGTTTTATATGTCTAGATTCGTTGTATTCCATTCATACCATTACACGAAATCGTCGTCATTTATATTTATACTTATGTTCATACTTATATTCGTATTCATACTTATACTTTTATGTTTCTACTTATACTTACATACGTATTCATACTCATACTATTATTATATTCATAAGCATACTTTTATTCATACTCATATTCATGCATTCGTACACATACGTGAGCGTAACCCGGGGGACTCGCTTACGTTGGGCTCATACTCATTCAAACATAAACATGCTCATATACTGCATACACATTCTTATTTTCAAATTTATGTATACCCTGATTCATACACAACTAGTACAAGCTATGCGGACCATGCGACGACCAAAATAATCGCGGGTGCACAAAGAATTATAGTGGTAGGTGCATGAGAATCATAGAGTGTACAACTATGTATGGTAAGACACGGAACGTAACATGACACCAAATAATGAAACGGACGTAACATGGTTAAAACATGGTGGATACGCCACTGGTACTTCCTATATATAAGTGTTTTCACCATGTTACCAAACTTTCGTGAAACGTGCCATGAGAAATTCGGTGTTTTGTAAACCATATTTAGACCTAGAATACAAACTTTAACAACTCATAAATGCATTGCTCAACCCGCGACACTCGATTATCTACGCGAGACCTTATTCTTAACCCAACGTTTTCATTGTTCAATACGCATACCATTCTTATACTCGCATTTGTTTATTAGATCCATCGTTCACTCTTATACCTCCGTTATTCTCTGTTATTCCTTGTGTTTTATACAAACCTCGTTTACAATCAATCGGCTTAAACATCCCTAAAATACTTTCTCGTTTTAAAACTATCCCCCATTCTTGTTTAGGTACCAACATACCTAGTTGGACGTTACCTCCAAAAATCGTTTTACTTAAAATACCTAACTTTCCCGTTCCTCATCAATGAATAATTTCCTACAAACATGTGATTTACGAATCCTCTTTGAAACCAAAGAAACTTCTCATACAAAGTTTTTGGATATCATATTTTAAAGTCACCACTTCATTTTGAGTTATTCAAACTTGTTTAAACTTGTTCACCTATAAACACACATGCACATTTTATTTATGACTAATGCCTTAAATCATTTTAGCCAAACAAACTCTTTTTACAAACCTATCGTTTCGTTCCTCGAGACTTCATACTTTTTCAACACGTTCAAAACTTCCAAGTCTCGATTTTAGACAGTCATTATTTTAGCCAAAATGTCTTTCCCCAAGATCTTCCTCTTGTATAAATTTCGGGACGAAATTTCCTAAAGGAGGAGAGACTGTAACGCCCTGCTTTTTCGTAACTTTCCTAAATTAAGAAAGCTTGTCTTGTAAATCTATTTTTGGAAATCTTGTATTCTTGTAATAGTCTTTTTGTCATATCATAGTGAAATCCGAGACTTGGATCATAAATAAAAGTCGTATTTTCTTTAAATTCATGTTCTACATATTTCATATCCGTTCATACGTTTGGATTCATTATATATCTGATAACTTATTCGTAATTAATACGAAACGTGCTAAACATACAACTTCTTGTCTTACAAGCTAAATTCATGCGTATACGACGCTTAATCTCAACAAACATACTTATCCATACTTATTTTGTACTTACTTTATGCTTTAATTACATAATATACCCTTACAATTTGCAATTCATGCTTAAAACACCTTAAAACACACATATATGAAAGTTCAAGGACCAAAAGTGCCATTTATCAAACAAATTCCGTCAGCCTACTTGGCTCGCGGGCCGCGACATGCACTCCTACCTGGCTCGCGCCTTGCCAGAAGCCCGGATCCGCAGAAAACAACTAGCAGCTCGTGGATTGGGCGATTATGGGTGTGTTTTGTTGTGTTTTCTCCATTAAATGTCTACCAAACTTAACCAAATCATTCCCTATAAAACCCAACCCATTCCCACACATTTTCCACTTTGCAAACACCTCACTTTCACTCTCAAACACCCTAAAATCAGTTGAGAAAACTGTAGCAAATCAGATTCGTATCAAGTTGCAAAAGTGAGCATAACTTCACTTATCTTCCATCTTTTTCATTACTTCTTTCTTCTTAGCACTTGGAACAACCTTAGGTATATTTCCACAGGTTTTCCATGGAAAATCAAGGCTGGAACGCCACCATAATAAGGTCAAAAGTGCAAGAAACTTTCTGTTTTGTACAAACACTTTGATAAACATACTTAAACTTATGATTTCTTCATACTTTCCTATGTCCTTATGCCACTAATCAAGACTATGATTATGTGTGCTTAAAAACAAGATTGTAACATACAAATCCAGGGGTTTAATCCTCAAAACTTTCTGTTTTTAAAAGGGTTTTAACCCACAAGTGATCAACAAGTCTAGAACTTGTGTATGTGTGATTATTTGGATATCTTGGGCTATCCAACTTACAATCCACACTTTACTTGATGATTTCTCCTAATTAGTATGTACATTTCATTCTGTAATAATCCATTCATGACCATCCTTGTTGTCTTTGACAACTTGTGCATTGGTGAAAATAAAAAGAGGTCTTAAATGGAACGTTTAACCTCCTATCTCATGCATGACTTCTATGATAATCTTGTTATATTGTTAGACTAAAACTTATGATATATACTATATAAAATATATAATATCCATAGTAACGGAACCCTTGAAGATAATCTAATGGTTATTCATCAAGTTATTAAGTTACATCACCTAAGTGCTTAGTTCCTTGTTACGATTCTAATAGGTATTAAACCTATGAAATCATTCTAACCCCTATGGGTTTTCATAGTGTCAAGAACGAGTGCTAAGTCTAAATGATTATTTCCTTGTATATTTACTTTGTTATACTTTTAAATTCCGAATCCCAACTCTAATCATTCCTTAAACTTCAAACCGAACACATTCAAACTCCTAATCTCATTAAACTCGTCAATACTTGGATAATCAGAAGACCTAGCAAAGATTGTGAGTATACTTGACCCATTTTACCATTTTCATACTTTTGGGTGTAACATGTTTTCATATACAAAACGCACATAGTATACATATTCTTATGCAAATATACAAACAAACGATCCAATACATGCTTTCTATTTGTTATACTTGATTCGTGTTTTCTGGGTGATTCTTATGTGATGAACTTGTCATTAGCTTCGTACAAGCCTCCACTTAACATGTATAGCGCTATAGGAGTAACGCACCACCCGTGAACGAGAGGTCATGTTAGGTTTATTCATTCATACTTGCGTAAACAGGGGGTTGACTTGTAAATCGCATGACAGTTTTTACGTTAATCTTGATAACTAGGTTTGCCCTGTGTATTGTTCTTTATCATTTTTATACTTATATGCTACTACACAAAACTTGTATTCTCGCCAATACTTGTCGCCACCCCCGCCCCCTATTTGTCCTGGGAATGGGCGGCCGCGAGACCAGATTTAGTGGTATCGGTGTTTATTATTTTGGCTGCGGAAATTACATCAGGACCGTAGTTAGGAAATATTTTATCAGAGTAAAATACCACACTTTATAATATTAAACATCTGGGAAATTCCCAAGTTTTCAGTACACACATTTTTATAGGGATAAACCCTATTTTATTTAATAAAAACATCTCTTTATTTAGGTAACTTTTATAGCCACTTTTCCAAGCCTTCAATGCTGTCCAGCTGGCTTTTATTTGGCTTTCACATTTTGTTACCTGAAACGCGTTTAAAAATATTTTGTCAGTGGAAAATACTGGTGAGTGAATCCCAGTTTAATCAAGAAGAGTTTTATCTTTTAACAGTTTTGAGAGCGATTACAATGTTTACATCTACACAATTACTCATTCAGTATTGTCAATCTTGACTGGTGGGTCATATTACACATTGGCTATCTCATTGTCCAATGGTAACGTTTCCACATTTTATATACAAAACCCCAATATACCGGCAGTAATTGAAGAATTACAAAGACTCAATCACTTCTAATTATATATAAAATTATTTAAGGTTTTGTAAAAGTAGTTTGCAAAAAGGTTTACAAAAAGGAGATTACACACACTGTTGTCTTAGGGTTTTCCTTAAGGATATCCTGGTGATTATCTATTAATTACACAAATGCACACGCGTTAGTATAATAACCCAATATTTACATTAGTAATACCCTCCCCGAGACAGCATTCCAACGACTACGTCGGGCAGAACCTCGACAGCCGTTACGGAACCATGGATCAATCGGGCAGCGTATCTAATACGTAACCGGGGCTTATAATACTTACAACAAGGCAGGACTTCGTTATTTAGGGGCTATAATGCCCGAAAATTATAATTGCTTTGTAGAATTTCGAGAGAGAGAGAAAGAAAGATTGAACGGTTTAAGACTGAGGCTGAAGGCCTCAATTTATAGTGTCCATTCAACTTCCGTCGCGCCTCGCGTAAAAATCCTCCAGGGGCTTCGCGGCCCGCGAGGCCAGCTAGGGTAGGCCCTAGCTTGGCTGACTCGGTCACTAGGCTCGACACGAATGGTGACACGTCGCGGCTCAGGGGCTCGCCTGACCTCCTAGCTGTCGCGGCCCGCATAGATCATCTTCAACACGTTCGCGGCCCGCGAGCGAGGGCTGAATCTTGTTTTTATTTTATTTTTAAATATATATGCTATTTTGGACTCGGTTTTTAAAATAACGGGTATGTTTTAAGACATATAGGGACAATTTAAATATATTAGGGGTGTCGAAAATTATTTTGGAGGGTTATTATAATACTTTTGTATTGATCTACGCTTTTAAAACATTTGCAGGTTTAGCAATGATGTTGATGATGCATGGAATCTAGTAGGATGCCTAGATACCCACATTAAATTTTGAATACTTATTGTATTTTAATTCCTTTATTCATGTTGTTGTTTTTTATTTCCATCTTTGTAATTGACTCTTTGAAATAAAATGAAATTCAAATATTTAAATACTTGTCGCGAATACTAGTATTATGATGTCTCGATCAATCTATTTCGTCTCACTCCGATGTTTCCGTCATTGGTTTGGTTGGGGTGTGACATCTATACCCTATGGGTACCCGGTGTGTAGGGTCAGGTACACCAGACCCAGGTATTAAAAAATCGGTTTTCATTTACAATTCCGGTTTTAGTTTTTTTTTGCACCTCTAAGTGAGTGTCAACTATAGCATCATGATTGGCTCAATCTTTTTTTTTTTTCAAAAGTGATTTTCTAATTTTGGACTTTCACGGAAAAGAAAGTTTTATTTTGGGGTAAATTACTTTTTGAGTCCCTGTGTTTTAGAGGTTTTAACCACTTGAGTCTAAAATCAAAATGTTTAACGTCCTGAGTCCCTATAAGCACTTTTCTTAACCATTTGAGTCCAATTTTCTAACTCTGTTAGAATTATTTTGTTAAAATTTGTTAAATGACCAAATTACCCTTACCTAATATTTCTTTCTCTCCCTATCATATCACAAAGTAGCAGATAAGGTGAAGAATCGAAGCAGACTGTGGTTCGTCTCTTTGATTAACAGTCAGCTTTCAATCCAATTTCTATTATCTCATAACATATCCCCACCGCACAAACAACCACTGCACATCCACCATCCGCACCATCATCACCACCACCATCCCCACCATGAGCACCACTATCCCTACCGCACACACAGAACCACCACCGCACATCCACCAAATCAAACCAAAAAGCACAAATTCACATCAAATCAAACTTATCTAGGTCCAAATCAAACAAAAAACAACTAAAAAATTAACAACATCGAACCTGGTTGACCGATTTCTGTCCAGCGGCGTTAGGGTTTCACTGATGGCGCGGTGGTGGTCTGTTGGGGGGATCAGTGGTGAAATTGAGTTGTGGAGTTGCTGGTGGTGAGTTGAAGGATGAGAATTGGTCGTCGACGGTGTGGTTGTTTCTGGCAGCCATGGGTGAATTGGAGTTGAAGAAAACCTGAAGTTGTAAAGACAGTGGAGGTTAGATGGTGGTTGTTTCTGGCAGCCATGGGATGGTGGTGGGTGGCAGTGGGGCGACACTAGTGGCAGTGGTGGTGGCAGTGGGGGGGGGCACTGGTGCTGGGCGGCACTGGTGGTGGAGGTGCTGAAGAAAACCTGAAATTAATTTGTGGAGTTGTTGAAGTTGTGAAGATGGTGTTGTTTCTGGTGTTAGGTTTGGGTTATAAAGACTTGTACAGTAATTTACATTTATATATATTAAATATATTAAAAGTTTATGCATTAAAGACTTGTTTCTTGTACTTATATGCATAGAAGACTTGTACTTTGTGTGTAAATTGCTAAATTACCCTTATAGTTAACAGACTTAGTGGATGGTATTAGAAAATTTGACTCAAATGGTTAAGAAAGTGCTTATAGGGACTCAGGGCGTTAAACATTTTGATTTTGGACTCAAGTGGTTAAAACCACTAAAACACAGGGACTCAAAAAGTAATTTACCCTTTATTTTGTTTAGACTATTCTTATTCATAATCTAATTCAACCCAACCTTTAATATAAAACTAATTTCTCTCTCTTTCATCTATACAACTCAACCTAACTCAATTTTTAACACACATTCACAACCCAACCAATTTATGTTTTGTTTTATTAAATTAGTGTAGCAAATGCTTATTTTTAATTGTCTTAATAATATTAATATTTAGACAATTATTTTATTTTGAGATAAATAAAAGTTATTTATTTTAAATATAAAAATTAAAAACTTAAACCATCAATTTATATAATATAGTAGAAAATATATTTTTTTTTTGAATGAACTCAGTTTTTAATAAAATTTATATCGTAAAGATTACAATTTTTTTAAGAAATACGGTGTATTTAGTATTCTTTTAAAATTTAAATTTTACAAGTTATTTAAGTAATTAAATTAATGGGAGAATTGGTGGTTATGAAATAAAATGAAAAATAAAAATTTAAAATTAAAGATAGCATCAATTAGGTTTTGACAAGTGACAAAATAAAATGGGCAATCCCTGGCAACAGCGGCGGAGCTTGATCAAAAGTTTTGGGAGGACGGAAAGTCATGAGACCAATTTTTTTTCCTATCGCTATGTTTCGGGTTATGTTTTCAGGTTGGATATTCGATTCGGGTCAGGTCAAACAATAATAACTTCAAATAAAACTACATAATCTTCATTTGAATATTCATTCAAATGAGGTGTTCTTACGCATAAAAAAAACGCTAAATATTGTTTAATAAAAATAAAGACCAAATATATATAATGATGCGAGATAAATGTTAGTACCTAGACGAAGAATTACAGCTCAATCCAACAATCTTTAAGATAAATGGTAAGTAACTTTAAGACCTATATAATTTTAAAATTTTCAAACGAAAAATCGGAAATATTACAATTCTAACCGAAACATTCGGAGGGGGGGGAGGGGCACCCCCAGTCTCTTGAAAGCTACGTCATTGACCGGCAATCTTGGGTTGCTTGGCCAACCGGGTTGTGAAAAAAATAGATTTTTTTAATTATTTGGACCACCTAAGTTGAGCAAAAGTCACCAATATTAAGCCAGTCCGCCCGGTATAGCACATGACTTGTCTTTGCAAATGTATATATCTAGGCATTTCTTGAATTATAAATCAAATTATCATTCAACCAAAGTAGCTAGTCAAATTTAACCAATAACCAAATATCATATACTATAAGTCTATTAACAGTTATGAATGATATTTACAGTGAAACGACATTAAACTCAAGGTACAATGTAAAGTGCATTGGCTGCTTTGAGGATTTGCACGGGTAAATGGAAGGTTTTAGAAATATTTTTTCTACCTTCATATTATACACTAGGTTATAGACCCGTATATTACACGAGTTTATACAATATAAACGATATAATTATAAAATCTTTAAAATAACTTAATATATTTAGTGGCATATGTTAATTTGTAATGAAACTTTATATAAATTAATTTTTGTTACCATATGACAGTTCACACAACTAACTTGAGTTTATCACAAAAACCGACATGTTAATTAGTAACACAACATTGAAATACTATGATAACCCATGTATTACGCATGTTGAATACTAAAAAACATGTACTACACAAATATATATATATATATATATATATATATATATATATATATATATATATATATATATATATAGGGTTGGGTTATATGGAAAACCCCATCTTTTTGAGAAAACCTTGGAAAGCCAACCTCATCCATTGATTTTGTTTCATCTAAGTAGATCAAAGGTTGAGCTTTTTTTTTGGTGTCTTTTACATTTAAATAAAACCATAAATTATACATAAGTAAAGGAGAAGAGCATTTAAGGTATTGAAAATCTGACTTTTCTCTCACACACATCAACTTTATTTCTCTTACACACATGTTATATCTCTCTCCTCTCTCCTCTGTCTTCAATCAAGATCATGATGAACACCAAACACAAGTTTAGATCTTCAAGTTCAGATCTACATCGTGTGAAAGAGAAAATGTTTGAAGATTGTTGTTTTAGAGAGAGAACGACGACGACAGGATGAAGGTTTTTAGAGAGAGGAATTTGTTGTTTTAGAGAGAGAAACAACAATCTTCATCATGTTCATCTATAATACCAAGAACACACATACAAGTGTGTGAGAGAAAAAGTTTGAAGTTGTTGTTTTAGAGAGAGAACGATGGCACGATGAATGTTTTTAGAGAGAGAAAGTTGATGTTTTAGATAGAGAAACAACAATCTTTATCACAAAGACACACACACAAGTGTGTATGAGAGAAGAAGGTTTGAAAATCTTCTTCGTGTTCATCGGACGGTTCTAGATCCGGTAAGTGTTCTTGAAATATCATTTCACACTTGATTTTTTGTTGAAATGGTTCTTAATATGTTTTTATGGGCTGAAAGTGTTATAGTAATGGTTAATGTTCATGTATTTTAAATAAATCGAAAACTTTAGGATGAGATTTTGAACGAGTTTTTTTGTTGGTTTGGTTGCTGGTTTGGGGATTTTGATCTTAACAATAATTGTTTTTTTTGTTGGTTTGGTTGCTGGTTTGGGCTTTTGATCTGAACAGTAAGTGTTTTTTTTTTGTTGGGTTGTTTGATTTACAGAAACAGACCCATAACATGTGTTAAGCACCTGTTAGAATGATATATAACGTGTGTTGATTTACAGAAACAGATCCATAAAGATATTCAATTGACAAGCTGGATGGATGTAGGCGACGTTAATGCGGGGGCATTGAATAAGTCAAATCTTTTGGGAAAGAACTCTTCGTTCGTTTATAACATGTGTTAGTGGTTCATGCTGTAACAGAACATCATGATGTAACCTGACATATGTTCATGTATAACATGTGTTAAGCCCCTAATAGAATGATATATAACGTGTGTTAACCTTTGTTAATTTAAAAAAAAAAACAAGTAATATCTATTTTATTTTTATTGATGTTTAAAATATCCGATAATGTGGATACCGAGCGTAATACTTGTACAAGTATTACATGTACAAGTTAGTATGTAACATGTAATATTAAACGAGCCATTTATGGTAACACATGTACCGGTAATTTTGGAATACATAATATGAAACGGGTCATTTGTTGTGCACATTTTGGAATATATAACATGTGTTAAGCCTCTGTTATAATCTTTTTGTAAGTTTAACTTTAGGGCCTTAACACTGATGTACTTGTTTTGTTCATAGGTGAATGGATGTCTATGTTCAAAATAAAGATGGTTATCAAGACGCAAAGCGTAGCTAGATTTTTTAACCTTTATGATAGTTTTTGGATTATCTTTATATATTTAAGTTTGTATAAACATTTTTGTTACCTTTAAGTATGATTGTAATGCGTGCAATTACTAACAACCCATGATGACAAGTGACTTTTTTTTTATTAACATTTGTAAATGTTGGTCACTTCATTCCTTTGGTACACATGTGTTACATACGTTAACATGGCAACGTTACATATGTAACAATGGTCGTTACATATGTAACAATGGTTGTTATATATGTAATATATTTAATGAAAAATAATAAACTACTATTAAAACGTATGAGCTATTGAATATCACCCTGTATGCAAGATATATTACCCCGAAGTGTAACACATGTAACAACATATAAGAAAAATTAGATCATGCCCTACATTCAACAATGTAACACTTCTTACCCCGAAGTGTAACACATGTTACAACAGTATATGCACATCATAGTGTTAGGATCAGTATATGCACATCATAGTGTTTTGCAAACCACTTTCGTATACCTTAATACAAATCAGGTTACAACAAAGATTACGATGGATGCTTAACACATGTTATCATATGTATACAAGTCGGGTTACAACAAGATTACGATATTAACTAAGCTCACCATTAAACCCATCGCCTCCGTCGACTGTTTTCACCCTTATCACATGTTAAGCAACCACATGTTCCAAACAGACAAATTATAACACATGTTAGATCAGTATATACACATCATGGTGTTTTGTAAGTGAGCTTATACAAGAATACATGTCAGGTTACAAAAAGATTATAACAGAGGCTTAACACATGTTATGTATTCCAAAATGTGCACAACAAATGACCCGTTTCATATTATATATTCCAAAATTACTGGTACATGTGTTACCATAAATGGCTCGTTTAATATTACACGTTACATACTAACTTGTACAAGTGTTACGCTCGGTTTCCACATTATCGGATATTTAAAACATCAAAAAAAAAATTAGATATTACTTGTTTTTTCTTTTTTTAAAATTAACAAAGGTTAACACACGTTATATATCATTCTAACAGGGGCTTAACACATGTTATACATGAACACATGTCGGGTTACATCCTGGTGTTCTGTTACAGCATTAGCACTAACACATGTTATAAATGAACAAAGAGTTCCTTCCCAAAAAATGTGACTTATTGAATATCTTTTTTTAACACATGTCCCCGCATTAACGTCGCCTACATCCATCCAGCTTGTCAATTGAATATATTTATGGGTCTGTTTCTGTAAATCAGCACACGTTATATATCATTCTAACAGGGGCTTAACACATGTTATGGGTCTGTTTCTGTAAATCAAGCAAACCAACAAAAAACAATTACTGTTCAGAGATCAAAAGCCCTAAACAAGCAACCAAACCAAACATAAACTTTTTATTACAAAAATAAAAACCTACAAATTACATAAACATTTACCACTTTTTAGAACCATTTTAACAAAAAATCATGTTCCTCTCTAAAACAACCATTACACAAAAAACTATTAACAACTATTTTAACAAAAACATCAAGTGTGAAAATGATTTTTCAAAATAAAATACTCAAGAGATTGTTGTTTCTCTCTCTAAAGCAGCAACTTTCTCTCTCTAAAACACTTACCGGATCTAGAACTGTGCGATGAACACGATGAAGATCTTCAAACTTGCTTCTATCTGTGTATTCTTGGTGTTCTTGATGAACATGATGAAGATTGTTGTTTCTCACTCTAGAAATCAGCTTTCAACAAGCATGAGCACACTCGAGATGGACGACGACGTGAGATGAAGACGAACCCACCCAGAATCAGCTTTCAACAAACAGAGATGAAGTTCATGGAGTTTTGAAAATGGGGGAAGCTAAAAGGTAAAGAAATAGAGTTTTGAAAGTACATCTAGATGTGAGGTGGGTAAAGATCGAAGTAAAGACCTTGTTTAGGAAGTTGAATGCTCCATAGTACATTAATGGTGGATCTAGTATTAAAGGACTTGTTTAGGAAGATGAAGATATTTTGAAAAAAAAAACTTTTTAATTTGAAATACACTAAACGAAATGGAGGATGAAGGATGAGAATGTGACAACCCGTATTTCCAAGGTTAGCATTGCTGAAATCCCACAATCCTTGACGTGTGTCTCTACATCTAATTGTTTTTATTGCACGATCATACAAGGTTTATTAAGTTGCGCGTGTGTATCGTTAAATGCTTTGTGTGCAAGTTGTATACTTGAAATTGTTCAATGGGTCGTATGTACCCGACTGTTTAGATCGTATATGTGTGCGGGCTTAGTAAAACGAGAGTAGGAAATGGGCCTTAGTTAGTGGGCCTTGTAAGCGAATCGGGGTCGGATCATATACGTAGAACTCGCGTGTAATTCACTGTTGTGTTCAGTGAATAGTACCGGCCCAAATCATTATTATGCTTAAGAAACACAACCGGCCCAAATTTAGTAAATATGCTCGGCCCACATCACTGTTTGCTTAGCAAACTACCATCGGCCCATTTGTGTAGATAGTGGCCTTATAATGTAGTGCACGTAACCATTTTCGTGTCTCACAATTTCAACATAACAACCCTAATCACCCCACCCCTCCTTGGAATTGAGACGGCAGGAGAAGCCCCCCTCTCTTCGCATTTACATCTTGATCATTCGAGACATCTGGTTAGTAAATTCATGTGTGTTTAAGTTCTCGGTTACTAGAGCGTGATACGTACAGGACTTATATGATCGCATGTATAAATGTATGTTTTGATTTATAATTGTGTTTGGTTATGATTATTTGTAACCTGATACGAATTACCTGAGTTATTTGATTTAGTATGTTTGTTAATTATTCAAACTGTTAACCGAAGGTATGCTTGTTGGCCGAGAGCATGCTTGCCGATTAATGTATTGATCCATTAATTTCAATTGCATGATGTTAATATTCTAAAGAAACCACTGTATACATTACAAATAGATCTAGTGACATGCTTAATGATAATGATTGATGATCTAGGAAACATATGTGCTATCACTATTGATATTTCATGTTATATGCGACGATGCGATCATTGTTTGCAATATGGGTTGAGTACACAATTATATGATAACCGATTGGTAAAGAGATTGGTAGGCTTTGCACTAAATGTGCTGCTCATATGTAATCTGATGTTGATTTGGTATGTATGACACGAGTAGACTAGGTAACAAAAACTGGGTAATACAGAATTAATGGGTGGTAACGATGGTTGTTAATTATGAGGGTTATGAGAATACATGATAATAAGCCTTCCATGAACACCATTTGGGCTGGACGGTTTGTGAAACACAGGTTGGGACCTGTTAGGGAACCGAAGAAGGCCCAATGTACAGGCCACTCCCCTCATGATGACTTCTGGGCCGCAGTCCGTAGGTTCGAGCAACTGGATCGGTTGTGGGATGGCCCCAAACTGTTATGACATTCTGGGTGGGCCTGAGCCCAAATCGGGTTAAGTAGGTGGCATGCTATTTGTATTATGTGTTAATATCGATATATCCATGGTTAGTTGACTCGGGATAAGCAGGTTAGCATGATTGGGCCGATGACTAGTGGACTGCATGGTCAAAGCTAGCTGGGCCAAGTAACACATAGTGTATATGTATACAGATTGTTAGTGGTTCATGTGCTAGGAAAACAAGTCAATACATGAAGCATGTATAGGTTAGTAATCTGTGATAAATGGTACGACATTATATCGATGATTACTCACAGAATATGGTGTGATTGATGGGTATAAAGGTTCATGAACTAGATAAACACTTAATTAAGTTATGTGCAATATACGACTTCAAGTCGCTATGTGTTATTGAATTGTGAATGCTCATGAATGTTATGTGTGAAATGTGCAAATACATATGTGGTGCAACGTGAGTATAGAACTGATGGTTGTCGGTAAACTTTGATAGGACGTGTTTGATCGATTGTTAATCGAGTAACTAATCTTACCAAGCAAAATAAAGGTGAGTTCACTACTTTTGAGCATGCGTCCCGGTGGTTGGGACAGTCAATCGGTATCCCGAGGAGGGATAAGTCTTTTGGGTAAAAATTGGTATATATTGGATAATATTCTCATCCCATCATTCTTAAGTCCCATCTTTTGTTACCGGGGAGGTAACGGGGTATTAGTTGGTAGCACTACTTAGGTTTGGCACCCTCACGCCATACCGAGGAGGACGGTTGTGAACTAATTACCCAGTCGGGCCCAGTGCTTTGATAGGAGCACTAGGGAAAGGGCAAAACATACATCAGGAGCCGTCTTGTTCAATATCGAGATATTATCAATATTACTTGTACAATTGTTAATGAACTGTTTTAAACACTTGGTAACAAACGTTTTCATAAACTGTGAACTCGCCAGCTTTGTCTGATACTCGTGTTGCATGCTTACTGGTCGTTAGGTATCTTGGATATGGGAACTTGCTGTCTGGAGGAGCAGGAGTGGTCATGGGTCGACTGAAGAGACTCATGTGATTAATTGTTTACTGTTACACATTGGTTTTTGAACAATTTAGTTATGGCTTAATACTTGCTTCCGCTGAACATAATGGTTTTCGTATAAACTTATGATGGAACTTTATTATTAATTTGAGAACTTTATTTTGAAACGTGTAGGTTCAACGTAATAAGTGGCTCATTATCAGTACGTCACATGCCTATCAGGGACACTCCCTAGGTGGTATTTTTGGGGGTGTGACAGTTTGGTATCAGAGCCACTGGTTATAGTGAACTTGGTTTTAAAAACGTTTTCATAAAACCAGACTATAACTGAACTTCTGAATACGACCATGACACTCAGCTCCAGACTGCAAGGTTCGTCTCTCGTTTACTTATTGCATAGCATAACTAGTGAACACTTACGTATGAAATTGCATGAGATGCACGTTTAGCACAACAGTATGAATTCATGCATTACTTGCATGTGTTATGTGATTGATAGTGTGGTATTTCCCTAGACATTCATGACTCACGTATTGTGATATTTCTCGTTTGACATCTTAGTTTGAGGGACCATTTGGCATGAGTTAGGAGGAACTGAGATGAGCATGCAAATCACAATATTATTGTGGGTGCACACATAATAATAATGTGGGGTGCATGCGAGTCCCAGTGAGGCTTAACAAGTGAAAAAGGGGTTCCGTTCCGATTATTTGATCGATGTGAAATACAACAGTCTATAGGAGTCGTGGTAGTGATTGTCTCCTACTTGAACGTGATCTTTTCACTCCTCTCTGAATCCTTTCGAACCTCGATGCTATCGAGTAGTACCTGAACACCCATCTGAACGCCTAGCGAACTGTGTAGAATGTTAGGTGCTTGTACGAACATCCTTGAGTTGGATGTTGCAACGACAATGATTGGTCTATACCTTTCTCACTTTTCTTCGTTTGCTGGAACATAACGTATTGACGTCATAATCCGGAAGTGCGATCACTTCTGCAATACTCTCGCGACATACCGTGTATTACTCAGTCAACTTGCAAGAACGATGGACAAGAGGGTAAACGTAGTACCTTACCGACTTCAGCATTTGAACGACCCTAGTTACCGGCAGCGAACAACAACGATTTGACTCCAATTGAATTCTTTAACCCTGGCCAGCGACTTATCGGAGTCAACTCTTACGAATCAATCGGGACAAAATCGATGACGATTGACTGTAGAACGGACTGTGTAACCGCCCGTACCATGAGTAGTGCCTTAGGACGTGGCACGGAATGTGAAAAGACGGACCTTGTTGGTGAAAGGACGCAGGACACCATTACAGGCAACAATATTAGAGGCAACAGTCGCGGCAACATCAAGGTACTCGTGATCGTAGCTTATAGTTTGGAAACGAAGGTGACCTCGACAAGGATGGACTGTGTTAAGTCAAGGTGACAACAACCAAGGGAATAATAATAGTAGCAGGAACCCTCGCAACCGTAACAACAACACTGGAAATGATGCTCGTGGAAGGACATTTAGGATTGGCATAGGCGACGCCAGGCATAGCAGCAACATGGTAGCTTGTATGGGTAGCTGTTCGCTTCGTCTCTATTCTGCTTGACCCTGATACTTCTTGAAACCAAACCTGATGTGGAATCGGCTGATGGCAAGTCAAATGAAATCTCATGTGCTCGTTGGGTTGTAAACATGACCTTGTGGGACAAGTGTTCGACGTCGACCTTCCTTCTACTATCCTCGATGGTTACAACGCTGTAGTTAGTGTGAATTGGTTATCCAGGAATCACGCAGATATACCCAGTGAGGAGGAAACTTTGTGTGGAGAAATGTTATTTGTTCTAAAGCATCAGAGTAGTGCAAAGGTTAGCGCCATTTCAGCTATGAAGTCCAGAAGTGTCTACGGAGGGATTACTCCGCTGTGTTAGCAACCGTTACTGATGTTAGGGTTGAGGGAAAGGAGGATCAAGGATCCACCAATTGTTCGTGATCCCTCTCGGTTTGCTACCCGAGGAACTTTCGGGCTTACTTCCACAACTGTTAGGCAGAATCTCAGTTTAATCTAACGCCAGAAGCAACCTTGATCAGTCGTACTTCATACCGTCTTGCACCAGGAGGGTTGCAAGAACTATCTAATCAACTTCAGGAACTACCGGGTGGGAGTTTTAGCGATCTAGCTCCTTGTCCTGGGGAGCCCGAGCTCTATTATGGAAATGAAGGACGAGTCCTTTCGTACGGGTACAGACTACCCCAAGGTGGCAATCATAGACCGTTACCCCCTATCTCGCATCGATAACCTACTTGACCCGCTGCAATGATCAAGCTTCTATTTGGAAGCCGACTTAAGATCAGACTGTCACTTGATGGAAGACCCAGGGGAGGATGACTTCTAACACGGCGTTACAGGTACAATGCAGCCACTACGATTTTCTGTTCTCGTGGTTTAAAGTTACCCAACACACCAGCAGCCTTATGGATCACATGAGTAGTATGTGCCAACCCCATCTTGCCAGATTCGCTAACTGTGTTTATCTATGACGTTTTGAATCACTTCCAGGAGAAAGGAGCACCATGAACGGCACTTGTATTTCATCGTAGAACTTCTAGGGGAGGAGCATCTACGTGCGAAGTCTACCCAAGTGTGACTTCAGGATTCGGGAAGTACACATTTTTGGTCATATAAACAACGAAGTGGGAATACACGTGGATCTCGCTAAGACCCATTTTGGTTAAAAACTGATCGACACCAAAGATTCCCCCGGGGATGAAACAATTCCTTGGTTATGCTTGACACGATCACAGATTCATCGCGAGATTTTTGAAGATTGTGCCGATATAACCTCTTTAGCCCAGCGGGGAGCGGTGAATTCAGGGGAGACAAAACAGGAGGACGTCTTTTCAGCTTTTGAAACTCAACTCTACAATGCACTGAGTATTGTCTTTACCCGAGGGTACGGATGATCCAGTGGTATACCATGATGATTCGAATCAGAGTCCCAATTACATGCCGATACAACACGAGAAAGTGATGGCTTACGTAGTGGAATTACAAGAAGAGTTACACGAATTGCAACCTGCGATAGAAACCATGGTCTTTGGATTTAAGTTGGAGGCATTACTTGGGCGGTACCGGATGCGTTACTTAGACCGATCACAAGGGCCTCCCGTGTACCGTTATTGCGGAGGAGCTAAATCATGTAATGACATCACTGGATGGAACCTTTGAATGATTTCAACTGTGGAACCTGAACGTGTACGAGCTTTACAGCTCACTATCGACTTTAACTTACATGATCAGACTTGCTTTGTTCAAACTGGAGAACTGAAGGAAGAAAAATTTCGAGTTGAACCCATGCGGGGCATGGGGAAGCAACTTTTGGCAGGTCGGATGATATGCGCTACCTCATGGAACGAATGTGGATCTCATTATACGGCAACAGTAGGGAACTCGTGCTCGAAACGGAAACAATACCACCTGGGTGATCGTTGATTGTCTCACGTTACCAGCACACCTTCTTTCAATCAAAGAAACTGACGAGTCTTCACGGCTTGTGGATACTCCTCTGAGAGAGGCGGCTATCTAGGCACGAGGTGCCAAATCCTGTATCTCTGATTTTGAGCTATACCTGAATTATGGCAGGCAATACGCAACACCCTTGGCTCACATTTAGGTATGAGCATTACTTATCACTGTAGGACAACCGGGCAGAGTAACGAACCATCCTGACACACGAAGACATGCTGCGAGAATGTGCGTGATTGACTACAGCAAACATTTGGGAAGCACACTTATCTTTGGGTGAACTCCACTGCAGCCGTTACCGTTTTAGTATGCATACAACTCTGTTGAGGCATTGCATGGATGACAATGCCAACCTCCTTGTTGGACTAAGGTGAGTGACAACCTAATCACAGATCCAGAGATTGTACTCGAACCTCTTGGGAAGATTGTTCAGATCGGAAATCGTTTGGCGGCAATGCGTGATCGTCAGGGAAGCTGATAAGCTTAGGAAACAATGGGAGATCGCTGAAGGCGAACGTATCGGAAGTCTCACCCTGGGTGGGTGCGGCACACTATAGAAAACGTGGCAAGCTTAGTTTACAATGCGTTGGGGTATTCGGATTTCTGGATCGAATCGGTGACATGGCTCACAAACTCGGGTTACCTGACAAGTTAAGTAACGTTCTCGAAGTCATTATGTCTCAAATCTATAGAAGCGTTTGTCCGAGGAAACACTTGTAATGCCCCTGCTAGAGCTCAAGATTGACAACAAGTTACGGTTGTCAAAGAACCTATCGAGATCATGGACCGGGAGATCAAAGTTCGTAAACATAGTCGCATTCTGATTGTGAGAGTTCGTTGGAACTCAAGACGCGGACCGGAGTTCACGTGGGAGCGTGATGATCAGATGAAGCTCAAATATCCTCAACTTTTCCCTAAAGACAAGTCTAAATCTGGTAAAGCTGGTGAACTTCGGGACGAAATTCCTCTTCAAGTTAGGGATGATGTGGCACCCGAGCAAAATCCGCAGCAATCTTGATTTACCACTCCACTTCACTGTACCTACTTGTCAAATTTCGGGACGAAATTTCTTTCAAGTTGGGGATGATGTGACAACCCGTATTTCCAAGGTTAGCATTGCTGAAATCCCACAATCCTTGACGTGTGTCTCTACATCTAATTGTTTTTATTGCACGATCATACAAGGTTTATTAAGTTGCGCATGTGTATCGTTAAATGCTTTGTATCGTTAAATGCTTTGTGTGCAAGTTGTATACTTGAAATTGTTCAATGGGTCGTATGTACCCGACTGTTTAGATCGTATATGTGTGCGGGCTTAGTAAAACGGGAGTAGGAAATGGGCCTTAGTTAGTGGGCCTTGTAAGCGAATCGGGGCCGGATCATAAACGTAGAACTCGCGTGTAATTCACTGTTGTGTTCAGTGAATAGTACCGGCCCAAATCATTATTATGATTAAGAAACACAACCGGCCCAAATTTAGTAAATAGGCTCGGCCCACATCACTGTTTGCTTAGCAAACTACCACCGGCCCATTTGTGTAGATAGTGGCCTTATAATGTAGTTGACGTAACCATTTTTGTGTCTCACAATTTCAACATAACAACCCTAATCACCCCACCCCTCCTTGGAATTGAGACGGCAGGAGAAGCCCCCCTCTCTTCGCATTTACATCTTGATCATTCGAGACATCTGGTTAGTAAATTCATGTGTGTTTAAGTTCTCGGTTACTAGATCGTGATACGTACAGGACTTATATGATCGCATGTATAAATGTATGTTTTGATTTATAATTGTGTTTGGTTATGATTATTTGTAACCTGATACGAATTACCTGAGTTATTTGATTTAGTATGTTTGTTAATTATTCAAACTGTTAACCGAAGGTATGCTTGTTGGCCGAGAGCATGCTTGCCGATTAATGTATTGATCCATTAATTTCAATTGCATGATGTTAATATTCTAAAGAAACCACTGTATACATTACAAATAGATCTAGTGACATGCTGAATGATAATGATTGATGATCTAGGAAACATATGTGCTATCACTATTGATATTTCATGTTATATGCGACGATGCGATCATTGTTTGCAATATGGGTTGAGTACACAATTATATGATAACCGATTGGTAAAGAGATTGGTAGGCTTTGCACTAAATGTGCTGCTCATATGTAATCTGATGGTTATTTGGTATGTATGACACGAGTAGACTAGGTATCAAAAACTGGGTAATACGGAATTAATGGGTGGTAACGATGGTTGTTAATTATGAGGGTTATGAGAATACATGATAATAGGCCTTCCATGAACACCATTTGGGCTGGACGGTTTGTGAAACACGGGTTGGGACCTGTTAGGGAACCGAAGCAGGCCCAATGTACAGGCCACTCCCCTCATGATGACTTCTGGGCCGCAGTCCGTGGGTTCGAGCAACTGGATCAGTTGTGGGATGGCCCCAAACTGTTATGACATTCTGGGTGGGCCTGAGCCCAAATCGGGTTAAGTAGTTGGCATGCTATTTGTATTATGTGTTAATATCGATATATCCATGGTTAGTTGACTCGGGATAAGCAGGTTAGCATGATTGGGCCGATGACTAGTGGACTGCATGGTCAAAGCTAGCTGGGCCGAGTAACACATAGTGTATATGTATACAGATTGTTACTGGTTCATGTGCTAGGAAAACAAGTCAATACATGAAGCATGTATAGGTTAGTAATCTGTGATAAATGGTACGACATTATATCTATGATTACTCGTAGAATATGGTGTGTTTGATGGGTATAAAGGTTCATGAACTAGATTAACACTTAAATAAGTTATGTGCAATATACGACTTCTAGTCGCTATGTGTTATAGAATTGTGAATGCTCATGAATGTGATGTGTGAAATGTGCAAATACATATGTGGTGCAACGTGAGTATAGAACTGATGGTTGTCGGTAAACTTTGATAGGACGTGTTTGATCGACTGTTAATCGAGTAACTAATCTTACCGAGCAAAACAAAGGTGAGTTCACTACTTTTGAGCATGCGTCCCGGTGGTTGGGACAATCAGTGGGTATCCCGGGGAGGGATAAGTCTTTTGGGTAAAAACTGGTATATATTGGATAATATTCTCATCCCATCATTCTTAAGTCCCATCTTTTGTTACCGGGGAGGTAACGGGGTATTAGTTGGTAGCACTACTTAGGTTTGGCATCCTCACGCCGTACCAGGGAGGACAGTTGTGAACTAATTACCCAGTCCGGTCCAGTGCTTTGATAGGAGCACTGGGGAAAGGGCAAAACATACATCAGGAGCCGTATTGTTCAGTATCGAGATATTATCAATATTACTTGTACAATTGTTAATGAACTGTTTTGAACACTTGGTAACAAGCGTTTTCATAAACTGTGAACTCGCCAGCTTTGTCTGATACTCGTGTTGCATGCTCACAGGTCGTTAGGTATCTTGGATTTGGGAACTTGCTGTCTGGAGGAGCAGGAGTGGTCATGGGTCGATTGAAGAGACTCATGTGATTAATTGTTTACTGTTACACATTGGTTTTTGAACAATTTAGTTATGGCATAATACTTGCTTCCGCTGAACATAATCGTTTTCGTATAAACTTGTGATGGAACTTTATTATTAATTTGAGAACTTTATTTTGAAACGTGTGGGTTCAATGTAATTAGTGGCTCATTGTCAGTACGTCACATGCCTATTAGGGACACTCCCTATGTGGTATTTTTGGGGGTGTGACAGAGAATGATGTGATGGGTACATTAATGATGGTGTCAAATCATGTTGGTCAATAGATCTTTGGGGTGGGGTAGGCATATGTAAATTTACCATAGTGCCCTCAAAAGAAAAAAAAGGAGATGAAGTTCGGTGGGACATGTGGCCAAATGTAGGCCATGTGGTGGGTTTCCAAGGTTTTCTCAAAATAAAGGGTTTTCTATGTAGCATTATCCTATATATATATATATATATATATATATATATCATACGAATGAAGTTACGAGTTACTTTATATATAATAGTATATAAATATAATACTAGTATTTATTATAGTGTATCTTTTAAATATAACTTTTGTTTAAAATAAATCTCTAAGACCTCAATTGTATTTACAAAATTCATTACTTAAGTTGTTATTTTTCTCTTTACGGGTAAAAAGCCAAATTTATTGGTATAACATAGATTAGATTTGTTATTCTTACTAATAATTGTTATGCGGATTTAATTAGTAATTATCTATTATAAAGTTATGATATACATTAATGAATAAAATCTTTTCATTTTCAAAGGTTAACTTATTATCTTCACAAAAGGGTAAAAAGGAAAATTAATAATATTAAAAGATGATTAAGTTACCTTTTTCTATTTTATAAAAATTTCTTTATTTAGGATTACAAAGGGATTTAGGGGGGGGGGATTGGTGCGATTATATATATTTATTGTGTCTGTAACCATATAGGTGGGTATTAGCCAATGTGGGTCTTGTCCACTTGGTATAGAAACACTTGTCTCTTTGAGATGAGATCTTAGATTCAAACATGAGAAAAATAAATATTTAGTATAATTAATATGAAATAGAGTAGAAATAACATTTGCCATTAACAAAGGCAACTCAAATATTACAGAGAATGTTAATGTTTTATGGTACCATTTTTGCATATTTGGTGTAAAATAGAGTAGGAGTATCATTTACCTGTTAAAAAAGTTTGAAAATATATTGCATATTTTTTTAACTCTATTAAACTGAAAATACGTTACGTTTATTTATCACAAATCGGTGTAGCTATAAAACTTTAATATTCACTCATCAATAAATGAAAAGGTCTCACTTCGCTATAACTCCAAAACATTAAATTATCAACCTCTATAATTATAAACATAGTTCAATAAATTTTAGTCTTTTTGCAAGATGTCCTCCCGGTCAGTTACTCTTTTTTAGCTTTTATTTATTGATGTCTGTCCTTAGTGACATGCAAAAACCGAAATAAACTAGTAGCTAGAGTAAGTCGGATATCGAACCGGAGGAGGATTGTGGAAAGTGTCACGATGCTAAGTTTTGATTAACTATTGCTAAAAAGTAAAACTCAATTGTTGGGTTTGATTAATTATCTAAAAATTACGAACTAAAACTAAGGTTTGAATCAATAGGAGAGAAGATGGTTCCTCCAGATTTCAGGTTTTGCAGTTAACTTCAACTATGTGTTTAATCATGACCTTCATAGACATAGTTGTTAAACCTGATTAACTAATTGTGATAACCAACGACTAAGTACTCCGTTCAATAAATAACGGGAGGTTATCGAATGATTATCAATTACAATTACAAACCCTAACCCCATGTCAAATATATCCCAATTACTAGAACTCTTGGGAACTGAATGCTTAGAAATTAAGGTTTAAATAACTGTAACTGTTTACAACCAATAAATCAAATCAAGGTGAAAAGCATCGAATGCTTAGATCACCAAGTTAAAACGATTGTATCAAACACATAGTATTAATTAACTTACAAAAACCCTCCATCCGGAGGAAGCCATAAAAGACTAGCCGCTCATTAGGATGGGATGATCTTCTCTGTTCGATGTGTGCGGCTGCCTCCTTTTGTCTGGGTACAAGACTCCCCGTACCTCTCGCATGTTGTTTCGATATTATATCCTTAAAAACAATTGATGCCCTTCACGTGATTGGGCCACTACCGTCAAATTAGTCCAAGTCGGCCCAAATCTACGTCCAAAGAGTCCACAAGAGGTCCAATTATGTACGTGTGTTTCTTTGTGCTTGCATGAGAAATAGAATGATGCTATTATTGACTAAACAAAGCCCCTTGGTCTACGTTCCTTATGTCTTTCTTTTTCAATGATGATGTTTTCCAATGTGAAGGGATGATGAGTTGATGTGATGTCGATTTTAATTAAATGATGATGTCGGCTAACTGTTCCAAGTCCACCTCCCCTCACGTGCGTGTATTAGGATTTTAATAAAAAAAACCTTTTTAACATCCTTGACAATTAAAGCATTCGCTGCCCACTTATACGCTCCGTAGCCTACATTTTCAACCGTAGGTTACGGTTAAAACATTCTGTTACTTTTGTTTTATTCTTGGCCGTAGTCGACGCTTTATATACCGTAAGCCTCATCTCAACATGCTGTTGTACCTTTGTTGATAGATTAATTCCCATTGCTCAAACATATTCCCCTGATGCTCCACGTGAATGACAAGAATGATACATTCTGATGATAATTCTTCCAAACACAATTTCCATTTTCCTAAAAGTCATGGCCCCCTTGACTCCATTATTTTGCGTTCTTTGCACATTCAAGCTACATTTTGACTCGTAACGGCTCTCGAATAATTTAGTGTGTCTCGACTATTATCCTTGGTAGTTCCACTTCATCACCAACCGCTCTAACTTTACCAGTTTAAGCCGATTAACCTGTACACCAGAAATATGCGTAGTTATCACATTCGCAATATATAACTGCATAAAACACATTAACTCACATAAGATAATACACTTAAGGCTCGAGTTTCACACTCTCCATCACATCCCCACACTTAACCTTGATTGTCCTCAAGCAACCATTACAAACATTACTCACCTTATTAACAAATCACCATTAAATCCCTTACCGAATTAACAATTTAAGGTCCCAAGTCATACCCATCCCATAGACTGACACAATCGAGATTGACAATCTGACAAATAAATGATACGCATTTAAAACAGCTTAAGACTTGCCTAACTAAAACTAACATGCTTATGATACTAAACAGATGTCACACGCCCCTCACAATAATCACTCCTCTCGGTTTAATCAAGACTAGCGTGTAATGTGCTAATATTTAATTCACTCAAAACCAACTATGCTACTTCGCAATCATAAGCTTGAATGGCAATCATACCTCCACTGTATCAAATAACGTAACACATATCATTAGGACTTTTTGGGTTTTGGGTTAAGGGTAAAGGTGGGGAAATATTTTTGGCTTTTTATGTTTATTTGGCGAACACAAATGAAAATACCAAACCATGACAACTTAATTCACAATAACTACTAATACTTTGGATATTTTCGACCCATTTATTCAACACGAACATAACAAGGATTTTTTTTCTTTTTGCTTTCTTTTCTCTTTTTTTTCCTTTCTATTTTTTATATATTTTTTTTTCTTTTTATTTTTATTTTTTTATAACATAATTCTAAACACACTTGTCATTCATGGTTAGTAATCAAACGGGACAAACAAGGTGTAGCAAACGAAGGATAAAAGGCTCAACATGGTTAACTAAGGTGGGTGGATAAACAATCAACAAATAACACAATGAAGTGATCCTAATGCCTTTATCATCTATGTGTAAACGCTAAAGCACAGTCTCGGCACGTATCAAACCACACAAGTTCTAACACAAAGCAACATATGGCCTACTCTCAACAATTGAACATTTATTGCAATTCAACTAATAATCTAGTAGGCTCACATATTTCAACGGACAAAAGGAAATTGGGTTGCTGACACGTAGCATGTATAATTCTTAAAGCATGTTATCCCTAGTTAGGCATCTCTTCTCAACTATTTTCTAAACTTGTCAGAAATACTCTCATGAAACTTAAAGGGACAACCATGACTAGGGATCTAAGTTAGTTTAATATCAGCAAGAAACCCTTTAGCAATTGAAAATGTTGCTTTTCATGTAGTTCAAGCATACTTGAGACAAAAAATTTCAAAAATTTTCAATTTTCAGCAATTTTAACCCTTCAAGCATTTAAGATCAACAATTATACCAACCCTCTCTCGAGTTACCGCATCCCCACACTTGGGATACATTGTCCCCAATTTATAGTGCAATTTAAACTCTAAACTCGAGAGATACCACCCGCAAACCATGAACGGCTAACAACTAGGCGACTCAACACAAGGAAACCACTCCCAACACAAAAATTCACACCACCAAAAACACAAAAACAAATAAAATAAAGGATAGAGAGACACATTGACCTGATCAGTAAATCAGCAACTGTCTGTGGCGGTGTAACTGTTGCGCTCAAAACCGGAGAATACGCATCCAGGGATTCTCTGAGATCTCACTAGGATGTTGCAAAACATCCCCACACTTGAATTATTGCATCCGTGAAGATGGAATTGTATAAACCTGTCAAAACACAACACACCAAATGAAACCAAACCAAAATGCACAATACTCTACATCCTCGGGCTGCCTCCCGAGAGCGCTAAGTTTTAGGTCTTCAGCCAGACCGTACCTGCTATGCGTTACGGTGGTCTCAATGCACACTTAACCAAAACATTTCCAACGAATGCCCGGAAATTTACATGCCATCTCCATAAGCTTGTCAGTATAATTGGCATGTTTAGAAAGCACATGCGGGTTTCGCTAATCCACTTCACGAGATATACACTGATGTCTTGTAGCTTCACCCATTTCATCTTCTTCCTCGAACTCTCTTCCCCACACTTATTAATTTGAGTGATTGATATGGGGAGAGGTTCGGTACACACATTCATCTCATCAGACTGCTCTGCCTCCTCATCCTCACACACCATCTGATCCACCAGTGACTCTTCATCAGATAAAGGATTCATTGGTGTGGTATTATCCTCCACAACCTCATCCTCCATGTGAGAATAATCTCTAATATCAACAGGTAATGGTGAGAGACGCTCTTCTATTTCTATCTTCATTTTTAACTTCTGACACTTGGAAACTAGGCAGCTGATTCGATCTTCATCGGAAAGGTTGGGTGCTAATAAATACTGCTCGAGTTTGGACAAACTCGCTTCCAACATAGCAAGCTTTTTCTCCTCCTCGGTCTGAGAAGCATACACACCCTCGGGCTTAGAATATTCCTCGGGATGATACTGTCGGTATCCCTGATACGGTCTTGAGATGTACGCATCCATCATTTTTTTTATTCCAATACTCTGGATTTTCCAAATACACCGCGCACACATCATCATAAACAGAAGTATGAATACGACCGCAACAGAAACATTGTCCATCCGTCCTTGGTTCATAATAAGCATCCCCGTCCCGATCCCATCCGTCAGAGTAATAACCATCCTCCACCGTTGTATCGGAATCATAGAAATATGGTGGAGGGGAAGGATTATCATAGCAAGGCATCGGTGGTTCTTCCCATTTCGCTTTTTCCCGTCTAAATCGGGCCTCATGGCAACCGATACACGGGTGAAGTGGTTCCTTGCACAAAATGCATGTAAGAGAGCTGCAGAATATTGTAAGATCTGTCATCCTACACAAACACAAAAACACAAGCACCACGCATAAATCTGAACAAAATAAAACAAAACAAAACTGACACTATTTTTGGATTTTTTAAAATAAAACTTAACACTAAACACTTTGCGCACGCCTCCCAGGCAACGGCGCCATTTTGATGTCAGTCGTTAGTGACATGCAAAAACCGAAATAAACTAGTAGCTAGAGTAAGTCGGATATCGAACCAGAGGAGGATTATGGAAAGTGTCACGATGCTAAGTTTTGATTAACTATTGCTAAAAAGTAAAACTCAATTGTTGGGTTTGATTAATTATCTAAAAATTACGAACTAAAACTAAGGTTTGAATCAATAGGAGAGAAGATGGTTCCTCCAGATTTCAGGTTTTGCAGTTAACTTCAACTATGTGTTTAATCGTGACCTACATAGACATAGGTGTTAAACCTGATTAACTAATTGTGATAACCAACGACTAAGTACTCCGGTCAATAAATAACGGGAGGTTATCGAATGATTATCAATTACAATTACAAACCCTAACCCCATGTCAAATATATCCCAATTACTAGAACTCTCGGGAACTGAATGCTTAGAAATTAAGGTTTAAATAACTGTAACTGTTTACAACCAATAAATCAAATCAAGGTGAAAAGCATCGAATGCTTAGATCACCAAGTTAAAACGTTTGTATCAAACACATAGTATTAATTAACTTACAAAAACCCTTCATCCGGAGGAAGCCATAAAAGACTAGCTGCTCATTAGGATGGGATGATCTTCTCTGTTCGATGTGTGCGGCTGCCTCCTTTAGTCTGCGTACAAGACTCCCCATACCTCTCGCATGTTGTTTCCATATTATATCCTTAAAAACAATTGATGCCCTTCACGTGATTGGGCCACTGCCGTCAAATTAGTCCAAGTCGGCCCAAATCTACGTCCAAAGAGTCCACAAGAGGTCCAATTATGTGCGTGTGTTTCTTTGTGCTTGCATGAGAATTAGAATGATGCTATTGTTGACTAAACAAAGTCCCTTGGTCTGCGTTCCTTATGTCTTTCTTTTTCAATGATGATGTTTTCCAATGTGAAGAGATGATGAGTTGATGTGATGACGATTTTAATTAAATGATGATGTCGGCTAACTGTTCCAAGTCCACCTCCCCTCACGTGCGTGTATTAGGATTTTAATAAAAAAAAACCTTTTTAACATCCTTGACAATTAAAGCATTCGCTGCCCACTTATATGCTCCGTAGCCTACGTTTTCAACCGTAGGTTACGGTTAAAACATTCTGTTACTTTTGTTTTATTCTTGGCCGTAGTCGACGCTTTATATACCGTAAGCCTCATCTCAACATGCTGTTGTACCTTTGTTGATAGCTTAATTCCCATTGCTCACACATATTCCCCTGATGCTCCACGTGAATGACAAGAATGATACATTCTGATGATAATTCTTCCAAACACAATTTCCATTTTCCGAAAAGTCATGGCCCCCTTGACTCCATTATTTTGCGTTCTTTGCACATTCAAGCTACATTTTGACTCGTAACGGCTCTCGAATAATTTAGTGTGTCTCGACTATTATCCTTGGTAGTTCCACTTCATTACCAACCGCTCTAACTTTACCGGTTTAAGCCGATTAACCTGTACACCAGAAATATGCGTAGTTATCACATTCACAATATATAACTGCATAAAACACATGAACTCACACAAGATAATACACTTAAGGCTCGCGTTTCACACTCTCCATCATTTATACATTAGAAAAACTCATACATCAATTTTATATATGATCTCATAAGCTTTTTTTTTTTTTTTTTTTTTTTTTTTGTATTTTAAACTCTTTTATTTTAATAAATATTAAAACAATAGGTTTTAACTATAGATCATTTATGTATTTATTTAATCATAAATTAGCATTATGTATTATATTATATAATTAATATATTATTAAAGAATTAATATGACAATGCCATGTGGCATTTATTGGATTTTAGAAAATAAGAGAATGCCATGTGGCATTTATTGGATTCTTTTATTAGTATTAGATTAGATTAGACTAGATTAGATTATTATATATTATATATTATACATTATAAACTATAAATAAATAAGCAACAACTTTAAGCTTAGGGTAGTTGTATCTTTGTCTTTGGGTGTATTTCCCAAAAAAAAAAATAGAATTTTACTTTTTAACTCAAGTCTTTCTGTTTGTTGTAAATTTAACTTACAAAATTGATTTTGTTCACCTTAAAGCCAAAACTTTTTTTTTTTTTTATAATTTAACCTCACTACTTTTCTACTTTTCATCTTTCGTAAATTTTTTATTTACGTTGCATACTAATTTTACCAGTTACCACGGAACAACGTTTGACAACTGGCACCAAACCGGTAATTTCCGTACACTTTAATTATTACTTAATGACCGCAATTATGTGCTTAAATGTCAACATTGTTTGATTACATACTATACAAGTGAATTCATGCACATTTTATACTACAAGAATTATTTTATGATAGCGTTGCGTCAGATATACTAGTAAACTCACCGGTAAGACACATTGTGTCAACAATTCTGCAGAAAGCAGTCAGACAATAGAATTGGGGCCTAGGTGTAGGTCCAACGACAAGAATACATTAAAACCCATGAGTACATATAAGGATTTATATATAGATTTTCCGGAAGCTAAAATACGCACTAAAAAGCACCCGAAACGCACTTTAAGTGCAGAATTTTACAAAATTCAGCTATAATCAGCTTTATAACCTCAAAATATTATGCAGAATTCATGTTTTATCATCCAGAATACAGCCCTAAGTGTCGGGAATTAAAAGTGTCACAAAAGAATACTTAAAAGACACTAAACGGTGCAATTTAGCACTTTAACGAACCGGTATCTAACCGAACAACCAGACATTACCCGGAACATCAAAATATTACTTGAAGTATTGTTCTAATATTTCTGAGCTAGTTACGGTCCCCAAACACCATAACACCCCTTATAACATAATAACACATTAAGTCCCTAAACTTTACACTTGAAGACTAACTTATTTACGTATTTAGTGATTTGAATTTACATTTAACCCCCCCCCCCCTTAAGAGTGGACGGTCACAAGGGAGGTGACCCCACCAAAATCTTGTTAAAATCTACATGATCTTCTTTGGATTCATATGGATAGTGTAAGATCTCTAAAGGATTGTAATCTAAAATTTGCTTTGTACTTTGAGGAACACATAACCCAATGGTTATTAGCATTTTGATTACAAATAAACACATCAAGATCATTAGTTCATCTTCACCTTCACACCTCTCCTTCTCCCTCTTACTTTCGGCTGACCCCAACCCACCATACATCCACCATTTTCGATCATCATTCAAGCATTCCAAGGTTATCTCGAGGTGTAAGAAGGTCACTAACGAAGCTCGGTGCTCACGGATCTTGAAGGACCTCTCTTGTGTGCTATTATCCACTCAATCTTCATCATTTTTCTTCCCTAGCTTGAAGCTAGTAGTAAGATCCTTTTAACACTTGTTTACTTCCATTTTAGTTGGTTAAAAGATATAACCTGTTGATTATCATGAGAACCCTAAAAGACATACACATGAATCTTGAAACACAAAGTGAAATATGATGATATCTTGATGAAATAATGTTGTTTAGTAGATGTATAATGTTTGCTTGTTGATTACTAGAAATATTGATGTTGATCACTACATGGAGCTTACTAGATTATGATTGAACACTTAATCTAGCAAGTTAGAGGATGGTTATGTGTTAACACAAGAAGATCATCCTCATACATAGACGTGAACTAGAAAACAAAATGATTTCTTGAAAAGTAATAAACAAAGTAAGCTAGTGAACTATTAAATCCAAGATTTATGAATGATTTTCCAAGAAAACCAAGTTTAAAATATGATTTTTAAAGGATCTTGTTTTTTTTACTTAAACCTACACTATTTTTATTAGGAAAACAAGTGTATAAACACTTGTGAAACAAGAAAAATACAAAAGAAATATTTTCAAGAAAATCATCTTACAAGTTGTAAATGACTAAATCCTTCAAGAATGGGATTTACAAACAAACAACCATGTTTTTAAAGGTAACTAAACCTACTAAATAACATGGCAAGTTACTACAAGTTTTTACAAGAACTTCAAGTTCATGATGTAGTGTGATTTACATGATCTAGGCTTATGGTAAGACTTGATTGTGTTGTTAATGTTGTTGTTGATTTAAAAGAAAATAAACACATGTTTTGAAAACATGGGAAACCTCCATTTTTAGGGGAAACTATGTCAAAATTTCTATAAATTTTGACACTTAGAAAAATATGAGTTTTTGAAAACTTATTCCCTAAAAATGTATCTAAAAATATTACCAAGATTTCCCTAACTTTTGTGTTAAGAAATGATGATTTCTTCAAGATTAAAATTGATATTAAGTATGTATATTTTTGATAAAATATATTTAATTTTGTGCTAAGTGTATGTAGTATGTATTATACGTGATAGTGTATTAGGACTTGAAAATACACTAAGTACTCCTAAGAAGTAAAAATACAAAAATACACATACAACATGCTTAGACAAATACAAGAAAATATATTTATAAAAATATATTACTTGATAGAATAAATAACTTGGACAAGTTATGAACATGAAATGAAGTTTTGGACAAAATACATAATTCGGGTGAAAAATACAAGATACTTATATTTATTGTTGAGAAAATAATATAAGTAAGATACATAGTTAAAAATATAAATTATTTTTAACACAAGAAAACATATACAAAAGATAGTGACTTGTACTTATGCGATACAAGTCTAGTGACTAACGTTAATAAAACACGTTTAGGTCATGACGTTAGATAAGCAAAAACCGGTGAAGTTTACGGCGCAAGGAACGCAAAGTTGTGAGTTCATGCTCCCCCTTTTCTTTTAACTGTTTTCAGTTTTATAACTTCGGGGGTGAAATACATGTTACAAATGTTACAATGTTTACAAATGGTATGAGGGATACAAAAACAAGAAGCACTCTTGGTGATAACTAGTACCAAGTATGGTGCGTTTTAAGGAATGATACGAGAAATCGTGTCACGAATAGGGTACCATAAGCACCATTAATCGTGTACATACTAAGACCGCAGAACAAAAGGTTAGATCTAATGGGTACTCGGGCAGCCACACTCTTGGTGAAAACTAGTACCGAGTAGTGCTTTTGTGTCTCAGTCGTGAATCGACAACAAGAAAAATGCCTATGGTTTGGATGCTTCCTATGTCGTGTCACATGTTAATGGCCTTGCAACTTATTAACAACTTGATACATACAGAAATACTTGATTTATACAAGAATACTTGATTTATACAAGATACATACGATGTTTTTCATACAAAGTATGTAGACGTTCAATACAAGAACTGCATGAATTCACACCAACATTATGTTGACGTTTTTTCCCAAAACTTACATGTATTTTAGGTAACTAAAGTGGATGTGCGCGGTCTTACTCATGCTCCTGGATGTTGTTTATGTTTATCCTTAAATAAAGTTGTAAACTTTCAGACAATATGTTGTCTCGTGATGTAAACACTTAATCTATGTTTTCAGTAACGTAATGTTATGGTATTTGAAGTTTTTTTTACGAGCATGTAGTATGTTTACCTTTCGTATGCAATGAGAACCATTCATGATCACACCTCGTGCTTCCACCTTAGAAAGGGGTATGACAGATTGGTATCAGTGCTGCGATTGTAGTGAACCAGGATTCCTTCTCGAGTCTAGACTACAATCTCTAGGATCCTTGGACGAAAACAATTTTTCAAAAAGTTTTCATTGCATAAAACTTTCCGTGACATCCACTACCTGAAACTGTTTACAAAGAGTCAAGAAAAGACACTACGAGACTTAGGGTGCACTGGAGTAGCACTTGTCGTTGACTAGAAATTACTTGCAATTATGTGGGATAATTGATATATACTTATACTAGAAGTAGAATGTCACAGGTATACTTGACTTTGTCTGAAAACAATGGCCTATCTGAAGTAAGTGATACGAGGATGAAACGAACTGTGCGGACTGTGCAAGGAGTTACGTAATTATGGATGCATACATAATTATGGAATTCAGTGCACAGAAACCACAGCAAGTCTTGTCACGTATAGATCCCTTCAGTACAAGAAAAGGTCAAACGTGAACACCCTTTCCCCCAAGCCTATTAAATACCCTTTTGGAGTAATGACTTAGGGTATAAAGACAAGAACCACCAATGTGAATATCTTATGACACATCAATATTTATCTATTTATGCATGCTTGTTGTTGTTTGAATTGATTTATATGTTTGGCGGATTGTTTGATGTCACTTATGTGGTATATGCCTGTGTATATATATACTACTACTGTCTCGTATGACGATATCAAACAAATGTCTAACCCTATTGTGTTGTGTTCTGTCAGAACATGGCACCCAGAAGAGCTGTGAACGCTCATGATCAACCTCCTCCTCCCCCACTGCCAAGAATTGCTGAAGAGCTGAACGCCCTACTGGAAGAAAGGATTTCCGTAGCTATCGCCCAGTACGAGGTAAACCGTACTGAATAAAGTAGAGGACCAAGAAATGCAAGACACAATGGGAATGGAGATTCATATGGAGGAAACGCAGCTCAGGGCTGCACTTTCAAGCAGTTCCTCGACTGCAAACCGCTGAACTACGAAGACACTGGAGGTGCAGTGGCGTTTGTACGCTGGACGGAGAAGACTGAAGCCACTATCCGTATGAGCAAGTGTACCGCGGATCAGCAAGTCACTTTTGCTACTGGGTTGTTTGTTGATGAAGCTCTGACTTGGTGGAACTTGCAAGTTCAAACTCTAGGTGATGATGCCGCGTATGGCATGTCTTGGGATGAGCTGAAGGAGAAAATAAGAGAGAAGTATTGCTCTCGTGCTGAACTTCAAAGGTTAGAGACTGAATTCTGGCATTTGACCATGGAAGGTGCTGACATTACTGGTTATACTCGAAGGTTCCACGATTTGTCTAGAGTGATCCCCTATATGGTGACTCCTGAATTTAAGCGTGTTGAACGCTACATTTGGGAATTGGCCTCGGAATTTCGCAGCATGGTAACTTCGGTGAAACCTCAAACGATCACTGAGGCTGTAACTCTGGCTGTCAGCCTTACTGAAGATGCTGTTCGCATGAAGAAGTTATCACTGAACCCAACCAAAAAGACCGAGACGCATGCTGAGTCATCTGGTGACAAGAAAAGGAAAAATGCAAACCTGAATCAAGCGACACGTAACAACAAAGGTTCAAACAACAAGAAGCGTGACACTAACCTGCCTCAGGAGGCGAAAACTCTTGCAACCATGAATGACGCTACTGCCAAAAGGTACCTGGGCACTCTGCCCATTTGCAACAATTGCAAGCGTCATCACGAAGGGGTTTGTCGCATTCCAAAATGCGACAAGTGTGGAAAGCTGGGTCACCACACTGAAGATTGTTGGGGAAAAGGAAAGAACCGGAATGGAAATGGTACTGGTAACAGGAATGGCAACGGAAAGGGGCAAAACCAAGGATGCGTCAGTTGTGGAAGCAACAAGCATTTCATGAAAGATTGCCTAAAGGGGAACAACGCTCAGGCTCGGGCATTTGTGATTGGAGCAAAGAACGCACACGAGGACCCTAATGTGGTCAGTGGTACGTTTCTCGTTAACAATCACTTTGCATCCATATTATTTGACACTGGTGCCGACTATAGTTTCATGTCTGTGGAATTTAAACGCATGCTTGGAATAGAATCTAGCAGATTAGATATTCCTTATTCTATAGAGCTAGCCAATGGTAAACTTGTTGAATCGGGCGAAGTTGTTAGAGGTTGCACATTAGAACTTGGTGAACGAAGATTTAGCATCGACCTCTTACCTATTCAATTGGGTAGCTTTGACGTGGTGGTCGGAATGGACTGGTTGTCCAAGAACAAAGCTGAAGTTATTTGTCATGAGAAAATCATTTGCATCCCTTTGGCGAATGATGAAACTCTCATCGTACATGGAGAAGAACGAGACGTGCCTCTGCGAATCATCAGTTGTATGAAGGCACAGAAGTGCTTAAGGAAAGGATGTGTTGCTTTCCTAGCGCACGTTGTAGATAAGAAGGCTGCGGAGCCGAAACTCGAAGACATTCCTGTGGTAAAGCAATTCCCTGATGTTTTTCCCGAAGATCTTCCAGGATTACCTCCGCAACGACAAGTCGAATTCCGTATAGACTTGGTTCCAGGAGCCGCTCCTGTAGCCAAGGCACCCTATCGGCTTGCTCCATCCAAGATGCAGGAATTATCTACACAACTCCAGGAGTTGTTGGATAAAGGATTCATAAGGCCAAGCTTCTCACCTTGGGGAGCTCCAGTATTGTTCGTGAAGAAAAAGGATGGAACTCTGCGGATGTGTATCGATTACAGAGAACTGAACAAACTCACTATCAAGAATCGGTACCCACTACCGAGGATTGATGACTTATTCGATCAATTGCAAGGATCGAACTACTATACCGATCTTCGATCTGGATACCATCAGTTAAGGATACAAGAGGAAAGCGTACCAAAGACTACATTCAGAACACGCTATGGGCATTACGAGTTTCTTGTGATGCCATTCGGACTAACGAACGCGCCAGCGGTATTTACGGATCTGATGAACCGCATATGCAAACCATATCTCGATAAATTCGTGATTGTATTTATCGATGATATCCTGATTTACTCGCGAACGAGAGAAGAGCATGAGCAACATCTCAGGACCATTCTAGAACTACTAAAGAAAGAGAAACTTTATGCAAAGTTCTCGAAATGTGAATTCTGGATTCGCGAAGTACAATTTCTTGGTCATGTTGTGAAAGAGAAGGGCATTCATGTAGACCCATCCAAGATAGAAGCCATAAAGAATTGGGAAGCCCCCAAAACCCCGACTGAAGTTTGACAATTTTTGGGCTTAGCTGGCTATTATCGGCGATTCATCGAGAATTTCTCAAAGATAGCTCAACCGCTAACTACCCTTACACAGAAAGACAAGAAGTACGACTGAGGTGACAAGCAGGAAGAAGCCTTCCAGCTACTTAAAAATAAGCTATGCAATGCACCAATACTATCATTACCCGAAGGCATGGAAGACTTCGTGGTATACTGCGACGCTTCACGACAAGGTTTGGGCTGCGTGCTCCTGCAACGCCAGAAAGTCATCGCTTACGCTTCAAGACAGTTAAAGGTGCATGAAAGGAATTACACCACGTACGACTTGGAACTAGGTGCGGTGGTGTTCACCTTGAAAATCTGGCGACATTATTTATATGGTACTCGATGTACGATCTTCACAGATCACAAAAGCCTACAACACATATTTGATCAGAAGGAATTAAACATGCGTCAGCGACGATGGGTCGAGCTACTGAACGATTATGACTGTGAGATTAAGTACCATCCTGGAAAGGCAAACGTTGTAGAGAGCATTAAGCCGAAAAGAAAGGGTTAAGACTCTAAGGGTTCGAGCATTGGAAATGACGATTCGAACGAACCTCACTGCATGTATTCGTGACGCACAACAAGAAGCCCTTAAGATGGAAAACCGTAAAGCCGAATACCTCCGGGGTATGTTGAAATATATGGTGCCAAATGAAGAGGGAACCTTATACTTTGAGAAGCGTATTTGGGTTCCGCTCTATGGCGGTATTCGAGTAGTCATCCTTGACGAAGCACACAAATCGAGATACTCGATCCATCCAGGATCGGACAAAATGTATCAAGACTTGAAAGAATATTATTGGTGGCCGAGACTCAAAAGCAATGTTGTTGTTTATGTTGGAAAGTGCCTAACCTGTGCTAAGGTTAAGGCTGAATATCAGAAACCGTTCGGCCTACTACAACAACCAGAGATACTCATGTGGAAGTGGGAGCAAATCTCGATGGACTTCATAACAAAATTACCCAGGACCCCTAGAGGGCACAATATGATATGGGTGATAGTTGATCGATTGACGAAATCTGCGCATTTCCTACCAATCCGAGAGAAGGATAACACTAGAAAGCTCGCAGAGATATACTTAAAAGAGATTGTGGCACGTCATGGAGTGCCTATCTCAATTATTTCAGATAGAGATGGACGCTTTGTCTCAAGAATCTGGCAATCCTTTCAGGAAGCCTTTGGATCTCAGTAAGATCTAAGCACGACCTTCCATCCGCAAACAGACGGTCAGAGTGAACGGACCATACAAACGCTGGAAGATATGCTACGTGCATGTGTTATGGACTTAGGTGGCAGTTGGGATACTCATCTACCTTTAGTTGAGTTTTCCTACAATAACAGTTATCATACAAGCATAAAAGCCGCACCGTTCGAAGCTCTGTATGGCCGCAAGTGCCGCTCGCCCTTATGTTGGGCAGACGCTGGAGATAAATGTATGGTTGGTCCTGAACTTGTACAAGAGACAACCGACAAGATCATGCAGATCCGAGAGCGCATTAAGGCGGCTCGAGATCGACAAAAGAGCTACGTTGATCGAAGACGAAAACCATTAGAATTCGAGGTGGGAGACAAAGTTTTGCAAAAGGTCTCACCTTGGAAGGGCGTAGTAAGATTTGGAAAGCGTGGAAAGCTGAATCCACGATACATCAGACCATTCAAGATTTTGGAAAGAATTGATACCGTGGCATACAAGTTGGAATTACCGGAAGAACTTAATGGAGTACATGATACGTTCCATGTATCCAACCTCAAGAAGAGTCCAACACAAGAAAACGTGATCATCCCTGCGGATGAAGTGCATATTGATGACACCCTCCGATTTACAGAACAACCTTGTCAACAAGACTGGAAAGTCAACAAGACCAGGAAGAGCACTGTCAAACTTGTCAAAGTACGTTGGAACTCTAAGCACGGACCCGAGTACACGTGGGAACGTGAAGACTCGTTTAAAGAAAAGTACCCCCACCTGTTAAAGAAGGCTCCTGCGAGAGTTAGTTCAGCCTGAATTTCGGGACGAAATTCTTTTAACGGGGGGAGACTGTGACAACTGGCACCAAACCGGTAATTTTCGTACACTTTAATTATTACTTAACGACTGCAATTATGTGCTTAAATGTCAACATTGTTTGATTACATACTATACAAGTGAATTCATGCACGTTTTATACTACAAGAATTACTTTATGATAGTGTTGCGTCAGAAATACTAGTAAACTCACCGGTAAGACACATTGTGTCAACAATTCTGCAGAAAGCAGTCAGACAATAGAATTGGGGCCTAGGTGTAGGTCCAACGACAAGAATACATTAAACCCAAGAGTACATACAAGGATTTATATATAGATTTTCCGGAAGCTAAAATACGCACTAAAAAGCACCCGAAATGCACTTTAAGTGCAGAATTTTACAAAATTCAGCTATAATCAGCTTTATAACTTCAAAATATTATGCAGAATTCATGTTTTATCATCCAAAATACTTCCCTAAGTGTCGGGAATTAAAAGTGTCACAAAAGAATACTTAAAAGACACTAAACGGTGCAATTTAGCACTTTAACGAACCGGTATCTAACCGAACAACCGGACATTACCCGGAACATCAAAATATTACTAGAAGTATTGTTTTAATATTTCTGAGCTAGTTATGGTACCCGAACACCATAACACCCCTTATAACATAATAACACATCAAGTCCCTAAACTTTACACTTGAAGACTAACTTATTTATGTATTTAGTGATTTGAATTTACATTTAACCCCCCCCCCCCTTAAGAGTGGACGGTCACAAGGGAGGTGACCCCACCAAAATCTTGTTAAAATCTACATGATCTTCTTTGGATTCATATGGATAGTGTAAGATCTCTAAAAGATTGTAATCTAAGATTTGCTTTGTACTTTGAGGAACACATAACCCAATGGTTATTAGCATTTTGATTATAAATAAACATATCAAGATCATTAGTTCATCTTCACCTTGACACCTCTCCTTCTCCCTCTTACTTTCGGCCGACCCCAACCCACCAAACATCCACAATTTTCGATCATCATTCAAGCATTCCAAGGTTATCTCGAGGTGTAAGAAGGTCACTAACGAAGCTCGGTGTTCACGGATGTTGAAGGACCTCTCTTGTGTGCTATTATCCACTCAATCTTCATCATTGTTCTTCCCTAGCTTGAAGCTAGTAGTAAGATCCTTTTAACACTTGTTTACTTCCATTTTAGTTGGTTAAAAGATATAACCTGTTGATTATCATGAGAACCCTAAAAGACATACACATGAATCTTGAAACACAAAGTGAAATATGATGATATCTTGATGAAATAATGTTGTTCAGTAGATGTATAATGCTTGCTTGTTGATTACTAGAAATATTGTTGTTGATCACTACATGGAGCTTACTAGATTATGATTGAACACTTAATCTAGCAAGTTAGAGGATGGTTATGTGTTAACACAAGAAGATCATCCTCATACATAGGCATGAACTAGAATACAAAATGATTTCTTGAAAAGTAATAAACAAAGTAAGCTAGTGAACTATTAAATCCAAGATTTATGAATGATTTTCCAAGAAAACCAAGTTTAAAATATGATTTTTAAAGGATCTTGTTTTTTTACTTAAACCTACACTATTTTTATTAGGAAAACAAGTGTATAAACACTTATGAAACAAGAAAAATACAAAAGAAATATTTTCAAGAAAATCATCTTACAAGTTGTAAATGACTAAATCCTTCAAGAATGGGATTTACAAACAAACAACCATGTTTTTAAGGGTAACTAAACCTACTAAATAACATGGCAAGTTACTACAAGCTTTTACAAGAACTTCAAGTTCATGATGCAGTGTGATTTACATGATCTAGGCTTATGGTAAGACTTGATTGTGTTGTTAATGTTGTTGATGATTTAAAAGAAAATAAACACATGTTTTGAAAACATGGGAAACCTCTATTTTTAGGGGAAACTATGTCAAAATTTCTATAAATTTTGACACTTAGAAAAATATGAGTTTTTGAGAAACTTATTCCCCAAAAATGTATCTAAAAATATTACCAAGGTTTCGCTAACTTTTGTGTTAAGAAATGATGATTTCTTCAAGATTAAAATTGATATTAAGTATGTATATTTTTGAGAAAAATATATATAATTTTGTGCTAAGTGTATGTAGTATGTATTATATGTGATAGTGTATTAGGACTTGAAAATACACTAAGTACTCCTAAGAAGTAAAAATACAAAAATACACATACAACATGCTTAGACAAATACAAGAAAATATATTTATAAAAATATATTACTTGATAGAATAAATAACTTGGACAAGTTATGAACATGAAATGAAGTTTTGGACAAAATACATAATTCAGGTGAAAAATACAAGATACTTATATTTATTTTTGAGAAAATAATATAAGTAAGATACATAGTTAAAAATATAAATTATTTTTAACACAAGAAAACATATACAAAAGATAGTGACTTGTACTTGTGCGATACAAGTCTAGTGACTAACGTTAATAAAACACGTTTAGGTCACGACGCTAGATAAGCAAAAACCGGTGAAGTTTACGGCGCAAGGAACGCAAAGTTGTGAGTTCATGCTCCCCCTTTTCTTTTAACCGTTTTCAGTTTTATAACTTTGGGGTGAAATACATGTTACAAATGTTACAATGTTTACAAATGGTATGATGGATACAAAAACAAGAAGCACTCTTGGTGATAACTAGTACCAAGTATGATGCGTTTTAAGGAATGATACGAGAAATCGTGTCACGAATAGGGTACCATAAGCACCATTAATCGTGTACATACTAAGACCGCAGAACAAAAGGTTAGATCTAATGGGTACTCGGGCAGCCACACTCTTGGTGAAAACTAGTACCGAGTAGTGCTTTTGTGTCTCAGTCGTGAATCGACAACAAGAAAAATGCCTATGGTTTGGATGCTTCCTATGTCGTGTCACATGTTAATGGCCTTGCAACCTATTAACAACTTGATACATACAGAAATACTTGATTTATACAAGAATACTTGATTTATACAAGATACATACCATGTTTTTCATACAAAGTATACAAACGTTCAATACAAGAACTGCATGAATTCACACCAACATTATGTTGACGTTTTTCCAAAAACTTACATGTATTTCAGGTAACTAATATGGATGTGCGCGCGGTCTTACTCATGCTCCTAGATGTTGTTTATGTTTATCCTTAAATAAAGTTGTAAACTTTTAGACAATATGTTGTCTCGTGATATAAACACTTAATCTATGTTTTCAGTAACGTAATGTTATGGGTATTTGAAGTTATTTTTACGAGCATGTAGTATGTTTACATTTCGTATGCAATGAGAACCTTTCATGATCACACCTCGTGCTTCCGCCTTAGAAAGGGGTGTGACACAACGTGGTTGTGTGGTTCAACATTTTTATGTTTCATTCATACTTAGGGTGGTTTAAAAAAAAATTAGAATTTTACTTTTTAACCCAAGTCTTTCTATTTGTTGCAAATTTAACTTACAAAATTTGATTTTATTCACCTTAAAGGCAAAACTTTTTTTTTTTTTTACAATTTAACTTTACAACTTTTCTACTTTTCATCTTTCGCAAATTTTCGATTTACGTTTCGTACTAAATTTTACGAGTTACCACGGAGCAAGGTGCTTGTGTGGTTCAACGTGCTTGGGAGTAAAAAAGTTGACGTTGAGGGTGTGGTGTATACCCGAGTGAGGATTGAATCAGTGCACTCAGGCCGCTCGAACCGCCTCGCCTCGTATGCGAGACACGACCCCTCGTCTTCGAATCCGATCCTCAACGTGTAGAACATTTTTTGATGTCATCAACTTTTTTTGTTTATCCATTGTGTGTTTGGTTTGTATATTGGTTGTGAATTGTTTGTATATATGTCATTTTTATAAACATACAAGTGAAAATACATACATGTTTTTATGTTTTATAGAGTAACCAACTAAAATATATCATTTTGGCAAAACTTTCTAATAAACTATAGTGATAATTAACATAAAACTCTTGTAAAAAAAGATGCTTCGAATAAACCAAGTGTTTCCAGGAAAGTTTATATGTTTGATAACCTACATAATTTCATGAGTTTTAGACTAACAAGCACTGGTTTTATATAAATCAGCCATACACTCCCCCCACATCTGGTATCAGAGCCATAGCGCTCCTGCCATCCCTTTCTAAGGTTTGTTTAGTAAGCTCTGTTGACTGCCGACTTTGCGCGGATCTCTCAATAACTGAACACTAACCTTACAAGGTCTTGTCAGTCTGGTCCGACACGCTGTAGTTCTTATCTTGAGTCCAAAAGAAGCTAGTTAGGTGAGTCGTAAGTCGGAAGGGTCCGCGGTAATTTCCTCAAAGTACGGGCTTGAGGATAAAGATAAGAAGTGTTAGAAGTCTAAACCCAGATATGAATCCAGATCAGGGTCTTTCTCGGTCAAATTCCAGTTTCCGTCGGTCGTCTGCGTCAAAGATTGATCAGTTATATGAGATCTCTTATGTCTCTGATGAATCTAAAGTCCCTATTACTAGTCTATCTTTAGTTAACCCTTATAGTGTCTTCAAAAAACCCCAAAATTCCCTCTCCAAAAAAGTAAAACAACTAGTCGGTTCTGCGTCAAACCCAGTTGTAAAAGAGTTTATGCAAACCTCCAAGTTTGATTCACACCAACTCCCAGCAACAACCTCTGAACACCTCGTCCCTCTCACTCTCCCCTCAGATCTTCCAAGGATCCGTCTATCCCAAGGATATACACACATCCACTTCGGTGCCATAAGACTAGCCCTGACCTTCCATGGAAGAAAAAGACTACCTGCGTTCTCTCGTATCGCCCTAGTCGATACTAGATTCGTGGAGTACCAGCATGCCTGCATAGGTACCATCCAGACCACATTAAACGCCGGGACTGTCTTCGTCACCTTCTATCCCAACTTTAATATGCCATTTAATGATCCTTCATTACTCACAGCCTTGAAAGCCCAGATCCAGATCGGTGGTACGCCACAGGTCAATACCTTTCAGGCCACGTTTCATTACCAGATGGCATATCGTGTCCAAAACCACTCTTTGGACATCATGGTTCCCGGATCGCAGGATAACTCTGGCGATGCTCTACTCATAGACATCGACTCCAACGCCACACCAACCTGCACATATGTTCCAAAACAGTTATCCAGAGAAGAACTCACAAAGCTTCTACCTGAAAAATGGATAACTAATTATGAACAGATCCACCAAGCACCGGTTCAGACAACAACAACCCCTGACTTTGTCCGCCACCAGGATGGACAAGTTGAGGTTCGATTTGCAAGACAAGATCGAAGAGAAATCTTCTCTACGATAAGCATGTTGCAACCGACAGAGGAACCACACTTCCCGTTCGATGTATGTGATTGCCAGGAATGCCTGGACGAAGCATATGAACTTGAGTACAAGGAGGAAATCAAAAACAAAAAGAAAAAGGGATCCCAAAATGCCCTAAAGAAAAGATATGAGGTCGGAGATCCAAATGTTGGTCTGCTTGGAGAACCATCAGGAAAGTTTGACTACTATGTCCTGTATGGTGATTCAAAACCAAAACCCAAACAGACACAACCATCCAGACCGAGACATCCACCTACCCAGGTAGATGAGTGTTGTATGCTCGGAACAACACCTCCGTTTCCTTCCTCCCCAGAGTACCAAGTTGAATTCCCACCCTTAACCTCCTTCGAGAACACCCAACAAAAAACCAAACATAGCTGGAAAATCAAGAACCCAACAACTGTTGGTGCAACCGGTGTTCCTGAGTCAATAACAGCTGCTGAAGCCACCCTGAATTGGCAAAGTGAAAATGCTGTTGCCCAAAACAAGGCTCTCAACGCCATCTTAGCTCAACAAAACAATATCACAAAGGCTCATGAAAATCTAAAAACCAGAGTTCAAGAGCTAGAAGGTATCATCTATGAGGTTAAAGCCAAAATACTTGAGCTACATCATGAACTCCTCCAGCTAGTTCATAACTCTCCAGGACCACAACTTCCACAAGGTCTCCAGCAAAAAGAAGCCGAAATGAAATTCCTCAAGGCTCAACTTGCAGACCTTGAGAGACAACACAAACAGCAAAGGGTTTCCATCTATGCTGATGACACATGGAGACTGCCGATAACACCATCTATGCAAACATCCTTTGGTCCTCAACTTTCACCAACATTACCATTTGTGCAAACCTCCCCATCTTTAAGCCTCTGGTCAAAAGAGCAAGCGGAGATAAAAGCCAGAAGGATTTTGAAAAGCACAGCTTCTGACGGTGTGAAGAAAACTCCTTGCCCAAAGAAGGGTGCAAAAAAGAACCTTGATGATAGCCCCATCATGGCCTTATCAAAGGCTCCAGAAGTTCTTCCACTCGTAGAAGAAACTCATACATCTTCCTTTCTAAAATTCTTGGGCCAAGAAGACAAAAATAAAACGAATGGAGAAAAACTTATGGATAGCCTGCCAAATCCAGAATCGGATCAGAAGACACATCCAGACAGGGAAACATTTCTGGGAAAAAGGAAGCGGTGTGAACCAGATCAAGAGGCAGAACCAGAAACGCTTCTGAAGAAAAGAAAACGATGTGACACGGAGAAAACACAAAAGAAAAGGGTGCGGCACATAAAGATCTTGAGAAGAAAAATAAAAGTGCCTAGTCTGCGTACCAAGGCCAAGCAAATCTGCAAAACCAAGCAAATCTGTATGGTTAAAGACTCCTCCTGCCAAAGAAAATACAAGAGAGCACCGGCACCACTCGCAAAAGTTCATCTCCTTACAAGCACATATGCAAAGCCCATCCCGGTAATTGCATTTTTTGATACAGGATCATCAGCCTCCCTTTTGAATCCTGCTATTCTCCCAGAAGAATACTGGAGGCCCCATAACCAGACGTTTTACACAGTCAATGGAGAACCCTTCATAATAGATAAGATAAGTATCCCAGTGTACTTGAGGCTATTTCCGTCATGCACAGTCAAACACAGATTCTTGGGGACAGACTCTCATAGAAAAGACCTACTACTTGGTTTCGATATACTATATCGACTAAGAGACTTAAGATATGGAGAAGAAGGTCTTAGATACAAGAAATTCACAAACCCGTGGGTTTCTTTCCCAAGCCTCTACATGGTCGCTCCCACTTCTCTTGACACCATAAAAGCACAAATAATCAAGTCATCTTGTGCCTCTAGCCATACAGAGTTTCTCACAAAACACAAATCACCATTATGGCTAAACCCATCGTTCTTTGTCTCTCTACCTTTTAAGCAGAATGAAGACATAAACCCGACAAGAGCCAGTCACCCAGGAATGAATCCTGATCATACCCAGCTCGCCATACAAGAATGCCAAGAGCTGCTAAAACAAGACTTAATTGAACCGACAACGTCTCAATGGGCATGCGAAGCATTTTATATGAACAAAAGAAGTGAACAAGTCCGGGGAAAGCTACGACTGGTAATAAATTATCAACCGCTAAATCACTTCTTAGCTGATGATAAATTTCCCTTACCTCAAAAGAAGTCCCTTTTCCAATCGCTGGTAAATGCAAAGGTCTTATCAAAATTTGACCTAAAGGCAGGGTTTTGGCAACTGGGAATCAAGCCAGAAGACAGGCCAAAAACGGCTTTCTGCATCTCGAACCACCATTATCAATGGAAGGTTATGCCCTTTGGTCTAAAAAACGCTCCGTCCGTTTTCCAAAAGGCAATGGTGAAAATCTTTGCACCAATCCTTGATAATGCCCTGATATACATCGATGATATTCTCCTATTTTCCGAAGATGAAGACTCACATGTCGTGTTACTTGAAAAATTCCTTGACATTGTGAAACACTATGGGATCATGCTTTCAGAAAAGAAAATGGAAATAGGAGTCATGACCATTGATTTTCTAGGCATGAAAATCACTGATGGGATGTACCAGCCACAACCACACATCGCCCAGGAACTCCATCGTTTCCCAGACAAGCTGACGTCACAAAAGGAGGTGCAACAGTTCCTTGGATTGGTCAATTATATGGCAGATTTTCTGCCAAGATTGTCAAATCATACAGAACACTTGTTCCCCATGTTAAAAAAGAATCCACCACCATGGTCAGAAAAGCAAACGCAAGCTGTAAAGGGAATAAAGCAACTGGCTGATGTGATGCCTCCTTTAAAGATTCCTGCAACAAACGACAAAAGAATCTTACAGACAGATGCTAGTGATGAACATTGGGCAGCGGTACTAATTACAGAAGATGATGAAGGTGTCAGGAAAATAAGTGGATACAAAAGTGGCACGTTCAAAGAGTCAGAAAAGCATTATCACTCCACGTACAAAGAAATCTTAGCTGTGAAGAAAGGAATTGAAAATTTTCAATTCCATCTAGTCGGCTACAGTTTCTTAATTGAGATGGACATGTCCTCTTTCCCAAAAATGCTTGAATTCAAAAGAAAGATGCTCCCAGAACCACAATTATTACGATGGGCAAATTGGTTTTCCCAATGGGAGTTCACTGTTAAGCACATCAAGGGAAGGACAATGTTCTTGCAGATTTTTTGACCAGACCAAAGGCCTATAAATACATGGGTTCAAACATGGTTCAGCATCATCACTCCCACCACAAAGACATCCTACCAGCAATCTTCATGATGGAAGCCGCAAACTCTTGCACCCCAGAAGGAACCATTCCACTCGACCAGGAATTCAGAGAAAGGGAGGTTCCAGAAGAAATCGTTGAGATAATAGCAGATCAAGCCCTGAAAGACCGGTCAGTCTTAAACTACAAGACTTTCCTCACTATCACTCTAAAACATCATGGCTTGTTCATGAAAGGTTTAGTTTTCCATCCAAATTATCCTTTCATGAATGTCTTCCACATACGAGACTTGTACAAGCTACCAAAAGAGGCACTATGTTTCTTCTGGTACTTATTTGAAGCCTTTACTATTGCCATGTCCTTCAACACTGCCAAGCTTCTACAGTACCTAATTGACTGCCAGTTTGGTCAATTATCAAAGGAGCAAAAGCATACTCTCACCCTCCTGCAATGGTTTCTCCCGGCCCATCAATGGACAGGACAGATGGCTGCAGCTGCAGGAAGCAAAAAGTATTGCGTCGTTGTGTTCAGAAGACCCAGGTGCTATCTCACACCCACATCAATTCCCCAAGATGGAAAAGCAGCCATTTACCATTCCCCTTTGTCTTTTATCTATGCATGGGTCAAACATAAACCTGCAACCTTCTCATTCAAGCTCTTTCATGAACAAGAATGGATGAGCATCCAGAAATTCTTAGCTGCCACAAATGGTTTCAAAATAGAAGAGATGCCCAAAGAGGTTGTTGAAGGTGTAAATGCATGGAAAAACGAAGATCCACACTCGAAAATATGGAATGATGCTCACAGGGAATATATCCGAACGCATATTACCAAGGGGATCACCATGCTCACAAGTGATGAATTAGCTGTATGGGACTATGATAAGGAATCAGGCTTAGATCCAGCAGAAGATCCGGACGAAGAAGAAGATTAAGTAAACTTTATTAATAAGTGTGCTTAGGACTAAATAAAGTTTATCACTCTTAAAGTGATAACGGTGTGCTTAGGAAAAGCTTTAGTCACTCTTAAAGTGACGTAAGCGCTTATGTCATGTTTTTCTAGATTTCTCTATGTATTATTAAGTGTGATGTATGTATGATGACATGGATGATGTAATCAAGCCTCTCCTTGGTCTATAAAAGGAAGGTTCCCCCTCAGTTGTAGATCATCCTTGGAAAGAAATAAAATCTTCTACTATATTTCTCTCTTCTCTCTCACTTTTAATATCGAGTCTTGTTCAGAGTCTTGAGTCCTTCTTAGTTCATCTAAGTCTAGTCCTTCTGAGTCTAAACCCTTGAGTCTTTTCTCTTCAATACCTTTCTTTTATGTTTGTCAGCCTAGCCTCCCCCAAAGCTTTTACTGGTTTTATATAAATCAGCCATACACTCCCCCCACATCACTACTTAGGTGGACCTTTATTCTTCAAAATCAACTTGTATAATAAAGATGGATTTAGAAAGACTCTTGAAGCTTGAATCCTTAGAGCCAAAACTTCAGTCCACACATGCATACATGGGTTTTCTCCAAGTCACTATCATCTTACATCCATTCATACATGGGTTTGGTCTAATTAGTGTTAAGTTTCAAATGTCATTTTGACTAAAAAAGAACAACGTACACACATAATATAATTTAGTAATTTGATGATTTAATATATATACATATATGTTAACACATAGATAAATTACAAATCTATGACCCAATGGGCATGCATTTTTGTAACAATTTAATATAAAATTTGGAATATATATTAAACGCATATATAGAAACGATATGTTTATTACATGCATGAAGTCATGCATCTCAATTCTACGTTTTTTTCTTCTACAATTTCAATGTATAACTTATATGCAGGGGCGCACCTTAATAGGGGTCGGGGGCGTCCCACCCTCGAACTTTTCGCTCAGTAGTATTATATATCTAGTTTTTGTATAGAAATTTTGAGTATATACGTTTTCAAGCCCCGGTTCTATAGATTTTTTTGGTATATACGTTTTTGACCCCTCCGTTTTCATTGTCAAGCTTCGCCACTGTTTATATGAATAAGATAATAGAGTTTAGTAGGATATATGTATATACAAATAAAATAGATTAATTAAAAGAAAGAAGAGTTAAAATGATATCATATTGTCAAAGCTCTTTCATGCCAGAGACGAACTTACAGAAATTATGGTTTAAGTGTGCTTTTCGAAAACTAAATGTGATATTTTATTATTTATGTTTTTCTATTTTTTGGAATTTGTGCGTTGGTTCCATTAACTACATAATTACTACTCATTAATTTATTTCTAGTTTAACTTTGTGATTTACATTAATTTTAATAATGTATTTCCAGTTTAACTTTGCGATTTACATTAATTTTAATAATTTATATTTCCAAATACCCAAATAATACCTTTCATGAACACCAGAACCAATTTTAGGAGTAGCTTTTAGGTGTATGGTTACCCACTCTTTGTTTTTGTTGATCATGTTTTCATTTATGCCTGTTTAAACAAGAAAAAAAATTATACTCTTTATTTTTATTTCTTCATTCTAATTCTAATGTAACACAAAAAGATAATAGGGAAAAATAGAACCGGTAATTTACCAAAAAGAAAAATGTGGGCGGCCGACAACAAACTTATTAATTTATGATAAAAATGCCCAGATAGTCCGTGTGGTTTTCTCCATTTTTACCTATAGTCCATACACTTTTAAGATTACAGCTATAGTCCCAAACTTTTGTAAATTCGTCCTCGGATAGTCCCTAGCGTGGATGCTGGTTAGTTTTTGGTGTTAGGTGGTTGTCAAATGACTAAAAGACCTTTACTAATAAAAATATTATTAATTATCTATTTGGTTTTTTATATAATATTAAAAGAAAGTGGGCCTACCCACCCCCACCCCATCTTCCCTTTTTCTCAACTCCCACTGTTCCCCCGCCACAATTCCACCACCACCATAACACCACCCTGCCATCGCCGGTAAGCAAACCATTATAACACCTCCACTGCCGCCACCACCTCAACCCGCTATTGCCGGAGAAAATAAAACAAAGTAAGAGAAAATTAAATGATACCCGCGCAAGCCTAAAATCACAAATCTTCAATTTACAGTCAGAATTAGCAAGAATGTTTTTAGGTTTTAAATCTGGATGAAACACTTTCGTTGCAAAGTTGAGTAAAATACGTAATCTTTTAAAATACATGTAATTACCAGAAACGAGCACAAAAAGATAATAATAACCACTGTGGCATTTTTCTCAATTACAAAATAACTAATATAGATTTCAATAAAGTTTTCTTTAAAAACATCAAAATTAAAGAAAACTACATGCCAAGTCCTAAAACGATAAATGTCGTAAACAACGATTAAACAATTGCGTCAGTTTGTGTGATCGTGATTTTAATTTTGTAGGCAAACATCACAATTGCAGCATATGATGTGCAAATAATGTCACACCCCAACCAATGGCGGAAACATCGGGATGAGACGAAGTGTGAAGATTGCTAGAGTCATCATAACGCTATTTGTGACAATATTTAATAAACCGATTTCATTTCATAATTCTTTTGTCAACATTACAAAGAAATCAAATAACATCAAGTTCAAAGGAAATACAATACAACATAATCAACATTGATACAACGATTAAACCTAAACGTCTATATGTGTATCTAGGCATCAACGCTACTTCATTTCATAGCATCATCGTCCTCAACCTGTAACATGTTTAAAATAAAGTTCAATGCAAAAGCAAAGGCGAGTATTCAAGTTTGATACGTACATAGCAAAAGATAAGTTTGAACAATTCCTCATAGCAAGCATGTGATTCAAGATAAACATTTAAACATGACATGTGTCTAACATATCAAACCAAGAAAACGCAATATGCTCATGACATAACCGATGATAAAGGGCGAGTCGTTAATCCTATAGCGCTACATATGTCACGGTTTGGCTCGTACGAAGTTAATGATAAGTTCAACACATAAGAATCACCCAAGTTTAAAGTATCAAGCCATCACGTATACAAGCATGTTATAGGAATGTTCATGTGTTTAAGCAAAATGTTCATGTGTAAGTTTGTTGATAGATAAAACATGTTACACCCCAAAAGTGATAAAAGTAAAAGGGGAATACGAGTATACTCACAAAGTTTGCATATGTTTTCCGATTATCCAATGTGACAAAGTTGCCGAGGTTGGAAGGTTGAGTGCGTAAGGGTTTAAGTTCAAGCATGTTTAGAGTCGAGATTTGGAATGAAAGTGACATGAAAATATTATATCAAAATATTCATCTTCACACATAACACTTGTATGACACTTGGTAACCTCATGGGTTATAATGATTTTATGAGTTGAACACCCATAAGAATCATAACAAGGTTTAGGTCCTTAGATGATAACCTACTACTTTGACAAATGAATATGATTTCAACATCAAAGATTCGAGTGTACATAGATAGTATGTAGGTCGTATATTATACACATATTATTAAGTCCAAATGTTCAAGTATTCAAGTAAGAGGTAGAAGATTACATCTTCATTTAGGTACCTCAAGTTGAGTCATGGGTGTCATGGATGGGGTAGGAAGACAAGGCTTCCATTTAGGTACCCCTTTGATGTTCACCACTACACTTGATGTAAAAACAACCAAGGAGGGTCATGAACTAAGGTCTTTACATGTATGTAAAGTAAACTAACTAATAGAAATCATCAAATCATGTGAGGATTGTATGTTTGGACAACCCAAGTTGTTCCATAATCACTCATGTATCAAAGACTATGTCTGACATGATTTATGGGTTGAAACCCTAAACAAAACACCAAGTTTATGAGGTTTAATCCTTTGATTTTAAATGTCTCAACCTTGTTTTTAAGCTTAACCAACCATGGGATAAGTTGTAAGCATTAGGACATAGGTATGAGATGTGTTGAACACAAGTTACATAGGTTTAAACAAGTTTTTAATGAACATAAAAACAAACAGAAAGTTTATGGACAATTTCGGGGCATTTCCAGGTCTGATTTCTCCAAGGAGAAGTCTAGGAATCGAACCCCATGATTATCCAAGTAAGTAGGAAAAAGAATCAAGTGATTTCGTTAAGAAATGAGTGAGTTATGCTCATTTTCGTGAAGGGGTGTCAATCTGCTCGAACCCTTGCTTTCAGCTACGGTTTGGAGGATGTTTTGAGAGTTTTTAGTGTTGCAAAAGTGGTAGGTAGGCTGGTTATAAGTGGTATTTATAGGGGGAAGGATTAGGGTTTCAATGGGTTGGGCTTTGGAAGTGTTTAGAAGGGGTTACACCTTGAAACTAGCCCACAAAGCCCAACTATTGGGGCTGAATTTTGCTGAATTGGGGCTGCCATATTTCTTTATTTTTTTATTCTTTTAAAACATTATAATGAGTAATTTTGTTAATTAAGTTGTGTAATAATATGCAACAATGCTTCCCCTAACTTGTAACAAGGTGAAATATGAAATAAAACATGATTTAACTTGGTAAAAAGTGTAATGTACAAGTATGTAACATGTTTGTAAGTGACAAGTATATGTCACATATTAGATGATTAACCGTTGTATAAATAAGCATATTATTAGGGGTTTTTAGGTAACAATTTGAGGACAAGCATGGACATGCATCATGAATAAGTATCGTATAAGTATGAATTACAAATAAGGATTCGATGTACAATGAATTCCAACGTATGAACATGTATGAATATGTAGATGGCGAATTTAAAGAAATACGAATTTTATTTATGATCCAAGTCTCGGATTTTACAACGAAAAGACGACTACAATAATACAAGATTTTCAAAAATAGCATTACAAGGCGAGCTTTCTAATTATGGAAAGTATGAAAAAGCAGGGCGTTACAGTCTCCCCTCCTTTAGGAAATTTCGTCCCGAAATTTATTCAAGAGGAAGACCTTGGAGAAAAAGCATTTTGGCTAAAAGAATCGAGACTTGGGAGTTTTGAAACGTTTAGAAAAGTACGAAATTTTGAAGAACGATAGGATAGGAATTTGTTTGACTAAAATGGGTTGAGGCGTTTAAGCATAGGTAAAACGGGTATGCGTGCGCATAGGCAAAGGAGTTTAAATAAGTTTGAATGTGAACGGGGTTCATATGAAAGAAAGGATAATGGAGAATAATAGGAGTATGGGGTGAACAATTGACACTTAATGAATGCAAGTATATGAATGATATAAGTATTAGATAGACGAAAGTAGCGTGTTAAAGATGAAGTCTCGGCATGGATAATCGGATATGATGCGTTTGTGAGTTGTTTAAAGCTTGTATTAGGTCCAAAATGTCTGTAAAACACCGAATTTCTCATGGCACGTTTTACGAAAGTTTGGTAACATGGTGAAAACACTTATATATAGGAAGTACCAGCAGCGTATCCACCATGTTTTGACCATGTTACGTCCATTTCGTCTTCGGTGTCATGTTACGTTCCGTGTATTACCATACGCAGTAGCACACTCTATGGTTCTCATACGCCTATCACTATAATCCCGTGTGCACCCGTGATTATTTTGATTGTCGCATGATCCGCATAGCTTGTACTAGTTGTGTATGCATCGGGGTATACATAAAAAAGTTTAGAATGTGTACGTACAAGAATATAGTATATAAGCAAGTCCATGTTTAAGTATGTGTGGGACCCACGCAAGCGAATCCCTCAGGTTACGCTCGCGTATAGGTACGAATGTATGAATCATGAGTAAGGATGAAAGTATGAGCATAAGTTTAAGTATGAATACGCATGTATGTATGAGCATAAACATAAAATGTGTAAGTAGTATGTGTACAAGCAGAAGCGTAAAACGTATAAGTAGTATGTGTATGAGTACAAGCATAAAACGTATGAACATAGGTGTAGGCATGAAAAATAAATATTGCGTATATAGTGTTCGTTGGGACATCACGGATCTAAGTGTAATAAACATTCAAAAAGTCGAGTACGTAAATACGAATGATATAAATGATGTTATCGCGAGGTATCGACCAAAATGTGTACGATGATATGCATGTATAGTTGTTTAAACGAAACGTTGAGTTTATTGAATCAAATTTAGATTGAGCTTGGTTTGAAAGGTAGAATATAGTTTGCATATGTAAGAGGATATAAAGTACTTATTGGTCATGCATATCGTATTTTGTAATGAATGGAAATGCTACCTTTGTTTTAAAAGAGTTTATGAAATCCGAAGATGGTCGGTCCCCATGGAGTCTTCTTGCCCACGTGTTTTGAAAAATAGGTGTAGAAAAAGTAAGTTCGTTTCATCAAAACAAGAAATTTTGGAGTTTTTGTGAATACGTTGATCCTTGGAAAAGGGATTTATCAAAGGTCTTAGTGTTCATTTTAAAGGGTTTTGACAAATGGTTCGTTGATGTTGGAAATATTCTTTGGTAAAACGATCTCATAATATGTATAAGATCCTATAGGTAATTGAGAAAGGTTGGTTTGGTTTCAATTAAGAATGGAAGTCTCTAGTATGACGATATAATGTGAGCAAGTTTTAGTGATTAAGTCGAATACGAAGTTCATGGGCAAGAGTTTCATTGGGCCGATTAAATTGATAGGTAGCATTTCGTAAGGTTTTGAAGTTTGCGTAATAAAATGTTTTAAGACATGATTAAGAATCTCGTGTATATGAATTGAGTACGTTTTGACAAATCAATGTATTTTGAAATTGGTATGAGTGGGTATTTTGAATAATGATAAACAATTTGGGTATAAAATATGATCGAGTTTGCATAATAAGATATTTTGAAGAGACGTTTTGGTAACGATCACCTAGGTAAGGGAATCACCCCTAACTCGTTGGTGAGGTCGTTTTTAAGAAAAGGGGAGTGGAGTTAATCGTCAAGGTAAGGAAATCACTCCAATCTCGATGATGCCTCTCCACTAGTTGTTACAAGGAATATGAATTTAAATTATATGAAAATCATGCATATATAAATGTATCGAAAACGTTCGATATGTTGTGCGTGTGAAAAGAGAAATCAAAGGTAAACTCGAGGTTGAAAGATTGCATCGTATAAAATGAACAATAGAAACACATGTTTGACCAAAGTTTGGAGTGTTCCAAAACGAAACTTTGACTAACCAAAGTGGTCGAAAAGTCTTTTGAATTTGAGGAGCATGCTTTGGCCTAATAGGTAAAATATTCTCGCCGACAAGTCGGTTAACGGTATTTACCCTTCCGGTTACTACATGTCCCAAATCAATCGAAATTTCGAGACTTGGCGGGATTTATGAAAAAAAAATGCCAAGGAGTGGAACTAGTCGACAAGGTGCGGGTTTCACCCCTAACTTGACGATTTCGTATCCTAAGTGTGGTTGGTACTCGTCGGGTCAAAATTTAATTTCGACGTGTTGACGAGGGTCCACTAGAATTTGAAATTCGAATTTCTCCATCAAGGTGAGGATTTCACTCCTAACTTGGTGGTGAATTCCGTGTAAAAAGAAAGGTAGAAGGATTGAGAGTCATTCACCAAATTGTGGGTTTCACGCCTATTTTGGTGGACTCGTCTCGTTTGTGCAATATGTGTGTTGTCGGATTTAGAATAGTCGAGTAAAACGCGTGAGGAAAAGTGTATATTAAAGATTAAACAAACAAGTATAACATGTCAAGAATATCACAATAAAAGTGAAATGATGAAACGAATATTAATGCATAAAAAGTATGTCAAGAACACACATAAAGGATAAGACGATGAAACAGGTATTAACACATAATAAAAATAAGTATAGCATGTTAAGTGTTAACGCATAAGTGACACATATGCTTACAAGATCAAGAGAATAAATAAAAGCAAATAAGATAGCATGCAAGTAGTTTTTCGTAAAACGTACGAATAAGGCTCTAGAACTATAGACTAGGTTAAAGCATTCCTACTTTTCCTAATTCCCTATAGTTATGGCTCTGATACCAATCTATCACACCCCAACCAATGGCGGAAACATCGGGATGAGACGAAGTGTGAAGATTGCTAGAGTCATCATAACGCTATTTGTGACAATATTTAATAAACCGATTTCATTTCATAATTCTTTTGTCAACATTACAAAGAAATCAAATAACATCAAGTTCAAAGGAAATACAATACAACATAATCAACATTGATACAACGATTAAACCTAAACGTCTATATGTGTATCTAGGCATCAACGCTACTTCACTTCATAGCATCATCGTCCTCAACCTGTAACATGTTTAAAATAAAGTTCAATGCAAAAGCAAAGGCGAGTATACAAGTTTGATACGTACATAGCAAAAGATAAGTTTGAACAATTCCTCATAGCAAGCATGTGATTCAAGATAAACATTTAAACATGGCATGTGTCTAACATATCAAACCAAGAAAACGCAATATGCTCATGACATAACCGATGATAAAGGGCGGGTCGTTAATCCTATAGCGCTACATATGTCACGGTTTGGCTCGTACGAAGTTAATGATAAGTTCAACACATAAGAATCACCCAAGTTTAAAGTATCAAGCCATCACGTATACAAGCATGTTATAGGAATGTTCATGTGTTTAAGCAAAATGTTCATGTGTAAGTTTGTTGATAGATAAAACATGTTACACCCCAAAAGTGATAAAAGTAAAAGGGGAATACGAGTATACTCACAAAGTTTGCATATGTTTTTCGATTATCCAATGTGACAAAGTTGCCGAGGTTGGAAGGTTGAATGCGTAAGGGTTTAAGTTCAAGCATGTTTAGAGTCGAGATTTGGAATGAAAGTGACATGAAAATATTATATCAAAATATTCATCTTCACACATAACACTTGTATGACACTTGGTAACCTCATGGGTTATAATGATTTTATGAGTTGAACACCCATAAGAATCATAACAAGGTTTAGGTCCTTAGATGATAACCTACTACTTTGACAAATGAATATGATTTCAACATCAAAGATTCGAGTGTACATAGATAGTATGTAGGTCGTATATTATACACATATTATTAAGTCCAAATGTTCAAGTATTCAAGTAAGAGGTAGAAGATTACATCTTCATTTAGGTACCTCAAGTTGAGTCATGGGTGTCATGGATGGGGTAGGAAGACAAGGCTTCCATTTAGGTACCCCTTTGATGTTCACCACTACACTTGATGTAAAAACAACCAAGGAGGGTCATGAACTAAGGTCTTTACATGTATGAAAAGTAAACTAACTAATAGAAATCATCAAATCATGTGAGGATTGTATGTTTGGACAACCCAAGTTGTTCCATAATCACTCATGTATCAAAGACTATGTCTGACATGATTTGTGGGTTGAAACCCTAAACAAAACACCAAGTTTATGAGGTTTAATCCTCTGATTTTAAATGTCTCATCCTTGTTTTTAAGCTTAACCAACCATGGGATAAGTTGTAAGCATTAGGACATAGGTATGAGATGTGTTGAACACAAGTTACATAGGTTTAAACAAGTTTTTGATGAACATAAAAACAAACAGAAAGTTTATGGACGATTTTGGGGCATTTCCAGGTCTGATTTCTCCAAGGAGAAGTCTAGGAATCGAACCCCATGATTATCCAAGTAAGTAGGAAAAAGAATCAAGTGATTTCGTTAGGAAATGAGTGAGTTATGCTCATTTTCGTGAAGGGGTGTCAATCTGCTCGAACCCTTGCTTTCAGCTACGGTTTGGAGGATGTTTTGAGAGTTTTTAGTGTTGCAAAAGTGGTAGGGAGGCTGGTTATAAGTGGTATTTATAGGGGGAAGGATTAGGGTTTCAATGGGTTGGGCTTTGGAAGTGTTTAGAAGGGGTTACACCTTGAAACTAGCCCACAAAGCCCAACTATATGGGGCTGAATTTTGCTGAATTGGGGCTGCCATATTTCTTTATTTTTTTATTCTTTTAAAACATTATAATGAGTAATTTTGTTAATTAAGTTGTGTAATAATATGAAACAATGTTTCCCCTAACTTGTAACAAGGTGAAATATGAAATAAAACATGATTTATCTAGGTAAAAAGTGTAATGTACAAGTATGTAACATGTTTGTAAGTGACAAGTATATGTCACATATTAGATGATTAACCGTTGTATAAATAAGCATATTATTAGGGGTTTTTAGGTAACAATTTGAGGACAAGCATGGACATGCATCGTGAATAAGTATCGTATAAGTATGAATTACAAATAAGGATTCGATGTACAATGAATTCCAACGTATGAACATGTATGAATATGTAGATGGCGAATTTAAAGAAATACGAATTTTATTTATGATCCAAGTCTCGGATTTTACAACGAAAAGACGACTACAATAATACAAGATTTCCAAAAATAGCATTACAAGGCGAGCTTTCTAATTATGGAAAGTATGAAAAAGCAGGGCGTTACAAATAACACCAAACGTTATAGCATAGATCAAAGCCACCTCATATGCTAAGAGAAGTAAAAAAAAAAAAAAGATGCGGCGCATGTACATTTACAAAAAGTTGCCACTAGTTTCCATAACTAGTCCTCTTTGGGATCTTTGTTGGCCTGCTTGTAAACTTTGTCGGTAACCAACCAATAGAAGATTGAAAGAAACAACAATACTACACTCGTGTAGAATAACGGAGAAAAATCCTGCTGGTGCATCCGCCTGTCGACTTCGTCTTGTATCGAGTCCTGTATGTGTATAGATAGATCAGGGTACGTTATACGAGGAAACTGTCAAAAATAGGTTAGAAGGTAAATTCGCACGAAATAACAGAGTGTAATTTCGCACGAAATCAACTAGTGATTTCGCACGAAATTGGCATTTCGTGTGAACTTGTTCATGCGAAATAGGCCAGCCTATAAATAGGTGCCTTGTGATTTCATTTGTAGGAGTTCCAACTTTCCGGTTTCAGTGCCAAACTGCTGCCGAAGTGTCGTCTCGCTGTAAAATTTTGTCAAATCAATAAACAAGACATTTAAAGTGAATATCTAGATGAATTACCTTGATACGTCTGTTTTCGCCTTTCGTATTGAGCAAAAACTCTTATGAACGACTCGTTCGGGTCTTCAAACGATCCTACAAGTGGTATCAGAGCTCAGGAGGAAGAGTTCTTACCGATTCGGCTGCAATTTCTGATTTCTACACCTTCTTTTCATAATTGAACTAGTTTTCACGGTTAAAATGAGTTGAATTTCACACATTATATGCGAAACAGTGTTTTAACAAAGCCATGAAAGAATTGGACCAAAATTCGAACTAAAACCTGATCAATTTGACAAAAATCAGTTCGAGATGATGACATCAGCAGTATTTCGCACGAAATAGCCTTCTTGATTTCGCACGAAATCACATTTGTGATTGATTTCGTTTGAAATTGCTGTTGATTTCGCATGAAATCAGATTTCGTTTGAGACATTTCATACGAAATCACTATTTCGTTCCAAAGAGGCTGTTTTCGTTTGAATCCAAGTTGATTTCGCATGAATTTATATTTCGTTTGGTCTGTTCACGTGAAATCACTATTTCGTTTGAAATTTCTTATTTCGTGTGAGTTGGTATTTCGTTTGAAACTGTTTTGCAGGTCATTTCGCTTCAACAGGTTATTTCGCTTGAGGAGATTTCGTCTGAAAGACTGATTTGGTTTGAAAGTAGCTGATTTTGAAAAAAGTTTACCAAATCATGGAAGAGGAATTCTATAATGCATTTGCTACCGCCCCGACTACTCCGGCTGCCATTGCTCAAAGCATGAATATGGAAAACGAAACTGGAACTATGCAAAAACCCCTGAAGCTAATGGGCATTGAAGAGTATTATGGTTGGAAAGATAGGTTTGAAAACTGGGTCCAAGCTAATCATTTGAGATCTTGGGAGTGTATTGAAAAAAAGTATGTACTACCACGTACAGATTTGGGAGTTGAGAAAAAGATTTCTGAATTTACGGATAAAGAAAGAGACATGTACAAAGCAGAAAAGATGATGATTAGTTTACTCCAGCAAGCTATTAAAGAAGACATATTCATATTGCTTCAACAAGATAAGACTTCACGTTCAATTTGGGAAGCACTTTGAATTAAGTTTGCGGGAAGTGAAAAGATGATCAAGAGTAAAAAGGCATTGCTAAAGAAAGAATTTGACTTCTTTACAAGTTTACCGGGAGAAGATACAAAGAAATTGATTGAAAGATATTGTCATTTAGTATGGTCAATGTCATTGTTAGATATCAACAAAAATCGTGAAGAATGGGTTGACAAATTAGCTGATGCTTAACCTCAGAAAGAATGGGGTACATTTTTGATGATATTAAAGAACACTGGAGAATATGATGGCTTGACAATTTCTCAGCTCATCGAAAAGATTGAAGGACAAGATCTTGAGCAACAAAAGATTGCTAGAATGAGCAATCCAAATGCACAACAAGATGTTAAAATGTAATTCAAAGGGAGTGTTCAGGACGTCGAAGCAAGTCCAAAAATTCAAACTGCTTTCAGTGCAGAAAACTCATCTGGATCAATCAATCAAAGTCCAAACAGCAGTAGTGGATTTTCATCATACCCGAGTGTTAATCCGAAGAGTTCAACCTCAAGTCATCAGTTTCAAAGCTCAAACAAGAGTAATGGTCAAGTGTTACATTGCAACATTGCGTTGCATCTTCAGAATGGTCAAAACTTCTCTGAAGAAATTGCCAAAAGTCACATGTCATTACTTGCTACTGTGTTAGAATCTTATGAGGGTTGGTTGCAGGAAGGATCGGAAATCCTATGTTGACAAAAGAGGATTACGATCAGATTGATGCAGAAGAAATGCAGTTTATGGATATCAAGTGGTGCTTAGTGAGTGTTTTGAGAAGAGCTGAAAAATTCAAGATGATTACAGGAAGAAATGATTTCTTGGATGCAAATGTTTCTACTTTGGGTTTTGATAAATTTAAAGTTACTTGTTTTCGATGCAGGGAGAAAGGACACTTCAAGAGAGAATGTACCAACCGAGAAGCAGGAGGAGCTAAGAATTCATTCGGCAACAATGATTATTATCAAAAAGCAATTTATCTTCAAGTTACTCAGCAGCCTCATAAGCAACAACCATCATCGTCAAATGTTATTGAATATGGAAAGAAGAAAATGATCGAAGAGGCAAATAAGAAAGCTTATTATGGTATCATAGATCAAGATGATGAGAAAGTAGCTGAAGGTTTTAGCTGGGACAAATACGTTCCACCTAATACAAAGCTAGGAGTATTCATTGCATAAATAGTTCAAGAACCAGATTTGATGAAAGAATGGATGAAAGTGTTTGATGAGGATGAGAAGACTCCAGATGAAGAATTTGTTTCTTCAAATGATAGTTCAGTGTTTGATCAATCATCAACTGATGACAGCGATGATGAGTAAGAAATGCATATTAATATTGCAAAAACTCATTTATCTCCTGAAAGTTTTCAATTTTATTTTGCAGATCGTTTGGAAAAGCTAAAGGAGAAACGAGCCGCAAAGGAACAGAAAAAGATGAAGTGTGATAGTGTTGTTCAAGAAGAAAAGTTTGAACAAAGTGAAGAAGTTAAAGTCACTAAAAATATTGTTGAAGTTGAGAAAGTGGTTGAAGTTGAAAAGTTTATTGAAGTAGAAAAGATTGTTGAGGTCATCAAACCGTGTCTTAAACGCTTGGAATCTTGCAAGCAGTGTGAAGAAAATGATGAAAAGTTGAGTGAACTAGACAAGATGAAGGAAAAGTTATTGTTTGATCTAAATTATGTAAAAGAATCATATGATGTGTTGAACAGAACAGTAACTGGTCTACAGAAGACAAATTCTGAAAGAGAAGATGCTTTGACCATGCTGAATGCTGTGATGATGTCAAAGCAGAAAGCCATAAATTTTTACATTGAAGAAAGTGCAAAATGGAAGCAAGAGTTGGAGACAGAAAAGATTGAAAATGAAAGAATCAGATGGTTGTTACAAAGCTATTCTAGTTCTAATTATTTGATTGATCGAATCTATCCAACTGTTGCAAGTCTTGAAGCATTTCAAGATGAGAAGCCGAAAAAGAAGGATACTGGTAAGAAACAGAGTGTCAGTTATAACAAGTGTCCGCCTCCGATCTGGGAAGGTTATTCTCCCAGAAAACCAAATGAGGAGCAAGTCAAAAAGGCAGTCAATATAAAATTAAAGTCTGAAACAACTGATGAATTACCAGAAAACATTGACGTCACGTTCACATCGTCTGACACTGATCATGAGTCTAAGTTAATAAAAAAGGTGGTCGATCAGGTGTTGGATAAAGATGAGGAGTCGGAGTCAAAGTCTGAGTCTGAAAGTTCGAAATCATCATCAGTTGACAGTCCAAAATCGTTGGTTAAAAGGGTTTACAATAAAGAATTCTTGTTATCAAAATCTAATTTGAATGACGAACCAATCAAAGTGGCATATACTTTGAATGATTCAGACAAATTATATTCTGATGAAGAATTTCCAATAAAAAGTGTTCAAATTGAAAAGATTAAAAAGGTTTTCAAATTAACAGAAATTAATATTTCTGAAATAAAAGATTTAATCTTCATGAAAAACCTAAAAAATACACTTCAAGAGTTCAACAACGTTTAAATAAGAAAAAGGGTTACGTTTCTGGTTCTAGTTTTTAAAAGAAACCAAACCATAATGGTAATTTCAAAAAGAAAGGATTGGGTTTTGATGTAGAAAATCATAAAAATATGAAAAATTTTAAACCAAAAACAAAATTTGTTTCAGGGACAAGTTCGGAAGAAGAAGCAAAGAGCAAATTCTGGAAGCAATCAAATCAAGAATTCCTTGCGAAGAGGCAAGAAGGAATGAAAAATGGAGTCTATCAGAGGAAGGAAACAAGAACCTGTTATCGATGTCAAGAAATTGGTCACATAGCTTGAAACTGTCCAATGGCAACCAACATCAAACAGGAAGTTGTTTCTAAGCATAAAGAAAAAGTTGTTGAGAAAAATGAACCACCAACTGAAAAATTCAAAGTTTTCAAAAACTCAACATATGAAGTTGGTGAATGCTCAAACCGGTTTTACAAACGAAGGGGAAATCTTGACAACCAAACATGGGTTGTTAAGAAATCTGATGTGAAATCTGGCAATGAATCTGATTCCATAAAGTCAGAGGAGCCACAAGTTGTTCAAAAAGAAGAAAATTCAGTTCCTCCAATGGATGATGCAAACTTTCCACCATTGAGGACTGAAAATTTTAAACAAAAAGTTGGTAAAATTGAGATTTCAAATCAATTCTATTCTGAAAAGAAAGAATTTGATGTTGAAAAAGTTTTTAATGGAAATGTGAAAAAGATTTTTGGAAAATGATCGATGGGAAGGTGAAAGGGGTAAAAGATTTTTATGAAACAAAGAAAGAAACTTACACCCCAAGTGAAACTGAAGAGGTCACATCCAAGTTTGGTCAGGCTTGGATGGAAGTTTTTCATAATTAAAAACCCTGACTTGCCGGAACTCCCAGGTTGGTAATTGGGGAGTAGGAATCGGCATCTTTCTTGAGAAATTCACAGGTTGGTAACTGTGAGATTTCGATTTACAAGTGGTTAATCAGGGACATTAAGTTGTACTTGATTTTCTACAAGTGGTATTTGTTGTTAGAATTTAAAATTGTTAAATTTTTCAAGTGGTTGGAAAAACAAAGTGATGAAGTAATCCCCAATCTACAAGTGGTAAAATCAACAAAACTAATTTTCCGGAAAAACCAGTTTGATTAAAAGAAACTTAAGTGTTTTGAAATCATAATGGGAAAATAGTTTGTTGTAAGGGGAGTTCTGATTGTTTATGCCGAGTGAATGGCGAATTGAAGCAATTCACAACAGTTGTCACTTTATTGTACAGTTTATTTTCAAATTTTCTTTACATGATTTTGAATTTTAGGGAGAGTAAGAAATTTGAAAAATCCAAAAAACATTAGAAAATTAAAAAAAAAGCCAAAACATGAAAAATTAAAAATGATTTTTGTTGTGAAAAAGAGGAAATGATAGTACATCAGTAGACTATCACAGCATGCTAAAGAATTGGAAAGTCAAAATGTGATAAACGATCTCACTGTGGATATGCCAGTAGGTTTTTACACATTTAATAAATTGTTTTTGAGATGTAAACATAAAAACAATATACTTACTTATCTCGTAGGGAACATCTCTCGGATATATGGGTAACCCCCCGAAATCTTGTTTGAAAGATTTTCTATTTTTGACATACTAGGTCTTTGTGCGTGGTGATATCTGGGGTATTATACCAGGACTTCTGATTTTGCGGGAGCAATAGCCTAGTCCTCGTATAATACTTTGCATATGCTTTAATTCTAAAGCCAGCCCTCAGTACAAAATCTGACAACCCTCACAAATCCAGGTATCCGTACAAATTAATTAATATTTAATTAGTGCTTAATTACTGTGCTTGATTACCATTATGAATAAACTGCTTTCTGTTTTCTGATACATACATATTCATGCATCATACTTTATTACTGACACTTCATTTATTACACACAAAACATTAGTGACAAACTTGATGCACGAAAGCACAGTTAGCACAGTGAGCGGATAACCCAGTAAACATGCTGACATTGCCAGCACTAGACAGACATTGTTTTGAGACCAGTGTGAGCCGGGAATAGATTACTACACTAGTAGGGAGTGTAGGGAGGTGAGGATCATAAAACTGTGTCACTAGGTGATAGTTATAGTGACCGGAAGTGCCTAAAATACACTTTAATTACAAAATTCTGCACTACATACAAAAATTTAGCTTTTAACATAACTAGTAAAGTATAAAAACTTGGTAAAATAGTCCTAGACACTTTCCAAAGTGTCAGGAATTTATTGTGTCACTAAAAACAATATAAACGACACTTTATAGCTTTACTTAACACTTTAACGGATCAATATCCAACCGAACAACCGGACTTTACCCGGAACATAAAAATATTGCCAAAAACATTGTTTCTACTTTTCCGAGCTAGTTAGGGTCCCCGAACACCCTAACACCCTTTATATTATACAACACACTTAACCTACTAACTAGAACCTTTAGATTTCAACTTAATCATAACCATATCATCACAACCCAACCATACCCCCCCCCCCCATTGGCGACGGTCACAAGGGTGGGACACACCCTTGTGTTTTCTTGATTATTTTATTGGTTGTTGTTGGATATCTAGTAAGCATGTTACATGATGGATATTAGGAATTTGGTTTATAAGTATGCATAAAGGATAACCCCTCTCTTTCATTCAACACAACATCAACCAACACTTTCTCTCGTTCCCTCTACACCCCTCACGGCCGCCACCTTCAACCACCATCTCACCACCATCAACCTCCATTCCAACCATTTCTCATACCTACATAGAAGCAAGAGATCATACAAACAAGCCGGGTGCTCTCGAAAGTTCAAGAACCGCTCTAGATTCCTTTTATCCACCACATTTACACCTTGTTTCTTCCCTCGCCTTGAGCTAGTAGTAAGTGCTTCTAATCATCATCTTGATCTTGTTTATGGTGGTTAATAGTTGATTTAATGGTTAAAAATTTAGAAACACTAATGAACATAACTTAAAGTCTTGAACATAAGATGAATAAGGTGGATAAAGAGAAGATATGTGTGTAAATCATGTAAATCTTGTATGGTTGTGATTATTTGATGTTGTTTGTCACTAAAAGTAGGATGGACCATCATCTAGACATACTAGATCATGTTCAAGAACATGAACTAGTAATATGTTAGTGTTAGAAATAAGAAAGATGATGAAACCATCCACCATGAACTTGAGACTTGAATAAACATAATTTTTCTTGTAAAATGAAGTTGTAAACTTGTGGATCTAAAGATCTACAAGTGGTTTTTCGGAAGAACCAAGTGAAAAATACTAGTTTTGTTAAAACCCGGATATTTCATGAAAATACGACTTCCAAAATAATGTCAACGCGCTCACAAAATTAAATATTTAAGTTATAGAAGTATCGTAATACAACGCGAACTTTAAAAATGTAACTTATGTATTTTTCAGAAAAATACTCTTATTAGTATATTTTTGGTGAAAATATTATTTTGGAAAAAAATTTGTGAAATAAAATATAATATTTTTGGGAAAAATATATATATTTTGGGATTAAAACATTTTAGACAAAGTGATTAAATATATTTTCAAGTAAGACTTAAAAATATATTTTCGGAATTATAAAACACACATGTATTAATACCCCATCCTTGGGAAGGAATATACTTATTTAATAATTAAGAAGTGTAAATACGAAATAGTTGTCTAACTATTTCCCAAAAACGTTAAACCTTAAGCCAAGGCACGGCCGTCCGTCTAATAGGAATTAGTACGTGTAGGTCGTCACGCAGCAGGTTGATTTGGAACCGACTATTTCGAGACGCACTTCTGTGAGTTCATGAACCCCTTTTCTCTTTACTGTTTTCAGTTTTATACTTCGGGGGTGAAATACATGCGACAACTATTACAACTTTTATTACATGGTATGGTTAGCGTAGGGAGGGTTTATACTACTACTAGATCATGTGAGGGGTGGGTACAACACTCGAGGCCATTAATCCTCTTTGTTAGGACCGAGGGACACAAGAGTGATAGATCTATTTCGGTGTAGCGAGCCCACACCCGTGAGGCCGGGGAGGCCCATAGAGGTGACTGTGTCTTACAGCCGGAAGCCCGGTACAAATTTGCTAGGTTTGAGTTTCCCTGCACTTTCTCACACATACCAATGGCTTTGCAACCCATTGGTGATCTCTTTTTCCTTATTGCTACATACCAAGGACTTTTATATATACTTTAAAGGTTTATTCATACTCACTTTTACATGAACTCGCTCAACTTTTGTTGATTTTTCAAATTACATGTATTTCAGGAAATTAGGGATCTGGCAAGGTATGTTATGTCATCGAGCTGCGTAGGAGGAATGATGTCATCCGAGTTTAGGGATTGTGACTTTTTCCTGGACGAGTCACAAGTCTTAAACTGTGTTTTTAATTCATGTCTTATGGTTGTGTCGTATGAACAATATTTTTATTATGTCATGTTGTAATTCGTTGCATGTGTCGACTTTTGAAAACAATGTTGTTGTGTTTTATTTTCAAAACTTGAATTAATGGATGATCATCATGGTTTTACTTCCGCAAAGCCAGGGTCTGACAGCTTTGTATCAGAGCATTGGTCATAGCGAACTAGGATTCCTTCTCGAGTCTAGACTATGATCACTAGGGCTCTCACGAAAACATTTTTACATTGCATACATTACGTCCAGATCCAGGATACAAAACATTTTTACAAACAAAAAGTATGAGCACTTTTCCAAATTTGTGGTTCAGTCCAGGAGACTGAGGGAGTTCAGCCCTAAAGGCTGGGGAGGTTCAGTCATGTAGACTGAGGGGCCAATCTTTGAGATTGGGGAGGTTTCGGTCTGTGAGGCCAGGAAGTTAGTCTGAGGGACTAGGAGGTTCAGTCTGAGAGGCTGGGAGGTTAGTCTAGTGAGACTAGGAGAATTACTTGTTTGCTTATTGGTGACTAACATGTTTATTTGATTATATGTTGATCGTTTGTGCATATGTGTGGTTGTGTTACAGACATCATGCCTTCTTCATCAGACACTGGAGTTTCAGACACTTTAGATCCTATGGCGATCGTATCAGATGACAGAGTTTCGTCAGAGCGAGAGGTCTACACTTCCGACACCACCAGTACCGATGATGATGATTTCTAGCCCTTCGCGCTGCCTGGCGTTGGAGCTGAGCCTGCTGATGGCCTTCCTGTCGGGGACTTACCACTTGCGGTGATCCCTGCTCCTATACCGCTTGCTGCTTATCCAGTTGTTGATATGCCCCTTGATGTCGTTTCTGACGACGATGTCAATCTGTTTGAGGAGGACCCACCTGAGGCTGACCATGAGGGCGCGGCCCCTATTGCTGCTGATGTTATCCTACCCATTGCTGATGCTCTTGCAGAGGAGGCTCCTGTTCATTCACCTGTCCCAGACTCATTTGAGTATGTGGCGTCTGCATCTTTGCACACTCAGGGAGTGCGGCATCACTCTCACGATGCCGACCCAGACATGGCGTTATCAGCTGCACCTACTCCCTCACCTGAGTTCGAGTTTGATCACGATGTTGACGATGATTTTGATCCTGTCTTTCCCCCTGATTTTGATCCTGACCAGGATATCGAGTTCATTCACTTAGACCAGCCCCTAGAGGAGCCTGTAGCCCATATCGATCCCTTGTTTGATGATCCAGCTGATTTTGATATGGATTTTGTTGACCCGGAGCCTGTCGTGGCCCCTGAGCCAGTCGTTGCTCCTGATCCTGCATTAGAGCATGACCCTGTTCATGATGATGCACCAGCCATTGCACCCTTTGTTGCTGATCATCCTGTTGTTGCTCCACCATTGGTGGATGATCATGTTGTTGACGCTCCTGTTGACGCTCCACTCTTGATAGAGGATCCTGTTGTTGCACCATTTTCTGATCCGATGCCAGTGCTGTTCGACCGTGCACCTTTTGCTACCCATATAGATCCACGTTACGCCGACACCCGTAACGGGTGGATTGATGACGATGACGATTACCCACCTTTTGTGCGACCTGGTTACACCTCCAGTAGCCCCCGTTTCAGCACCCATTTCAGCACCCACTGATATCCCACTACTTCCCCCACACACCACAGATGCTCATCGCACAGATCTTCCTGTTACGTTTCTTCAGGACATACCGCCACCGCGTCCTAGAGAGGGGTCATCTAGGCAGCCGCCTGTCCCTGTTCCACCCATGATGTCATCCCCTTTTCTATTCGCGTCTCAGTTTCCCACTGTTACACCACCCACTGCACCATCCTTCACTCCATCTAGCGAGTCATTCCTATGGACTACGCCCCCTATCATGCCACTGTCTGATCCGTATCACCCATACCATGTTGGGTATTCTACGGAGGACATACTCACATCATTGATGATACAGCAGGAGGCACTGACCCGTCGTATTTAGGAGCTGGAGAGAGCTCAGCGACCACCTTGCCATTGTCAGACCCCGTTTGCAGCATCACACCCTCCGCGTCCACTTTCCCCCGACTCAGACGCTCGCTTTTGGACTTCCGAGCAGCAGATAGCATATTTGCTGCGCGTTTGTCGCGCTTTAGAGCAGGATTGGTTACATATGCGTCGCCTGTATTACTCTCATTTTCCCCCTCCTCCTCCTCCGCCATCATCATAGGCATTTTGGTTCGACGCAGGTAGACTTTTGGTGAGAAGACCGCGATTGTGCCGACTATACAGCTTCTTGAAGACCGCATTTTGATGTCATGACTTTTGATGTTTAGTTTTTGGTTGTTGTAGATGACTAGATAGTTCGGACAAGGGCGATGTGGTCCTTAGTCACTTTTGATGTATGATACAGTCACAAAACTTGTAAACATTGTACTGTGGTCTTGATTTATGATAGCGCAATCGCAGTATTCTCACTATATGTGATGTTGGATTGATTGTTATTATTCTATAACATGTGATGTTATGTGCTTGATCTATTTATAACATGAGATGTTATGTGCTTGATATTGTTGTTGCATACGTATACCATTTACTTGCTATGACCTGACCAACGTGAAACATCTTTTAGAAGATGCCACCAAGACGTGATCCGCGCATGCCCACTAATGAGGCAGAACTTCAAGGAATCATTGCCGCTGCTATTCCGCAATACGCTGCTTCGCATGCAGAAACAAGTGGAAATATCTCTTAGAACCACGGCAATAACAATCCACCTAATGGTAATGTTATGTCGTTTGAGATATATTATGATACATTTGGATATTTTTAGCATGTCCGCTAATGCCATTTGTAAATCCTAACGTATGTGCAGGGTGCACTTACAAGAAATTTCTCAATTGCAAGCCCGTGAATTTCGACGGCACAGGAGGTGCTGTTGCGTTTGTAAGATGGGCTGAGAAGACTGAATCTGTTCTTAGAATGAGCAAGTGTGCTCCCGAGCAACAAGTGACCTACATCTCAGGGCTATTTCTGGATGGAGCCCTATCTTGGTGGAATTTGCAAGTGCAAACTTTGGGTGAAGCTGCTGCTTATGCGTTATCATGGAATGAGCTGAAGGAGCTCATGAGAAGGAAGTACTGCTCGCGTGCTGAAATTCAGAAGCTAGAGACTGAGTTCTGGCACCTAAAAATGGAAGGTCCCAAGATTTCGGAGTATGTTCAGAGATTCCATGATTTGTCCTATGTAGTGCCGTACATGGTCACACCGGAGTTCAAACGTATTGAGAGCTTTATCGAGGGATTGGCACCTCAGATCATTAGTATGGTTACTACTTCCAAGCCTGCAACAATCACAGAAGCCATTGATCTCAGTGTGGCTCTTACTGAGGAAGCTATTAGATTGAACAAGTTTTCAGTTACTGAGCAGAAGAAGAAAGAGACTCATGTGGAGTCGTCTTGTGATAACAAGAGGAAATTTTTGAACTTCAAGCAGGGTACAAGCAATGTGAACAAGAAGGGTGAATCAAGCACACCGGCCAGAGCTGCAACCGGTGTTGAAAATAAAGGGAAGGGTTATATGGGTACTATGCCCAAGTGCAATACGTGCCAGCGCCATCATCATGGCCAATGCAGATTGAGGAAGTGTGAATCATGTGGAAGGAACGGCCACACGAAGGATACGTGTTGGGCCGGAATTGGTGCAGGGCGTACTGGGAATCGAGGTTATGGGAATGGTAATGGAAACCGCCAGCAGGGAGGAAACAGCGGAAATGGAAACCACGGGAACAATACAAATCAAGCTGGGAATATGAATCGCAACCAAAACAACACACAAGCTGGGAACGGAGGTGGTAATGCTCACGGACCAGGATGTTTTAACTGTGGAGAAGTTGGGCCCTTCAAGAAGGAATGCCCAAAGCTGAATCAAGCCCGTGGAAGAGTGTTTAACATCGGAGCGAGGGAAGCGCGCCAGGATCCCAACGTTATCACTGGTACGTTCCCTATAAATCAACGCTTTGCATCTGTTCTGTTTGATACTGGTGCCGACTATAGCTTTGTGTCGTTAGAGTTTAAGAGTATGTTTGGGTTAACTGCTAGTAAAATAGATATTCCGTACTCAATTGAACTGGCTAATGGAAAGCTGGTCGAAGCAAACGAGGTTGTCAGAGGTTATGTAATTGAGCTGGGAGAACGCGAGTTCACTTTGGAACTACTACCAGTCGAGTTGGGAAGTTTCGATGTGGTAGTCGGGATGGATTGGTTGTCATGCAACAAGGCTGAGATTATTTTTCACGAAAAGATCATTCGCATCCCAACAGAAGATGGAGAAACGATCGTGGTTCACAGAGAGAAGCACGATACGCCTATGAGAATCATTAGCTGTCTGAAAGCTAGAAGGTGTTTACAGAAGGGATGTGTTGCCTTCTTGGCACACATCATGGATAAAGAAGCTGCTGAGCCGAAGATCGAAGATATCCCCATCGTGAAGGAGTATCCTGAAGTCTTTCCAGAAGACTTGCCAGGATTGCCACCCCAAAGGCAAGTGGAGTTCCACATTGACTTAGTTCCAGGCGTCGCGCCTATGGCTAAGGCACCTTATCGACTTGCACCTTCAGAGATGCAGGAGTTGTCGACACAACTTCAAGAGTTGCTAGACAAAGGATTTATCAGAGCAAGCTTCTCGCCTTGGGGAGCTCCAATTCTGTTTATCAAGAAGAAAGACGGTAGTTTCCGCATGTGTATTGACTACCGAGAGTTGAACAAGTTGACGATCAAGAATAGATATCCCCTGCCAAGGATTGATGACCTATTCGATCAACTGCAAGGTTCGAGCTTCTACTTTAAGATCGATCTGCGATCAGGTTATCATCAGCTGAGAATACAAGAGGAAAGTATTCCCAAGACTGCTTTTAGAACTCGATATGGACATTACGAGTTCCTGGTTATGCCGTTTGGGTTGACAAACGTGCCAGCTGTCTTTATGGATTTGATGAACAGAGTCTGCAAACCGTACTTCGACAAGTTCGTGATTGTGTTCATAGACGATATTTTGATCTATTCGAAGACGAAGGATGAACACGAACAACATTTAAGAGCTATCTTGGAGCTACTTAAAAAGGAGAAGTTGTATGCCAAGTTCTCGAAGTGCGAGTTCTGGTTACGTGAAGTCCAATTCCTTGGACATGTGGTTAATGGAGATGGAATCCATGTGGATCCCACCAAGAAGCGATAAAGAATTGGGAGACTCCAAAGACGCCAACCGAGATTCAACAATTCTTAGGTTTGGCTGGCTACTATCAAAGATTCATTGAGGATTTTTCAAAGATCGCTCAACCTTTGACTTCCCTCACGCAGAAGGATAAGAAGTTTGATTGGGGAATCAAACAAGAAGAAGTGTTTCAGTTATTGAAGGACAAGCTTTGTAATGCACCAATCTTATCGCTACCAGAAGAAACGGATGATTTTGTGGTATATTGTGACGCCTCGCGTCAAGGATTAGGATGTGTGTTGAGGCAACGCTAGAAGGTTATAGCTTACGCGTCATGCCAGTTGAAGGTCCATGAAAAGAATTATACCACGCACGATTCGGAGCTAGCCGCAGTGGTATTCGCGTTGAAAATTTGGAGACATTATTTATATGGTACGAAGTGTACAATCTTCACGGATCGTAAGAGCCTGCAACACATATTCGACCAGAAGGAGCTTAACATGAGACAAAGACGCTGGGTCGAGTTATTGAACGATTGCGACTGTGAGATCAAGTATCATCCAGGGAAGGCGAATGTGGTCGCCGATGCCCTAAGTCGTAAAGAAAGAATCAAGCCCGTAAGGGTTAGGGCTCTAGAAATGATTATTCAGACGGATCTTTCCCTGCGCATTCGTGCCGCGCAGAAAGAGGCTCTGAAAGAAAGAAACATTGAAGAGGAATATCTCCGTGGAATGGAGAAGCAATTAGTACCAAACGAGGAAGGAACTTTATGTTTCATGAAAAGGATTTGGGTTCCTCTGTTTGGTGGTTTGAGAAAGGTTATTTTCGATGAAGCTCACAAGTCACGGTACTCTATCCATCCAGGAGCGGATAAGATGCACCAAGATCTTAAGGACTTCTATTGGTGGCCTGGGATGAAAGGCGATGTAGCAGTTTATGTTAGCAAGTGTTTAACGTGCGCCAAGATGAAAGCCGAATATCAGAAGGCTTCAGGACTTCTGCAACAGCCCGAAATACCCAAATGGAAATGGGAACAGATTTCGATGTATTTCATAACAAAGTTGCCAAGAACGCCAAACGGTCATGACACTATTTGGGTAATAGTAGACCGGTTAACGAAATCTGCACATTTCTTGCCAATCAGAGAGAAGGATAACACAAGCAAACTAGCTGAGATATACATGAGAGAGATCGTTGCACGTCATGGAGTGCCTCTCTCGATCATCTCTGATAGAGACGGAAGGCTTGTGTCAAGGATTTGGCAGTCCTTTCAGGAAGCGTTCGGATCTCAGTTGAATCTGAGTACAACATTTCACCCACAAACAGACGGACAGAGCGAACGGACGATCCAGACTTTAGAAGATATGCTGCGAGCTTGCGTTATGGATTTAGGTGGAAGTTGGGATACTCACCTGCCATTGGTCGAATTTTCATACAACAACAGTTATCACGCAAGTATTCAAGCCGCACCGTTCGAAGCTCTTTATGGAAGCAAATGTCGATCACCGATTTGTTGGTCTGATGCAGGTAATAGACAGTTAGTTGGTCCTGAAGTGGTCCAGGAAACCACAGACAAGATTGCACAGATCCGAGATCGCATCAAGGCGGCCCGCAATCGACAAAAGTGTTATGCGGATAGAAAAAGGAAACCTCTGGAGTTCGAGGTAGGAGACATGGTATTGTTGAAGGTTTCACCCTGGAAGGGTGTGACACGCTTCGGAAAGCGTGGAAAGTTGAATCCGTGTTATATTGGTCCGTTCAAGATTCTGGAGAGGATTGGTTTAGTAGCATACAAGTTGGACTTACCTGCCGAACTTATTGGTGTTCACGATACATTCCATGTATCAAACTTGAAGAAGAGTCCAACACAAGAAACAGTTGTCATTCCAGCTGACGAGTTTCATATTGACGACACGCTCCACTTTGTCGAAGAACCCGTTGAGGTTACGGATTGGAAGATAAACAAAACCCGCAGGAGTAGTGTCAAGCTCGTCAAAGTTCGTTGGAATGCAAGACATGGTCCAGAATACACCTGGGAACGTGAGGATCGAATGAAAGAGAAATACCCCCATTTATTTCCCAAGACCCCTGCAACCAGAAGCAGAACTTAAAATTTCGGGACATACATATTCATGCATCATACTTTATTACTATCACTTCATTTATTACAAACAAAACATCAGTGACAAACTTGATGCACGAAAGCACAGTTAGCACAGTGAGCGGATAACCCAGTAAACATGCTGACATTGCCAGCACTAGACAGACATTGTTTTGAGGCCAGTGTGAGCCGGGAATAGATTACTACACTAGTAGGGAGTGTAGGGAGGTGAGGATCATAAAACTGTGTCACTAGGTGATAGTTATAGTGACCGGAAGTGCCTAAAATACACTTTAATTACAAAATTCTGCACTACATACAAAAATTCAGCTTTTAACATAACTAGTAAAGTGCAAAAACTTGGTAAAATAGTCCTAGACACTTTCCAAAGTGTCGGGAATTTATTGTGTCACTAAAAACAATATAAATGACACTTTATAGCTTTACTTAACACTTTAACGAATCAATATCCAACCGAACAACCGGACTTTACCCGAAACATAAAAATATTGCCAAAAACATTGTTTCTACTTTTCCGAGCTAGTTAGGGTCCCCGAACACCCTAACACCCTTTATATTAAACAACACACTTAACCTACTAACTAGAACCTTTAGATTTCAACTTAATCATAACCATATCATCACAACCCAACCATACCCCCCCCCCTTCTTTGGCGACGGTCACAAGGGTGGGACACACCCTTGTGTTTTCTTGATTATTTTATTGGTTGTTGTTGGATATCTAGTAAGCATGTTACATGATGGATATTAGGAATTTGGTTTATAAGTATGCATAAAGGATAACCCCTCTCTTTCATTCAACACAACATCAACCAACACTTTCTCTCGTTCCCTCTACACCCCTCACGGCCGCCACCTTCAACCACCATCTCACCACCATCAACCTCCATTCCAACCATTTCTCATACCTACATAGAAGCAAGAGATCATACAAACAAGCCGGGTGCTCTCGAAAGTTCAAGAACCGCTCTAGATTCCTTTTATCCACCACATTTACACCTTGTTTCTTCCCTAGCCTTGAGCTAGTAGTAAGTGCTTCTAATCATCATCTTGATCTTGTTTATGGTGGTTAATAGTTGATTTAATGGTTAAAAATTTAGAAACACTAATGAACATAACTTAAAGTCTTGAACATAAGATGAATAAGCTGGATAAAGAGAAGATATGTGTGTAAATCATGTAAATCTTGTATGGTTGTGATTATTTGATGTTGTTTGTCACTAAAAGTAGGATGGATCATCATCTAGACATACTAGATCATGTTCAAGAACATGAACTAGAAATATGTTAGTGTTAGAAATAAGAAAGATGATGAAACCATCCACCATGAACTTGAGACTTGAATAAACATAATTTTTCTTGTAAAATGAAGTTGTAAACTTGTGGATCTAAAGATCTACAAGTGGTTTTTTGGAAGAACCAAGTGAAAAATACTAGTTTTGTTAAAACCCGGATATTTTATGAACTAGACGCATACTTGGTAAAAAGACAAGTGTATGAACACTTGTGTAACAAGAAATTTAACAAAGAAATATTTTTGTAAATCTTGACTAGAAGTTGTGAAACTTCAAGTTCTTTAAAAATAAAGTTACAAGAAACTAATCATGTTTTTAAAGTTAATAAGACCCACTAAATATGAAGGTAAATTACTACATATTTTTACAAAACCTTCAAGTTCATGAGTTATGGTTTACTCTTATTTTTGTCAAGTTTGATGAATAAATATTGTATGTTGTTGATTGGTAAATTGTTTGGTTGATTTTTACAAAAGAAAATGATATGCTAAAAGCATGGACACCTCCATTTACAGAGGAAACTCTGGCGAAATTTTTCTAAAAATATAACACTTAGAAATATTTTTCTATCAAATATTTACAAGTCTATTTTTAACTTGTTTTTCGAATATAAACTTCGCCATGATTTTTATTACAAAAATAACCAAGTACAGGAGGTGGATTTTCGTAAATAAAACTTGTTAAATATATATTTAGAATATATATTTTATAATAAGACGCTTGTGTGACTATGTGATTATTTTGTGAACTAGATATATATTATTTTTAGGGTTAAAATAATATTACTTGAAATATCATGAAAATACGACTTCCAAAATAATGTCAACGCGCTCACAAAATTAAATATTTAAGTTATAGAAGTATCGTAATACAACGCGAACTTTAAAAATGTAACTTATGTATTTTTCAGAAAAATACTCTTATTAGTATATTTTTGGTGAAAATATTATTTTGGAAAAAAATTTGTGAAATAAAATATAATATTTTTGGGAAATATATATATATATATTTTGGGATTAAAACATTTTAGACAAAGTGATTAAATATATTTTCAAGTAAGACTTAAAAATATATTTTCGGAATTATAAAACACACATGTATTAATACCCCCATCCTTGGGAAGGAATATACTTATTTAATAATTAAGAAGTGTAAATACGAAATAGTTGTCTAACTATTTCCCAAAAACGTTAAACCTTAAGCCAAGGCACGGCCGTCCGTCTAATAGGAATTAGTACGTGTAGGTCGTCACGCAGCAGGTTGATTTGGGACCGAATATTTGGAGACGCACTTCTGTGAGTTCATGTCCCCCTTTTCTCTTTACTGTTTTCAGTTTTATACTTCGGGGGTGAAATACATGCGACAACTATTACAACTTTTATTACATTGTATGGTTAGCGTAGGGAGGGTTTATACTACTACTAGATCATGTGAGGGGTGGGTACAACACTCGAGGCTATTAATCCTCTTTGTTAGGACCGAGGGACACAAGAGTGATAGATCTATTTGGGTGTAGCGAGCCCACACCCGTGAGGCCGGGGAGGCCCACAGAGGTGACTGTGTCCTACAGCCGGAAGCCCGGTACAAATTTGCTAGGTTTGAGTTTCCCTGCACTTTCTCACACATACCAGTGGCTTTGCAACCCATTGGTGATCTCTTTTTCCTTATTGCTACATACCAAGGACTTTTATATATACTTTAAAGGTTTATTCATACTCACTTTTACATGAACTCGCTCAACTTTTGTTGATTTTTCAAATTACGTGTATTTCAGGAAATTAGGGATCTGGCAAGGTATGCTATGTCATCGAGCTGCGTAGGAGAAATGATGTCATTCGAGTTTAGGGATTGTGACTTTTTCCTGGACGAGTCACAAGTCTTAAACTGTGTTTTTAATTCATGTCTTATGGTTGTGTCGTATGAACAATATTTTTATTATGTCATGTTGTAATTCGTTGCATGTGTCGACTTTTGAAAACAATGTTGTTGTGTTTTATTTTTAAAACTTGAATTAATGGATGATCATCATGGTTTTACTTTCATATAGCTTTGTTGTGATTAAGCTATGGTATTAAGAAGTCACACCAAATAAACCCTCGCTTCCGCAAAGCCATGGTGTGACACAAAAAATGATGAAACATTGAAAAATGCTAATCATGTGCTGTTGAAGAAAAGATCCCCAAACGAGACACACCGAAAGACGAGCCATCATCTCTTTGTCTGAACGGAAGTTCTAACCTGAGCTCTCATGGTCTCGCATTACCCATTTATAGGTATCATTAGTGTACATTCACCTGTAAGACTGAATATAGAAGTCTGGATACGGGAGTATATTCTGAGGCGGTACACGCGAATAAGTTTAAATGCTTAAAATACTAATCTCGTATCTCGGAACAGTTGAACTTTGTGTGAAAATTTAAGTGGATCAGTATACTGACAATCTAAGTGAATCATTTAGAACTTAATATGTTTAAAGCTTAACGGTGTTGGTGATTTGTCTCAAAAGCTGATATGATCCTCTTACACAAACTCACAAAAACAGTGTCTGTAAATATTTCTTTAATGCATTTCTTAAAAAAACAAAAATCCAAAAAGATTTTCAGTGTATTTTAGCATAAATTTTGAAAAATTCAAAAAGATTTTATTTCATCTTATTTTCTTATTTTCGACAACTGATGTTGAAAAGCTGATTTTCAAAATTCCAAGTGCTAAACATGATGAACATTTTGTGAAGGGAGTCTGTGTATAATAAGAAAAGATTTTGAATGTTTGCATACAAGTGGCCATCAGAAGCTTTTAAATGTTAAATCATTTTATTCCTGCAAGTGGTGTATAAATTTGTCAAATTTTAAATTTGTGAAATTTATTGTGAGGTAGAGATGTGTGCAGGTTAGCCAAGTTCCTAATTATGTAGAGCCAAGTTCAGATCCTGACGTTCACGCAAGCTGATAATGCTAATGAACTTAAGGAATCAAGAGAATTAGAGTGAAATAAGAGCCAGGTCAAGATCCTGGAGATGAAAAGAAGACAGAGTTTGAGGATATTTTACATTGTTAGATATTTCGGGAAAAGTTTGAGAAGACTGATAAAGATTGAATATTGAAGACTCGACACCGAAGACTTCGTCAACATCCGAGGGGGAGTCTGTTGGTGCATCCGTATGTCGACTTCGTCTTGTATCGAGTCTTGTATGTGTATAGATAGATCAGGGCACATTATACGAGGAAACTGTCAAAAATAGGTTAGAAGGTAAATTCGCACGAAATAACAGAGTGTAATTTCGCATGAAATAGGCATTTCGTGTAAAAGTAATTTCGTGTGAACTTGTTCATGCGAAATAGGCTAGCCTATAAATAGGTGCCTTGTGATTTCGTTTGTAGTAGTTCCAACTTTCCGGTTTCAGTGCCGAACTGCTGCCGAAGTGTCGTCTCGCTGTAAAACTTTGTCAAATCAATAAACAAGACATTTAAAGTGAATATCTAGATGAATTACCTTGATACGTGTGTTTTCGCCTTTCGTATTGAGCAAAAACTCTTCTGAACTACTCGTTCGGGTCTTCAAACGATCCTACAAATCCTTCTCCGTTCGAAGGACATACATGCCCACTAGTATGGCTCCCCAGGAAATCTTAACAGATTTAATTTCATCTTTATAAGCACCCGGTAGGAGGAGCCGGCCTCCTAATTTTTCTTCGGTTCTTCAGAAAACGTGTTACCTTTTCACACCAGATCTTGCATTTGTTTTTAATGCCAGTGCCGGCTACCGAAACAGGAACAACAACAGGAGGGACTTGCACTACAGGTTGTTCACCTCTTTGAGAAGCTTCTCCACGTTCACTTTCGATCTTAAGTGAAGCATAACGCTCTCCAGTTTGTTTGGTTATCTTTTTCAAGTGTGAGGAGTGATAGGGATGTGAAGGAGGAGAAAATTTGATGAATGAAATGATAATGTTTTCTGTCTATTTATAATCGAAAATGATACTGTTGTTCTTTTTTTTTTTGTCTTATTTGGTTTTGTGTTTCTTACTAAATCAACTCATTTAAAAGAAAGCTTCTGGGTTGTACTGGTCTGTGCTTTTCTGCAGTTTTCTTTTTTTATTGTTGTTGTGTCTATTAGCTTCTGCCCAAAAAGAATAGATAACTACTTTTTCAGAGAGTTTGTCATTATTGAGAGTTTGTCATATATTGATAAGGTTTTTCTTTTTAGGAATTTTGTAGTTTGATGATTTCATGATAATAACATAGATTAATTAAAAGAAAGAGGAATTAAAATGATATCATATCGTCAAAGCTCTTTCATGCCGGAGACGAAGTTGCAGAAATTATGGTTTGAGGGTGTGCTTTTTGAAAACTAAACGTGATATTTTATTATTTATGTTTTTTTTTGTTTTTTGGAATTTGTGCGCTGGTTCCATTAACCACATAATTACTACTCATTAATTTATTTCCAATTTAACTTTGCGATTTACATTAATTTTAATAATTTGTATTGTTGGGATTTACTGCTATAACCAAACCTTTTACAATAAGTTTTGTATTATTTTTTAAACATGTAAATTACTAGATTACACTTTTAGCTATTTTAAAATGCTTTCTTGAAAAGATTATATGGTAAAAAAAACTCCTCAAAGCCTTTATCAAATATACATATTACAATATAGAAAAAACTATATAAGCACCCTCTAGTTAAAAAGTTTAGTTCCGCCATTGCTCGAATGAGTCATTTCTCCTACTCTCCAACATTAGAACCCAAAAAACGCACAAGTGCAAAGCCACAAGTAGAAGCGATAATGGCAAAAAGCAATTACATATTTGTGCTTGACGAACCAAAAAAGTCGAGTAATTAACGATAAGTTTTGATTGACCAATGTTTGCTCTGGTTTCCTTGAGTCTTGACCCTATATTTTCGTATTTGTTATTGCCCTTTATTTCTAGGGTTTATATTTTTTTAATTTGACATTCACTTATTTAATTGTAAGCTAAAGGTTGTTGAACCTAGTTTTAACTATTTTAAATACATTACATAAATGGTCCTTTAAGAATTAAACTATTGCATAGATGGTCCTTTAAGACTACGTATGACTTTATTTTACCATTTTTAATATCTGTTTTATATAATTTTTATATTGAAATTACTTTTAAACATATTATGTTTGATACTAATTTACAAGTAATCAAACTACAAACGTACATGTCAATCAAAGTTATGTTGTGATTTAGTTTTTTTCTTAAGTGACGCCTTTACCTTTTTCGTTATTTTAGCAAAATAATGTAATGTTTTAAAAATTTCAAATATTTATTACGACGTGCTTATTTTTATCCATGATTTGATAAGAGTTTTATTAGAACGAGTCATTTGTTATTTTGTCCTTTGCCTTGAAAACAAAACCAATACCACCCGAATAACATCTGTACTGGCAACATATTCGTTTTTAGTGATTTTTTTAAGGTGCCAAACAACATTGTTACATAACGGTACCGTAACACTGTTGCAACAAGTTGAATCGATACTAGCTAAACAACACTAATACCGGTAACATTACTGTAATGAACAAAATCGATACAGAGTGAAAGCTCGCAACAGAGCGCGAGAATTCCACTAGGTTCAACGCAAACATTAACTTATACAATTTATTGAAATACAAAAAAATAAAAACAAGTTATTGTTTGAACATGATGTAATTAAAGATGTAACTATTCACATGTTGTGACATGTTAAATAAGTTGTTAAATCAAATTAACTCGCTAATTTTTTTAGAATACATTTTTTTTTAATATTATAATAATTATTAGAGTTTACATAAGACAATAGCGAGTCATTTGTCCATATATTTTAAGAGTAAATTATTATTTTGGCCCATGTGGTTTAGTTAGTTTAATTCTTTCGGTTTAAAAAGAGTAATATGTAATTTGCGTCTCTGTGCTTTAGAGACGCGATCAACTTTAGTTCTTAAAATGAAAATTCTGTCTCCTGAGTCCCTGACTTCTAAACAAAACGCTACAATTTGAGTCCCTGCAGCTAACTCTATTAGTTTAAATTACTGAAATGACTATATTACCCTTATTCCCACATAAGTTTGCGTCTGCGTAGTTTCTAACCTTTTTGTTATACAAGTCCTTTTAATAGTTTTTTTCTTATATGTATTAACAAATAAAACAAAACGAAATTTCATATATATATATATAGGGGAAGGTTTATTTGAGAAGAAATTTAATGTGAGAAGAAAAAGAAGAAATGACATAATGGTAAAACATTAAATAGTTTATAACTCCTCCCATTAATTATGTTATCTCTCATTAATAAAGCAAAAAAAAAACATTTTATCTTACACATTTCAAAATTTATCCTACATATATCTTACATTTACCGAAATTTACCCTACGCATATATAAATTTATCATACACATTTAAGAATTTATCCTACACATACTAAAATTTATCCTTCACATACTAAAATTTATCCTACACATGTCGAAAATTGTCATTCACCCTAAATTATTTTATCTTGAAAGAGTATATTTAAAATGGGAGTTACAAGTTTAATAAATTAGCTAATTAATTACAATTAGAAATTTACCTATATGCCCTTATTAATAACACTAAATACACATATTAAATGAACTAAAATGGAGCATTTCTATTGATTTAAAACTTATTCTTTTTATTCTTACAAAAAGTTTCTTCTCATTTGAACCTTCCACTATATATATATATACATACATATATATATATATATATATATATATATATATATATATTGATCATCATTAGTGAACATCTTCATCATCATCAATGAACACATCGTCTTCATCCTCCTTTTCATTAAAGAATTAGAGTGGATCCAGCAAATCAACCGGTTCCTCTCCTCCAACTACTTTTGATTGTTTATTCTCTTTGTATGTTCGGATCCACTTTTGCCATTAGACCACATCCATTAGTTATCAGATCTAACTCGGTTCAGACCAGTTAACTATAGATCTATGATACTTTGTCATAATTTCCATTTCATCAAGAAACATGTTAGCTGTGTTGGTATTAGGATCACAGGCTTCCCAGGCCCAAGATCGAGGGCTCGAGTGATGAAGGCATGAATCCATGTAATCGTTACAAGTATTGCACCAATACATATTCATAAACGAATCAACAAAACTGAATAGGAATTATAAACTAACTGAAAATACAAATTGAAACTTGACTGCTTGAATTCTTGAACACTGAACAACAGAACAGACTTTGATTGATATCAATTAGAAGGTTTGCAGCCCTATTTATACTTGCAGAACATGTGTGTCGACAATGGGTATGTCGATATGAACAGATACGTATGTTCTTCAATAACCGTTTGAGCGGTTATACCCTTCAATCCAACGTTTAGTATAATCAGGCCCAAACACACCATATGGATCCAATACACAACCCTACTGGACTCTATTGTTTTTTTTTTTTTTTTGAGCCAACATACATAAGAGTTTTGGCCTACAGCCCAATAGTGAAAAACAAATAAAACATAAAGGTCTGACCCATCTATCTCTTATACTAAAGCAAAATAGTGTTGACTATTTGACATTGATGTGGCTATTCTCTTTGGCCAGAGAATTGGGTTTTTAGGCGCCATTCTCCTTTTCTCTCTATTTTCCTTCAATTCTCTTGGCCGCCTCTTTCTTCATTCAATGTGTCTTTGGATTATATACGGTAGGTTGAAAAGTTAATCAATTATCGGAAGTTTTTTAAGGAAATTATGAAACCGTTTCCAATTCTACAACCTATATACAAATTATTGCTTTTAATCGGATGTTTCAAACGACGACTGAAGAAGCTTGCTCTGGTTTATCTTCATCATCAGACTTCGAAATTCAAGCATCCGTAAGTTGGATTCCACCTCTGTATTTGATTTTTTTTGTTGCTATTAGAAAACCCTAATTTTGTTCATCTGGTGCTCCTCAATTTCTCTGATCGAGTCGTGCGATCGGCGTTTAATCAATATTCTTTTCTATTCATCCTCTTAATCTGAGTTTATATTACATTACTTTCATCCAGAGAGTTTCTTTTGTGTTTCATGGATATCAAACCAGGTCTTACTAGATCCACATAATACATATCTTAATCCTTATGATAATCGGTTAGACTCCTTTTGGTTTTGATTTCTGGTTAAGTTTTTTATGTTTGATCGTTCTTGGTTTCTTGCTTATGGGGATATTGAATAATTTTTATTAGAATCTGATTCTTGCTATCATACTTGGTGTGGTTTTTTGTTACAGATATGAAAACTCGGTCAGAATGCCTTAGCCGCCGACTCTAGCAATGACGTCTAGGGATCCGACGAGTTGATCTGGAGCCAGTTCATTTGACAGGTCTGCAATTTTTTTTCTTATTATTAAGAAGTATATGTTACGAAACATATCTTCAACATAATAATTTAGTGATTAATGATGATTTGTGGTTAAGATGATAGGGAAATTGCATAAGTATTTGATTTGTACTCTTATTGTGGTTTGTTTTGTTTAGTATTTACAGAATGCCCTAATTCGACCGAATTGTTATGTTATTTCAGACATCAATGCACATGACTATTTCGAATTTTGATTCTTCTTTTTATCAATTCATATATGTATTTAACAGGTATGTTATTTATACTTTGCAACAAACCAGTTTTAATTTTTGTAAAGAAATATATATATATATAATTTTGTACCAGGAATGATGGTTTGAACGGTGAGTATTGGTGAAACATGTATTTTGTAGATGAACTAGTTAAATTCTTATTACTATATTTAATTGAATACGTGCATACCACATGCTCGATGAAATGCCTGTGAGAGAATTTGAGATGACTTTGGTGCATAAAAATGTTTCAAACCTTATAATTTAATATACACTACATTAATGATATTTTTTCTTGATATGAATGAACAATCAAATTTCAACTCATCCCCACCAATGCGTTCATCTTCACCTTCACTTGACAACCCTGCTTACAATATTAATGAGTTGTGTTTTAACCTTTAATTAATGAGTTGTTAAATTACAACTACAGTTTCTACTTGACTACTTCAGCCAATGAGGCCTGGATCAATTGGTTTGGAAGGAGACACCCAATGGCCTTTCAGTACAGAGGTTCTAGGTTGAATTTAGCATGCCAGGTGTTTGCTGATATGCTTCAATGAGGATGTTTGCTTTGATTATTTATGTTTTCTTAATTTTTGTTTATAATATTGACCATTAGTTACATTGTAGGGCGGAGAGGAGGATCTGATTTTGAACCATTAGTTAGATTCAAAGACGTTTTTTTTTCCTTATATCTGACATTTTTATTCGTCAATGGTGATATTACTAAATTTCGTATTAGTTAATTAAATTAGGAATATTGATACATATATTTACTTATCTATTCCGGTTAAGTGTAAAGGTCGTATAAATTGCAGGACCCCAGATGTGGAGAAGAGGATAAACAGAATCCAAATCTTTCTCTGAACATACTGGAATGTAAGTGTTTCGGTGACAGTGTTCAGTAATTGGTGTACAAAATTGGGTGATTCGGTGAACAAAGTCGGACCGGTCAGGTAGGACCAACCCGCAAACAGTTTTTTGTACATTTTTATGAAGAACTAAAATAAATAACCAATGTGAGTACTATAGTATTTTGAACTTCTTTTATGTTTCTTATAGTGCATGTCACACCCCCAAAATCCACCATGCGGAGTACCACCGCTTGGAGGCGTGACGTGACCAGGATCGAGCCACCAATCATATTGAACAACGTATTTAAGTAAATAAAACCAACCACAATACAATTGGTGACCAAAAGCCAGTTAACCAAGTTTTAAATTAAACAGCGGAAGCATAATACGTGATACCAAAATATAAGTTCATAGTCCATAAGTTTAAAATCCAAAACGTAGATTTAATAAGTTCATAAGGATTAAGTGTTTATTACGGAACATGACAGTCCGTATCCCACAACGACTCCTTCCTCGTGCAAGCTCCAAACATTTAACGACCTGTAAGGCATGTAACAACGAGTCAACAACAAAGTTGAGTGAGTTCACGTGTAGTTGTTTAGTTTTAAGTTGTTTCTGAAAACGTGGTTTGTCTTTCGTTGGCGTAATTGCCGTGGGGGTTACCCCGTAGTAGAAAGTAAGATTAACCAGTTCATTCTTTATTACCCAAACCATTTCCATGTTTAGTGGGGGCTTCCCCATGTGAACTACTAGACCGTATGGTATCGACTAATACGCAAGTAAGTTGTGCCCTACATCAGTGTCTATCATCACTGATGGTTGCCATAGTCCATTAGTACACGCCCGTCCGACTGGCACGGTGTGAGGTTTGTTAAACCTAATAGCGCTATTAACTAATGACCCGCTCGCCATTGGCCTCGGCGATTAAGTCGATATAAAATGAGGGACTTATGATAGAGTTTTGTCTAGTAAGTTTAAGGTTGTTGTCCTACACAAGGAGGACGAACGTACGTAGTTCTCCCAAAGAGAATACGCAGGATTAATACTGGCATCCTACCCGAGGAGGATGGCCGTACATATCCTACCTAAGTAGGGTATGTAGATTCCGTTTTAATTCTTTAACCCATTCCCAAACCACCGGGAATCCCATGCCTTAGAAAGTGTGTGAACTCACCTCGGTTTGTTCGGTTAGATTCTCAATATAGCTAACAGTCAAGGTCGGTCAATCACGTCCTAGTATGATTTACCGGTTAGTCATTTAGTGGCTTTCAAATAGAACACAAAGTTCCTACACGTAACTATCACATAACATGCATCACTTTAACGGTTTATGCCCGTATATATACTTCCCATCCATTCCCTACTCATAAGCAAACATACGATAGTGCACGTAACACATATAACATGTTAGATCATTCACAGATAGCATACTCGACATTTAGACACGCAAGTCACAACTTATATCAATTTAGCATTAATATTCAAAACCGGCTGTTTTCGGACATTTAAATAAAATAGTTAAATTATTCGAAAAATTCCTAGGTTTTTACAGAACGTCATAAACATTCCATATTTTATTGTGTAAAAATATCGGGGTCCGGTTCATTACCAATATTTTATAAAAATTCATTTTCCGGACTGAACTCAGATTTATATATTTCTGACCACAGTCACCGGAACAATTTATTAAAAATTCATCGAGTGTCCGATTTACGAAATTCCAGTGGGGTAATTACAAATACATCAGTTGTCATCTACTGTATGAATTTCATGAGCTGATTTATCATATTTTTCCAGTTATTACCAAAAACATAACACCTATTTTCAGTAGCAAAAATGCAGCTTGAGCTGCTGTTACAAAATGACCTTTAAAAATAGTAAACGAAGTCCAAAAATTATGATTCCAGTGCCATTAGAACCGTATTTCATAATACATAATTTTAGAGTTCAGAAAACACATTTTTCGCTTTATTAAGGTTCGGTTACAGCCAACTGAAGTTGGCTGTAATCATCAAACAACAAACTGTTTTCAGCTTTTAACATTGTAAAGTGTGTTCGGTTGATTTCGTTAATATGTTTAGTGATCACAACAACATCAAACATCAATATTAACAAGTAAGTCAGCAAGTAATTAGTAATATATCCAAACAACTAACATTTTTACATCATGTTTCATCTTCTTGTTCTTGACACTTTAGTGATTTAAACATACTAAACATACTACACCCTTTGATCATAGCAATGAGATGAAACAAGATTAACAAGAGTGTAACAAGGGACTTACTACTAGCTTATAGCTAGGGATAAAATCTAGTGCAAAGTTGGTAAGAAAAGATGGTGAAAAGTCTTGAAACAAGCTCCTTTGAAACCCTTCAAGAGGAAACCTCTATAGATTCACTTTCAAAGCTTGGAATGCACTTGTTAATGGAAGAGATGGATGATGGAAGTGGTGGTGATGGGTTTCCGTCATAGGATGGAGCTGAAGAGAGGGAGAGATGTAAGGAATGAGGGTCTGATCTTGGTGAAAGATATGATATGATCCTTGTAAGATTGTCTCCATACTTGTAATTATTCCTTTCAAATTTTATGTTTACTTCACCAAGCAAGATCCAATATAAAATATGAATGAAATCTTTGTGAGATTTGACGGTGATATTTAGGGGGGTTTGGCCGTAGCTTTATGTATGGGAGAGAAGAAGAAAAATTGTGAATGATGGTTATAATCTTGGCCAAGATATTATAAGATATGTTCACATATCTTGGTGGATCCTACAAGTAACAAATCCAATAAACAACGGAAATAAAATCTAGCATGAGATTGTGAGGTATGGCAAAAATGATTTGTGGGTCCTCTTTGGGATTGGAATCGGTTAGGGGGGGGGTGTCTATTTGCAAAGTTTGTAACTAAGTGGCAAGTATTAGTTAGATAACAAGTATATAAATTCCATATACTAGTTAGTAGGGAAAATAGTGGGTGTTATGGTATACGGGGATCATGACTAGTCAAGAATAATAAAATAACGTGTTTGACAAATATTTGGTGTCCGGATAATGTCCGGTTGTTTGGTCGGATATTGTTCCGTTAAAGTGTTTAATTGTAACGTAAAGTGTCTTATTTATATATTTTTGCAACGAAATAAATTCCTAACATATAAGAAAATATTCAGGACCATTTAGTCAGGTTTTCTGCATACTACTAGTATGCTACTACGCACATGTAAGTATAACACAGTCATCAGAGAGCAGCTAAATAATTTAGCACAGTCATCAAGCACTTAAATTATTATTAAATAAATTGTACAGATACATGTAAATTTGAGGGTTGTCACATTCTCCCCCTGTTAAGAGAATTTCGTCCCAAAATTTAGCGCGTGGTTACTGAGGAAGCTAGTTAAGTTGCGGTGTTTACTGGCTTTTCCTGGGGTGTCACATCATCCCCCCGTTGATTTGGAATTTCGTCCAGAAATTCTGCAGTAGCTTCAGCCTCAGTAGTGGTTGCGTTTTTCTTAAACAGCTGGGGATACTTGAGTTTCATTTGGTCTTCTCGTTCCCAGGTATACTCTGGGCCACGATGAGCATTCCAACGAACTCGGACCAGAGGTATTCTGGTGTGCTTGAGAATCTTAACGTCTTGACCCGTAATCTCTACTGGTTCCTCGACGAATCGCAGCTTGTCGTCGATTGTGAGCTCTTTGAGAGGAACTATGAGGGTCTCATCTGACAAACACTTCTTCAGATTCGACACATGGAATACGTTGTGAACTCCACTGAGTTCTTCAGGTAGGTTCAGCCTGTAAGCGACTTTGCCAATTCTCTCAATCATCCATCACAAGCTCGCGTAAGTCTCCATACAGCGGAACCCAGATGCGTCCGTTAACATAGAAGGCGCCGTTTTCCTTTTGTTCTAGCGGTTGCCTCGATCCTCGTAGGGACTCAGCCCTGATGTTCTCTGCTTTCAATGCTTCAACCTGAGCATCACGAATCTGAGTGGGAAGGTTAGATTGGATGGTAAGCTGTAACGCACGTACCCGCCTAGGTATAGTATCCTTTCGACTGAGGGCGTCGGCCACAACATTGGCTTTGCCCGGATGATACTTGATTGCGCATTCATAATCATTCAAGAGTTCGACCCATCGACGTTGACGCATGTTTAACTCCTTTTGCTTGAAGATATGCTCGAGACTCCTGTGATCGGTGTAAATGGTGCACTTGGTACCGTACAGGTAATGTCTCCATATCTTAAGCGCGAAAACAACTGCTCCCAGCTCCAGATCATGAGTAGTGTAATTTCTTTCGTGAACCTTGAGTTGGCGTGATGCGTAGGCAATGACCTTGTCACGTTGCATCAACACGCAACCAAGTCCTTGGATGGAAGCGTCGCAATAAACCACAAAATCGTCTGTGCCTTCAGGCAATGAGAGGATAGGCACGCTACAAAGTCTATCCTTCAAGTGCTGAAATGCGGACTCTTGTGCATCACCCCAACGATAGGTGACACCCTTCTGAGTCAGTGAAGTGAGAGGTTGCGCAATCTTGGAGAAATCTTTGATAAACCTTCTGTAATATCCTGCCAAACCCAAGAATTGGCGGATTTCTGTTGGTGTACGGGGTGCAGGCCAGTTCTTGATCGAGTCAACCTTGGATGGATCTACATGAATCCCATCCTTTTTTTTACTACATGGCCTAGAAAGTGGACTTCGCGAAGCCAAAAGTCACATTTCGAAAACTTGGTATACAACTGCTCTTTTCGAAGAAGTTCCAGAATAAGCCTCAGATGTTGCTCGTGTTTCTCCTGACTCTTAGAGTAGATCAAGATGTCGTCGATGAATACTATGATAAATTTATCCAGGTAAGGCTTGCACACTCGGTTCATGAGGTCCAGGAAGACTACAGGTGTATTGGTTAATCCAAAAGGCATAACTAGAAACTCATAATGGCCGTAACGAGTTCTGAATGCTGTTTTGGGGACATCCTCCTCCCGGACTCTCAGTTGATGGTAGCCTGTCCTCAGGTCAATCTTGGAGTAGAAACTCGACCCTTGCAACTGGTCGAATAGGTCATCAATGCGTGGGAGAGGATAACGGTTCTTCATGGTCACCTTGTTAAGTTCGCGATAGTCAATACACATTCTAAAGGTACCGTCTTTCTTCTTCATGAATAACACTGGAGCTCCCCAAGGCGAAGAGCTAGGATGTATGAATCCCTTTTCCAAGAGTTCTTGTAGTTGCGTAAATAGTTATTCGAGTTCTGATGGAGCTAAACGATGTGGTGCTCGAGCTACTGGTGCTGCTCTAGGAGCTAGCTCAATTTGAAACTCGACTTGGTGATGAGGCGGAAGACCAGGTAATTCCTCAGGAAATACCTCTGGAAAGTCGCGTACAATAGGAATGTCTTCAATCTTCTTTTCTCCCACGGATGTATCAAAGACGAGGGTTAGAATAGCGGTGTGCCCCTTTCGCAAACACTTCTGGGCCTGAAGGAAAGAGATGATGCCTACAACAGCACCACTCTTGTCGCCACAAATCACGAGGGGTTCTTTATCAGAACGAGGGATACGGACGATTTTCTCCTTGCAAATAATCTCCGCTTGGTGTCGAGATAACCAATCCATCCCAATGACAAAGTCAAAACTACCCAGAACCATAGGAATGAGGTCGATAAAGAGGGTCTGACCAGCTAAGACGGGGTTACAACCCTTAACTACGTGTGTGCCCTTAAGACTTTCACCATTAGCTAGTTCTATAACATGTTTGATGTTTTAAGGGTAATGGGGTACGCTTAAGCACCTGACTAACTCTTAGGGACACATATCTGTACCCGAATTAACTAAAATAGAACTTACCCGCCACAACGTTGAGGTTGTTTCCTTCTTCCTCTTGTCCATTCAGAAGCTCATGCTTACCAGTCCTGCGGTTATCCTTATTGTCTCCGTTATTGTTCCCGTTGCCCTGGTTGCCGCTGTTGTCACGATTCTGTCTCATCTGCGGACAGTTCCTCTTGAAGTGACTCTCAGCACCGCACTGGTAACATCTCTCATTACCCTACTGGTGTTGCCGTTGGTTCCGGTTTGCAGGATATGGGCTCCTACAGTCTCTAGCCATATGTCCCAACTTCTTGCAACGATGACAACACGATTCCGCACATGACCCGCTGTAGTGCCATTGGCACTTGCGGCATCTCGGTTTATTCCCTAGGTATCCCCCCTGATTTTGGTAGTTCAGCCCGAGTTTCCTGTGCGGTTCCCGTCGTATAGAGCTAGGACCCTCACCTTGGTACTCACCCCAAATATACTTGTACTCATTAGAGCATTTGCATTGGAAGAGCTACGCTTGGGCAACTTGCCCTCTTACACCGCCTGATCGGTGAGTTGGTGCGCCAAACGAACGACTTGCTGGATTGTGGGAAGGTTGGCCGCACTCACAGACCCTTGGATTTCCGGGACTAAGCCTCTGAGGTATAGCTTGATTCGCCTAGATATGGGTTGTGACATGTTAGGACATAAGGCAGCCAAGTCGTTGGACCTCTTTGTGTACGCCTCAATCTCTGATCCTTCCATCTTCCAACCATAATACTCTATTTCAAGTTTCAGAATGTCGTCCAGGTGGCAGAATTCTTCTTTAATCAAATCCTTGAAGTCGCTCCAGAGGGTGGCATTCGCGTCTGCCAAACCGAGCATCTGAACTTGTGCGTTCCACCAAGAATACGCTTTCCCTTGCAACATGACAGTAGCGTACTCTACTCGTTTGCCAGCAGGACTTTCACTTTCTTCGAACGTATATTCAACTCTTCAGATCCAGTGTAGAAGGTCGATTGTCCCTCCAGTGCCATCGAAAGTGGGAGGTTTACACTCCAAGAACGCCCTAAAGGTGCCCATGCGGGATTGGGTGTGCATGGGTTGACTCCCTGATTGGGTTGCTAAGGCTTCAGCAATCCGTTCGTTAATCAAGGTCGTCAGCTGACCCTGGGTCATGTTGAGACGCCCACTCATGATCTTCACATCGAGGGGAACACAGGTAATAAAGGTATCGCAACGTGCGTAAGTGTGGGACGATAGTAGAGAGTAAGCACACATGGTTCAAATAGTAATTATCACATTATCTAATGCACAGTGAGAACTATCTAACCAACAATATAACATAAATCATACCACTTATGGTGTCGAGTCTTGCACGTGGAGCGAAGCGTCGTTGTGGATCGTTGAGCACTGTACAGGTTATAGTCTGGTTTTATTAAAAAGCTTTTCCCTTTTTAAAACCAAGTTCACTATAACCAATGGCTCTGATACCAATCTGTCACACCCCCAAAATCCACCATGCGGAGTACCACCGCTTGGAGGCGTGATGTGACCAGGATCGAGCCACCAATCATATTGAACAACGTATTTAAGTAAATAAAACCAACCACAATACAATTGGTGACCAAAAGCCAGTTAACCAAGTTTTAAATTAAACAGCGGAAGCATAATACGTGATACCAAAATATAAGTTCATAGTCCGTAAGTTTAAAATCCAAAACGTAGATTTAATAAGTTCATAAGGATTAAGTGTTTATTACGGAACATGACAGTCCGTATCCCACAACGACTCCTTCCTCGTGCAAGCTCCAAGCATTTAACGACCTGTAAGGCATGTAACAACGAGTCAACAACAAAGTTGAGTGAGTTCACGTGTAGTTGTTTAGTTTTAAGTTGTTTCTGAAAACGTGGTTTGTCTTTCGTTGGCGTAATTGCCGTGGGGGTTACCCCGTAGTAGAAAGTAAGATTAACCAGTTCATTCTTTATTACCCAAACCATTTCCATGTTTAGTGGGGGCTTCCCCATGTGAACTACTAGACCGTATGGTATCGACTACTACGCAAGTAAGTTGTGCCCTACATCAGTGTCTATCATCACTGATGGTTTGCCATAGTCCATTAGTACACGCCCGTCCGACTGGCACGGTGTGAGGTTTGTTAAACCTAATAGCGCTATTAACTAATGACCCGCTCGCCATTGGCCTCGGCGATTAAGTCGATATAAAATGAGGGACTTATGATAGAGTTTTGTCTAGTAAGTTTAAGGTTGTTGTCCTACACAAGGAGGACGAACGTACGTAGTTCTCCCAAAGAGAATACGCAGGATTAATACTGGCATCCTACCCGAGGAGGATGGCCGTACATATCCTACCTAAGTAGGGTATGTAGATTCCGTTTTAATTCTTTAACCCATTCCCAAACCACCGGGAATCCCATGCCTTAGAAAGTGTGTGAACTCACCTCGGTTTGCTCGGTTAGATTCTCAATATAGCTAACAGTCAAGGTCGGTCAATCACGTCCTAGTATGATTTACCGGTTAGTCATTTAGTGGCTTTCAAATAGAACACAAAGTTCCTACACGTAACTATCACATAACATGCATCACTTTAACGGTTTATGCCCGTATATATACTTCCCATCCATTCCCTACTCATAAGCAAACATACGATAGTGCACGTAACACATATAACATGTTGGATCATTCACAGATAGCATACTCGACATTTAGACATGCAAGTCACAACTTATATCAATTTAGCATTAATATTCAAAACCGGCTGTTTTCGGACATTTAAATAAAATAGTTAAATTATTCCAAAAATTCCTAGGTTTTTACAGAACGTCATAAACATTCCATATTTTATTGTGTAAAAATATCGGGGTCTGGTTCATTACCAATATTTTATAAAAATTCATTTTCCGGACTGAACTCAGATTTATATATTTCTGACCACAGTCACCGGAACAATTTATTAAAAATTCATCGAGTGTCCGATTTACGAAATTCCAGTGGGGTAATTACAAATACATCAGTTGTCATCTACTGTATGAATTTCATGAGCTGATTTATCATATTTTTCCAGTTATTACCAAAAACATAACACCTATTTTCAGCAGCAAAAATGCAGCTTGAGCTGCTGTTACAAAATGACCTTTAAAAATAGTAAACGAAGTCCAAAAATTATGATTCCAGTGCCATTAGAACCGTATTTCATAATACATAATTTTAGAGTTCAGAAAACACATTTTTCGCTTTATTAAGGTTCGGTTACAGCCAACTGAAGTTGGCTGTAATCATCAAACAACAAACTGTTTTCAGCTTTTAACATTGTAAAGTGTGTTCGGTTGATTTCGTTAATATGTTTAGTGATCACAACAACATCAAACATCAATATTAACAAGTAAGTCAGCAAGTAATTAGTAATATACCCAAACAACTAACATTTTTACATCATGTTTCATCTTCTTGTTCTTGACACTTTAGTGATTTAAACATACTAAACATACTACACCCTTTGATCATAGCAATGAGATGAAACAAGATTAACAAGAGTGTAACAAGGGACTTACTACTAGCTTATAGCTAGGGATAAAATCTAGTGCAAAGTTGGTAAGAAAAGATGGTGAAAAGTCTTGAAACAAGCTCCTTTGAAACCCTTCAAGAGGAAACCTCTATAGATTCACTTTCAAAGCTTGGAATGCACTTGTTAATGGAAGAGATGGATGATGGAAGTGGTGGTGATGGGTTTCCGTCATAGGATGGAGCTGAAGAGAGGGAGAGATGTAAGGAATGAGGGTCTGATCTTGGTGAAAGATATGATATGATCCTTGTAAGATTGTCTCCATACTTGTAATTATTCCTTTCAAATTTTATGTTTACTTCACCAAGCAAGATCCAATATAAAATATGAATGAAATCTTTGTGAGATTTGACGGTGATATTTAGGGGGGTTTGGCCGTAGCTTTATGTATGGGAGAGAAGAAGAAAAATTGTGAATGATGGTTATAATCTTGGCCAAGATATTATAAGATATGTTCACATATCTTGGTGGATCCTACAAGTAACAAATCCAATAAACAACGGAAATAAAATCTAGCATGAGATTGTGAGGTATGGCAAAAATGATTTGTGGGTCCTCTTTGGGATTGGAATCGGTTAGGGGGGGGTGTCTATTTGCAAAGTTTGTAACTAAGTGGCAAGTATTAGTTAGATAACAAGTATATAAATTCCATATACTAGTTAGTAGGGAAAATAGTGGGTGTTATGGTATACGGGGATCATGACTAGTCAAGAATAATAAAATAACGTGTTTGACAAATATTTGGTGTCCGGGTAATGTCCGGTTGTTTGGTCGGATATTGTTCCGTTAAAGTGTTTAATTGTACCGTAAAGTGTCTTATTTATATATTTTTGCAACGAAATAAATTCCTAACATATAAGAAAATATTCAGGACCATTTAGTCAGGTTTTCTGCATACTACTAGTATGCTACTACGCACATGTAAGTATAACACAGTCATCAGAGAGCAGCTAAATAATTTAGCACAGTCATCAAGCACTTAAATTATTATTAAATAAATTGTACAGATACATGTAAATTTGAGGGTTGTCACATTCTCCCCCTGTTAAGAGAATTTCGTCCCGAAATTTAGCGCATGGTTACTGAGGAAGCTAGTTAAGTTGCGGTGTTTACTGGCTTTTCCTGGGGTGTCACATCATCCCCCCGTTGATTTGGAATTTCGTCCCGAAATTCTGCAGTAGCTTCAGCCTCAGTAGTGGTTGCGTTTTTCTTAAACAGCTGGGGATACTTGAGTTTCATTTGGTCTTCTCGTTCCCAGGTATACTCTGGGCCACGATGAGCATTCCAACGAACTCGGACCAGAGGTATTCTGGTGTGCTTGAGAATCTTAACGTCTTGACCCGTAATCTCTACTGGTTCCTCGACGAATCGCAGCTTGTCGTCGATTGTGAGCTCTTTGAGAGGAACTATGAGGGTCTCATCTGACAAACACTTCTTCAGATTCGACACATGGAATACGTTGTGAACTCCACTGAGTTCTTCAGGTAGGTTCAGCCTGTAAGCGACTTTGCCAATTCTCTCAATCATCCATCACAAGCTCGCGTAAGTCTCCATACAGCGGAACCCAGATGCGTCCGTTAACATAGTAGGCGCCGTTTTCCTTTTGTTCTAGCGGTTGCCTCGATCCTCGTAGGGACTCAGCCCTGATGTTCTCTGCTTTCAATGCTTCAACCTGAGCATCACGAATCTGAGTGGGAAGGTTAGATTGGATGGTAAGCTGTAACGCACGTACCCGCCTAGGTATAGTATCCTTTCGACTGAGGGCGTCGGCCACAACATTGGCTTTACCCGGATGATACTTGATTGCGCATTCATAATCATTCAAGAGTTCGACCCATCGACGTTGACGCATGTTTAACTCCTTTTGCTTGAAGATATGCTCGAGACTCCTGTGATCGGTGTAAATGGTGCACTTGGTACCGTACAGGTAATGTCTCCATATCTTAAGCGCGAAAACAACTGCTCCCAGCTCCAGATCATGAGTAGTGTAATTTCTTTCGTGAACCTTGAGTTGGCGTGATGCGTAGGCAATGACCTTGTCACGTTGCATCAACACGCAACCAAGTCCTTGGATGGAAGCGTCGCAATAAACCACAAAATCGTCTGTGCCTTCAGGCAATGAGAGGATAGGCGCGCTACAAAGTCTATCCTTCAAGTGCTGAAATGCGGACTCTTGTGCATCACCTCAATGATAGGTGACACCCTTCTGAGTCAGTGAAGTGAGAGGTTGCGCAATCTTGGAGAAATCTTTGATAAACCTTCTGTAATATCCTGCCAAACCCAAGAATTGGCGGATTTCTGTTGGTGTACGGGGTGCAGGCCAGTTCTTGATCGAGTCAACCTTGGATGGATCTACATGAATCCCATCCTTTTTTTTACTACATGGCCTAGAAAGTGGACTTCGCGAAGCCAAAAGTCACATTTCGAAAACTTGGTATACAACTGCTCTTTTCGAAGAAGTTCCAGAATAAGCCTCAGATGTTGCTCGTGTTTCTCCTGACTCTTAGAGTAGATCAAGATGTCGTCGATGAATACTATGATAAATTTATCCAGGTAAGGCTTGCACACTCGGTTCATGAGGTCCAGGAAGACTACAGGTGCATTGGTTAATCCAAAAGGCATAACTAGAAACTCATAATGGCCATAACGAGTTCTGAATGCTGTTTTGGGGACATCCTCCTCCCGGACTCTCAGTTGATGGTAGCCTGTCCTCAGGTCAATCTTGGAGTAGAAACTCGACCCTTGCAACTGGTCGAATAGGTCATCAATGCGTGGGAGAGGATAACGGTTCTTCATGGTCACCTTGTTAAGTTCGCGATAGTCAATACACATTCTAAAGGTACCGTCTTTCTTCTTCATGAATAACACTGGAGCTCCCCAAGGCGAAGAGCTAGGATGTATGAATCCCTTTTCCAAGAGTTCTTGTAGTTGCGTAAATAGTTATTCGGGTTCTGATGGAGCTAAACGATGTGGTGCTCGAGCTACTGGTGCTGCTCTAGGAGCTAGCTCAATTTGAAACTCGACTTGGTGATGAGGCGGAAGACCAGGTAATTCCTCAGGAAATACCTCTGGAAAGTCGCGTACAATAGGAATGTCTTCAATCTTCTTTTCTCCCACGGATGTATCAGAGACGAGGGTTAGAATAGCGGTGTGCCCCTTTCGCAAACACTTCTGGGCCTGAAGGAAAGAGATGATGCCTACAACAGCACCACTCTTGTCGCCACAAATCACGAGGGGTTCTTTATCAGAACGAGGGATACGAACGATTTTCTCCTTGCAAATAATCTCCGCTTGGTGTCGAGATAACCAATCCATCCCAATGACAAAGTCAAAACTACCCAGAACCATAGGAATGAGGTCGATAAAGAGGGTCTGACCAGCTAAGACGGGGTTACAACCCTTAACTACGTGTGTGCCCTTAAGACTTTCACCATTAGCTAGTTCTATAACATGTTTGATGTTTTAAGGGTAATGGGGTACGCTTAAGCACCTGACTAACTCTTAGGGACACATATCTGTACCCGAATTAACTAAAATAGAACTTACCCGCCACAACGTTGAGGTTGTTTCCTTCTTCCTCTTGTCCATTCAGAAGCTCATGCTTACCAGTCCTGCGGTTATCCTTATTGTCTCCGTTATTGTTCCCGTTGCCCTGGTTGCCGCTGTTGTCACGATTCTGTCTCATCTGCGGACAGTTCCTTTTGAAGTGACTCTCAGCACCGCACTGGTAACATCTCTCATTACCCTACTGGTGTTGCCGTTGGTTCCGGTTTGCAGGATATGGGCTCCTACAGTCTCTAGCCATATGTCCCAACTTCTTGCAACGATGACAACACGATTCCGCACATGACCCGCTGTAGTGCCATTGGCACTTGCGGCATCTCGGTTTATTCCCTAGGTATCCCCCCTGATTTTGGTAGTTCAGCCCGAGTTTCCTGTGCGGTTCCCGTCGTATAGAGCTAGGACCCTCACCTTGGTACTCACCCCAAATATACTTGTACTCATTAGAGCATTTGCATTGGAAGAGCTACGCTTGGGCAACTTGCCCTCTTCCACCGCCTGATCGGTGAGTTGGTGCGCCAAACGAACGACTTGCTGGATTGTGGGAAGGTTGGCCGCACTCACAGACCCTTGGATTTCCGGGACTAAGCCTCTGAGGTATAGCTTGATTCGCCTAGATATGGGTTGTGACATGTTAGGACATAAGGCAGCCAAGTCGTTGGGCCTCTTTGTGTACGCCTCAATCTCTGATCCTTCCATCTTCCAACCATAATACTCTATTTCAAGTTTCAGAATGTCGTCCAGGTGGCAGAATTCTTCTTTAATCAAATCCTTGAAGTCGCTCCAGAGGGTGGCATTCGCGTCTGCCAAACCGAGCATCTGAACTTGTGCGTTCCACCAAGAATACGCTTTCCCTTGCAACATGACAGTAGCGTACTCTACTCGTTTGCCAGCAGGACTTTCACTTTCTTCGAACGTATATTCAACTCTTCAGATCCAGTGTAGAAGGTCGATTGTCCCTCCAGCGCCATCGAAAGTGGGAGGTTTACACTCCAAGAACGCCCTAAAGGTGCCCATGCGGGATTGGGTGTGCATGGGTTGACTCCCTGATTGGGTTGCTAAGGCTTCAGCAATCCGTTCGTTAATCAAGGTCGTCAGCTGACCCTGGGTCATGTTGAGACGCCCACTCATGATCTTCACATCGAGGGGAACACAGGTAATAAAGGTATCGCAACGTGCGTAAGTGTGGGACGATAGTAGAGAGTAAGCACACATGGTTCAAATAGTAATTATCACATTATCTAATGCACAGTGAGAACTATCTAACCAACAATATAACATAAATCATACCACTTATGGTGTCGAGTCTTGCACGTGGAGCGAAGCGTCGTTGTGGATCGTTGAGCACTGTACAGGTTATAGTCTGGTTTTATTAAAAAGCTTTTCCCTTTTTAAAACCAAGTTCACTATAACCAATGGCTCTGATACCAATCTGTCACACCCCCAAAATCCACCATGCGGAGTACCACCGCTTGGAGGCGTGACGTGACCAGGATCGAGCCACCAATCATATTGAACAACGTATTTAAGTAAATAAAACCAACCACAATACAATTGGTGACCAAAAGCCAGTTAACCAAGTTTTAAATTAAACAGCGGAAGCATAATACGTGATACCAAAATATAAGTTCATAGTCCGTAAGTTTAAAATCCAAAACGTAGATTTAATAAGTTCATAAGGATTAAGTGTTTATTACGGAACATGACAGTCCGTATCCCACAACGACTCCTTCCTCGTGCAAGCTCCAAGCATTTAACGACCTGTAAGGCATGTAACAACGAGTCAACAACAAAGTTGAGTGAGTTCACGTGTAGTTGTTTAGTTTTAAGTTGTTTCTGAAAACGTGGTTTGTCTTTCGTTGGCGTAATTGTCGTGGGGGTTACCCCGTAGTAGAAAGTAAGATTAACCAGTTCATTCTTTATTACCCAAACCATTTCCATGTTTAGTGGGGGCTTCCCCATGTGAACTACTAGACCGTATGGTATCGACTACTACGCAAGTAAGTTGTGCCCTACATCAGTGTCTATCATCACTGATGGTTTGCCATAGTCCATTAGTACACGCCCGTCCGACTGGCACGGTGTGAGGTTTGTTAAACCTAATAGCGCTATTAACTAATGACCCGCTCGCCATTGGCCTCGGCGATTAAGTCGATATAAAATGAGAGACTTATGATAGAGTTTTGTCTAGTAAGTTTAAGGTTGTTGTCCTACACAAGGAGGACGAACGTACGTGGTTCTCCCAAAGAGAATACGCAGGATTAATACTGGCATCCTACCCGAGGAGGATGGCCGTACATATCCTACCTAAGTAGGGTATGTAGATTCCGTTTTAATTCTTTAACCCATTCCCAAACCACCGGGAATCCCATGCCTTAGAAAGTGTGTGAACTCACCTCGGTTTGCTCGGTTAGATTCTCAATATAGCTAACAGTCAAGGTCGGTCAATCACGTCCTAGTATGATTTACCGGTTAGTCATTTAGTGGCTTTCAAATAGAACACAAAGTTCCTACACGTAACTATCACATAACATGCATCACTTTAACGGTTTATGCCCGTATATATACTTCCCATCCATTCCCTACTCATAAGCAAACATACGATAGTGCACGTAACACATATAACATGTTGGATCATTCACAGATAGCATACTCGACATTTAGACACGCAAGTCACAACTTATATCAATTCAGCATTAATATTCAAAACCGGCTGTTTTCGGACATTTAAATAAAATAGTTAAATTATTCCAAAAATTCCTAGGTTTTTACAGAACGTCGTAAACATTCCATATTTTATTGTGTAAAAATATCGGGGTCCGGTTCATTACCAATATTTTATAAAAATTCATTTTCCGGACTGAACTCAGATTTATATATTTCTGACCACAGTCAACGGAACAATTTATTAAAAATTCATCGAGTGACCGATTTACGAAATTCCAGTGGGGTAATTACAAATACATCAGTTGTCATCCACTGTATGAATTTCATGAGCTGATTTATCATATTTTTCCAGTTATTACCAAAAACATAACACCTATTTTCAGCAGCAAAAATGCAGCTTGAGCTGCTGTTACAAAATGACCTTTAAAAATAGTAAACGAAGTCCAAAAATTATGATTCCAGTGCCATTAGAACCGTATTTCATAATACATAATTTTAGAGTTCAGAAAACACATTTTTCGCTTTATTAAGGTTCGGTTACAGCCAACTGAAGTTGGCTGTAATCATCAAACAACAAACTGTTTTCAGCTTTTAACATTGTAAAGTGTGTTCGGTTGATTTCGTTAATATGTTTAGTGATCACAACAACATCAAACACCAATATTAACAAGTAAGTCAGCAAGTAATTAGTAATATATCCAAACAACTAACATTTTTTCATCATGTTTCATCTTCTTGTTCTTGACACTTTAGTGATTTAAACATACTAAACATACTACACCCTTTGATCATAGCAATGAGATGAAACAAGATTAACAAGAGTGTAACAAGGGACTTACTACTAGCTTATAGCTAGGGATAAAATCTAGTGCAAAGTTGGTAAGAAAAGATGGTGAAAAGTCTTGAAACAAGCTCCTTTGAAACCCTTCAAGAGGCAACCTCTATAGATTCACTTTCAAAGCTTGGAATGCACTTGTTAATGGAAGAGATGGATGATGGAAGTGGTGGTGATGGGTTTCCGTCATAGGATGGAGCTGAAGAGAGGGAGAGATGTAAGGAATGAGGGTCTGATCTTGGTGAAAGATATGATATGATCCTTGTAAGATTGTCTCCATACTTGTAATTATTCCTTTCAAATTTTATGTTTACTTCACCAAGCAAGATCCAATATAAAATATGAATGAAATCTTTGTGAGATTTGACGGTGATATTTAGGGGGGTTTGGCCGTAGCTTTATGTATGGGAGAGAAGAAGAAAAATTGTGAATGATGGTTATAATCTTGGCCAAGATATTATAAGATATGTTCACATATCTTGGTGGATCCTACAAGTAACAAATCCAATAAACAACGGAAATAAAATCTAGCATGAGATTGTGAGGTATGGCAAAAATGATTTGTGGGTCCTCTTTGGGATTGGAATCGGTTAGGGGGGGGGTGTCTATTTGCAAAGTTTGTAACTAAGTGGCAAGTATTAGTTAGATAACAAGTATATAAATTCCATATACTAGTTAGTAGGGAAAATAGTGGGTGTTATGGTATACGGGGATCATGACTAGTCAAGAATAATAAAATAACGTGTTTGACAAATATTTGGTGTCCGGGTAATGTCCGGTTGTTTGGTCGGATATTGTTCCGTTAAAGTGTTTAATTGTACCGTAAAGTGTCTTATTTATATATTTTTGCAACGAAATAAATTCCTAACATATAAGAAAATATTCAGGACCATTTAGTCAGGTTTTCTGCATACTACTAGTATGCTACTACGCACATGTAAGTATAACACAGTCATCAGAGAGCAGCTAAATAATTTAGCACAGTCATCAAGCACTTAAATTATTATTAAATAAATTGTACAGATACATGTAAATTTGAGGGTTGTCACATTCTCCCCCTGTTAAGAGAATTTCGTCCCGAAATTTAGCGCGTGGTTACTGAGGAAGCTAGTTAAGTTGCGGTGTTTACTGGCTTTTCCTGGGGTGTCACAGTGCAGGACATATAATGGAGCATATCCAGACATATCCATGTCCTTCTCATAGAAAGTATGACTCCTTTCCTTTAAACTCAACCGGCTTGTGAGTGTTTTTTGCCACGATCTACATATAAATTGTTTTTCTTGCTCTAATGGTTCTTTATATTTTCTTTCTGAGAATATTACATAATCTGCTTGTGAGTGTTTGCGCATTGAGGTCGCTCCTACTTCCTAGCTAATTTTAGCCAGTTTTTTAATTAGTAAATTCCTAATATTTTGCAGTATGTGTAGGCATACTATCTATTAGCTTTGATATATTATAGATTAAGTACATATATCAGTTAGGCATAGCAAGTAAATATGAAATATATATTGTAGTTTGAATATAGTGATCAGATTTAAGATTAGAACAAGGATTACTTATATTAATCATACTCTTTAATCAATTCTATGTCAAAATAGACTTTCATTACCAACTGATTATATCATCAAAGTTCCAAATCTCAGTTTAAATTCCTCACATCCACGATGGTTTTGAAGATTGATGAAGAAGTATTAGTTTTCAAGTTTTACTATTTAATACTTTATGAACCTTTTGTTTTCAAGTATGAACATATTGGTATTTCGGATGATTTTCGAAAAATAGTGGCTGTGGTTTTCTAAAAACAAAGAAGAGAAACAATTAAACTGAATACACAGAGGTTGAGCTTCCAAGACTCTTTTTTAGAGAACACGGAGTATCGTGCTACCAGGTACCATATTTCCTTTTTTAACTTCTCATTGTTTAGTTGGTTTAAATGTTTAACAATCCAATAGTGTGCGTTCTCTTAGTTACGAAAAGAATAATGCTGAGCAAGAAAATGTTAAAGAAGTATTCATTAATCCAACAGTGTGCGTGCTCTTTGTTGCGAAAACAGTGGTGGCTATGGAACGGAGTTATTTATAATAACGATCAGGTCTCTATGAGCAAGGTTATGAAGGATATCAAAGCGTTGGTTAACTTGTGGATTAAACACCGATCGAAGGAATCGAGCATCACTTGGGCGGAGTGAAGGAATCGAGCATCACTTGGACCGATCCTTTTCATTTCAAGTTGGTGTTTTACCTTTTTTAATTTCTATAGGATTATTCATGTAGTAGTGATTTTAATTTATTTTACGTATTTCAGTCATTGTCTGCTATGATAACAATCAAACCAGATAGTTTTGTTGAAGAATTATGGTCAGTTCGTCACACCATTTTAAAAAAAAGAATTAAAGTTGATACATTTTAAAGATTTCTGGAAATATTTTCCTTAATTGGATGTAGCATGTACGTGATTTTCTATGAATGACATCATGGACTTTTAAATCAATTTTCTAATAATTTGTTTCATTATGAAATAACAGGATTTGATGCAAAATAATTTCAATTTCTTGCTTTGTTTGCAGGATTATTACCTTCATGAATGTAATTCAATGTGAACGACAATTCAAAGCAATAATTCTCGCCAAACATGTGAGTCTTCAAATGCTTATGGTTCATTTGCTAATCGGTTCATCATAGATCTGTTCAACCTTTAATGCGATCAGGTCCTTTCTTACATCCCAGTTAGTTTTCAATTTGAATTTTAAGCCCTAACCCCCAATGAACATCGCTGCCTACTAGGTTAATTTTTTGGGTTTTTCTATTTGGTTGAGATTGGACTGTGTGCTAAAAATTATAAAGGAACTTTTAAATACCCCCCAACCTCATAGTCATTAGTTGATCCATAAATACCCTCAGCCTCATAGATATTTGCTTTACATTGGTTAGTTTTCAATTTGATTTTTAATTACCCTCAGCCTTATACTCAAGATGGAGAACTGAAGTTGGATTGCAATTAAAAACAGGTTAATAATGTTGTTACGCGCCCAACTTTTCACCGAAAGTCAACATGATAAGAAGATGTTCATGGGTTTAGAATTTGTGATTCTTTGTGTTCTAATAAGCCAATGTTCTATTCATCTTCACTGGATTATTAGTAGTGTTAGGCTAGGATGTGTTTAACTAATAAAGGTTATAACTATTTTTTCACATATATTATTCAGGGATATTTCCTTACAATGCTGAGATTATTGTTGGAGTGCTAAGTTGATTACATCAAAGTTTTTCGGAATACACAATTGCAAGGTAACTTTGTTCTGGTGAACAAACTGAATGCTTTATGCCTTATTTCTATTGTACATTGAATTTAGGGTTTTATATCTTCTCTTTTTATGGCGTTTTATAGAGATGAAAGGCTGGAACACAAAAGTACAATATGCAACAATATTTTTCTTAGTAAATAAGTTTTTTTTTTCTGTACATGATTTACTGTTATATTGCTTTTTTGCATTTATGACAAACTTTGGTATAATTTATGTTTTAGGGAACCAATTTATTCGACCATAGAGGAGCTAAGCAAAGTTATATATTCCTTATTTAAGGTTTTGTGCCATCTGACACGTCCGTTACTACTTTCGTGTCAAAAACAATAGCACTACCTCTGCCAAAAACTTTTGCCAAGACAACAAAAAGGAAAATACAACAAGTTGCCGGTACGTATAAAACTACAAACTTGGTATGTTTACACTTGAATTGGCACGTAAGATTATCGTATTTTGTTATTTGACTTTCGCATTAAGCAAAACATATTCATCCTATATATTTTGTGTTTGGGTAAAAAGATAAATATGATGGTAACTGGTATATTGACTAAAAGTTTGTTTGTTACTCTGTTTTCAAATACATTATAAGTTAAGACATGCCAGTTCTGTAAGTCACACACGTTTTGATTAAAAGTTGGTGATTTTGATATGGGTCAATTCTAATAGTAGCAGCATACTTTTATGTTTAGCCACTCTTTGCAAATTCTAATATTTAGATTACAAGTCTAAAGCACGTTTAAGGTTCCTTATTCATTATGCTCTCTTACTGGCATAATCTATAAGTCCTAAGAGAATACTAACCTAAAAGGGATTTAATTTTTCCCACCCAAAATGCTCTTTTTATTGTAGTTGGAAATTGAATTATTAAGTTTTAGATTCTCTTTAAATACATCTAGCCAACCCCTCTAGCGTAATAAGGCAACTACAATAATGTTAGGGGTTGTTTATTGCACTTTCAAGTTAGGTTCTATTATTTAGGTGTTAAGTCCTTTAACTACCAGAATTAGTCAAACACTCAGGAGGGCATGCATGTGTTGATTTCTTATTCTATAACATTATTCTGTTTCGTTGGACTGTCCGTAACCAACCAACGGCTATGCCATGTGGCATGGGCAGCCAACGTTACCGGTGTGAAGGTGGGGAAGGTTAGGGGGATGACAGGTGTGTAGAAGAAGTTTGTTGGCCCCTACCAATTGACAACCAATCAAATTTTTTGTTATTTTTTATTTATTTACTAATTATTATTTTAATCGGGTAGTTGGTAATGACTATGTGGCAGACACTTTAGCTGGTGATGTTAATCAATGGCCAATTTGAACTATCCTGGTCTTATGCCAGTTTTTTTTTCCTGGTCCAGTTCTTTGCAAGGTAATCAAAGATATCGCATATGACAATAGTATCTCAACTATTAAATTGTAAGCATTACTCTAACATGTATTTAGTACATTATATCTTGCACTAAAAAAGGATGGTGGTAATCAGTAACGAAAATAGTTTATACTTTTTATTATCTTAATTCTATAATATTTTATTATTATATTTACCTTTGAGTGTAGTGTTTTCTTATTGCTGGTTATTATGTTTTGTTAGCAATTTTGTCTTAGCAATGATACATAGAGTAAATTTGTTTACCCGAACATACAATAAAAATATTCATGTGAATTTGCTTAGATTGTTACCTTCATGTTGGAATTGTTTTACTACTAGGAGCTTGCAAGATGAGTGGGTTGGGTGCATTATGGAACAGGTCAATTTAGTACGTTTCAAAACGGGTCATTTTAGTACACATCTTTTGCGGCTCTTCATATCAAAGCCTCCGTATCCTTCGTATGCATATATATTTGGTTTTTAATGCTTAATTAATATATAGCATATATAGTGTTTGTTTTTCATGTGAAGGGTTTGTTGGAAATGCAAAGGTACATCAAAGTGTCGAAGAAGAAAGCGAAGGTGGTGCATGCTGTTATTTCTGGCCATGATGTGGTTATGTGGAAGAGATGAAATGAATGGGTTTTTAGCGGAAAACAATCATTCTTGCAGAAAATAGTCGAAAAGGTCAAAGTTATTGGATTCCTATGGATCAAAAATTGAGCAATAATGAAACGCTTGGTTGGGAGGAATGGAAAGCGCTCTAAGTGTAATGATATAGATAGTTTGATGGAATGTAATATATATAATGTAACCAGTTAGGTATTTGGGTTTAGCTTTCGGCTTTCCCTATATTAATAAAGACTTAGTTGGTCGTTTGAAAAAAAAAGATATTGGCTAATATTTATGTCATAAAATTAAGTGTTTTGAACTAATTTTGTTTGATCAACATACTTTTGAATTCATTATGTCACTTTATTTTGAATACATGTAAGATCAATTTGTTTTTATTATTTTCTTTATACATTAATAATTAATCTAAATAACTTTCTCTAGCCCGGGAAGCAATCCCGGGTGATAACTGCTTTAACTGGGATATTTAAACTTTCTTTAATGGATATCAAAAACTTACATATCACTGTTGTTTGTCGTTTCACACATCCTTACTCTGTTTTTTATAATTCAATCATTAATGTTAATGTGGTTTTTTACCGGATTATCGTTATCTTAATGTTATTTTTGTATAATATGTGGAATGTTAGCATAAGTAGACTTTGGGATATTAACCATTACATTGTTGATTTTTCTCAAATTGCAAAGGATCTCGGTTTAATAACTGGTGATTTTTTGGTTTTTGAGCTGATTGACAATCAGGTTTTTAGAATTTTACTGTTCTGTCCTAACGGTCTGCTGTCACTAACTCCGACCGTGCTTTACCAGTTGTCCAAATGGTTAAGATTGAGGACCATGGTAATGATGATGTGTCCTTTGTAGAAGAAGCTGTTTTGGAAGATAATGTGGTAAATGGTCCTCCTGATGTCCTGGTTGCAGAAGCGGAGCCTCCATTAGAACAAGAGATTTTAGATGTTCCACCAGTTGTTGATCAAGCCAATGATTACGAACTGACATGGTGTCTCACTTTTCGTTTTGTAAGTCTCTCAGTTTCTACATGTGTTAACTTAATATTATGGAATTTTTTTAAAGTTTGAATTCTTATTAACCATTTAATTATGTACTTTTATGCAATTGTAAAGCAGCGTTTCCCGAAGCCCTTTGCCATGAACGTTGATTTATCCGTCCTTGATGAAATGACAGTTGAAACTGAAGACGGATTTTCAATGACTTTGGAGATACGGGACGAAACTGCACATGGCAGGATTCAGTATGCATTAAGAGGATGGCAGAACTTTATGCGGCAAGCTGGTTTGGCGGATGGTGGTCAGTTTGATCTTCGTTACAATAGAAATCTGAATAGGTTGCTCATCTCTAACCACAACTTTTAACGAATGTTTGTGTTGTGGTTAATACATGTGGTAAACAATTATCTCCCGGTAGTAATGATGTTCAACGTTTTTTTGTCATTGTACAATGTTTCGACATTATTATGATCCTTCTATGTATTTTGTTATGTACAATTTTCGAACAGTTTGTTTATATGGTATCATATTTCAATGATAATGTTTACTTTTTCAGCAAGCTATAATGCTTTAGAATAGTTTATCAACTTCTGCTTCATATTTAGTTATTTGAAGTTATAGTATAAAATATTCTAACATGCTGGTATATCGGTTATTCTTATTTCTTAAATGCAACAGATTATTGTCACACCCCCAAATTCCACCTGCGGATAACACCCGCTTCGGGGGCGTGACTGACCAGGATCCAGCCACCAATTATACTGAGCATTTAATTAATAGTAGAAATATTTAATATCCGGAGTAATTAGCAACATTAGAGTTTAGATTCGGAAATTAGTTTAACAAAACAGCGGAAGCATAAACCAAAATTGTTTTAAAGACAGTTCATTGTTCAAAACAGTTATCCCGACACACGGGTTTGACGAACACTACACATCCCCAAGCAGCAGCTCCTGAATCATTGGTTACCTGCAAAGCATGCAGTAAGGGGTCAACAATAATGCTGAGTGAGTTCACTAGTTGTCCAGTTTTAATTACCAAAAACTTGTTTCACCGGTTAATTTATCCGTTTATACATGCCCTGGGGAGCTACCCCAAAAGTTGGCGACTAAACTGTTTTTCCAATACCGAACACTAGGTAACCGTTGCGTATCCGCAGGATGCCCCGATGTCAATGTTCTATCATCATTGACAGATTTCTGAGTACATTAGTTCACGACCGTCCCAAACCAGGGCACGGTGTGAGGCTGGTAAACACCTAAATAGCGCTATCAACTAATAACCCGTTCGCCTAACCCGGCGACTAATCGGTATTTGTAGTAGGGACTTGAGTGATAGAGTTTCGTTTAGTGCCGTTAGTTGCAATCCGTATAAACAGTAATTAACCAAAAGGTTTCCCAATACCCGGGAAGGAAAAGTAAGTTTTGTTCCCCATAACTAGGGAAGGTATGTAAATGGTATCCCCTTTTACCAGGGGATAGGGTTGTTTCAGTCTCGTGTCCCAAACCACCGGGACGCATGCTTTTAAGTTGTGAACTCACCTTGGGTTGCTCGGTAGATTTATGTTACTTGTCAAACACGCTGGTCACCACGTCCTAACATGGTTACCAGTATAGGTCAGGTTTGGTGCACAAGCAATCGCGTAAAAACTATACACATAACTGGCACGTAATATGCAAAACAATACAAACAGTCATGGGGTTATTGGGCCGGCCCTAACATTCACACATTCAAACAGAACACAGTGACACATAGTCCATTTAACAGATAGCCCATGATACACACAATGGCCCAATAACCAAAGTGAGCAGCCCACTCGCAACCAGATGGTCTCGAGTCGTAACCAGGAGATCTCGGCTTGTCACGTTATGGTTGCGAGTCGCAACCGTGTGGTCTCGAGTCATCATGCTGTGGTTGCGAGTCGCAACCGTCGTAGTCTCGAGTCGCAATCATGAGGTTTCGAGTTGTCATGCTATGATTGCGAGTCGCAACTACGTGGTCTCGAGTTGTCTTGCCTTGGTTGCGAGTCGAAACGGTGCGGTTGCGAGTCGGAATGCTGTCTTTTTCATGTACACGTGATGATGCAGATCTATCAGTCCAATAAGTACTATGCAATCAGACCCAGATTAGGAAACAGCCAATAAGGTTCCACTAACACTTTTCCTAAACTGACCAACCATGAAAATAGATCAAACTTTGCCATTTTTAAAAACCTTCAAACCATATTCAACAAGTTCATCCTATATTCAAAGTTTTCTAGGGTTTTCATGCCAACATAATCACACATTTTTGAACCAAAACTCACATATTTCTAGCAAGATCATCATGTAAGAACAAGAAACACACATGTTTGTAGCCGAAATCTCATATTTAACAACATCATTTTGCAAGGACAATGAAGCATAGATTGGTTAGCCATGAATACTCTTAGACTACCATTTTCTAACCATTTTTAAACATGTTACCACATATTGTCAAGCTTTACAAACCAACCTAAGAATCATGCATCTTGTTTCTAACCAAACATTTTCTAGTTCATATATCACACATAATTTCTACACACAAAATAGAACACTAACCGGTTTGAGAAGAAGAAGCCGTAAACAAGGAAAAGAACCGAGAAGATGGAGTGTCCGAGTTAGTGGTCTTGACCGAGTCCTTGTCCGAGATCCTTGCTTGGTCCGAAAATAGGAAGAGATGGAATGTTGTTTTGGGGTTTTCTAGTTTGAGAGAAAATAGGAGAAGTGTGTTTGTGTGTTGTGTATGAAATGAGGGAAAGTGGGGAAAGGTGGGGTATATATACCAAGGGATGTTTCGGGTTGGGCTTGGGGTTTCGGCCCAAACCGGTTACGGCCCAAAGGCCCACTCGCAACCGCCCGGTTGCGAGTCATGGTCTCGACTCGCATATAACACATACATATATACATACCAATGCACACATAACAAAGCACATATCACATAAAGATTCACGTTATCATTAAGTTTAGTCAGTCACTAGTCACATAATGTACAAACAAGTTACATCACGACACAACGAAAGGTTCTAGATTTCGGGTTGTCACATCATCCCCAAGTTGAAAGAAATTTCGTCCCGAAATTTGATGGCACTCACTGAGGAAGCTAGTCAAGTTGTAAGTTTTTCCCGGTTATCCTGGGGTGTCACATCCACCCCCCGTTGATCTGGAATTTCGTCCCGAAATTCCGTAGCTTCAGCCTCAGTAGCGTTTGTACTGTTCTCAAACAGTTGGGGATATTTTTGTTTCATCCGATCTTCGCGCTCCCAGGTGAACTCTGGGCCGCGACGTGAGTTCCAACGAACTCGAACAAGGGGTATTCTAGTGCTCTTGAGGACCTTAACATCCCGGTCCGTGATTTCGACAGGTTCTTCGACGAATTTCAACTGTTCGTCGATCGTGAGTTCCTTCAGAGGAACTACGTGCGTCTCATCTGACAGACACTTCTTCAGATTTGACACATGGAAAACGTTGTGAACTGCACCGAGTTCTGCTGGTAAGTTCAGTCTGTAGGCCACCTTGCCTATTTTCTCAAGGATTTCGAAAGGTCCAACGTACCGTGGGTTGAGTTTGCCTCGTTTACCAAAACGAACCACACCCTTCCAGGGTGAAACTTTGAGTGATACCCGCTCCCCAACCTGGAGCTCAAGTGGTTTCCTGCCCTTATCGGCGTAGGCCTTCTGACGGTCACGAGCGGCCGCCATGCGTTGTCGTATTTGAGCAATCCGCTCAGTAGTGTCTACCACATGTTCTGGACCAGTGATTTGACTATCCCCCCCACCTCTGCCCAACGAAGAGGTGACCGGCATTTACGTCCGTACAATGCCTCAAACGGAGCAGCTTTAATGCTGGTGTGGTAGCTGTTATTGTACGAGAATTCCACGAGTGGCAGATGCCTTTCCCAGCTGTTGCCAAAGTCGATTACATAAGCGCGAAGCATGTCTTCTAAGGTTTGAATAGTTCGCTCGGACTGCCCGTCCGTCTGTGGGTGATACGCTGTGCTCATATCTAGACGTGAGCCAAAAGACTTGTGCATTGCTTGCCACAGTTCCGAAGTAAAACGTGCATCTCGATCAGAGATGATAGAGGTGGGCACCCCGTGCCTCGAACAACTTCCTTGAGGTATATCTCCGCCAGAGTGGAGAATTTATCTGTTGTCTTTGATTGCCAAGAAGTGTGCGGATTTCGTGAGTCGATCCACGATCACCCAGATAGTATCGTTTCCGCGCTGTGATCTAGGTAGGCCAGTAACGAAATCCATGGAAATTTGCTCCCATTTCCATTATGGTATCTCTGGTTGTTGGAGTAGGCCTGAGGGTTTCTGATATTCCGTCTTGACTCGCGCACAAGTCAAACACTTGCTGACGTAAGTTGCTATGTGGGCCTTCATGCTAGGCCACCAATACGTAGTCTTAATATCGTGGTACAACTTGTCCGAACCAGGGTGTACTGTGTAGCGAGATTTGTGCGCTTCATCCACCACAAGTTCTCGTAAGTCGCCATAGAGTGGGACCCAAATGCGTCCTGTTACATAATAAGTACCGTCTTCCTTCTGTTCTAAGCGTTGCCTTGACCCGCGTAGGGCTTCAGCTCTAACGTTCTCTGGTTTCAGTGCTTCTATCTGAACAGCTCGTATTTGCGAAGGTAGACTAGAATGGATCGTGAGTTGTAAAGCTCTTACGCGCTTAGGCGTAGTGTCCTTCCGATTGAGGGCGTCTGCCACTACATTGGCCTTGCCCGGGTGATACCTGATAGAGCACTCGTAATCATTCAGCAGTCCGACCCATCGTTGCTGTCGCATATTCAGTTCCTTCTGCTTGAATATGTGTTCTAAACTTCTGTGGTCGGTGTAGATGGCGCACCTGGTTCCGTATAGGTAATGCCGTCATAACTTACGTGCGAAGATCACTGCTCCCAGTTCCAAATCATGCGTTGTGTAGTTCCTTTCGTGCGTCCTAAGTTGTCGAGAGGCGTAAGCAATAACCCTCTCGCGTTGCATCCGTGTGTACTGGGACCCTGATTCGAAGCATCATGGTATACCGCTAGATCACCCGTACCCTAGGGTGAAGATGATGCTCAGTGCATTACAAATTTGGGATTCGAAAGCTGAAAAGACGTCCTCCTGTTTTGGTCTTTCACGAACACAACACCCTGCTGTGCCAACGAGACTTAAGCTGTGCGACCTTCGAAAATCTTGTGATTAAGCTGCGATAGCATCTAGTGGGACCAAGAAACTCCTGTATCCTCGAGGGATCTTTGATGTTGATCAGTTCCTAACAAAATGGATCTTAGCGAGACCCATGTGTATTCCCACTTCGTTGTTTGATAAAAAGAAAATGTGTACTTCCCGAATCCTGAAGTCATACTTAGGTAGACTTCGCACGTAGACGCTCCTCCCCTAGAAGCTCTACAATGGAATACAAGTGTTGTTCATGGTGCCCCTTTCTCCTAGAAGTGATTCAAAACGTACTAGATAAACACAGTTGCAGTGTGATCCATAAAGCAGCTGGTGGGTTGTTCACCCCAAAAGGTCATGGAATAATTCATCCGGTGTCTCCTGGGAATGGCCTTATTGCGTTCACTATGCCGTTTTAGGAACATCCTCCCTTTGGACTTCCATCTGATGTTAGTTCGTTCGCTACTCAATCTTCACATAGGAGCATGACCCATGTAACTGGTCAACAGGTTGTCAATACAGGATCGAGACGAACGGTTATGGGCTGTCACCTTGATGAGTTCTTAATAGTCAGTATACACACGAAAAGGTCCATCTTCCCTAGGATAAGTGGGGCTCCCCCAAAGCGAAGAAATAGACCCTACAAAACTCCTGTCCAACGGTTCCTATAGTTGCTTTGATAGATCTTGCGACCTTCCTGGCGCAAAATGGTAAAAGTACAAGTAATCAGGGCTGCCTCAGACGTGAGATCAAACTGAGATTCCGCCTAACAAATTTTCGGAAGAAAAACTGAATGTTCCTCGGATAGCACGCCGAGAGAAACAACGAACAACTGGTGGATCCTCGATCCACTTTTCCTTAGCCTTAACATCCGTAGCGGTTGCTGACCCAGCGGAGTGATCCCTCTGTAGACACTTCTGGCCTTCACAGCTGAAATGGCGCTAACTATTGAACTACTCTGATGCTTTAGAACAAATGCCGATTCTCCACACAAAGTTTTCTCCTCACTGGGTATATTCGCGTGATTCCTGGGTAACCAATTCACACTAACTACTGCGTTGTAACCATCGAGGGTGGTAGAAGGAAGGTCGACATCGGACACTCGTCCCACAAGGTCGTGTTTACATCCTAACGAACTTTTGAGATTCTATTTGACTTGCCATCAGTCGATTCCACATCTGGTTCGGTTTCAAGAAGTATCAGGGTCAAGCAGAATAGAGATGAAGCAAACAACTACCCATACAAGCTACCATGTTGCTACTACGCCTGGCGTCGCCTGCGCCAATCCTAAATGCCCTTCCACGAGCATCATTTCCAATGTTGTTGTTACGGTTGCGAGGATTCCCATTACTATTATCATTCCCCTGGTTGTTGACCTTGAGGTTGTCGCGACTGTTGTTTCTGATGTCGTTGCTTGAAATGGTGCGCTACGATCCTTCACTGACAAGTCCATCTTGTCACGTTTCCGTGCCGCGTCCCAAGATGTACTTATTGAGCTGGCCGTTACGCATTTCCGTACCATTGTCAATTGTCATCGCTTATGGCCCGACTGATTCGTAAGAGCTGGCTCCTATGAGCCGCTGACTAGGGTTAAGGGTTCGATTGAAGTCAATTCGCTGATGCTCGTTGTCGGTGACTAGGGTCGTTCAAATGCTGAAGCCAGTAAGGTACCACGTCTACCCTCTTGACTGAGTAATACACGGTATGTTGAGATAGTGTTGCAGAAGTGATCGCACTTCGGGATTTAAGACGTCAACACGTTAAGTTCCAGCAAGCGAAGAAAGGTGAGAAGGATATAGTCCAATCATTGTCGTTTCAACATCCATCCCAGGGATGTTCATACAAGCACCTAATGTTCTACACAGTTCGCTAGGCGTTCATATGGGTGTTCAGGTAATACTCGATAGCATCGAGGTTCGAAAGGGGTGCAGTGAGAAGTGAAAAGATCGTGTTCGAGTAGGAGACAATCACTGCTACGGCTCCTATGGACTGTTGTGTTTCTCATCATACAAATAACGAAACGGAATCCCTTTTTCACTTGTTAAGCCTCACTGGGACTCACATCCACCCCACTATATTATTATGTGTGCACCCACAATAATATTGTGATTTGCATGTTCATCTCAGCTCCTCTTAACTCATGTCAAATGGTTCCCCACACTCGAGTAGATTTCAAAGAGTATCAAGTAGTGTAAGTCATGGAGGTTTAGGGAATTACCACCCTATTAATCACATGATACGAGAAAGTGTACATGAATTCATATTGGTGTGCTAACGTGCAATCACATGCAATATCGTATGTGGGCGTTCACTAGTTAGGCATACTAGTACGTATAGCGAAACAGGAAACATAAAGCAAACAAGTAAACACTGGTCCGAGCTATGAGGTCGAAAGTGTGGAGCCTTGTACTTGGAGTGTAGTGTCGTCACGAGTCACGGGTTATAGTCTGGTTTTCTCCAAAAAGATTTTCCCCTTTTTAAAACCAAGTTCACTATAACCAATGGCTCTGATACCAATCTGTCACACCCCCAAATTCCACCTGCGGATAACACCCGCTTCGGGGGCGTGACTGACCAGGATCCAGCCACCAATTATACTGAGCATTTAATTAATAGTAGAAATATTTAATATCCGGAGTAATTAGCAACATTAGAGTTTAGATTCGGAAATTAGTTTAACAAAACAGCGGAAGCATAAACCAAAATTGTTTTAAAGACAGTTCATTGTTCAAAACAGTTATCCCGACACACGGGTTTGACGAACACTACACATCCCCAAGCAGCAGCTCCTGAATCATTGGTTACCTGCAAAGCATGCAGTAAGGGGTCAACAATAATGCTGAGTGAGTTCACTAGTTGTCCAGTTTTAATTACCAAAAACTTGTTTCACCGGTTAATTTATCCGTTTATACATGCCCTGGGGAGCTACCCCAAAAGTTGGCGACTAAACTGTTTTTCCAATACCGAACACTAGGTAACCGTTGCGTATCCGCAGGATGCCCCGATGTCAATGTTCTATCATCATTGACAGATTTCTGAGTACATTAGTTCACGACCGTCCCAAACCAGGGCACGGTGTGAGGCTGGTAAACACCTAAATAGCGCTATCAACTAATAACCCGTTCGCCTAACCCGGCGACTAATCGGTATTTGTAGTAGGGACTTGAGTGATAGAGTTTCGTTTAGTGCCGTTAGTTGCAATCCGTATAAACAGTAATTAACCAAAAGGTTTCCCAATACCCGGGAAGGAAAAGTAAGTTTTGTTCCCCATAACTAGGGAAGGTATGTAAATGGTATCCCCTTTTACCAGGGGATAGGGTTGTTTCAGTCTCGTGTCCCAAACCACCGGGACGCATGCTTTTAAGTTGTGAACTCACCTTGGGTTGCTCGGTAGATTTATGTTACTTGTCAAACACGCTGGTCACCACGTCCTAACATGGTTACCAGTATAGGTCAGGTTTGGTGCACAAGCAATCGCGTAAAAACTATACACATAACTGGCACGTAATATGCAAAACAATACAAACAGTCATGGGGTTATTGGGCCGGCCCTAACATTCACACATTCAAACAGAACACAGTGACACATAGTCCATTTAACAGATAGCCCATGATACACACAATGGCCCAATAACCAAAGTGAGCAGCCCACTCGCAACCAGATGGTCTCGAGTCGTAACCAGGAGATCTCGGCTTGTCACGTTATGGTTGCGAGTCGCAACCGTGTGGTCTCGAGTCATCATGCTGTGGTTGCGAGTCGCAACCGTCGTAGTCTCGAGTCGCAATCATGAGGTTTCGAGTTGTCATGCTATGATTGCGAGTCGCAACTACGTGGTCTCGAGTTGTCTTGCCTTGGTTGCGAGTCGAAACGGTGCGGTTGCGAGTCGGAATGCTGTCTTTTTCATGTACACGTGATGATGCAGATCTATCAGTCCAATAAGTACTATGCAATCAGACCCAGATTAGGAAACAGCCAATAAGGTTCCACTAACACTTTTCCTAAACTGACCAACCATGAAAATAGATCAAACTTTGCCATTTTTAAAAACCTTCAAACCATATTCAACAAGTTCATCCTATATTCAAAGTTTTCTAGGGTTTTCATGCCAACATAATCACACATTTTTGAACCAAAACTCACATATTTCTAGCAAGATCATCATGTAAGAACAAGAAACACACATGTTTGTAGCCGAAATCTCATATTTAACAACATCATTTTGCAAGGACAATGAAGCATAGATTGGTTAGCCATGAATACTCTTAGACTACCATTTTCTAACCATTTTTAAACATGTTACCACATATTGTCAAGCTTTACAAACCAACCTAAGAATCATGCATCTTGTTTCTAACCAAACATTTTCTAGTTCATATATCACACATAATTTCTACACACAAAATAGAACACTAACCGGTTTGAGAAGAAGAAGCCGTAAACAAGGAAAAGAACCGAGAAGATGGAGTGTCCGAGTTAGTGGTCTTGACCGAGTCCTTGTCCGAGATCCTTGCTTGGTCCGAAAATAGGAAGAGATGGAATGTTGTTTTGGGGTTTTCTAGTTTGAGAGAAAATAGGAGAAGTGTGTTTGTGTGTTGTGTATGAAATGAGGGAAAGTGGGGAAAGGTGGGGTATATATACCAAGGGATGTTTCGGGTTGGGCTTGGGGTTTCGGCCCAAACCGGTTACGGCCCAAAGGCCCACTCGCAACCGCCCGGTTGCGAGTCATGGTCTCGACTCGCATATAACACATACATATATACATACCAATGCACACATAACAAAGCACATATCACATAAAGATTCACGTTATCATTAAGTTTAGTCAGTCACTAGTCACATAATGTACAAACAAGTTACATCACGACACAACGAAAGGTTCTAGATTTCGGGTTGTCACAATTATCTTCTTTGTTAGGTTTGATGTTCATGTTTAACATGAACATGTTTTATTGCACACATTAGAAGAGATTTCAATTTTTAAACACATTTTGTGGATTCGGCTCAGGTACAACTTTTTGGCACAATGTTCGTTAGTAGCTTTACTAAGATGTATTGGTGTGTGTTATCTATGAGTCTACGTTCATGTGTTAATGTATATTTAGATGTCAACACTGCCGGTTCAAGTCTTATTGGCCAAAAGGCATGAAAACATCATGAAGATTTAGTTAACAAAAACTTAATATGTAACGAACATTAGGGAGATGTAGTACTGGGATTTGGTCAACAGTCTCAAAATATTATGGTTACCAAATCACTGTTTAACGCTTAAACGTTCAGAATTTTGTATGTGTTTAGTTGGTGTTAAGCCACCCGTGTATTATACGGGTACTTAGACTAGTTAAACTACTAAATAGAATAAACATGCTTCTGCGTTTTTCTTCGAATTCCGGCTGTGCTGATTATCGGTCTTGAAGTTGCCTGCTAGTTTCCAAAAATCTACGGTTTTATGGTTTGATTTCATCAAGAAATATTTTTGACAATGGCAACGGGTTCTACGGTTTGATTTCATTCAAGAAAGCAAGAAATGTGTTTCCACTTCATCAAGAAATATGTTTGATGTTTGGCTTCTACGGGTCTCTTTTCTTCTGAACACAGAGGAGCTTAAAAGGGCGAAAATGGAAGCCAAATTGTTTGTAAGTTGTTTGTTTATTATTTTCTTATAAGTCTCTATTGGTGTTTTTATACCGGTGAAAAACTATTTTGCCCCTCATACAGTATTTTCCATTAATCTAGCGTAAATCGTAGCGATTTTTAAAGGTTGGGGACTCAGAAGACGAAATTTTCATTTTGGGGACTCAAGTTGATCATGCCCCTAAAGCATAGGAACACAAATTACATTTTACTCGTTAAAAAAAGGATATTTTGACATATCAGACCCAAAGATTGTATTTTGTAATGATTTGGTCCTAACACTAACTTTGTTACTTTTTTTCCGTTAAGTGTAAGGGTATTTTAGTCTTTTTACACCTTAGGTGTTGTTTGTGTAAATTACAAAGTTCTTTTAATATATAAGAGATTATTTATGTTATTATTCAAGTTTTTTTTTATTATTTTCATGATTATTATTTAATAAAATACGTTTTAAATATACAAATAAAGATAGAGGATCATGTACATTAACCCAGAAGTGTGAGAAGTGTATTATAACACTATATATAATATAACAGTATATAACAGCATATAAACACCGTATAACACTATGTAACACCATATAACACTATGTAACAAATATAACACTATATTTTGTTTGATAGCATGTCTATGATAGATGTATAGTGTTATATTTGTTATATAGTGTTATATAGTGTTACATAGTGTTATATGGTGTTACATAGTGTTATACGGTGTTTATATTGTGTTATATAGTGTTATATATACTGTTATAATACACGTCTCACACTTCTGGATTAATGTACAGGATCCCTACCCTACAAATAAATATGTATTTTTTAAACATTTGTTTTTATAAATGTCATTAATAAAATCATTTGTATTTTAAAACTGTCCGTCTTTTTTAAAATCATTCATTCATAATTCCGATTTTTTTTTTAATATTGTTCTTTTTAAAGTCATTTGTTTTTTTAGTAAATCGAGTATTATTGTATATATGTATAGTCTGTAGAGTATGTGTGTAGATTAGCCTGTTATTGAGTTAGTAACTGTTGGAAATTTCGTGTAACTTTTAGAAAATTATTTTAGTCAATTTGTCAAACAAACTGAACGCAGCGGAAAACATGTACACGAGGTTCGGTCCTAAACCGTTTCCACCAGTGATCTCATTACAATCAAAATAGGTTATAATAAAATTAAAGAATCGTGACATCCAAGAAAGACACCTTGGTTCAACGAACGATCTCGCTAGATGATCGTTGACCACGAAATTTGATTTGTTCGTTTAAAACGATTTCAAACGAAACCTAAATCTAAAGAAAATAAAGTTCAAAACTATACTTACCTTTTTGCGTAATCGAAGGAACAAAAGAGTTTGTTTTACTAGCCAATTAAACTTCACAAGTTCTCCTTTATCTTCCTTTTCTCTCTTCGACGGCCAAGTGAACAGCAAAAATAAAAATTTTTACTTTCTCTTTCTTTTTAGCCTTTTGAAAGCATGCATCCATCCACAAAACAAAAGTTCCGTATATATCTTTTCTAATAAAAGTCACAGAATCCCTTTTGTATATTAAGAGTTATATGGACTTATGGAGCCATAATTAAATTGAGAGTTTTTAGGAGATAATAAAGAAAAGATAAAAGTAATGTAATCTAATTACAATTTCATAATTATCTTATAATTATAATAATTATCTTTACTTTTAATTATCTAGATAATTAACAATATATATATATATATATATATAATTATAATTAACAACTTTAATTATAACATTAAATCCGGCTCTCCGTAATTATTCTAAATAATTACCCGTTTCTTTTATTACGCTTATGATTTCGTGATCCGGTGATTAACGATTAAAACACCGTTAAATGTTCGTTGCCCAAAGTGTAACTCTTTGGGTCGTACATTGACGGCAACATTGAATTATAATCGACAATTGAACATTATATCCAACAATCTCCCACTTGGTCGATTGGCCGATTAAGTTTCAACGTAGACAATAGTGGGTGCCTAGCTGCATCATATTGCCCCCGACAAGGTATGACAAATTTATGTCAACTAATTCTTTGCACTAATCAATCCTTTGGTTATGCAAATACTATAGCCCCGGTTATCGACTCATTTATCCCTCTGTATTGAACACTTGTTGAACATGAGACATGGATCCAATTCATTCTCATATATTATTCAACCATTTCTAATTCCGTTCCTGATTTGAAAGTGGTTTATCAAACTATTACTAGTTCGAGCGTGGCCACGCGTTTAACACCAGGTCAAATCAACGAAAGGCGCCAGAGTGTTCCTCTTCTAAGTATAGAAGTACAGATCCCTTTGGCTACAAACAACTCCCACTAAACTTCAGATCATTCCCAAAACTATCCTTATTACTGCCAGTTACGTACAGCGTTAGATAGAATCAAAGAGCAACCATTCATTTAAGTTAGTTCTAGTATGTACCGCAGGTCTAAGGATACAATGATCGTACCTATTCAAAATGTCTTATGACTAAGATCCATGAAGATCATTTTGAAACGAGTTACGCCCAATATGATTCAACTAATCATATCAGTGAATATGGTTCTCAACACTTTGAGTATCCATTATATGGATCAACCATCTAATTCACAATAGTCTTTTACCAGATTGGTTCTCACGAATCTGATAGACTACGGACATTTTAGAATACAATATTCATAGATACCTAACGTACTAATATTTGAACACAAATATAATAGTTTAAAAGACATTCAACCATTAAATTCAAATAAACATAAAATATTGTTTACAGTTCAAAATGCACCAAATTACTAAATTACAAAATCAAACCCACTGTCTAGCATATCTAAGACCTATACTATCTGCATGTTTCTCGTGTTTCACTTGAGGTATAGGCTTAGTAAACGGGTCCGCTAGATTCTGATCAGTATCAATTTTCTCTACTACGATGTCTCCTCTTTCCAAAACTTCCCGTATGTAGTGGAATTTTCTGAGAATATGCTTCGTGCTGTGATGCGACCTTGGTTCCTTTGCCTGAGCAATTGCACCTGTATTGTCGCAAAATATCTCGATAGGCTTCTGTATGCTTGGTATAACTTCGAGATCAGCAATGAACTTTTTCATCCAAACAGCCTCCTTAGCAGCTTCTGAAGCCGCTATATATTCTGATTCAGTGGTCGACTGGGCCACCACGCTTTGCTTAGAACTCTTCCAAGTTATAGCACCACCATTTAAAGTAAAAACATAGCCTGTCTGAGATCGTGAATCGTCACGATCCGTTTGGAAGCTTGCGTCAGTGTAACATTTTACTTTCAGCTCTTCTTCCAAACCGCCAAATATCAGAAACATATCCTTAGTTCTTTTTAAGTACTTTAGGATATTTTTCACAGCAATCCAGTGACTTTTACCAGGATTATGTTGATATCTGCTAGTCAAGCTCAGAGCAAACGATACGTCCGGTCTAGTACATAACATGGCATACATGATGGAACCGATAGCAGAGGCATATGGAACCTTTTTCATATCCTCTTTATCTTTGTCCAATTTGGGACACTGATGACTATTTAGTACGGTTCCACTTGCCATTGGCAAGAGACCCTTCTTGGAATCTTGCATTGAAAAACGTCGAATGTCCTTATCAATATATGTACTTTGACTAAGTCCAAGTAGCCGCTTAGATCTATCTCTATAAATCTTTATTCCTAGAATATAAGCAGCTTCTCCAAGATCCTTCATTGAGAAACATTTACCAAGCCAGGATTTAACATCCTGCAGCATTGGGATATCGTTTCCAATGAGAAGTATGTCATCTACATACAGGATTAGAAAAGTAATAGAACTCCCACTTGCCTTCTTGTAAACACACGGCTCATCTTCGTTTTTAATGAAACCAAACTGTTTGATTTTCTGATCAAAACGAAGATTCCAGCTTCGAGATGCTTGTTTCAATCCATAAATGGATTTATTCAATTTGCAAACTTTCTTTGGATTCTTAGGATCTACAAAACCTTCAGGCTGCTCCATATAGACATCTTCTGTAAGATGTCCATTTAGGAACGCGGTTTTGACATCCATTTGCCATATCTCATAGTCATAATACGCGGCTATGGCAAGTAGAATCCTAATAGACTTAAGCATGGCTACTGGCGAGAAGGTTTCCTCATAATCAACTCCTTGAGTCTGAGTAAAACCTTTAGCAACCAAACGAGCCTTATAGGTTTGCACATTTCCATCCATGTCTGTTTTCAACTTGAAAACCCATTTACTTCCTACAGTCCGACATTCGGGAGGAAGTTCAACCAAATCCCAGACTTGGTTGTCATACATGGATTGCATCTCGACGCCCATGGCTTCGAGCCATTTTTCAGATTCGTTACCTGAAATCGCAGCTTTGTAGGTTGAGGGCTCTTCTTGATCTATTATCAAGACGTACCTATCAGGTGAATACCGATTAGGTTCATGACGATCCCTCGTACTTCTGTGGACACCTAGTGTTACATCAGATTCCTGAATCCTCTCAGGTTCAGGTTCAACAATATTTTGTTGAGAGGCAGATTCGACTATTGGTTGATTAATTTGTGGTTCTCGAATTTCCTCAAGATCCACAAGATTATCTCCAATTCCTCGCGCCATAAGCTCATCCTCTAGGAATGTTCCTCGACGCTTAGTGAAAACTCTATTTTCAGCAGGATTATAGAAATAATAACCAACCGGATATGCATATCCAATGAAAACAACTTTTTCACCGCGAGGATCAAGTTTGTCCGAAGACTCACTGGTAACATAAGCGTTACATCCCCATATGCGAAGGTAAGAGACTTTAGGTGGTTTACCATGCCACATCTCATATGGTGTCTTTTCTACCTTTTTAGTAGGAGCAATATTTACAAGACGTGTAACAGTTTCAAGAGCATAACTCCAAAAGGAGTGTGGTAAGTTTGTACGACACATCATTGATCGAACCATGTCTAATAAGGTTCGATTTCTCCTCTCAGACACACCATTAAGTTGTGGTGTTCCGGGTGGAGTTAGTTGGGATATAATCCCACACTTCTTGAGATGTTCATCAAACTCTTGATTAATGTATTCACCACCTCGATCGGATCGAAGTGCCTTAATCGTTTTCCCTAGTTGATTCTGTACTTCATTTTGGAATTCTTTGAACTTTTCAAAGGTTTCATGTTTAAACTTCATAAGATAAACATATCCATATCTACTATAATCATCAGTAAATGTAACGAAGTATCTTTCCCCGTTCCTTGACATAGTCCTGAATGGACCACATACATCAGTTTGTATGAGTCCTAACAGGTCTTTGGCCCTTTCACTAGTTCCGGTAAAAGGGGCCTTAGTCATCTTGCCACTTAGACAACATTCGCATAAATCATAAGTCTCCTGACCCGTGGATTCTAGAATCCCTGCGGTCTGGAGCTTCCTCATGCGATTGATGTTAATATGGCCAAGACGACAATGCCAACGATATGTTTGATTAAAGCTAGTTTTAACACGTTTAGAGGAAAGAGAGCATACCATATTATTTGATCTATTGTTAGAAGTATCTATTTCATAGACACCATTGTGAGGCTTAGCCTCAAAATAGAACACACCATTTAAAAATGCAGAAATGTTACCATTAACAATATCAAAAGCATAATTAAAACCTTGTTCTCTTAAAGCAGAAACAGAAATAATATTCTTAGTCAAACTAGGAACATAAAAAACATTGTCTAAAGTAATAAACAATCCAGAAGGTAATTCAAGAATAAATTCTCCAACTGCCTTCACAACAACATTCTGCCCGTTCCCAACGTGCAGCTCTAAGTCACCCTGCTTCAGCTTTCTAATCCTTTTTAGTCCCTGCAAATCATTACAAATGTGAAAACCACATCCAGTGTCAAACACCCAAGATTTGCTCGAAAAGGAAAATAGATCAATAACATGTATACCTGAGGATTCTCCAATCTACAGCTTCTTAAGCTTCAACTCAGCCAGGTACTTGGAACAATTCCTCTTCCAATGCCCGATCTCATCACAGTGAAAACACTTGGCATCTTTATGAGGCTTTGCCTTCGGAGTGGCAACCTTTTTGCCTTTGCCCTTGTCTTGCTTACTCGCCTTGCCTTTTCCCTTGGATTTCTTCTTCTTGGTAATTCTTCCTTCCCTGATCGCCAGCACTGGATTGCCCTTAGTTGGGATGTTTGTCTCAGCAGTTTTTAGCATCTGATGCAACTCTGGGATCCTTCTTTCCCACCCATTCATGTTATAGTTCATTACGAACTGATGATATGAATTGGGTAGCGAGTTAAGGATCACATCCGTAGCTAACTCATTACTAAGGGGGGCGTTTAGACGCTCCAGTTGATCAACGAAAGACTTCATTTTCAGTACATGAGCACTGACCGAAGTACCTTCCTGCATGCGACATGTAATGAGAGATCTCATCACCTCAAAACGCTCATGACGAGCTTGCTGCTGAAACATGTTTTTCAGCTGCTCACTCATCTCATATGCGCCCAAGTTTTCCAGATTCTTCTGAAGTTCTGGAATCATCATAGCAAGCATAAGACATGTCACATCTTGGGAATCATCAACATGTTTTTCCCATGTCCTACGGGCTGCACCCGTATTAGCAGCAGGTGCTTCGGGAATTGGTCCTTCAAGGACATAAGCCTTTTTCTCCGCCCTGAGAACAATTTTCAGGTTGCGGTACCAATCCATGAAGTTAGAATTATCAAGTTTAGCATTTTCAAGGATGGACTTAAGCGAGAATTTGGTGTTATCAGAATTGTTTGTAGACATCTGTAGAATTTAGAAGAAAATTTTATTAGTAATTTTCATGCATTAACCTAATTCAATTTTGACCCAAGATATACAAAATTTTAGGAATTAGGATGAGATCCCATCTCCCCATAACTCAGTGAATGGACTTAGCACTCTTCACTGGCATAGATTGAAGGGTAGGTGACGATCACCAATTGTGTCAGCTACACAATTCTCGGTTTGGGGTCGCATGACGAGTGTTGTCAAGCATTGGTACGTTAACCCCAACTACACCCACTTTCACAACCGTAGAAGACGAATGCAGGGTAAACACTAACATTCGCTCTCGTGTCGCAAAAGTGATATTTGTCCTCAAATCAGAACTGTAGCCCGGCCCATGTAAGCATGGAAATCGCGGAACTACCCCTAACCAAAACCGTAGGCCTGGATGCAGGGTAAACACTAGCACCAGGGGTTCGGATAGATCAGTTCGGGTGTTCTTAATTTAGGGTGGCGTAGAATATCGATTTTAATTTGGGTTATATTTTAAAATTACCAGTTCGGGTCGTTTTAAAATACTTGTACGGCCTATGGCATGAACATAGGCTATACAATTCCTTTGTAAAAATCAATTTTACGTTTTAATTTGTGACGACTTGAAACACCTTTCAATCACTCGACCGATTAATTTTAAATACCCTATTTAATCTAAGTTGGTCGTGTCGCAAATTTATTTTAATTAATAACTTTTATTAATTACGGTTTTCAAATTAACTTTTAATTTTGTAAAACCAATTTTGATTTTTGTATTTTAAAATAAACTGTTTATTTTAATTACCTATCCAATACTTAATAAACCTTTTATTAAAATTGTCGTTTTAATGATCGTGTATTAGTTATTAATTTTATGGCGTAATAAACATCTGATGGCAAAACGCAAAATAAATAAATAAATATGCAATTCCGGGTTCATAATATGTTCGGTTCGTTCGAGCCCAAGAACGTGAACCGAGCCCATTAAGTGTAGCACAAACCCTTTTGTGCTCCCACTTAATCTTAGATCCAATCCAAAAAAAAACTTTAATATAAAGAAAAATTAAATTTCCTTTAGATATTGTAACGAAAAGACTTAACAAAATTTTAACTTTATTTTTAAAATAAAGTGTTTAGTTACGTTTTTTTAATATTTTAGTTTGGTATATATTAAAAATAATTATTTTAATATATTCGTTTTTCTTTAAACTAATTTAACGCGTGTAGCTCCAAAAACTAATTTAGTACACGTGTTATGAAAAACGATTCTAGACCCGGATTTGCATACTACGATCATTAAGCTAAACGAAATAGGTTAAGGCCAAATATTTTGTCAAAGAGAACTTTGACAAGTGTTCATGTTTGGCCTTAATAAAACTTGCCTATAACTATTATACGTGACAGGATCCTATGCCAAATCTACCCGATTTTAAGCATGCAATCATATAACTATTTTATAGATCTACAAACACATCTATAAAATAACCTACTTTGATTTGTAAGGTGGCTCTGATACCACTGTTGGAAATTTCGTGTAACTTTTAGAAAATTATTTTAGTCAATTTGTCAAACAAACTGAACGCAGCGGAAAACATGTACACGAGGTTCGGTCCTAAACCGTTTCCACTAGTGATCTCATTACAATCAAAATAGGTTATAATAAAATTAAAGAATCGTGACATCCAAGAAAGACACCTTGGTTCAACGAACGATCTCGCTAGATGATCGTTGACCACGAAATTTGATTTGTTCGTTTGAAACGATTTCAAACGAAACCTAAATCTAAAGAAAATAAAGTTCAAAACTATACTTACCTTTTTGCGTAATCGAAGGAACAAAAGAGTTTGTTTTACTAGCCAATTAAACTTCACAAGTTCTCCTTTATCTTCCTTTTCTCTCTTCGACGGCCAAGTGAACAGCAAAAATAAAAATTTTTACTTTCTCTTTCTTTTTAGCCTTTTGAAAGCATGCATCCATCCACAAAACAAAAGTTCCGTATATATCTTTTCTAATAAAAGTCACAGAATCCCTTTTGTATATTAAGAGTTATATGGACTTATGGAGCCATAATTAAATTGAGAGTTTTTAGGAGATAATAAAGAAAAGATAAAAGTAATGTAATCTAATTACAATTTCATAATTATCTTATAATTATAATAATTATCTTTACTTTTAATTATCTAGATAATTAACAATATATATATATATATAATTATAATTAACAACTTTAATTATAACATTAAATCCGGCTCTCCGTAATTATTCTAAATAATTACCCGTTTCTTTTATTACGCTTATGATTTCGTGATCCGGTGATTAACGATTAAAACACCGTTAAATGTTCGTTGCCCAAAGTGTAACTCTTTGGGTCGTACATTGACGGCAACAATGAATTATAATCGACAATTGAACATTATATCCAACAGTAACATGAGTCGTTATGAGTTGGCATCTACGGCTCCTCTCCGCTTTATATAAAGGAGTGCATCTACATTGTAACTAACCTTTTGATCAAGTGAGAGTCTCATACTACTGTTTCATCGAGAACACAGAATAAATTCCACACATACTTAGATTCATGGAGAGAAACACTTCTGGTGTTCCGAGAACACCCGACAACTTGTGGTCACATTATCACTTATACACAACCTTTACATCCATCACGATATTCACAGCCGAAGATCAAACACATGCAACTTGGGAAATACTTATACACATCAAACAAAACAAACTTACTACATAACATCATGGTTCACAGAACCATACAAGTAGAAAACCTAAAAAAACCATAGTTTAGGTAAAAGATGTATATGATCATCGTGTCTTCTCATCAACCTATGATACAAAGTTATAGAAAATATTTAAAATATCATTTAGTTTATAAATATGTAGAGATGCTACGAGGATCTCTTTCTACACGAGAAGAATACCTGCATTTCATAATTTACTTGATACAACAAGGTATTTGGTATGCCGCCCTTGCGCAAATATGTTTCCAGTCTTTCTATTTCTAAACTCTACGGTTGAAACAGCAACAACCTTCCCAACACGCAATGTCTTTGCTTCTATTTCAATCTCATCCTGCAAGAAAATTAGTGTTGTATAAATGTCATTTACATTTGTGCCTACCATGATTGTAATCTAATCTACATGGTTTTACATGCCATATAACTCACATAATACAAAATAATTTGAAGTAGAGTACAACTAGACCCTCAGGGGCGGACCTTATGTTGTCCGAGCCGTAGCACGGACTACGGCTCAACTTTTTATCGGTAGTGTAAATTTTTTTTTTTTCGGTTTTTATACTAAGGATACCCCTGAACAACTACGAGGACACCCCTGTAAGCCCAAATCAATTGAAAATAATAAGCCCAAATCCCAATTGCCCAATATGTTAGCCCAAATCAAATGAAGATTGTAAATAATAAGCCCAATTGCCCAATATGTTAGCCCAAAATAATAAAAGATTGTAAATAATTGTCCAATTGCCTTGAAGTTTTAATGCACGACACGGCACAACTACGAGGATACCAATCAATTGAAAATAATAAGCCCAAATCCCAATTGTCCATTTCGTCACACTATAAGTGATGGTGATAATTTGCAAACTTGAATAGAATAAGTGATCTTGCGCGTGTTATGGTTGAAACGGGAACGCATAATTCTTTTCCTTCAGTTTATCGGTTAGTGAAGCTAGCTTTGCTTTTACCGGTTGCAACCACAACCGTTGAAAGATGTTTTTCGAAATTGAAGCTTGTCAAGACGGATTTACGCAATCGAATGGGCCCGGAATTTTTGAATAATGCTATGGTTTGTGCGGTCGAAAAGGATTTTTTACGTGAAGTAAAAGACGACAATGTGATGGAATGATTTCAAACTATGAAAAAACGAAGAGGACAAATCTATTAGATATTTGTTTTACTTTATTTATTTATTGTCGTTTTTTAATATTGTACGATTGCACGGTGAAAAAAAATTTAGGATACCCCTGAGTTAATGTTCTAGTTCCGCCACTGTAGACCCTTATAAGCACTTATGCATAGTACTGATCGGATATACTAAGGGGGATAAAAAGGTAGTTAACTTGTTATGTGGTCACGTAACTTGCAAGCGGCTATCGTTATTCCCTATTTAAAATTGGTACGACAGATATACCTACACATGTATGTACATGTGGGTGAGGTTCGGCTAGAAAGTCCAAGTTTCCTAAAAAGTGTAAAAAGTCATAAAACACAATAATTTCAGGCATAAAACTCACAAATAATAGAATGAATATTTCTAAAACACCATATTCAAACTCTAATAGTCCATAAAAACTTCAAACGCACCATCGTATAACTATGAATATAAAACACAAAATGCTAAACAACATAAAACACAATAATATTTGTCATTCCATACTCAGAGCCTTAACATCTAAAACACAACACAAAACCCACATACATGATGTTTTAGTAATCTTCATCATATTATTTGTGGGTTTTGGTGTGTTTTATGGTTGACATTATGGTGTTTTATGACTTTTTACACTTTTTAAGAAATTTGGACTTTCTGGGCAACTCCTAGCCATGTACATGTATATATACACATAATAGTTATAGACTCGCGTATAACATGGGTTGAAAAAAAGACAATATCTTACATAAACCCGTGTAACACACGATATTATAATCAAGTGACTTAGATAATAATAATGCATAATTATAATAATATAATAATTACAAATAAATAATAATAACAATAACAATTTTTCTCATATGTCCCTGAGGTTTGCATTTTTTTTTGTCATTTTCATCCAGTTCATTAACTTCATAAAATAAGTCAGTTAAATGAGGGCATTTTTGTCGTTTTACTTATTTAATTTATTGTTTTTTAAATACAAATACAATCCACCCCATTAATTTATTTTACTAGTCTATATCATGGTTGTAAAAGTCGCTAGGCGCTCCCTAGTCGGATTCGGGTGTACTCGGGAGGTACTCGGCCTAGGCGGAGATTATTCGGGGAGTGATTGGCCTGGGAGAACAGTACTCGGGCCTCGGCAGCCTACCTTGTAGCGAGTATTCGGGGAGTACTCAGAGCCTAGGCGGGACTTTTACAACCATGGTCTATATGACCTTAAGGAGCTATGTAAATATCTTCTACAATAATGAGATTTAACTTAATTATTGTTGATATTAAATTACAAAAATAAATTAAAATATAATGTAAATTATAAAATATAATTTAAATTTTAAACTATATATCATATTCGTTTTTATAGGTTTATTGACGTTGCAGTATAAAATTCGTTGAATACATAGTTATATTCGTAATAAAGTATTTTTTTTGTATCGGACATCACATGTGTTATATATTAATAATAAAAATTGGATATTAATCTAATATATTATTAATAAAATAAAAATATTGCTAAATTAAGAGAAACCTACGTGTAGTTATTCGTTGAAACATTATTAGGTTAGATTAGACAATTTAGATCTATAAGTATATAATATAATTTGGTTTGATCCACAATGATTAAAAATAAAAACTTTATCACATATGAAAATAAAAATAAATAAATATAATACTATAATAATATAAACTAATTATTTTTCATGTATTACGTATTTATCTATGGTTATGTATTGATTAATAAATTGAATATATTAATATGATATATATCAATACATATTTATTTTGTTGTGTATAGATTAATAATAATAATAGTAATTATTATTATTATTATTATTATTATTATTATTATTATTATTATTATTATTATTATTATTATTATTATTATTATTATTATATTATTATTATTATTATAATGCATGAGAGAGGGAAATTTTAAGATACCCAAAAAATAATTTTTTTCCATCTCAATTTATAAAAACACTCCTAAAATAAGAGTAAATTGGTCTTTTAAACAATAATTACATTTTAGCCCCCATCTTATTACATTTAAATCCCAGAGATTTAACATAATTATACGTATTAGTTACATTTTCTCCACCACAAGTATTCTTGCCATATCTTATAAACTATAATGTTAAAAAAAAAAATTCAAAAGTAGCGTGACAACCTACTTATTTTTGTTGATGTTTTGATAGTTGTCTTCGTCAGTATTGACGTGTTGATTAAAAGGTACAAGTAGATAATTCCTTAGTGTACAAGTGATTAAAGCCCAACGTACTTAGTCATTATTCCAAAATGTTTAATAGCTACATAATATCAAGTGATTAAATACCATCAATTGAATCATCTTATCTAGATTATACTTTAATCCATCATCTTTAACAAATTTATAAATAATCAGTTAGTAGTTAGTAGTTACACGTTATCCCTTATAAAAAACTGACTACCCCACGATTTTTTGACGGTCATAACTTTTTGGTACATTAATATATATTTTTTTAAATTACACCAATAAACGAGTATGTTATTCTCTTTAATTAAAGTATAGTATTGCTATAGTTTTTAACTAAAAAATTGATATGTTACATGATTAACAGTGTCTAAGGGTAAGTAGTAACTGAATTGTTAATCAAAACTAAACGGAAATCAACAAAAAACTGAGTTAATTGAAAACTGATTAATCGAAACTCGAATTAACCAAAAACGATTATCGTTTTTTTTTTGTACCCTCATTTAACCAAAATTAACTAAACCAAACCATTCATATTTTCATGTATTTCTAGCTTTTATACCCGCAGTTCATGTATTTCATATATTTATACCCATATTTTGTGTATTGTTACCTCCATTTCATGTACCTATACATCCATTTTGTGTATTTATACCTAGATTTTTTATATTTCTAATCAAAAGATTAGCCCAAGTTTGGTTTAGGTTATTAACCAAAATTCAATGAATCAAACCAAACCGATTAACTGAAAATGGATTGGTTAATAAAATAGACAAATAGCTGACCTCGATTTCGGTTGAGGATAATAATCTAATCAACCGAAAAATTCACACTGTGGCAATGTCTGTGTTTTCCACCGTATCGAGCGCGCACCTATCGGTTATTAAGCAAAACCGGGGTTATCGGTGAGCAATAACTAAATTGTTAACCTAAACCAAATTGAAAATAGACGAAACCGAACCAAAATCAACCAAAAACTGAATGAACTAAAAACTGGAAACCAAATTAACCAAAAACCGGTTATCAATTTTTTTGTATTCTCGTTTAACCAAAATTAGCCGAACCGAACCGAATCATTCATATTTTTATATATTTCTAGCTTTTATATCTCTAGTTCATATATTTTATATTTCATATCTCTATTTTATATATTTATACTTTCATTTCATTATTTATACCCCAATTTAAGATGTTTCTAAGCAAAAGTTTTAGCCAAATTTTGGTTTTTGCTTTTAACTGAAAGTTAATGAACCAAACCAAAAAACCTTCAATCAAACTGAGTAAACCGAAGTGATTAACCGACAGTCGATTGGTTAATAAAATAGACTTACTAATGGCTTTGATTTCGGCTTTGGTTGAGGACAATAATCGAACCGACCGAAACCATGCACAATACATTGAAATGGATTGCCTGATCACTTCGTTTTTTATATATATTTATCACAATTATGCTACAATAAATATTATATGAATAAAAAACTATCGAAAACGAGTATCGCAATGTGATGTGTCGCTCCCGCCGCATCGCGCAGACATCGTGCTAGTAATAAATTAAAGGAGAGAATGTCCCGTGACATCAAGATAAATTTATGGAGATAATGTCATGTGACATTAACCTATCCCTTATTAGTATCTATACATATAATAAAAGAAACCATGTTAGGGACACATGGCGTTCTATGAGACATTCTTAATTATTTTTCTAAATATTTATTATGGAAAGTTAATTATTGATAATATTAAATTTAAATTTAAAATTTATAGAAGAGATTTTAATGATAAAGACAAAGATAACTGATAATAATATATTAATTATTATAATCATATATAAATTATTAAAATCTAAAAAAATATAATAGCGTTTTAAATATTTAGAGTGAATTACATAGTTAGTCCATGTGGTTTGCATAAAATAACATACTTAGCTACTAATAGTTTAAAAACACCTTCTAAGGTATTAACTTTTCATTTTGTAACGTTTGGAGGTATTAACTACTAGGGTATTAACATAATTAGTCCCTATGGTTTGCACAAAATAACATACTTAGGTACTAATAGAATGTGATTTTAAACATACAAATAACGTTAATACCTCCAAACGTTACAAAATGAAAAGTTAATAAGAATGTGATTTTAAACTATTAGTACCTAAGTATGTTACTTTGTGCAAACCACAGGAACTAACTATGTAATTAACTAAAATATTTGTAAAGATAAAGATTTTATTTAGTTGGTAGTTTTAATCGTTTTTAGATTTGATGATAAGGACAAGGATAACTAATAATCACATATTAAAATAAAAATATTTATTTTAATCAATTGTTTCGTTAAAAAGATTTATTCAATACATGTAGAACATATATATTTTTTATACATGTGGTATAATTAGAATCCTACTTTTAATAAAGGATCTCATTGTCCCGTTTTACACTCCAATGAAATAATAATATTACATCATAATATCCAGCTTATCTCTTGTATATTTAATATTTTTTACTAAAATATTTCTTTTTTTTTTTCTGCTGATTATCCAACATCAAGTAATACGTAAGTTTCTAACCTAATAATAAATAAAAAAACAAAGTAAAATGTTATAAACCATGTAATACACAACTTTCTAACCTAATAAAAAAGTGAGATGTTACAATAAGTAAATAGTATCTCAAAGTTCATTTTGTTAGAAAACACATCTTGATGACTAAATGTGTTAACAGATTACATTATTCGTGTAAGACATGTGTTTATTCAAATCATGCAATACACGAGTTTTTAAAAGATGTAACTATTTTATTACTTAGTATATAAAGTTATATTTATTCAACCCGTGTAATACACGGGGTTCTAACCTAGTTAGATATATAGTAAGGACAACCATCACTAGTGCTCTATGATGGGCACGGGTGAGTTTTCCCCTCTAGGTCTCAAGTTCGAGTCTGGGTGATAAGGTTTTCTCATTGAGGGGTTTAAATTGGGGATCTATTGTGCGAGGGGCCCTCTTAGGCAGACCTGATTAAAACAACGTACGCTAGACCTCCGACATTCGCGAATAATTCACACCTTAAAAAAAGATATATATGTAGTAAGGAATTGATGAAAAAAATACAGAGATACATACCCCAACATAAGCAGAATCCAAGTAGGAAACATTAATCTCCATTGAAACTCCAGAGCTGGTGGCATTGTTTATAGTCGGAATCACAACTCCACCCACCACATCCACCAGCGCCGCCGTTGCTCCGCCATGCAACAAACCATCGGCGTTCTTCAATTCCATAATTTCAAAAACCGTAAAGATATTTTAATATGTTGTTCATTCATCTCCCCAACAATTACAAATGAACAAACAAACAAACTAACCAGCAACCGAGGAGGGACTTTCATGGAGCAGATGACCCGACCACGCTCGACGAGATCAACTTTAAGGCCTGACTTGATAAGTGGTTCGAAGGTCGCTAAAGGTGTGGAATCAGTATCATTTGATGATGCACTGGTTTTCTCCAAGTGGTTCTTCACCCATTTAAAGTCCATTGTCGTGTTTTGGATTTTATGTTTTCTTCTTCTTCTTCAGGCTTACTGCCTACACATCATTGATGAAACTTCATCAAGTCAGTTTTAATTTTTAAACATTGATTGTTGACTGGTGAGGGCAAAAGCAAAAGTCTGGGTGGTATAAAGTTAAAGATATGGTCCATGATTCGTTACATATGCACGCAATTATTTGATTAGTTGCTTTATGCTCAAGCCTGACTTTATTAATATTTTCATATTGGGTACCTAAATTTTAGAAATTAAATTGGTGTTCCTTATTGTTCACAAGCGGATAACAGTGGTGGTTTTTACTAAAATCGGATGAGAAATAGTGGTTTTGTAAAGCATCGTATTATTTGTACACCCAGTTTTCTTATTTTGACACCCAGAACCAATTCTCAAAGTTAGACAAAGCCTGCCATCTTTATCACATCTTAACGCTAAACAAGTCGTGTAGAGCTACTTGACTCGTATTAGGTACGGGATAGTACGTTGTCTTTCAACACTGACAGAAAGGTGATGGATGTGATGATACGGCAACCCTATACGACTTGTATAGAGCTATACAAGTAGCATAGAAGTCTGGTGAATGATTGGTTTTGACATTCTTTCTCCTTTTTAAACGAAGAAGAAACATTCGGATCATTTCATTTGAAGAAAACTCTCACAATTCAAACAATACATCTTTTGAATTTCCAACACAAGCATGTTAGCGATGTCTTGGTTCGGCCTCAGGTACGTTTTTGGCGAATCATCATGCAACATGAGCACGTTTGTTCAGGAAAACAATCTGGTATACTATTTATTAATTTGTTTTGTTTGTTTTGTTAATGAAATATTTACCACCGTTATTTTAGGAGGGGTCTGTCATCCCTGATTCTTATGAAGGAGAGTAAATGATGATAACGCGGAGGAGGTCGTGTTCGGCGTTCGTTCTTATCCTAAGGAACCCTTATTGCCAAACCTGATCGAGGTAAGTGTTTATTTACTTATTTGAATTAGGTGTTAGATTTACCGTCACCTTTTACTCATTGACGTCTTTCAGTTTGCTGTGCCTGACGGTGAATACGATTACGGGTATTTGGGTTACAGACACGGATATGAGGCCTCGTACGGACAACAAAACTATGGCAACAACAAAGACAGTGGTGAGTCGTCTTACGCCCAGGAGTCATTGGTTGACGAGCAACCCGCTTATCCGCAAGTTTCTTACGAAACTAAGTAGGTACGAATGTTATATATTTTGTTAAAACAATATAAGTTAAATTGTTATATATTTTGTTAAAAGGTATTATAAATGTTATATATTTTATTAAAACTAGTATCTAGGACCCGCGCTTTGCAGTGGGACCGTTAAGTCGAACAAAAATAAACGTAAAAATGATGAATCACGCACACACGTTACGGCGTGTTAACTCGCCAAAAATAGACCGAAAAATTAAAACATTGAAAAGAATAACTAAGTCGACAAAGGACTTGCGAGTTTCGACGAAGTTGTTAAACTGTAAAAAAATAGACGTAAAAATGTTGAATCACACGCGCGCATTGCAGTATGTCAACTCGAAAAATACAAAACGATAAATTTGTAAAAATTGTAAAGTATGGGAACCAAAGTAGAAAGTGGAAAATTGTTGGGACTAAAAATAAAAAAAATGTTTGTAACAAATATGTAAAAGACGAAAACTATATGGTTAAAAGTGTAAATGATTAACATTGTGAGGGTTTAAAGTGCGAAAGATAAAAAAATAAAAGGGTTAAAAATTACTAGTAAATAAAAATTAAAAAAAAAAGTGTTTATGTGGGAGGAGAGTCAAAACTAACACTAGTGAATTGTGTGGAGTTGAGTGAAGTGGGTAGCATTGTTGTGGTTTGATAGTGGAGTGAGTGGTGACCAATAAAAAGTTACAAAAATTAAATATTAACTTGTGAGAAAGCTTGAAAGTTGATAATTAATAATGGATTAATAGATAAATTATATTGTTATATATATATATATATATATATATATATATATATATATATATATATATAGGGAAACGATAAATATAAAACTTATTTGGGGGTGAGAAAACCTAGTAAATCTTATTGTGTCCATTGATCTAGATGATTAAATGATTGGGGAAATAAGATGTTATTTTGATTTAAATTTATTACTTTCTTATGTTGAAAAGTGGTTTGAGTGGTATTTTGGTACATCTAAATGTTTCTCTCTTTCCTCATGTGTACTTCTCCTGCAACTTTTGTTTCCTTCTTTTTCTAGTTCTTATCTTCTTTCTATGTCTTCTTCCCAATTTATTTCACCCTCAATTGAAAAGAGAAACCATACCAATTGTTCGCATGTGTTCCTTATTCACAATTCTTATCGGTGGGTGAACGGCGGCAGGATGGAGGTTTTTAGAGAGAGAAAGTTGATGTTTTTGAGAGAGAAACAAACCATCTTCATCGTGTTCATCTGGAACACCAAGAACACACGCACAAGTGTGTGAGAGAGAATTAGATTTGAACCTAAACTACCTTGATTTTAGAGAGATACAACAATCTTCATCGTGTTCATTGGGCGGTTCTAGATCCGGTAAGTGTTTTAGAGAAAGAAAGTTGTTGTTTTAGAGAGAGAAACAACAATCTTTATCGCATTCATCTGGAACACCAAGAACACATGCATAAGTGTGTGAGAGAGAAGCAGGTTAAATAGAAGTATGATGAATGCAAAAGTATGATGAATCTAACGTCTGCTATGGATTAACAGATGATGTAGTTCAACAGAGGATGTTTAACATAAGAGCTTTAACAGATGATGATCAACAGATGATAAGGTCTGTTGAAGCAAAGTCTGTTCAACAGATCCTAATGTAGCTCAGATCCTAACAGTGCTTAGGGCCTAGCAGATGTTAGGAATCTGTAATAGTGCTTAGCCTCTAACAAATGTTAATGTATCTCAGATCCTAACAATTTTCCTACTAACCAATTCATTATATTTGCATGCATCCACTAACAATAATATACAACCCTACTACTTGTGAAACACATGAATTCAACAATAATATTCAAATTGTAGCAATTACATACCAAATTCATCAGTTTAGATGATTCAAATTGTAGCTATAATATACCAAACTTTTAACCACAGCAGGTTAAAACAAAAGTTAACAAACATAAATAAAAACCACAAAGAGTCTTCAAAATAAGTGGTTTTTACTTTCCATTCAGACTTCCTCCAGAATCCTTCCATAACATCACCAACAACCTTGCAACAGATCACAAAACAACTAATGAATATTTATTCAACCTGTTATTATATTTCCGGAAATAAAGAGTATAGTTATGATTTCCAGAAAGTAACAAAAATTACCTTTCAATTTCTTTACGCGTTCCATGCTGTATAACAGCCATCACATGCTCATGAGCTGGCATTTTAGAGATGAATTCGTTAAACTGCAGAGCATAATCATTCCACACAGTACATCACAAAACCGTAACCCTACATGAAAACAATATTCGTTTAACCATAAACTAAACACTAATTTATGACCAATTTTTTACAATCCATAAAATCAAAACTAAATTGAATGAATAACAACATAAAATCAAACGAAATTTATAACCATTTATTAAAGTAGTAAATGAGCAACAAATTAACTAACATATTCACTTGAAGAATAAATTGTTGATCTCATTTATTACCATGATTCAACATTAGATACAAACATTGTTAATCTCATTTATTAGCATTACCAAATTCCACATTAAATACCAACATTCTTGATCTCATTTATTAACATCATTCCACACTACATACAAACAATCATTTGTACTAGGGATGAGTTCGGTATCGTCCGGTACCGAACCGGTACCGATACCGAAAATCCTCAAAAGTGGGTACCGGTACCGAATATACCCGGTTCGGTACGGTTCGGTACCGGTACGGTACCGGTTTTTGAGGGTAAAAATCGGTAAATACCGGTACCGAACCGGTACCGAAATGCTAAAAGTCGGTACCAAATCGGTATCGAAAAAGTACCCGGTTCGGTAAATTTGGTACCGGTACCGGTATCGGGAACGAATTGCTCATCCCTAATTTGTACATGACTGAACATGTAAACGACAACTTACTCCAAGTCTTGAATATCGTTATTCATCCTCTTAGTTTCTTTTGGAGGTCGGCCAACGAATTCAAGATCTCCACACCAAACCACAGATCCAGCAACATCTACATGATCACATTATACAACAGGGTAAGTAAAAATTTCCAATTTTATATAGAGAAGACATGATTACAAAAATATACACTACCAACACTCAAAGATTTTATGCCTCTCCTTGAAAAATATCTTGATAAGCTCTAAAGTTGAAACCAAACTCAACACCTTGCCAATCTCTCACAGGTGTAACAGCTGTGCATCGATAAAAGTTGATTTTATGGTCATGTGCTCTACCTTTATATAAATCTTTATTTTCACCAACACCGAATTTCGACAGAATAACAACATCTTCTTGAAGTTGTCCATTAAAAACAGGTATCGAATAACTTTTAATACTTCCTTAAAACTTAGCACCCTGAAGAACATTTAAACAAAGTATTTTTTTAGCATACAAACCTACAGTTTCTGATAAAAAGAAAAAATCAAACAATATACATCCTCAATAAACTACCGTACAAAACTCAGGAACATTTATAATAGAAACCTATAAAGCATAGAAATAGGAAATGACACATATACATCCATGGAATCATTTATACACGAACGGAAAAACACAAATACATATTACCTTTTCATCAATGAAGATGAGATCCATTTTATAACCTTGATTCCATTTTTGGATGGTCCTTGCTTTCATGTGCCACAAATCTTTCTCAGGATTCAAATCGTTAACAAAACTAAAATTGTTAATCTCAGCTGATGTTGACATGTTTCTAATTCAGAATTTGGAATGAATTCAAATTTCAAAATTCCAAATCAGAGAAGATGAGATTGTAATAAAATATGAAGAGGGAAATGAGAAAAAAAACTTTATATAAAAAGATGATTGGCAGAAGTGAGTAAGTGACATGCATTAATTGCAAATTACATATTCCAATGTATTTTGAATTTGAAATTGCCAGCAATTAACCTCTGCTGATATAAAGGCATTGTATCAACCTTCAACCTCTGCTGGCTTTTAAACTATGGATGGATATGGGCAGAGGTTTTGATGGCAGAGTTTTAAATAGATTTTAAAGTGATTTTATATATTAACACTTATGATGCAATAATGACATATGAAAGACATTGTTGGAGAGCCTCTATGGCTGCCACATCAGCTTTTCTTATGTCATTGCGTTTTCTCCTTTTATAGAAAGTATAGATAGATATGCTCTTCTATGTCGCACATTGAACAATATTCTAATTAATTTTTCTTAATACATCTCAATGTGTATATTTGTTTTGGACAGGTTGTTGTGGAGAAACTTAAAAACAATGTTATAGGTGACAAGATTGATCCTGTACTAAATTTGGATTCTAGTATGGGAGTTTAAGCCACTTAATTATTCTCTAAGTGAGGGTATTTGGGCCTTTGAGGTTATGTTGCTTTATTTAAATTTTGGGTAAATTACTTTATAAGTCCCTGTGTTTTATTGGTTTTAATCACTTGAGTCTAAATGCAAAAAGTTTAACAAACCGAGTCCCCATAAGCATTTTCTTTAACCATTTGAGTCCAAATTTCTAACTTCATCCACTAATTCTGTTAAATATGAGGGTAATTTGTTCATTTACACACAAAGTACAAGTCTTATATGCACATCAGTACAAGTCTCTTCTCTCTCTCTCTCTAAACACCACCGCACAGCCACCATCCCCACCACTGCCCCACCGTCATCCCCACCACTGCCACCACCATCGCACTACCGCCACCAACAAACACCCACCATCACCGTCTCACCCCCACCACCAGTGCCGCCCCACTGCCACCACCATCCCACTACCGCTACCTCCCCAACAATTATGTTCACATATTTTTTTTTTTTTTTTTTTGAACGGCAAATTTGGATCACTGACGGACCACTGGAGTATCATCGTGCCACCAGAGGAACCACCCGATCATATCCATCTCCACTAGGCATAATGCCACACCAATTCAGGAGGAAACCCAATAAACATGGGAAAACCCCCCTTGTGGGAATCGAACCCAGGACCTATTGGTCCCAAAGCCTTATCCCACCACCAAGATGCCACTAGGCTATAAAGCCATGGGCATTATGTTCACATATTAAATTCCTTTTCTACACTTCTAGTATCTGGAACTGTTTTAAGGAAACTATTAAAATTCCCATATAATTTTGAAGTTTAGTGGTGAAATGTTTGGCTTCCAAAGTCAAAGGGTAATCAGATAATAACTTTCAGTGCAAAGTAGTTGAAATTCAGATATACCCATGATTAATCGTTGTAAAATAAATAAAAAAGGCTATAAATTTCTTCAAATCATGACTGTAATCACTGTAATTTGATAAGGAATGATGATAAAACCTGAAGAAGTCAAAGGAGAATGAAATAAAGAGGGGTGAAACTTATTGTTGAAGAAGGTGAAGCTAGGGTTGGGTATTGCTTGAACTGCTCTTATGGTTGAACCGAAAATACGATTCACCACCAAAAAAACTAAAAAAAATATAAAATGAACAACGAGCTTATTCTTTCTTTCCTTCATCATCATTATTGAAGGTGAGATCGATGGGTCTTGGGTTTTTGATAGCTTCCGATGGTAGACGACAAACAATATTATAGGCTTTGAAATCAGAGTCGGAGAAAATGAGATCTTGAAGTGGAGCTTACCAGAAAATGGTCTCTAGTGTCCAACAAATATGGAGAAATAAAGATCGATGACCAGAAAATAGTGCAGGTAAATGGTGACTGACAACAACGGTGTAAGGTAGTAGTCACAGGTGAGCTTTAATCGTCTCCGATTTGGCTTTCATTCTTCGGTAGCATTTTCCGATGTGGTGCAACGGTGGTGGAGGGGCTACAATGGTGGTGGTGCTGCGGTGTTGGTAGAGGTGGTGGTGCTACGATGTTGGTGCGGCGATGACGGTGGTGGTTCTGGTGGAGTGGTGATGGTGGTGGTTGTTTTGTTGAGAGAGAAGATAAGAGAGAGAAAGTGATTAGGTAGAGGGAGAGATGTGAATCTGGAGATACAGAGATATGTGAATGGATGGAATTTGTTTATATATTTAATAATAGTTTTAATAATAATAAAATGGTTTTTTTAAGTACAAGGGTAATTTGGTCATTTAACAAAAGTAACAGAATAATTCTAACAGTGTTAAGAATTTGGACTCAAATAGTTAAGAAAAGTGGCTATAGGGACTCAGGTCGTTAAACTTTTTGCTTTTGAACTCAAGTGGTTAAAACTCATAAAAAAAAGAGACTCAAAAACTAAGTTACCCTTAAATTTTTTTGTATAATCATATTTTACTTTTTTTGTTACTTTCTAGATATGGATCTTCGAGGTTTTCCAATACCCTAGGAAGGAGAATAGGGGGAAAACAATGCTAGAGAATCAGTTACAGAAGTTGTTGGTTATGACACGTCTGCGAGTTTAAGCACACGTGTTGATGCAAGTATTCTTAACTTTTTCTTTTTAATCACTTTAATTTTTTTTCCCGAAATTTCATTTCAATTATACTTGCCAAGTTACTTCAAAACAGAAGGTGGACGGGCAACAAGTTGTGTCATCACGCCTTTCTCAATTACAAAACCTAATCTACCAAAGACAAAACTCTACCCCTGAACAATTGCTGTTGTTCATAATCCAAAGGTGTTTTAAAATCGTTCATGTTCGGGCAGGCCCCAAATTAAATGGGCCACTTTCACATTCTCAAGGTGCATAATAATCAATAGGTCACGAGTTAGTATATTTCTGTTGTAATCCAACAACTAGGGATGTAGGATGTAGGCTACGGAATTCTAGGGATGATATCTTGGGAGAAATCGTTTTGAGTATATTTGAATTTCTGTAGGGGCAACACTTTGGTTTCAGTAGTTTGTTAAAAGGTGATTCAATTCTATATTTAATTATGGTTGCTAAATGCTAAATTTTGTTGAGCTATGTTTTATCTTTTGACAAAAATGCAAATTTTGTGAAAAGTGGAAACTATACATGTCTCACTTTTAGTTATAATTTTTTTTAGAAATATTGGTATTGCTTTAGATGTTTCTCTCCATTTTTGCCTTTAGATTTGTTTTTCTTAATAATATTTGCCACATTTAGATGTGATGGAAGGGTTTGGTACTAGCTATGACACCTAGGAGCCCATTGATGGTTTGAGGTTAGTTTTATGTTTAAAACTCGTCACGTAACGTGCATCAAAAAAAAAAAAAAAGTATCTGCAGCAATGTGCGAGCATTCCCACTAGTTACTAGAAACGAGGGTATCATTTATCATAGCCCATGTCTCACCAAGCCCAACATATATGAGTCAATTACCAAGAAATCCACACAACACTCTGTTAAGTGTTACACCATATCTAACTTTCCAAAATATAGTAGGTGACAAAATTAGATTAAACCCTACCGGGTTGAGCCCACTATACAAACTGGGTTAAGTCCATACAATTAACCAACACTATAATCACAATATACAGACATGTATCCTATAAGTTTGGATCTTTATATTTTTAAATTACACATATTTTTAAAACAATTAAACTTTTATAAAATAAACTTGTCACTTTTTTTAAAAAAAATCGGTGAATTCAGTTCCTACATGTGTCCACCGACTGTATCGTCGTAAATGCTTGAGGTCACCTTAGTGCACATATACAATCTTAATATCAATCATCATATGACCTGGATTTCATAATTTACTTGAAACCGCAAAGTACTTGGTATGCCGTCCTTGCGCGATCACTTTTCCAGTCTTTTTATTTCTGAATTCTACAGACGCAACAGCAACAGCCTTCCCAACACGCAACGCCTTTGTCTCTATCTCGATCTCATCCTGCAGCAAAATTATAGTCTCGTATAAACGTATCTAAATACAAAGTGCAAACAAAAGATTTTCAATATACATCAGCCAAGACCTTTAGGAGTACACATATATACTCCATTGCTTCAAGTACATTTCAATTAGAAAAATCAAACTGAAAATATAGCAAAATTAGTTGCATTAAGTTTACACCTACTTGATGACCCAAACTAGTTACTCTAGCCTTCAATTGGCACATAAGATGATCACATTTGTACATGCCTAGACACACACAAGTTAAGTAGAAAACCTCGAGAACCTATCACTTGAATGTAGTGAGTGCTAGTCTAATATAGTGGGTAGGGGGTGTACACGGGGTTGTTCGGTTCTTATTTGCCAGCCTAAACCAAAACCGAATTTTACGGTTATTATTATGTATTAACTAATTGGTTTTTGGAACGGTTCGGGTTGGGTTATGGGTTAGTTAACTGATGCTGTATTAGAACAAGCAGAAACAACACAGCCATTGATGTGACCTACAAGAATCATTTTTAAACAACCACATAAATAGGAAAAGAACCATATATAAAGGCTTGCAAATAATCGTCATCATCATCATACTCAGTAAATCCCACCAATAGCAAAGCTAACGTAGGGTCTGAGGAGGGTAAGATGTAGACAGCCTTACCTCTACCCCATAGGATTAGAGAGGCTGCTTCCAGTGAGACCCCCGGCTCGATAGTGGTTTTGCATCGAGCCTTGGACATAAGGCACATAACACTCAGTACTTAAGACAAAGGCCGATTAGTGCATGTACTCCCCTGTCTTTCGGCTATCAACGCCACCACATGATGCATGATTAACCATCCCCCTCTTTTAATGTTATTTTCACGAAATTAGTAAAATAACGTTAAAATTAGTGCACTTTCACTTTTGCCCCCCCCCCCCCCCCCCCCGAGTGCCCACGTTAAAATTAGTGCACTTTCACAGTTGCAAATAATATGGTGCAATAATACAGTATATATAGGTTAATATGTTGAATCAACCAATTTCACCTTTTTAACATGACCTGACCCGGACCCAAATTGACCTGCACCCATTTTGACCAGAACCCAAATTGACCCGAACCCATTCTAACACGAACCAATTCGACCCTTTTTTTTAAATGACCCGTTCTGACTCAAATCCCATTTTGACCCGTAACCCAACCCACCCATTTTGCCAGGTACATTGTCGATTGTGTGTAGAAGCTATCACGTGACTCATCATATATACAAGAGTATTGGGTTAACTTGCAGCTATCATATCAAACTTTGGTTCGGTTATGGAGCCATGGAGATCAGTTATTGTGTGCCGAACTGAAATGGACCTATCGGTTAATCTCAGTCTAAAAACCGAACAATCGGTTATGTCGGTTATCAACTATGTATGGTTACACAGAGTGTATTTGGTTTCAATGATACTTTGAGATTGATATTCCCAATATAAATAAGAGTACAAGCATATTTACAGGAGGTAATTACGAGCATATTTACGGAGGTAATTACGGAGATTGACTATAGTCTATATATACAACTTTGACTAAATTTAAATATATGCATTTAAATATTATTTACTAGTAGGTGTCGTTATACGCCCCCGCAAGATGGAGGATCCATCGGAGACTCCAATCTTGGATCGCAAGGATAAAAACGGAGCTCTTGAAAGAGGTTTTGTAAGCACATCCGCTAGTTGGTCGGTAGTGTTAATATGATGAACTTTTAAGGTACCCGCAGTCACTTGTTCACGCACAAAATGATAATCTAAAGCGACATGTTTCATGCGCGAGTGATACACCGGATTGGCACAGAGGTAGGTTGCGCCTGTATTATCACAGTAGAGCCGAGGAGGACCTTTAATCGATAAATGGTTTGTGGCAGTGATTTGGATCAAGGGTTTTGAGGTTGCCATGGGATTGGTTTGGTGAGGAAGAAGAGCAGCAGCAGCAAGGATCGAATGACTCGCAAGAGCTTTACAAAAGCTCTGATACCATATGGTTACACAGAGTGTATTTGGTTTCAATGATACTTTGAGATTGATATTCCCAATATAAATAAGAGTACAAGCATATTTACAGGAGGTAATTACGAGCATATTTACGGAGGTAATTACGGAGATTGACTATAGTCTATATATACAACTTTGACTAAATTTAAATATATGCATTTAAATATTATTTACTAGTAGGTGTCGTTATACTATGTTGATTTGGGTTTATCGGTATATCGTTTTTTGGTTTTTCACCTCTAATCGATTTGGGATTACAATTAATCGGTTTTTGCTTTCTCACCTCTAATAAAGGTAGAGAGAAAGAGAGTTTGTTATCCTTATGTATCATAGTTAAAACAATATGGTCCTCGGGAGTTCTCTATTTAGAATTTGGTTTGAGTCTATATGCACTAGCAGAGAATAGTGTTTATGTTGAAAATCCAATACATGTTTGCCAACTTATCAAAAACTTAACAAACGTATCAAATCCTCGTAAACACTATTTAGATCCGCTAGTTCAATCAACGGATCACCTAGTAGCCAAACATTTAAAAAACTCCAAACCAATACATACCCCAACACAAGCAGCATCCAAGTAGGAAACATTAATCTCCATTGAAACTCCGGTGTTTGTGTTGTTGTTAATAGTCGGAAATGCAGTTCCACCCACCACGTCCACCAGCGCTGCAATTGCTCCGCCGTGCAACGAATTATCCACGTTCTTCCATTCCATAATTTCAGAACAGTAAAATCAGTTATTAAATTCTAACCTCACGTTTAAACAAGCATAACTAACCAACTAATAGTAAATGAAGGAAAACTAGACTTTTTGATTTCCCCCAAAATATTTTTATTGGTCAACATGCATCATTCATTTCACCAAAAATCAGTGCCGGACCCAGGAATTATTATTCCTGGGTCCGGCACTGATTTTTGGTGAAATGAATGATGCATGTTGACCAATAAAAATATTTTGGGGGAAATCAAAAAGTCTAGTTTTCCTTCATTTACTATTAGTTGGTTAGTTATGCTTGTTTAAACGTGAGGTTAGAATTTAATAACTGATTTTACTGTTCTGAAATTATGGAATGGAAGAACGTGGATAATTCGTTGCACGGCGGATTCATTTCAACCATATTTTCAAGGGGTGCGGTTGGGTTTTTTATCAAAAATATACACTATTTTTTTTTTTTATCAAGGGTGCGGCTGCCCACCCACGACTGTGGGTAGGTCCTCCCCTGCCAAAAATCACAGATGAACAAAGTACTAAGTACTAACCAGTAAACGAGATGTGCTTTGGCTGTTCGGAACGTCCCGGTCTCGAGCCAAATGTGTGTGATTTGTGGTGACTATGCTGAATCTAGTGATCATATTTTTGTCTCGTGCTCTTTTGCTCAGATGATTTGGCAAATTTTGGCGAACTGGTGCGGGATTCCTCCTATCTATGCGTTTGGTATAAAGGATTTGCTTTCGTTGCACTCTTCAAGTTCGGGTTCGAGGAGGAAGCGGAAAGTCATTCATGCTGTTATTCTTGTGGCTTTTTGGAGTATATGGAAGTCAAGGAATGATGCCGTATTCCGACAGGAGGTACCAAATGTTTCGAAGTCTATGGAGGAAATCAAATCGTTGGCGTTCCTATGGGTGAAGAATCGTTCAAAAGTGGGGGCTTTATCTTGGGAGGATTGGTGTCGGTTCAAACTAGATGCTATGATTTGATGTAAAGTTTTTGGTTTGTTTTGTTTGGTGATAAACGTTGTATTTTGGTTTGTAGCATCTTGCTACTATTAATAAAATTTTCTGTCGGCCGTTCAAAAAAAACTAACCAGTAAACGAGGAGGGACTTTCATGGAGCAGATGACTCGACCGCGCTCGATGAGATCTACTTTAAGGCCCGACATGATCAATGGCTCGAACAAACTTGAAGGCACGGAAACAATATCATTTGATGATGCACCTGACCTGGTTTTCTCCAGGTAGTTCTTCACCCATTCATAATCCATTAATTGTTTTGTTTTTTGGATTTCTTGTTTTACTTTTCCGTCTTCTTCTTCTAAACACAGATCGTTGACTTCATTGGGCAAATCAAAAGTACGAGATATAAAAAAACATCTATTTTTTTTTTTTTTTAATTTCTTTAACCTTAGTGTATAAACTATAAAGGGCTTTCAACTATAGTGATATATGGGTTAAGTTATTCTACAAAGTCTTCTAATTGTAAGAAGTGTAAGAAAGATTTAGGGTCTGTTTGGTATGGTGTAATGGAATGGACGAAGGAATGAAATGGACCAGGTAATGGAATGGACGAGGGAATGCAATGGATCATTACCATTCCATGTCTTGTTTGGTTACCATGTGTGAATGAAATGAGTTATTATTGTGTATTATTCGGTAGGCAAGAAAAACGGAATAATAAAATCAGCGGTGAGTGGTGGTGGTGGTCGGTGGTAGTGATTGTGGGTGGTTATAGGTGGCGGTGGTGGGTGTCGGCGGCGACGATGGGTGGTGGTGGTGGCAGCGAGTGGCGGTGCGGCGGCGATGACGAGTGGTGGTGGTGGCAAAGTGGCTGTTGGTGGTGGGTGGTAGCAGAGGTGGCAGTTGGTGGTGGCGGCGGCGGTTGGTGGTGGCGGTGGTGGTGGCGCCGACGATGGTGGTGGGCGGCGGCGAGTGTCGTTGGCGGTTGGTCACAACTGTGGGTGATAATGGTGGCAAGTGGGTGACGCCGACGGCGGTGGCTGTTGGGGGTGAGGTGGTGGCGGGTGGCGGCGATGGCGTCGGTGGTGGGTGGTGGTGGTGGTGGGTTGTGGCGAAGGTAGTGGGTTGTGGTGTTGTTAATAAATGGTGCAAGAGGGGATGGAATGGAAAAAAAACATGGGGGGTGGAAGGAATGATTTTGAGGGAATGGAATGCATTTTGGAATGAGTGATTTCATTCCATTGACCAACCAAACACCCTTTTCTTCATTCCCTCGTAATCATCCATTCCATTCCATCTCTCATTCCAGCATACCAAACACTACCTTATAGAATGACAACTGTCTAATAACCTAAAACTAAACCCACTACATCACCACCAAAAACCTAAACACCCACCCCCACCCCCCCCACCACCACCCAAAAACCTAACCCCCTTCCCCCCCCCCCCCCACCCAACAACCAAAAAACCTAAATCCCCCCACCCCTCCCCCCCCCGGCAAAAAAAAAAAAAAAAAAAAAAAAAACTATACCTCACAAAAAAACCCCCAAAAAACCTAAACCCCCCCACCCCCCCAAAAACCTAAAAAAACCTAACCCCCCCCCCCCCCCCCAAAAAAAAAAAAAAAAAAAAAACCTAAAAAATACTAAACACCCACACCCACCCCCACCCCCACCCAAAAACCTAAACCCCCACCCCCCACCCCCTCGGCAAAAAAAAAAAAAATTTTTTTTTTTTTTTAGGGTGGGTGATGTGTGTGTGTGTGGGGGGGGGGGGTTAGATTTTTGGTGGTGGTGGATGTTTAAGGTTTTTTTTTTTTTTTTCTTTTGTAGTGGGTTTTTTTGTGTAGTGGGTTTTTTTTAGGTTATTGGACACTTGTCACTCTATAAATCCTTCTTACACTTCTTACAATTAGCATCCTTTGTATTTGATCCTAATCCAGTGATATATAATAGTTTATAAACACAGATCGTTGACTTCATTGGGCCAAGCAAAAGTACGTATTTTACCCTTATCTTGACGAGTGTAGATATTAACTGGCTTTGAATCCGGTGTCTAGTAAGTTGATATCCAGAGCCTTTTATTGGAATAAGATACTAATTCCGTATATGAGCTGTATTTTACATCTTTTATAATACTTTGGGTCTTCACAACTGTTATATGGCCTTACAGAAATTACAAAGCATGTAGAGAAGTAAATGATCCACTTAGTATACACAATCACTCCAACAAAGCTTGTAATAATCGTTAACAAAGTGTTACAAGGAAGCACCAATTTTAAATTAATTGATCTAATGGGACTAACCTTGAAGAAACACAGAACTAATTTTAAGATTATTAGTTAGGTTTATGTTTCAAACATGAGGGTTAATCTTTTTTAATCTTTCCTGAGCACGAGTGTGATAATCCTTCCTGCAAAACAGCAACACCGTTAGCTCGTTAAGAGGAGAATATGGGGGTTTCCCTCTTAACCAGCTTTCGGCGTGAGAATAAGTAACTGCTTTGAGGAAAATAAGTGTGTGTTAAGAGTGAGAGTAGAGAGAACGGAATGTTTTACCTGTGTATGGGGGTCTCTATTTATAGCCGGACAGATGTAGGAGGAGATGGGCTGATGGGCCTGGGCCGGAAGGCGACAACAAGGAATATCCTTTTTGTCTCACTGGTATTGACCGTTAGTGGCTTCTAGAAGATCTTCGGTGCTGGCGCACCTTGATTGGAGCTACGTGTCCGAGCTGTCGGCCTTGTTGTCCTTCTGTCATCAGCAGGTGAGTGGAGATCATGGGGCAGTTGTCGACGTCCACTGATTGGTGCCACGTATGCGTCCTTGTGTACTCTCTATCTCTTGCACGATTGTTAATCGTGGAGCACGATAGGGTACAGCCTGCCGGACGCTGATTGGCTCGTTCTTCTGCCACTTGTACCTTTGATGCTTCCTGAAATGATCCTGTGCCGCTCTCCTCGCGCGACCCTTGGTGTGTGTCCAAGTAATCGGCTCAGGGCTCAGGGCTTAAGGGTTGTTATTCAGGATGCTAAGTGTGAAGCTTATGTTATATCTTGTTTTGGTCTCGCGTGGGGCTCAAGTTTTACCCAAATAACCCGCGCGGGGTCTACAGGTTAATCAGCTTATTGAGTAAGGAGTATGGTCATGCGCGCGACCTGATTGGTCTGCGCGGCTTTTTGGGACCATACCCCTTCAAGTCCCCCCAGCCCAGTGCTGCTTCCATGCGCGTAGTAAGTGGTTGGAGCTCTGGACTCTGAAAAAAGAAAGTGTGTCGGACTTTTAAAAGCGTTTGCTATGCTTTGGAAGCTGGCGCGCATGTAGATATTTGTCGACTACTACGGCGTGGCTACCAGACCTGCTTAGTGATTGTTGATGTTTTTTAGGGTTAGCGCGCGAGTTTATTGGCTGAAGACATATGCGGCGCGATCTTTGCTAACTTCTGCATGAAGTTTTGCAGTATATTTAGGCGGGATAACTCTCGAGATTTGAATCCTGACAGGTTGGTGCAAATGTCGTTGATGGCGACGGTTGAGTTGACTGCTGACACGACGATCATCATGTTGTTACTGACGGTTCGGCTTTCTGTCAAGCGAGTGAGGACCACGCGCGCGTGTTAACCGTCACTCCGAGAATCCGGCCTTATGTGGTGATTGCTGATTGGAGACGCGCGCGGTGATCTCGACACGTTTACCTATCACATTAAATGCGATGAGTATATATATACGATTATGGAGAGAGAAATAAACACCTTTTCCTTTGCAGTTTCATCTCTTCTCTCTCTGATCTTCAAATCTTCAAGTTTTTCTTGAGTAGTCTTCAAGTTTCCCAGGAAAGTTTGCAGTTCTACTTTCCTTTTCATATATTCCGGTAATCTATGGCCGAGGAAGAATCCGTTCAGGTTGAAGAAGTTCGACTTCCAGTCCTTAAATGGGATCAAGGGCTGTTTGAGCAAATCACCAGAGGATTCCAGTTTCCATCGGGGTGGGATGCAAGGTATCCCCGACAGGGTTAGACGGCTGCCGACGCACCACCGGGGTACATCACTCTGTTTGAAGACCTTTTCCTTCAAGGAAATTTCCGACTGCCGGCGACGGAGATCATGGCGTCTATTCTACACTTCTACGACTTCCATATCTCCCAGATGCGTCTGGCTGGGATGGTGAGGGTTAGGCATTTTGAATTTTTGTGTTGATGTGCACAAAATGCAACATATAAATTACATCAATTGTGGCATAAAACTAACCCTTTTTTAGTACTAATGTTGGAAAAAGTGTGTTTTTGTCTTCCTTTTGTATTTTCAGGATTAAATGAGCTCAAATAAACAAAAGAAGCAAAAAGGAAACTAAATCTAACATAAATACAAGAAAAGGAACAAACGTGGCATGCCCGACCCCCCTACAGCATCTTCCCAAGCAAAATCAAGAAGACAGAAGACTGAACTCGCCCCGTGCTCAGTGAGCACGGGGGCGTGCCCAAGTGTCAGCAGAAAAGACAAAGTTGTAGAAGCTTCCATCACCCACCACGGGTCCGTGCTCAACGGATACGGGGCCGTGGTCAACTATAAGATTTGCAGAATCCAGGCATATCTTGATAGTACAGATATGCTTTTGCACACGGGGTCGTGCTCAGGGGACACGGGGGCGTGGTCAACTAATGCAGACAAACTGCAATTAATGAAGAAAGAGAGAAAGATGGACACGGGGCCGTGCCCAACGGACACGGGGCCGTACCCGCACTTCTATTCAGCCTATAAATAGGAGTGCTTGGATCACTTGCAACTCATCCCTTGGCACACCACCTCTCTCACACTTCACCCACCACCCACCACCATCACAACACCATCATCCACCACCATCATCCATTGTCCATCATAGAGTGTGTGAGTCGTCTCGGGATCCAAGATTGATCGTAAGAGTTCTTGACAATCAAAGTCCATGTTTGCCTAAGTCTCTTACATCACTTGGTGAAGACAAGTGTCTAGTGTAATACTTTTTATTTTTAATCTTTTCGCACTTTTTACTTGGTTATGTATTAATGACTTTAATAATTAGTTTCTTATGTTGAAGGTGATCTTCCTTATCGTTTGTCCGTGGTGTCTTGGCATTATTTTACTGTCTATATAAAATAAAAGATTTTCACCATTCGTATCTCCACGGTCTATATGGAGGTATGTTGGCTACCTGGTCGGGGGTTAGGGGAACGGTTTGGTAAGAGTCTTACCATTGTTTAGTGTATAGATCCTGCAAAAGGACCTGGGTCAAATTTAGTAGGACCTCCTTCAATACCCACCGGTATTGGATGGCGAGGGTCCAAACTCTTTGGTCCCCTCATAAGTTAAACTACTATTAATATTTTAACCCGTCTACTTAGGATTGTATCCCTGCTGACTCAGACTACTTAGCCGAGGGTAACGTCACCTTCAAAAGAGAGGCCTACCACAATATGCATTAATAACTTAATTAATTATCTTTCAATAATCCGACCCTTTAGGATTGTATCCTTGCTGACTCAAACTACTGGGTTGAGGGTAATGTCACCTTCAAAAGAGAGGCCTACTACAATAACTAAGATAATCTCTTAAAAAGTGCAAAAGTGCGGAAATAATCAAAGGTTACACTATACACGAGTCGGAGCCAAGTGATTCATCTTGTGTATCTGTTTTTATTTTTATTTTATTTTTCAGCATTTTAGTTAGTTTTTATTTTTATAGTTTAAAACATTTTTTTCTAAAATTTTGATTTGATTAGACGTTGAGGATAAACCGATACTAAAAGCTCTTGTGTCCTTGGACGACCTCGGTATCTTGCCAACACTATACTACGCTCACGATGGGTGCACTTGCCCATATGTGTGTTTGGTGTTAGTAAAATATCGTGTTTTATAAATTTAAAACTTGACTAACGTGTAAAAAGGGCTTAAAATATACTTAATTCCATATACACACCAATCCGCATCAAGTTTTTGACGCCGTTTCCGGGGCACAAGGATTTTAATAAAGTTAGGAATCAACGGCCTAATCTTTTTTTCTAAATGAGTAAATTTCAAAGTTCGTCCTTTATGTATGTCTAATATATCAAAGTATGTCCTTTATCTTTAATAACCTCAGAAAACATCCTTAATGTTTGAAAAACCAATCAGGTTATGTCCTTTACTCTAATTTTTTTTCTTTTTAGGATTTTCGTAGTTTTTTAGTTTCTGCAGAGCTCAGCACGAGTCGTGCCTGGTCGGACACGGGCCGTGCCCAACATTGTCACTGGCAGTTTTTATTTTCTGAGTTACAGACAGTTGAGCACGGGGCCGTGTCGGTGCAACACGGGGCCGTGTCCAACTCTCGAGTAACAGGGATCCGGAAAACAATCACTGCATCTCCGACCAAGGGCCGTGTTCGGCTGAGCACGGGGCCGTGGTGAACCTTCTGACCAACGTTCTTTTCTGTTTTTATTGCAGGACTAGGAACCCAGGCGCCATGACTTTCTACGTAGTGTATGAGCTCCAGTTCTAGTAGAGACATAAAAGAACCTCTTGAAGAACCCGAACGCTTTCTCAGAAAAAGACTTAAAGCTAAAAACCAAGAGAAAGCCTCGGGAGACCCACATCCGATGGCGGACCAACGTACCCTCATGGATTACCTATGCCCCACCGTAGGTAATCTCGGCGCCGCTATCAATGCGCCGAATGTCGAAGCCAACAACTTCGAACTTCGGCCACATTTGATACAAATGCTTCAAAACTCCGCAACCTTCCATGGGCTTGCGGACGAGGATCCCCATCTACATATTACTAATTTCTTAGAAATATGTGATACCTTTCGGATCAATGCGCATCAAACGACGCCATCCGCCTTTGTATGTTTCCATTTTCACTAAAAGACCGAGCTAAGGCTTGGCTTAATACCCTCCCAGTTGGCTCGGTAAACACCTGGGATGAACTAGCCCAAAAGTTTCTATATAAGTATTTCTCTCCTGCTAAAACGGCTAAATTAATGACTGAAATTAATACATATTCACAAGAGGATGGGGAATCCTTATATGAAACTTGGGAAAGGTTCAAGGAGCTACTAAGAAAGTGTCCTCATTACGGTCTTGCGGTATGGCAACAAGTATCCACTTTCTATAATGGGTTGTTGCCACACACAAGACAAACACTTGATTCTAGCTCCGGGGGACTTTTAGGTAATCGTCGCCCAAATGAAATATATAATCAAATTGAGAAAATTGCTCAAACCAATTTTCAGTGGCACACTCCCCGAGGAAATAAATCTATTGCTACGGGCGCCCATAAGGTTGATGAAAGCACTTCTTTGCAAGCCCAAATCGAGGCCCTTTCTTCAAAAATCAAAAAGTTAGAAATGACAAAAACGGTCTCAGTAATGGCTTGTGAAAGGTGTGGTGGGCCACATGAAAATTGGAGTTGTATGAAAGAATTAGATGATCAAACGGAAACAGTAAACTACATTGATAATAGACCTAGGCCGTCAGGTCCTCCAACGGGTACCTATAACCAAGGATGGCGTAACCACCCTAACCTTGGTTGGAGAGATCCCGGCAATAGTAGTAACCAACAAAACCAACGAACTAACTTTCAACAACCACAAAATTTCTCTCAACAACAAGGTGGACGAGAAAGGCTTGAAGATACTGTATCTCGCCTCATCTCCGACACCGAAAAGAAAAACTCGGATCGATTTCAACAATTGGAATCGAATTTTAGAAATCAACAAGCTAGCATTCAAAACATTGAAAAACAATTAAATCAAATAGCTCAAAATTCCTCCGAGAGACCACAAGGTGCGTTACCAAGTAATACCGAAACCAACCCAAAGGCGCATGTACATCTCATAACATTGAGAAACCGTACCGTGGGTCCCGAAGAGGCTCCACTTCCACCAACTGAAAGAAGCCAATCTAGACAACCCACAACTCCACCCGCGCTCCAACAAGAGAAGGCTTCTCCACCAGTTCAAGAACCGGCTAAGACTCCTCCGGTTCTATACCTCGGTCGGTTAATTCGTCAAAAGACCGATGAGCAATTCGCAAAATTCGAAAATTTACTAAAACAATTGCATGTTAATATTCTATTTATCGAGGTTCTAACTCAAATGCCTAAATATTCAAAATTTATGAGGGACTTCCTCACTCATAAAAGGAAGATTGAATCATTGCAATTAGTTAACTTAGGCGAAGAATGCTCCGCCTTACTACTCAACAAACTTCCACAAAAGAAACTTGACCCCGGAAGCTTCACAATTCCTTGCTCGATAGGGAAATCCCCCATTCGCAATGCACTAGCCGATCTCGGGGCAAGCATCAACCTCATGCCCTCATCAATGTTCAATCGACTCGGCTTAGGAAAAACAAGTCCTACAAAAATAAGCATACAACTCACCGATAGATCCGTCAAATATCCACAAGGTGTCGCTGAAAATCTATTGGTCAAAGTCGGCGAATTTGTCTTTCCAGCCGACTTTGTCATACTAGATATGGAGGAAGATACCAAAGTACCACTCATCCTAGGGAGGCCATTCCTAGCTACAGCTCAAGCAGTGGTAGATATGAATGATGGAACACTAACATTGAGGGTTGGGGACGAGGAAGTAAAGTTTGGAGTCGGAAAAAGAGTAAAAGACGAAGACCCGGTCAACTACATGGAGGTCATTGACTCAAGTTTGGATGATGCTCTCTGACGGTGTAGCATGGGATGCAAAACATCCCACTTGGGTAACATATGACCAGGATTTGGGTCTAGCCAAGGACCCTTATAAACGTGGCGCACCACGGAGGCATTCCGCGGAATTATCCTTAGTTTAGTTTAGATTAATTTTTATGTTTTCTAGTTTAGTTTTAATTTTCAGGAATAAAACACACTCGGGATGGTGAAGGATAACAAGGGAAACTTGCACCAGCACCCCATGCACGAAAACATAGCCATCCGACAAATTTTTCTTCGTTACAGCAAGCTTAGCACGGGCCGTGCCCGCCCAACACGGCCCCGTGCTGCACAATCTGCAGAAAATGCCCAGTTCAGGTAACTGGACACGGGGCGTGCTCACTGAACACGCCCCCGTGTCCAGGCTTCTGTTTCTTTTTACAAACTTTTGTTAGTGGCACCTGAACACTTGGCCATGCCTGGACAACACGGGGCCGTGTCCAGGCGCCGAGTAACATAAAATTTTGCTTTTTCACACCTTTTTACACATTCAATCAACCTAAAAACTTATTTTTGGGACACATTGAGGACAATGTGTAATTTAAGTGTGTGGGGGGGGGGGGAGGGATGCTAAAATCTTGAATCTTGCAAGTCCTAATTAACAAGCCTTACACAAAACTCTATTGGAACCGCTAATCACCCCAAAATTTTCCAAAAATTTTCCATTTTTTTTACTTTTCTAGGTTTAACTTGGGAATTTCAAAATTCTAAAAAAGTTATATTTTTAAAAATTTACAACCGATAGCGTCGTGATAAAAAGAACCAACATAAGAAAATTATGAAATGGCATGACAAGCTTAGTTAAAATTTGATTATATATACTTGATCACATAAAAACCCATTCCCACAAAAGTGAGTTTTGAGCCTTTATTGAGCATACAAATACATATCTTTAAACTAAATGCTCATTTTTCGTTTCTTGTGTGAATAGCCGCTTGGTTCTTACGACTCTAGAACTTGCCACGACGATACATTCCCGGTCCGTACCAACTGGAGGCATTAGGACTAACCTTTTTTATTTCTACACCATTATTTTTTCTTTTTTTTACCACCTACCCAAAATCCCCCTAGTTAACCCCTTTGAGCCTAAACCTTTTCATTTCATGACCCAAACCAAACACCCTTTACCCACCTAAACCCTTTTTCATTTTAAACCCTTTATTTTAGTAACAAAGCTCGGTTTTTAGTATGACTTGATTGAAAAAAAATGATGAAGTCAAAGAAATAAACAAACAAGTTTATCAAAAATAACTTTGTTTAAAGGAAATACTTCTTCAAAATAAAATAATTTTGAAGAATATCGAGTCTTACGAAAACCGACGCTTTTTACGCTTTTCGCCCTTTTACGAACCACTAACCCAACCACCCACCTTTAGCCCAAGCCTATCCCTTCACCCAAAAAGTCCTCTTGATATATACAAAGGTATATTGTTAAAAAGGAGGAGGATTGATTGCTTGGCAAGCTTATGGTAGGAGAAAGTTCCATACCGCTCTCGAGTGATTCACTAAAAATACATCTTCGGCCGAGTGTTGAGTGATTCCCCCGTGAGGTATGTGAACTTGTATATAAATGAAATTTTCAAAAGGCATGTTATGCCCTAATAAATAATTTGTCTTATGAAACGTTTTTAATAAATTATGATGAATAGGATTTTAAATAAATAAAAATAAAACTTAATAAAGAATCTTGGAAATCCCGACACTCTATGACAAGCACAAAAAAACCTTCTCTTCTACCTATTCCATTTGGGAGTGTAAAGCCACATTATAAATAGTTTTGCTTGAGGACAAGCAAAGATTCAAGTGTGGGGGTATTTGATGTGCACAAAATGCAACATATAAATTACATCAATTGTGGCATAAAACTAACCCTTTTTTAGTACTAATGTTGGAAAAAGTGTGTTTTTGTCTTCCTTTTGTATTTTCAGGATTAAACGAGCTCAAATGAACAAAAGAAGCAAAAAGGCAACTAAATCTAACATAAATACAAGAAAAGGAACAAACGTGGCATGCCCGACCCCCCGACAACATCTTCCCAAGCAAAATCAAGAAGACAGAAGACTGAACACGCCCCGTGCTCAGTGAGCACGGGGGCGTGCCCAAGTGTCAGCAGAAAAGACAAAGTTGTTGAAGCTTCCATCGCCCACCACGGGGCCGTGCTCAGCGGACACGGGGCCGTGGTCAACTATAAGATTCACAGAATCCAGGCAAATCTTGATAGTACAGATATGCTTCTGCACACGGGGTCGTGCTCAGCGGACACGGGGGCGTGGTCAACTAATGCAGACAAACTGCAATTGATGAAGAAAGAGAGAAGGATGGACACAGGGCCGTGCCCAACGGACACGGGGCCGTGCCCGCGCTTCTGTTCAGCCTATAAATAGGAGTGCTTGGATCACTTGCAACTCATCCCTTGGCACACCACCTCTCTCACACTTCACCCACCACCCACCACCATCACAACACCATCATCCACCACCATCATCCATTGTCCATCATAGAGTGTGTGAGTCGTCTCAGTATCCAAGATTGATCGTAAGAGTTCTTGACAATCAAAGGACATGTTTGCCTAAGTCTCTTACATCACTTGGTGAAGACAAGTGTCTAGTGTAATACTTTTTATTTTTAATCTTTTCGCACTTTTTACTTGGTTATGTATTAATGAATTTAATAACTAGTTTCTTATGTTGAAGGTGATTCTTCCTTATTGTTTGTCCGTGGTGTCTTGGCATTATTTTACTGTCTATATAAAATAAAAGATTTTCACCATTCATATCTCCACGGTCTATATGGAGGTATGTTGGCTACCTGGTCGGGGGTTAAGGGAACGATTTGGTAAGAGTCTTGCTATTGTTTAGTGTATAGATCCTGCAAAGGACCTGCAAAGAAGGCTCCTACAAAGAAGAAGACCAAGAAGGTGAGTGTTGACACTGGTGCGACCAGTAAGAAGGGCGGGAGTAGCCGCGCGGCTGCCACGACTGAAGATAAAGGTACTCTTCGATTTCGGCAGAGTAACCTTGAGGATTACGTTGTCGCTAGTGACTCACTAGAGGGTTTGTCTCGTATAGGTGAGAAGAAGAAAAGCAGCGCAGCTGCATCTAAGAGTTCTAGAAGCGCAGGGTCCACGATCCCTGAAGCCGACGCGACTCCTTCTTCGATCGCCTTGGATGAAGAAGAACATGAAGAAGAAGCTGCTGCGAAGTTGGTGAGCAGAAAAAGGTCTAGAGAGGAGGCTGCTGTTGGGGCCAAACCGGTGCAGAAGGTTGTGGGCCCGGTGATAGGGAAGCAGAGCAGCCTGCGCTTTCTTTACAAGTTTTCACCAGGTTAGTGCTGTTGCACTTATACACTTTACATTTTTCTTCCTTAGTAAAATTATCTAACACTTAATTTCTACAGAGGCCTTGAAGAAAACCCCTAAGAACGTTAAGGGTGTTGATGTGACAACCGTCAATTTTCCATGTAATTCCATACATGTTAAACAGTAATTTGTGCTTTAATGATTGTGCTTGATTTGAATTAATGGCATGAATGACTTCTGAATATTGTAATATACATACAAGTGTATTACAGGCTGCATAATCTCATATCATTGTTGCATGCACTCCATATGATTCAAATAGTGCACGAAACAAAGTTAGCACAGTTATCAGACAAACTTGAAGTACTGACGAGAGTTCAGTGCTCAGACAGACATGATATTAAGACACAGAATGAGCCCGAAACCAAGAGTTACACTAGCATAGTGTGTAGGAAAGTAAGGATCATAAAACTGCCTTCCTAGAGATAGTTTATGTGCCAGAAAATGCCTAAAACTTACACAAATTGCAGAATTCTGCATTTTTCAGCAAAAATAAGCATTTTAACAACATAATATAATGCAGAATTATGGTTTAATGTTCCAGAATACCTTCCTAGGTTTTGGGAATCAAAACTTTCACAAAAAGGGAAATAAAGCACACTAAACTGCGTAAATTAGCATCTTAACGAACCGATAACCAACCGAACAACCGGACACTACCCGAAACACCAAATTTTCACTAGAAGCATTGTTTTAACATTTCCGAGCTAGTTATGGTCACTGAACATCATAGCATGTCTTATAATCATATAACACATATTAACCATTAGATAACACTATGTTGGAGGTTCATGTTTTATAAACCACAAGTAACTTCATTTTATTCATTTCACAACACTAAACACCATCACTCTTCTCCCCTCTCCTCTTGCTCACGGTCGAGAACCACCACCCACACCACCACCATTTTCACTTCTTGTTCATGCAATCCAAGGTGATCCTAAGGTGTTAGAAGCAAGATTAAGAAGCTAGGAGGCATTGGAGCTTGAAGGACCACTCTCTAGAGCTTTTATCCACCTTGTTAATAATCTTCTTCATCTTTGATTTCTTTCCTACCCTTGTGCTAGTAGTAAGCCTCTTGTAACTTGTTTTTACTTCTCTTTTTGATGGTTAAAAGATTATGTAAATGGTTAAACATAAAGATCATGAAGAAACAATAAGATAATCCTTCACATAAAGCTTAAAATCATAAGAATCTATGTTGTTTTAGTGTATGTGTGAATCTTGATGATTGATTTCTTGTGATTATGATGTTGATCATCATAAGAATCTTGCTAGATTGTGATTAAACACATGATCTAGCAAGTGAGAGGATTAATCTTGTGAAAGACAAAGTGATTATCCTATATGTTTCACATGAACTTGAAAATGAAGATGTTTTTGTGTATGATGATGATGAATACATGATATAAGACTTGTAAATGGATGATTTCAAAAATGATTTTCTCAAGAAACTAAAGTTACTTGTAAGATTTACAAGATCATGATTTTTAAAGAAACTAATCATATTTTTAGTGTTAAATCAAGACTAGAAACATGTTTGTAACAAGAAAAATACAATAGAATTATTTTTAGAAAAATCATCTTATAAGTTGTGAAAGACTAAATTCTTCAAGAATGATATTTATGAACAAAGAACCATGTTTTAAAGGGTAACTAAACCTACTAAATAACATATTAAGTTACTACAAGTTTTTACAAAACTTCAAGTTCATGATGTAGTGTAAATTGCAAGATTTTGGCTCATGGTAAGTCTTGAATGACTTGTTGATGGTTGATGATGATTTTAAAAGAAAATGATATGCTTTTAAAGCATGGAAACCTCCATTTTTAAGGGAAACTATGGCAAAATTTTTCTAAAATTTAAACACTTAGAAAAATATTTTGAAAACAAGTGTTTACAAGTAATTTTTAATGCATGGTTTTTCATATAAACGGACACGGCCAAGGATGTTATGGTTGCGGTGATATGGGACACTTTAAGCGGGATTGCCCTAAAAATAATCAAGCTCGTGGAAGAGTATTCACCATTGGGGCCAGGGAAGCATGCCAGGATCCAAACATGGTTACTGGTACGTTCCCTGTTAATCATCGTTATGCATCTGTGTTGTTTGATACCGGTGCCGATTTTAGCTTCGTATCCCTAGACTTTAAGAATATACTTGGTTTAGTTGCAAGTAAGCTAGACGTCCCATATTCGATAGAACTGGCTAATGGGAAGTTAGTAGAGGCGAATGAGGTGATTAGAGGCTGTATTATAGAGCTTGGAGAGCGTGAGTTTTCGATAGATCTTCTGCCAGCTGATTTGGGAAGCTTTAATGTCGTGGTCGGGATGGATTGGTTGTCTAACAACCGTTGATGCGTGCTAGTGTGTATATGTTTTAGGTATATATTTTAAGCCCTTTTTACACTTTTTAGCCAAGTTTTAAATTTATAAAACACGATATTTACTAACACTAAACACACATATGGGCAAGTGCACCCATCGTGGGCATAGTATAGTGTTGGTAAGATACCGAGGTCGTCCAAGGACACAAGAGCTTTTAGTACCAGTTTATCCTCAACGTCTAATCAAATCAAAATGTTAGAAAAGATTTTAAAACTAAGAAAATAAAACTAACTAAATGCTGAAAAATAAAAATAAAAACAGATAGACAAGATGAATCACTTGGATCCGACTCGTGTATAGTGTAACTTTTGATTATTTTCGCACTTTTGCACTTATTTAAGAGATTATCTTAGTTATTGCAGTAGGCCCCTCTTTTTGAAGGTGACGTTACCCTCAACCCAATAGTTTGAGTCAGCAAGGATATAATCCTAAAGGGTCGGATTATTGAAAGATAATTAATTAAGTTATTAATGCAAATTATGGTAGGCCCCTATTTTAAAGGTGACGTTACCCTCGACTAAGTAGTCTGAGTCAGCAGGGATACAGTCCTAAGTAGCCGGGTTATAGTATTAATAGTAGTTTGACTTATGAGGGGGTCAAAGAGTTTGGATCCCCGCCATCCAATACCTTTGGGTATTGAAGGAGATCCTACTAAATTTGACCCAGGTCCCTTGCAGGACCTCTAAACGCTGAACAAGGGCAAGACTCTTACCAAACCGTTCCCTTAACCCCCGACCAGGTAGCCAACATACCTCCATATAGACCGTGGAGATATGAATGGTGAAAATCTTTTATTTTATATAGACAATAAAATAATGTCAAGACACCACGGACAAACGATAAGGAAGAATCACCTTCAACATAAGAAACTAGTTATTAAAGTCATTAATACAAAACCAAATAAAAAGTGCAAAAGATTAAAAATAAAAAGTATTACACTAGACACTTGTCTTCATCAAGTGATGTAAGAGACTTAGCCAAACATGGCCTTTGATTGTCAAGAACTCTTACAATCAATCTTGGATCCCGAGAGGACTCACACACTCTATGATGGACAATAGATGATGGTGGTGGATGATGGTGTTGTGATGGTGGTGGGTGGTGGGTGAAGTTTGAGAGAGGTGGTGTGCCAAGGGATGAGTTGAAATGGTTCCAAGCACTCCTATTTATAGGCTGAACAGAAGCTTGGGCACGGCCCCGTGTCCGTCTGACACTCTCTCTCTTCATTATTTGTAATTCACAATTACAATAAATGCGCCTGCAGTACTCTGACCACGCCCCCGTGTTCGCTGGGCACGGCTCCATGGTGGGCAATAGAAACTTCTATTAGTTTTTCTTTTCTGCTGCTTCTTGGGCACGGCCCCGTGCTCGCTGAGCACGGGGCGTGTTCAGTCTTCTGTCTTCTTTGTTTTGCTTGGGAGGATGCTGTCGAGGGGTCTGGCAATCCACTTTTGTCCCTTTTCTTGTATTTATGTTAGATTTTGCTATCTTTTTTGCTTCTTTTATTAATTTGAGCTCATTTAATCCTGAAAATACAAAAGGAAGACAAAAGCACACTTTTTCCAACATTAGTACTAAAAAAGAGTTAGTTTTATGCCACAATTGATATAATTTATATGTTGCATTTTGCACGTATCAAATACCCCCACACTTGAATCTTTGCTTGTCCTCAAGCAAAACTCTTTATAATGTGGCTTTATTCACTCCCAAATGGAATGGGTAGAAGAGAAGGTTTTTTGGGCTTGTCATAGAGTGTCGGGATTTTCCAAGATCGTTTAGGTTTTATTTTTGTTTAGAGTAAACTGCCATTTTGGTCCCTGAGGTTTGGTTATTTTTGTCACTTTAGTCCAAAACTTAAACATTTTGCATCTGGGTCCCTGTGGTTTCAGTTTTATTGCCATTTTGGTCCAAAAATGAAATCAGGTCATACTTGTCTTATAAAATCCTGCAATTTTGTCATTTTCCTTAGGGGCAAATCAGATCATATTTGTCTTATAAAATATAGTATTTATTTATAAAAAAGAAATGATCATTTTGCCCCTGCAGAAAATGACGAAATAACAGGATTTTATAAGACAAATATGACCTGATTCCATTTTTGGACCAAAATGGCAATAAAACTGAAACCACAAGGACCTAGATGCAAAAAGTTTGAGTTTTGGACTAAAGTGGCAAAATTGACCAAACCACAGGGACCAAAATGGCAGTTTACTCTTTTATTTATTTACAATCCTATTCGTCATGATTTATTAAAAACATTTCATAGGATAAATTATTTATTAAGGCATAACATACCTTTTTAAAATTCCATTTATATACAAGTTCACATACCTCACGGGGGAAATCACTCACACTCGGCCGAAGGTGTATTTTTAGTGAATCACTCGAGAGCGGCATGGAACTTATTTCTACCATAAGCTTGCCAAGCAATCAATCCTCCTCCTTTTTAACTTTATACCTTTGTAAATATCAAGAGGACTTTTTGGGTGAAGGGTTAGGCTTGGGCTAAAGGTGGGTGGTTGGGTTAGTGGTTAGTTGAAAATGGCGAAAGGCGTAAAAAGCGTTAGTTTTCGTAAAACATTTTGTTTTTGTGACTTTTTATTTTTAATGAAGTATTTATTCAAACAAGCTTTTGTTTGGGGAGCTTTGTTTGCTTATTACTTCATCATCATTCACATTTTTTTTCAAGAGTCACACGAAAACCAAGCTTTGTTACTAAAATAAGGGGTAAAAAATGAAAAAGGGGTTTTGGTGGGTAAAAGGGTTTTGGGTTAAGAAATGAAAAAGGTTTAGGCTCAAAGGGGTTAACTAGGGGGAATTTTTGGGTAGGTGAAAAGAAAAATGAAAATAATGGTGTTTAAAGAAAAAGGGTTAGTCCTAATGCCTCCATCATTTACTTACTTGGGTTTAAGTTGGTAAAAACCGGGAATGAATTATTGTGGCAGGTTCTAGAGTTGTAAGAACCAAGCGGCTATTCACACAAGAAACGAAAAATGAGCATTTAGTGTAAAGATGTGTATTTGTATGCTTTATAAAGGATCAAAACTCACTTTTGTGGGAATGGGTTTTTACGTGATCAAGTATATATAATCAAATTTTAACTAAGCTTGTCATGCCGTTTCATAATTTTCTTATGTTGGTTCTTTTTATCACGACGCTATCGGTTGTAAATTTGTAAAAGTATAACCTTGTTAGAATTAGAATTCCCAACTTAAACTTAGACAAGTAAAAAAAATGAAAATTTTTGAAAAAAATTTGGGGTGATTAGCGGTTCCAATAGAGTTTTGTGTAAGGCTTGTTATTAGGACTTGCAAAATTCAAGGTTTTAGCATCCCCCCCACACTTAAATTACACATTGTCCTCAATGTGTCCCAAAAATAAGATTTTAGGTTGATTGAATGTGTAAAATGGTGTTAAAAGCAAAATTTTATGTTACTGGCAGTCTGGACACGGCCCCGTGGTGACCGGGCACGGCCCCATGTTCAGGTGCCAGTAACAAAAATTAAAGAAAAGAAACAGAAGCCTGGACACGGGGGCGTGTTCAGTGAACACGACCCGTTTCCAGTTACCTGAACTGGGCAATTTTCTGCAGGATGTTCAGCACGGGGCCGTGTTGGCTGGACACGGCCCGTGCTGAGCTTACTGTAATGAAGAAATTTTTGTCGGATGGCCCTGTTTTCATGCATGGGGCCATGTTTCTCGTTTCCCTTGTTATCCTTGACCATCCCGAGTGTGTTTTATTTATTACAACACCATCCAAACCTTAAAACCATCATTTCATTCATAGAGAGAACTACACAATGTTCCTAGAAAAATAAAAAGAAATAAAAGCGAAAAATCTTATCTAAATAGGTCAGGAGGTACACAAAGTTATCATAAAGAGTTCTACTTCTTTGTTGAGAAAATTTTGGGAATAGTTTCCCGATGTAGTAGGACTCTTGGCCGATGTTTTTCTTCCTAGATGTTGTTAAAGCCATTCTTCTATCTCCATTGGGAGGAAGAAGGCGGCTTCATTTTCCTTTACATCTCGCGGAGGAGGGGGAACACCTACCGGGACTCCTTGTATTATCCCTTGCGGAGGCTCCGGGTGTATGGCGTACCATTCGGCGGGTATGATGACTTCGGGAACCATGTTCCATGCCCTTTGGGTTATTATAGGTACCAAAGGAGGAGAGGCGAGAAGGTTTAACCTGGTGCAAGAGGTTTACTTCTCGGAGACACCCTTCTAGTCCCACCGTTAGATGGTTGATACGGTCGACCAATGCTTCTTCCACTCCTGTCATTTCATCAATAGCCTCTCTTAGGGCGTAAACATAGTTTACAAGAGAGTCTTCTGCCGTTGATGATCTCCTCCCCTGTCCGTTATTTCTTGATGAAGACGTTCCGCTTGTCCTGCTCACCATTTCTGGGGTAATAGACCGAAAAGGGCTCAATTTTTACGAAACAGTACCTCGAACACGGCCCCGTGCTCGCTGAGCACGACCCCGTGTCTAGGTGTCTGCAGGATTTTAGATTAAGGAATCTTGGAGTTTTAAATTAGTTTTTTAGTCGAGTTTTAAGCACAGATATTTTAAAACAAAGTTACACAACTTACTTTGAGTAAGATCCCTTGGATAATAACCTTACAAACTTCACACTAAAGGTTGGACTCATGGAGTTTCCAAGCTTTAATGGAGGAAATGGTTGAAAACTTGAAAGAGAAGGCAATGAATAAAAGTGGAAAAGACAAGATGGTTCTTGGGAACCTTCTTTTAGAACTTACCTAGGATAGTATGAGTGAAGATCCCAGGAATCTCTGTCTTTTGAAGTGGTAAAAAATGAGCAGGAATCAGGCTGCATTTAAAGAAAACGACAGCGCGTTGGACACGGCCCCGTGTTGGTTGGACACGGCCCCGTGTGCAGTTAAAATCCTGACACATTTTGTCCGTATTCTGAAAAAATCAGAAGAGAATCTTTTAGGTGGACACGGGGGCGTGCTGACCTAGACACGGCCCCGTGTCTGGAAGCTGTCTTATGGAGTTTCTCCATTTTCTAAGGAACTTATTTACATCGGGTGGTTCCTTACTGGTTGGAACAACCCCAAAGTGCCTAAGATACCTTAATTGCTCTAGACTAAGACGAGAACGCAAGAGGTTGTCGGTGAGGGTAATTCCTATGTTTATTTTAGGTGGACAAGTCCAACCCTTTTCCGGGCTCTCGTTAAAGAAGGTATATGCCGAATCGCTCAGGTCTATATATGCACCGAACGAAGTCGATGGAGAGTCCTTCATGGCACAATCGGCATAGGGACGACTATCGTCCACGTCTTTGCTAGATATGAAGGTAAGATTGGAAACAACGAGGTTGTTTTCATGCGATCCCAACACTTCTTCTTGGTTATCGTCTTGGGATGAATCAATGAAATCCTTCCTAAGCTCTTTTAACCAATTAAGAATTAGATTTTCTAATTGAATTAACTCATCAAGGAGCATTTCTCCTAGAATATCCGGTTGGGCGCATTCGAGGGAGAGATAGTGATTATTTTTACTTTCGCCCCTCTTAAGGTTATAGGGAGACGATGGGTCTAAATAGTGGGGCTTTTAATTTAGAAAATAACATTCTAATTCTTTATGGTTGCCGCCACATAATCGACACCACGTACCATAAGAGTGCCGAAAGTAAAAAGAATTACGATCACTCATGTTTGTGTCAGAAATTACCAACCGCCGGGATCTAACGGTTCTGTTTTCAGTATCTGAATCTTGGGCACGGGGGCGTGTTGAGTGAGCACGACCCCGTGTTCAGCTTACTGTCTGACTTAAAACAAGATTGCCAGTTCCAATGATTGGGCACCGGGCGTGTTCAGCGGGTACGACCCGTGCTGAGCTCTGCAGAAGCTGAAAAACTAGAAAAATCCTAAAAAATAAAAAGAAAATAAAAAAATGATTAGGCCATTGATTCCTAACTTTCTTAAAATCCTTGTGTCCCCGGCAACGGCGCCAAAAACTTGATGCGTGCTAGTGTGTATTTGTTTTAGGTATATACTTTAAGCCCTTTTTACACTTTTTAGCCAAGTTTTAAATTTATAAAACATGATATTTACTAACACTAAACACACATATGGGCAAGTGCACCCATCGTGGGCGTAGTATAGTGTTGGTAAGATACCGAGGTCGTCCAAGGACACAAGAGCTTTTAGTACCTGTTTATCCTCAACGTCTAATCAAATCAAAATGTTAGAAAAGATTTTAAAACTAAGAAAATAAAACTAACTAAATGCTGAAAAATAAAAATAAAAATAAAAACAGATAGACAAGATGAATCACTTGGATCCGACTCGTGTATAGTGTAACCTTTCATTATTTTCGCACTTTTGCACTTATTTAAGAGATTATTTTAGTTATTGTAGTAGGCCCCTCTTTTGAAGGTGACGTTACCCTCAACCCAGTAGTTTGAGTCAGCAAGGATACAATCCTAAAGGGTCGGATTATTGAAAGATAATTAATTAAGTTACTAATGCAAATTATGGTAGGCCCCTCTTTTGAAGGTGACGTTACCCTGGACTAAGTAGTCTGAGTCAGCAGGGATACAGTCCTAAGTAGCCGGGTTATAGTATTAATAGTAGTTTGACTTATGAGGGGGTCAAAGAGTTTGGATCCCCGCCATCCAATACCTTTGGGTATTGAAGGAGATCTTACTAAATTTGACCCAGGTCCCTTGCAGGACCTCTAAACGCTGAACAAGGGCAAGACTCTTACCAAACCGTTCCCTTAACCCCCGACCAGGTAGCCAACATACCTCCATATAGACCGTGGAGATATGAATGGTGAAAATCTTTTATTTTATATAGACAGTAAAATAATGTCAAGACACCACGGACAAACGATAAGGAAGAATCACCTTCAACATAAGAAACTAGTTATTAAAGTCACTAATACAAAACCAAATAAAAAGTGCAAAAGATTAAAAATAAAAAGTATTACACTAGACACTTGTCTTCACCAAGTGATGTAAGAGACTTAGGCAAACATGGCCTTTGATTGTCAAGAACTCTTACAATCAATCTTGGATCCCGAGACGACTCACACACTCTATGATGGACGATGGATGATGGTGGTGGATGATGGTGTTGTGATGGTGGTGGGTGGTGGGTGAAGTGTGAGAGAGATGGTGTGCCAAGGGATGAGTTGAAATGGTTCCAAGCACTCCTATTTATAGGCTGAACAGAAGCTTGGGCACGGCCCCGTGTCCGTCTGACACTCTCTCTTCATTAATTGTAATTCGCAATTACAATAAATGCGCCTGCAGTACTCTGACCACGCCCCCGTGTTCGCTGGGCACGACCCCATGGTGGGCAATAGAAGCTTCTATTAGTTTGTCTTTTCTGCTGCTTCTTGGGCACGGCCCCGTGCTCGCTGAGCACGGGGCATGTTCAGTCTTCTGTCTTCTTTGTTTTGCTTGGGAGGATGCTGTCGAGGGGTCGGGCAATCCACTTTTGTCCCTTTTCTTGTATTTATGTTAGATTTTGCTGTCTTTTTTGCTTCTTTTATTAATTTGAGCTCATTTAATCCTGAAAATACAAAAGGAAGACAAAAGCACACTTTTTCCAACATTAGTACTAAAAAATGGTTAGTTTTATGCCACAATTGATATAATTTATATGTTGCATTTTGCACGTATCAACCGTGCAAAGATAGTTTGTCATGAGAAGATCATTCGCATTTCGATGATGAATGTGGATACGATTGTGATTCATGGAGAGAAGCATGATACGCCCTTGCGGATCAACAATTGTATGAAAGCACAGAAGTGTCTGCGTAAAGGATGTGTTGCCTTCTTAGCTCATGTGGTGGATAAGGAAGCCGAAGAGCCGAAGCTTGAAGATATCCCTGTGGTAAGGGAATATCCTGAGGTCTTCCCCGAAGACTTGCCAGGATTACCTCCGCAGAGACAAGTCGAGTTCCGCATTGACTTGGTTCTAGGCGCCGCGCCTGTAGCCAAGGCACCTTATCGACTTGCGCCATCAAAGATGCAAGAGTTATCCACGCAGCTTCAGGAGTTATTGGACAAGGGATTTATAAGGCCGAGCTTCTCTCCTTGGGGAGCTCCAATGCTATTTGTTAAGAAGAAGGATGGTAGCTTTCGAATGTGTAACGACTACTGGGAGCTTAACAAGTTAACTGTCAAGAATCAGTATCCATTACCGAGGATTGATGATTTATTTAACCAACTGCAAGGATCAAGCTACTACTCCAAGATTGACCTTCGATCGGGATATCATTAGTTGCGGATTCAAGGGGAAAGCATACCGAAAACCGCATTCAGAACTCGTTATGGACACTACGAGTTCCTTGTAATGCCGTTCGGATTGACTAACACGCCAGCAGTGTTTATGGATTTGATGAATCGTGTATGCAAGCCATATCTCGATAAATTTGGGATTGTATTTATCGATGATATTCTGATTTACTCGCGGACAAAGGAAGAGCATGAGCAGCATCTAGAGCCATTCTAGAGCTACTAAAGAAGGAAAGCTCTACGCTAAGTTCTCAAAGTGTGAATTTTGGAATCGAGAGGTGCAGTTCCTCGGTCATGTGGTAAACGAGAATGGTATTCATGTGGATCCCACAAAGATTGAAGCAATCAAGAACTGGGAAACCCCCAAGACGCTGACTGAGATCCGACAGTTTTTGGGATTAGCGGGCTATTACCGCAGGTTCATCGAGAATTTCTCAAAGATCGCTCAACCGTCGACATCCCTTACTCAGAAGGACAAGAAGTATGATTGGGGAGACAAGCAAGAAGAAGCCTTTCAACTGCTCAAGAACAAGCTATGCGACGCACCGATACTATCCTTACTCGAAGGCACGGAAGACTTCGTGGTATATTGCGAAGCTTCGTGTCAGGGATTGGGTTGCGTGCTGATGCAACGCTAAAAGGTTATCGCTTATGCTTCACGCCAACTAAAAGTCCACGAGAAGAATTATACCACTCACGATCTGGAGCTAGGTGCAGTGGTATTTGCCTTGAAGATTTGGCGACATTATTTGTATGGTACTCGATGTACTATCTTCATAGATCACAAGAGTCTGCAGCACATTTTTGATAAAAAAGAGCTTAACATGCGACAACGACGATGGGTTAAGTTGCTGAACGATTATGACTATGAGATCAAGTATCATCCTGGAAAGGCAAATGTAGTAGCAGACGCCTTAAGTCGAAAGGAAAGGGTTAAGCCCATAAGGGTTCGGGCTTTAGAAATGACTATTCAAACGGATCTCACGTCGCGCATACGTGACGCGCAACAAGAAGCTCTTAAGAAGGATAATCTTAAGGCTGAATATCTTCGAGGAATGGAGAAGAAGCTAGTGCCAAATAAGGAGGGAACCTTATATTTCATGGAACGCATTTGGGTTCCGCTCTATGGCGGTATTAGAGAAGTTATCTTTGACGAAGCTCATAAGTCAAGGTACTCGATCCACCCAGGATCGGACAAGATGTACCAAGATCTAAAAGATTATTATTGGTGGCCAAAGCTCAAGAGTGACGTTGCCATTTATGTCGGGAAGTGCCTAACATGTGCTAAGGTTAAGGCCGAGTATCAGAAACCTTCAGGTTATTTGCAACAACCGAAAATACTCATGTGGAAGTGGGAACAGATTTCTATGGACTTCATAACGAAATTACCCAGGACTCTTAGAGGACATGATATGATATGGGTAATAGTGGATCGATTGACAAAGTCTGCACACTTCCTACCTATTTGAGAGAAAGATAGCACTGGATAGCTAGCTGAGCTTTACCTCAAGGAGATAGTAGCACGTCATGGAGTGCCTATCTCGATAATATTTGATAGAGATGGATGGTTTGTATCAAGGATTTGGCAATCCTTTCAGGAAGCCCTTGGATCTCAGTTGAATCTGAGTACGACTTTTCACCTGCAGACAGACGGTCAGAGCGAGCGGACTATTTAAATACTGGAAGACATGCTCCGCGCATGTGTAATGGATTTAGGTGGCAGTTGGGACACTCATCTACCTCTGGTTGAGTTTTCCTATAATAACAGCTACAATACGAGCATTCAAGCCGCAACGTTTAAAGCTCTTTATGGCCGTAAGCGCCGCTCACCATTGTGTTGGGCAGATGCTGGAGTCCCGAACTGGTTCAAGAAACAACTGACAAGATCATGCAGATCCGAGAGCGCATCAAGGCTGCTCGTGATCGACAAAAGAGCTACGCAGATCAAAGACGGAAACCTTTGGAATTCGAAGTAGGAGACATGGTTTTGTTGAAAGTCTCACCTTGGAAAGGTGTAGCGCGATTCGTGAAACGTGGCAAGTTAAATCCACATTACATTGGGCCATTCAAGATATTGGAAAGGGTTGGTCCCATCGCGTACAAGCTAGAATTACCAGAAGAACTAAACGGTGTTCACGATACATTTCATGTGTCAAACTTGAAGAAAAGCCCAACTCAGGAAACAGTTATCATCCCTACGGATGAAGTGCGTATCGACGGCACTCTCCAATTCACTGAGGAACCCGTTGAGGTTAGAGACTGGAAAGTCAACAAGACTCGGAGGAGTAGCGTTAAGCTTGTCAAGGTTCGTTGGAACTCACGTTACGGCCCAGAGTTTACTTGGGAGCGTGAAGACCGAATGAAATCAAAATATCCACACTTATTCCCTAACTACCCTACATCCGATAGCGCAACTTAAAATTTCGGGACGGAATTTTCTTAACGGGGGGAGAATGTGACAACCGTCAATTTTCCATGTAATTCCATACATGCTAAACAGTAATTTGTGCTTTAATGACTGTGCTTGATTTGAATTAATGGCATGAATGACTTCTGAATATTGTCATATACATACAAGTGTATTACATGCTGCATAATCTCATATCATTGTTGCATGCAACTCCATATGATTAAAATAATGCACGAAACAAAGTTAGCACAGTTATCAGATAAACTAGAAGTACTGACGGGAGTTCAGTGCTCAGACAGACATGATATTAAGACACAGAATGAGCCCGAAACCAAGAGTTACACTAGCATAGTGTAGGAAAATAAGGATCATAAAACTGCCTTCCTAGAGATAGTTTAAGTGCCGGAAAGTGCCTAAAACTTACACAAACTGCAGAATTCTGTATTTTTCAGCAAAAATCAGCATTTTAACAACATAATATAATGCAAAATTATGGTTTAATGGTCCAAAATACCTTCCTAGGTGTTGGGAATCAAAACTTCCACAAAAGGTACATAAAGCACACTAAACTGCGTAAATTAGCATCTTAACGAACCGTAACCAACTGAACAACCGGACACTACCCGAAACACCAAATGATCATCCTTTATGTTTCACCTGAACTTGAAAATGAAGATGTTTTGTGTATGATGATGACGAATACATGATAAAAGACTTGTAAATGGATGATTTCAAAAATGATTTTCTGAAGAACCTAAAGTTACTTGCAAGATTTACAAGATCAAGATTTTTAAAGAAACTAATCATATTTTTAGTGTTAAATCAAGACTAGAAACATGTTTGTAACAAGAAAAATACAAAAGAATTATTTTTAGAAAAATCATCTTATAAGTTGTAAAAGATTAACTTCTTCAAGAATGATATTTATGAACAAAGAACCATGTTTTAAAGGGTAACTAAACCTACTAAATACATATTACGTTACTACAAGTTTTTACAAAACTTCAAGTTCATGATGTAGTGTAAATTGCAAGATTTTAGCTCATGGTAAGTCTTGAATGATTTGTTGATGGTTGATGATGATTTTAAAAGAAAATGATATGCTTTTAAAGCATGGAAACCTCCATTTTTAAGGGGAAACTATGGCAAAATTTTTCTAGAATTTAAACACTTAGAAAAATATTTTTAAACAAGTGTTTACAAGTAAATTTTAATCATGATTTTTCATATAAAATTTGAATAACAACCCTCCTAAAATTTTCGACGCACCTAATATATTTTGAATTGTCCCAAATTGTCTTAAATATACCCCGTATGTGAATACCCAGCCCAAAATACTATACATAATTAAAAAGTAAAATAAAAATCAATTTTTTAGGCGCTCGCGTGCCGCGTAACCTTTGGCTACGTCTTACGCAGGGCGTGACGGCCTGGCTACCAGGCTTAACCCGGTGCTGCCACGTGTCTGTTATGCGTCGAGGCTACATCGGTGAGACGACAAAGCTAGGCCCTACGGACCATATGTCGCGGGCCGCGTAGGCCCTTGCTTTCTCTTACGCGGGCTGCGTAGGACTTGAAATCAGGCCCTATATAAAGAGGGCATCGGCTGTTCAGTCTAGTCGCTCATTCCTTTCTTTTTCTCTCGAATTTCTTAAGTATAGAAGTGATCCCCGGGCATAATACCCCCCCCTAAATAACGAATTTCTTGCCTGTTGTAAGTATCATAACCCCGGTTACGTATTAGATACGCTGCCCGATTGATCCAGGGTCCCGTAACGGCTGTCGAGGTTCTGCCCGACGTAGTTGTTGGAATGCCGTCTCGGGGAGGGTATTACTAATGTAAATATTGGGTTATTATACTAACGCGTGTGCATTTGTGTAATTTATAGATAATCACCAGGAAACCCTTAAAGAAAACTTAAGACATCAATGTGAGTAATCTCCTTTTTGTAAACTGTTTTTACAAAACCTTAAATATTTTACAATGTGATTAAGCAGTGATTGAATCTTTGTAATTCTTCAATTACTGCTGGTATGTTGGGGTTTTGTATACAAAATGTGAGACACGTTACCATTGGACAAAGAGTTAGCCAATGTGTAATATGACCCACCAGTCAGGATTGACAGTACTGAATGAGTAATTGTGTAGATGTAAACATTGTAATCGCTCTCAATACTGTGAAAATTGATAAAACTCTTCTTGATTAAATTAGGATTCACTCACCAGTATTTCCCACTGACAAAATGTTTTTAAACGCATTTCAGGTAACAAAATGTGAAAGCCAACTAGAAGCCAGCTGGACAGCACTGAAGGCTTGGAAAAAGTGGCTATAAAATTTACCTAAATAAAGAATATGTTTTATTTCTATAAAATGGGGATTACCCCTATAAATCAGTTTGTGATGAAAACTTGGGTTTTATCCCAATATGTTTATTAGATAAATGAAGGTGTTTTACTCTGATAAAATATTTCCTAACTACGGTCCTGATGTAATTTCCGCTGCCAAATTGATAAACACCGATACCACCAATACTTATTCTCGCGGCCGCCCGTTCCCGGGACAGATAGGGGGCGGGGGTTGCATCAGAAGGTGGTATCAGAGCTAAGCCACTGATTCAGCCACAGAAGTGTTCTGCTGACACCAAAATATCATGTGTTAGGAAATAAATTACGGAACTACGTGCATAATTGTTTATTATTGTTATGTGTTATTTGACTATTTGTTAGTTTACAGTATGAGCGACCAAGGACCTTCCGACGCCTACCGTCAGTTGTCAAGCTCACCTAGGAGCGAAGGCACCTCTTCACAGCCTGCCCTCTGAGGGTATTCAGCTGATACTGAAGACGAGATATTCGTGTTTAAGGCTCAGTCTGAAGAGCCATTCCCTCCTAAAAAGAGAGGATGGTTTAGTAGGGGGCGCATGAATGTAGGAAAAGAATGAAAAAGTTACAACAATAGCGAGCCCTAGCAGCCGCTAAAGGAGAGACAGATGCTCATGCCCAGGATATGCTTAATAGGGGTTTAGCAAACTTTCACATCCTAGCAACCACAGCTGCCGACCCTAACCTAGAACAACTGATAGCACCCCAACCATTACCACTATTTCCCGGTCAGCCAATGGAAATAGAAAACAACCCAGAAAATCAAATCTAAATGCATGATTTCAACCCAGAAGAGATACCTAGGGTACCAGCACCCAATCCCTTAGACCCAAACTACGATCCGTGGTTAGACGATAATAGGGACTATGTGCAACGCTACCCAATACCCGAAGACGAACCCATGCCGAACCTAGCAGCTTACCCAGGTTTGGACCCTCTAGATCCCTTCTACGATAGTGATCAATACATCAGGGAAATTTTAGAGAATCCATACCCGTACCAGGAACCCATGCCCCAGTTCCCAAACCCAGTACCAGCACCTGCACCCCCAATGAGTGCAGAAAATGTGCAAGAGCTCCGAACTTTCAGAGAAGAGATTTTAGAAAGTAGCAAGAGAATGAGGCAGGTAGGAGATCGACTCATCTGGAAGTATAACGAGCGTAATATGGATTTCTGGATGAATCCATATCAGTGAAGGTGATGGTGGAGGTAGTAATAATAATAATAATCTAATATAATAATATATGATATGTGTGTATATTTGAAAAAAAAATCATAGCTACGGATGCCTACTAGTAGTGTAATTTCAAATTTTGGTTGTATTGTAATTTTAAATTCCAGTTCTGGTTTGTACTAGATGCATACTATATAAGAAAGAGTAAGTCGCAATGATCGACGTTTTTGATCAATATGCGTATTGTGTGTTTGGTTGTGTTAAATATTATCTTGTGATATTAATACGTGGTAAATGTTTAAAATTCAGATGGACAACAAAGTGAACCAGGAGAACAAACCAGAATAACGAAAATCAGAATAACGATAACCCGAACAACAATAACAATGGAAATCAAGTGGATAACAGTGCCATTCAACACATAGTGGCATAAGGGAGAATAGATGCAATGCCATTTATTATTAAGACAGTTAGGGAAGCGGATAACAAAAGGTACCATAGCAGTAAACGACCAACTGAACCTGAACACAGCGTAAACAATGGACCCGTACTTAAAATGCCCATACCCAAAAGAAGAAGAACCATATCCTATGGTTGTTCTTATAAGGAATTCTGGTCTTGTAAACCAATTGAATTCTCGGGCAATGAAGGGGCCGTTGCAGCTCTACACTGGATAGAAAAAACTGAGGAAGTCTTGAAAATAAGCAAGTGCGCAGAAGAGGATAAGATAATGTTTACCTCCAATCTGTTTAAGAATTCAGCCTTAGAATGGTGGAACACTATCCTCCAGTTTAGGGGAAGTGACAGGGTTTACAACATGAAATGGGAAGAATTTAAGAATATGGCGGAAAGGAAATTCTGCCCTCCCAATGAAAAAGAACAGATAGCAAATAAATTCCTAAACCTTAGGATGACTGGAGTGGATAGTAAGGGATACACTACGTTATTCTTTGTATATGCTAGAATAGTGCCAACCCTTGCATCACCTGAACCAGTATTAATCTCCCGTTACATCTGGGATTAATCAGTGAGATTAGGCATGTAGTCAAGGCAGCTAGACCTCAAACTATAGAAGAAGCCGTAGAACTAGCAAACACCTTGACTGATAAATTAGTGCGTACACGGGAAGAAGACCAGAGGAGAAACCTAGCTTAAAGGCTTACCTAGGAATTTCGCTCTAGAAATTCCAATCGTGGGAAGAATGTATGTTCTACGTCTGCACCCAACTGCAAGTATTGCAAAAGGAAGCATTCTGGAAGGTGCTCCATATATTGTATCTTCTACAAAATATCTGGACACAAGGAAGAAGACTGCAGGAAGAAACCTAACAACAGGATATGCTACAACTGCGGAGAACAAGGCCACATCAAGCCAAACTGTCCAAAACTAGCTCCAGCTACGAACAACAAGAACACTAAAAATGCTAGAGCATTTGTTCTGACTGCAGATGAAGCTAAGATGATTCCAGATGTGATAGTCGGTACGTTTTTAGTTAATGATGTTTTTGCTAAAGTATTATTTGACTCTAGTGTAAACCAAAGTTTTATTAATACTTCATTTTGCAAACTTCTCAATCAACCATTAACTAAACTCCCACAAGAATGTCTAGTAGAGACAGCGAATGGGAAACCGTCAGGATTTCTGAAATCTTGCAGGGAGCAAGAATAGAATTTTTAAATTAAAAGTTTATTGCAAACCTTTACCTAATGAATATGGCAGGATTTGATGTTGTAATAGGAATGGATTGGTTAATAGCCAATAAAGCCAATATTTTATGTGATCAAAAGTCAATTCAAGTAAATTCACCAAAGGGTGAAAAGATCACAATTAAAGGAGATAAACTATCTAGATCCACAAAATTCATCTATGTGATGAAAGCGGCAAGTTACATAAGAAAAGGATCTATAGTGTATTTGATTTCTATAATCACTGACACTAAAGGAAAAGAAGTAAAAGATATTCCAATAGTGTCTCAGTTTCCAGATGTATTTCCAGAAGAATTACCAGGATTTCCGCCAGACAGAGAAGTTGAATTCAGAATCCACCTGCTACTAGGAATAGCACCAATCGCCAAAGCACCTTATCGTTTGGCACCCGCAGAAATGCAGGAACTGAAGAAACTGTTAGACGAATTATTGGAGAAAGGATTCATACAACCAAGTTCATCGCCATGGGGAGCTCCAATTTTATTCGTTAAAAAGAAAGACGGATCGATGCGAATGTGCATTGACTACCGTGAATCGAACAAGGTCACGATTAAGAATCGGTACCCATTACCGAGGATCGACGATCTGTTTGATCAATTGCAAGGAGCTCGATTTTTCTCAAAAATCGATCTACGGTCAGGATATCATCAATTAAAGGTACAGGAAGAGGGCATTCCTAAGACCGCTTTTAGAACAAAGTACGGCCATTATGAATTTACTGTCATGCCATTTGGTTTAACCAATGCCCCAGCTACATTTATGGACATGATAAACCGAATATGTAAGCTATATTTAGATAAATTCATAATTGTCTTTATAGATGATATTCTTATTTACTCTAAGAGTAAAGAGGAACATGCAGAGCATTTGCACGCACTTTTAAGTTTATTAAGGAAGGAAAAGCTTCATGCTAAGTTTTCAAAGTGCGAGTTTTCGTTAGAACAGGTACAGTTTCGTGGACATTTAGTCGATCATGAAGGAATTCATGTGGATCCCACCAAGATCGAGGCAATTACCAAACGGAAAACCCCTGAGTCACCAACTGAGATTAGAAGTTTCTTAGGATTGGTCGGTTATTATAGAAGATTTATTCGAGATTTTTCTAGAATAGCCATTCCCTTAACTAAGTTAACCTGTAAATTAGTTAAGTTTGAATGGGGACCAAAACAAGAAGAAGCATTTAGAATTCTTAAGCAAAGATTAACAAACGCACCCATACTAGCATTACCAGAAGGAACGGAAGACTTTGTAGTCTATTGTGACGCTTCTAAGTTAGGATATGGATGTGTGTTAATGCAACGACAAAAGGTTATAGCTTATGCGTCTAGACAACTTAAGAACCATGAAGAGAATTATTCAACTCATGATTTAGAATTAGGAGCTATAATTTTTGCCCTTCAGATTTGGAGACATTACCTTTACGGTAGTAAGTTTACTATTTTCACAGATCATAAGAGTTTAAGGTATGTTTTCGGGTGTAGGATCGATATTGACGATCTAGTGAGTCAATCAGAGTCAAAATACCACTGTTTGAATGGCGGAAACAAACAAACAGCTTGAATCAGAAAGAAATGAGTAGAAAACAGAATAGTATCACTTTTAACACTTATTTCTCATTAATATTCACGTGGAAAACCGGCAAGAGTTCGGCTACAACTTTCAGATTCCGTGCCAAATGAGAAACAAACTACACATATATATACTGTTCTGATTTCGCTTGAAATGACATGCTGTCATTTCGAGCGGAATCACAACTACCTGATTTTGCTTGAAATGACAACATGGCATTTCAAGCAGAATCACTACCTTAAATCATAACTTTTACATTTTGACCCCTGCACTATACATAAATGACATATTTGACCCCTAGACCCTAAACAAGCATGAACAAGACTAAGACGTAGGCTTTAGACATCGTGCACTAACAAACTCCCCCTTGGATACAGCCGGAGTCTGCAGTCTTGGTCTTCGGGTCTTCAGCTCTTCACATTGACTTAAAACTTTCTTCTCTTGGCTTTGGCTTCTTTCTCAGCAAGTTCATCAGCCTATCATTCTCTTTCTTCGCTTTCTTAGCTTCTTCAGCTTGCATCCTCATCCATTTTCCTTTGTTCTCTTCCAACTTCTTTCTTTCTCGTTCAGCCTTCTTCTTTTCTATCTCTTCAAGGGACCACCATTTTGAATTCCCTTTACTTTCAGAATTTATGCCTTTCTGAAAGCAAATAGTTGCAACTTTTTGAAACTGCATCGCTTGCTCTTTATCTTCAGATTGGAAACGGATCTTGTTGATGAATAAACATTCAATATCCTTTGCTGAGCAGTTAACCAACCACATCGGGTCGTAGACAAAAATCTCTCTGATCTCTTTCCCAGCACGGTAAGTGATCACAGCCTCAGTAGATATGCAACTGTATACCCAGCCCATGAAACCTTTGTAAAACTCCTGTTCCATCTTGGGCACTGGAATGGTTTTCATTGTTTTCGGCTTTTTCACATTCAAGATAGTCTCTTCAATCCCTGTCACTGGATCTACCCTTTGAACTCTCTTCGGGTAATGCGGCTTCCAGTGTCTGAAATTCTTCAATGATTCAAACATTATGTAACCCCACGTAGCTACATCATTCTTCCTCACAGGATACCCTAAGGTTCTTACTTGTGATAACTCCTCTACATCCCACCATGGCAGGGACATAACATCATGCAAGCGCTCAAAGTACTACACACCGTATTCTCTCCTGATCGCATATGCATTAACATGAGGCAGAAAGCCCCAGCTAATGATATCACCAAGTGAAATACTTCTGTCTCTTTGATAATACTTTAACGGTCCTTTGAACTTCCTTTCATGACTATCTTTGAACCATTTCTTACGCTCTTCTTTTTGAAGATCTTTCGGAGTACCATCAAAATTCTTACCTTTTAGTATCTCAGCGACTTTCCTTCTCAGCTCATCTCTTTTTTCTTCAGTGAAGAACTCCATCAGTGTTGGAAGTTCAGAAGTATCTTCAGAAACATTCTCCTCATCAGAACAGTCTTCAACCTCAACCCTGTCATACATATCTGCATCTTCAACATATTTGTACTCATACTCTGGTTGATGGTTGATATCGAACGCATTCAGTTCTTCTTCGAAATCGAACTTGAATTCATTTTCATTCACATTAGACATCTTCAGGATTTCATTCAACATGTAAGTATGCCTGAATTCACCTTCTTCAACATGAGGCTCTATTCGAAGAATTAACTTTTCAACTTGATCAATATTCTGATCATCGACATGCTCCCCCTCTCCATCAGCTCCCTCTGTTTCTTCGTTAGCATCATCATTCATGTAATCATCAACGTTCTTTTCATTGGAAGCTTCAATCGTAGTAACACTTGTACCTCCCTGATTATCATCGTCATCATTATCATCATCAGAACTGTGACTACTCGCAGAAAACACCTTTTCATCATCATCATCATCCTCTTCATCATCATTCTCTTCATCTCCATCCTCTTCACTATCATCCTCCACATCTTCATCATCTTTAACAAGATCTTCAATTAAAACTTCTTCATCGAAGATACCAGATATAGCAGATATAGGAACAGGATTGTCAACTACTAATGATGGAACGATTGATCTTTCAGAAGCTGCAACACTGCTTTTAGCATTATTGCCTTTATCTCTCATTAGAGCTTCAATTTCAGCTTGGCGTTTAGCCCTAACCTCTTCAACTTGAATTTCTTCAAATATTTCCTCTATCGACTTCCCGAGCATACTCTCTATCACTTTGTTCATCATATAGAATTCGTGCTCTTTCAACGCCTTTGCAGCTTCAAGTTCTTTATTCTTTAAATCAAAATACTTGTTTTGCTCATCTCTACACGTCTTTTCCTCCTCTAACTCTACCACCCTCACCTTCAAAATATCAATCTCCGTCTGGTCTGATTCTATTTTCTTGATCAACATTTTGTTATCAGCCTCAACCTTCTTAACACGCATTTCCAGAATCTTCTCATGACCAGTCACCCTTTTGTTTTCTTTCAAAACATCATCCATTTTCTTCTCTAACTTTTTCACCTGTTCATCATTCGCAAATCCAAAATCTTCAATATCTTCAAGATTTTCTGGAATGGTTGGAAACATCTTGCGGCCAGAAGAACCAGGAGTTAATTGTACCTGTATTTGAGTGGTGGTGGTGTTTTGAAAATATCTTGAGATGTAAGTAAAGGTTGTTCATGAGGTGGTGTTTCATGTGGTGGTGAAAGATGTAAAGGTGATGGTTGTCTTGGTGGTGTTGGTTGTTTGGAGATGTTGGTTGTCTTGGAGGGGTTTGATGTGGTGGTGAATGAATGGGTGATTGATGTGGTGTAGGTTCAGGTGGTGGTGATGATGGTTTACTTGGTTCTTTGGTTTGTTTCTTCTTCAGAACAATCTTTGTTGGCTTTGTGATCTTTGAAGTAACCTTCTTTATCTTTGGAGAAATAATCCTTTTTCTAGCATCAGCTTTCTTCCTACCACCTGAAGGAGGTGATTGAGATCCAGATACATGTTGAGGTGATGGAACATATGGAGCATCCTCCTTTTCCTGTCTTTTTCTCTTTCTCAACAGTTTTTCCTTCTCAATCTCAGCTTTTAATCTCCTTTCACGCTCTACTTCATCAACTTCTTCATCAGATGAACTTGAAGACTCTTTATCACCTTCTTCAGCACCACTACCTTTATCAGCTACTTTCTCTGAATCTAATTCGTAATCAATGTTTTTCAACACATCATCCATATCAGAATCCTGATTCTCTTCAACATTTACAACTGGTTCTTCTACCTCAGGCTCATCAATAAGCAAAGTCTTTGTAACTTTCTTTTGACGCTTCTTGGGCTGTGAAGATGAACCCTCTCCCTTCTGTGCCTTAGGGGTGGCCTTCTTACCTCTCTTCCTTTGTTCTTTGACAAACCAATCATTACGTGTACTTTTGAACTCTTCAAGAATCTCTAATTCATCAGCATAGCTCTTTTCTTTCATCTCCTCTTCATTCCTCCAGTTTTGGTGATTTACTGGATCTGGATCAACATAGTCTTTATCTTTGATGAAACCAAAAAACTAAGCTATCTTCTTCGGCTCAGGGTGATTCGGATGATATCTTGCTAGCTGCTTCAGAGAATCATTACTCATATGTGATAATACCAACAAATCATTGTTTACATCTCTTTCAATGTCATGATATGCATGATCTATTAACATTTGCACAAATCTTGGATAAATCCAAGTTCTACTCTTCGATGTAATGTTTTCAGCCATGTAATGAAATACGATGTGAGAAAAATTGTACTTCTTGTTCAGAACCAACGCTGTAACCATATTCATCTGGTAATCACGCATAGCATCATCTCCTCCCTTGCAATGGCTTAGAGCCTGCAGAACTGAATGAACAATAAACTTGTATGGCTTTTGAAACTTCGACTTCAAGTAATTAGCATTGTTCAATGCACCATCATATCCCATCCTCAGCATACATCCCTTGACCATCCTTTCTGGAAACTTTGTTGGTGAGTCTACATCATCCGGAAAATCCAGAACTTCACGAACAAGCACCTCGGTAACAACTATCGGTTTCTTCTCTTCATACTGCTTCACAACTGAATTAATCACTTTGTTTCTTTCGTCGTAAGTTGCATGCTTCCAGAAACGTTTAACGTGAGATCTATACACCAAATGTTGATCTATCAGCGCTTTTTGAATCGGTACTCTTCTCATAAACTCTAGAATGCTGCTAAACTCCGACAGCTTGGTATTCTTTTCTTCGTCAAAATTACAACTGTTGTGTAATGGATCAAAGATAACATTCGAAGCCTGCAACACAACACAATGCACACAAATCAATAACTTTGAAAAATTTCACAATCAAACACCTTCAAGCGAAATCACATGAAATGACAAGGCATTTCAAGCGAAATAACATGAGGGATTGAAGCGAAATAACATGATGCACTTTGAAGCGGAATTATATGATGCATGTTGAAGCGGAATTACAAGAAGTTACTTTGAAGAGAAATAACATTTTACAGTTTGAAGCGGAATCAATAACCATCATTGAACATCATCTGAAGCGGAATCACATGATACCTTTTGAAGAGAAACCACATAATTCAAGCGGAATCATGATTGAACAATCGAAACACTACAGATGATGAAATTGAACATGTTGGACTGTTAATCAGTGAAATCCGATCAAGGGGTTATGTTTAAATTTCATTTTTACCTTCAAATTTGCCCTAGATCTAAGTCTGTATACTCTGTTCATCGTTAATCATGCAAAAACCCTAGATCTGGTTCAATCAAACTCATACACATGATTTATACTACAATTCGACAACACAAATATGAAAATCGTTTAATTTATCCAAACATTAAACCCTAAATCTAAGTTTTAGTTCATGAACAGCGCCGACACACAAGAATACACATAATCTAGAACAAATTGGTCCGTAATCCTACTTTTCCCATGTTCCTAGATGAGCAAACCAACTAGAAACACAAAATGAGACAATAAACGGGCAACAATTCGACTGTAAATCGAAGAGTTTAGGTTTCTCTTGAAATCACCGGAGCAAACAAACTTTGAAGCGGAATACGAGAAATGAGGTACAAGCGGAATCGGATGGCTATTTATAGGCCATCTGATTTCGCTTGAAATGGACTTTGATGAATTACAAGCGGAATCACCTATGAAGCTTTCAAGCGGAATCACTTAAGATGTAGCTTCAAGCGGAATTACTCAACAAAGTTAAAAACATTGTTTTCAAGCGAAATCACAGTTTAAAACTTCAAAATTTTAACTTTTTAACTTTTTTTGATTTTTTACCGACACACCCAGTTAACCAAGTCCAAGTTAATGACCTTGGTCAACTGTTCAGCCTACCAAGTCCAAATTGGTGACCTTGGTTGACCAGATTATGAAGTATGCTGACTTTCTGATTTTAAAAATAGTTCAAATTAATGAACTTTCGAACTTTTCAAACTTTCAAACATGTACCAGTCACTTTCAGAATCTCCTGCTTACCCAGCCCTCATGATTCAGACACGTTCTACACAAGACTTTGATCATCTGATCCCCAACGTCTGTTGTCGAAAATAAGATGAAAATAAAATCTTTTTGGATTTTAGAAATAGATAAGCAGAACTATGTACACACAATATTTTTGTGAGCGTGTTAGGGGATCATATCAGCTGCCGAGAAGACACAAGCACCGTTAAGCTTATATTTCATACCCAGCATTAAACAGTTCGCTTAGATTGTCGATATACTGACCCTCTTAAATTTTCACACAAATTTCAATCTGTTCGGGATACGAATTTAGTGTTTTAAGACTTAAACTTTTACATGTGTCCCACCTCAGTATATACTCCCGTATCCAGATCCCAATATTCAGTCTTATAGGTGAGTATACCTAGATGATATCTGTAATGGGGTGAATTGCAAGGCCGTGAGAGCTCAGGTCAGAACTTCCGTTCAGCAGAGAGATGACAGCTCGACTTTTGGTGGGTTCCCTTTAGAGAATCTTTTTTACAACAACACATGATTAAACATTTTGCAATGTGTTATCATTTTTTATGCTGAGGGGAGGCTTTACAAGTAAAGCATTGCGTAAAGTATTATACGGGGACTAGGTCAGAATTTCCATTCAGCAGAAGTCCCGGGATAATACCCCAGATACACTAAGCATAAAGACCTAGTATCTCAGAAAGAGGGACCTTTCAAACGAGATTTCGGGGGTTACCCATATATCCTGGAGATGTTCCCCACGTAAAAGCAAGTAAATTTTTATGTTTATATGCCAAACAAATCTACTAATTTTGTAAAAACCTATCGGCACATCATCAGCGAGACTGCTTAACGCATATTAAACATTACATTTCTTTAGCATACTGTGTCTGTCTAGCTGATGTACTATCATTTCCCCTATTATACACAAACTCTTTTTCAGATTTTCAATGTTTTTGGATTTTTGTAATTTTATCATGTTTTTGTATTTTTCTGCAAACTTTCTCCCCCTAAAAATAAAAACATATTTTTGTGTTTTTGTTTTTATCGAAAAGCAGAAAACAAACTGTACAAACAAAGTTGACAACACGACGTAGTTCACATCTGATCGCCGCCCTCCTCGGCTTCACATTCTTCAACCCTCCCAGAACGCAGATTTTTCATCCCATTTAATTTTAAAAGATAATAAAATCTCTTTTTATCAAACGGTTTTGTGTAGAAATCAGCCTTCTGATCATCGGTGTGTATATGCTCAATTCGTATCAACTTCTTCTCGTGATAATCACGGATGAAGTGATGACGGATCTCTATATGTTTCGTTTTAGAATGTTGAACCGGGTTTTTAGTGATATTAATTGCTGCTTCATTGTCCACGAATATTGGTGTATCCAAGAATTGCAAACCAAAGTCGCGCATTTGCTGTTGGATCCAAAGGATCTGTGAGCAACAGCTGGAGGCTGAAACGTACTCAGCCTCACAAGTAGATAGCGCCACAGAGGTTTGTTTCTTGCACTACCAAGTAACGAGTCGAGTTCCAAAGAACTGACACCCAGCAGTGGTGGACTTAGCGTTCTGCTTGCAGCTTCCAAAGTCAGAATCAACGAAACCTGTTAGAGAGAAGTCACCCGAGCGAGGATACCACAAGCCGATGCTTGGGCTGCCTTTCAAATACCGTAATATTCTTTTGATAATCGTCAGGTGTGACTGCTTCGGGCTCGACTGATATCTGGCGCAAAGACATGTCGGGTACATGATGTCCGGTCTGGAAGCAGTGAGATACATTAAGGATCCGATGATTGACCGGTACAATGTCTCATCTACCTTCACTCCACTCTAGTCAGGACAAATACCATGGTTCTGCGCTAGGGGGGCTGCTGCGGGATTGCATTGTGCTGTTTCAAACTTTTCCAGCACGTCCTTCACATATTTTGTTTGGTGAATGAAGATTCCATCGGGCATCTGTTCTACCTGCAACCCGAGGAAGAACTTCATCTCCCCCATCGAACTCATTTCGAACTTCTTCTTCATAACCTTCTCAAACTCTTTACACAAATCATCTTTGGTGGAACCAAAAATGATGTCGTCTACGTAGATCTGTACAATTAGGAGATGGCCTGCAACTTCCTTTGTAAACAATGTTCTATCGACTGTCCCTCTGGTGAACCCGTTGGCCAGCAGATGTTGGGAAAGCGTCTCGTACCAGGCTCTCGGGGCCTGGTGTAAACCGTAGAGCGCCTAATCCAGCAGATAGACCTTGTTCTTGTGTAGTGGGTCAGTGAACCCCGGTGGTTGTCCCACATACACTTCTTCTTTAATCTTTCCGTATAGGAAGGCAGATTTAACATCCAGCTGGTACACTTTGATGTCTTTCCATGACGCAAACGCCAGGAAGATCCGAATAGCCTCGAGTCTAGCAACAGGTGTGTAAACCTCATCATAGTCGATGCCTTCTTGCTGACTAAACCCTTGTACCACTAATCGTGCTTTATTCCGAACCACGACTCCTCTATCGTCCCTTTTACACTTGAATACCCACTTCGTTTTGATCAACTTTTGATTCTCCGGCAGATCTACTAATCTCCAAACACCCAGTTTCTCGAACTGTTGCAGCTCTTCCTGCATAGCATTCACCCAGCTGTCTTCAGTCAATGCTTCTTTATATGTTCTGGGTTCGATCTGCGAAATATAACATTTCAGTGAGAATTCTTCCTATAAATGTGCAACAGACGAATAAAAACATGTAAGAGCTCTGTTGATTTGATCTCTTGTTTTAACACCACTTTGTAGGTCACCAATAATATTCTCTGAAGGATGATAAGACAAGGTTCGAGGCATGACTGTGTCAGGTACGTCAACTTCCGATTGCAAGCTCGTTATGTCAAGATCACCGGTGTGATCCTCAGCTTCCGTCGTAGTAACGTTTGGTTCCTCGTCAAAAGTCGGAGCGGATTCCTCTTTTGAGTCATCAGAGTTGTCAAACGTTGGAGCTGGATCCTCTGGTGGTTCGTGAGCTGTTCCACTTGGACCGGCTTCGAGATCATTTGTGCCACCTGTTGGATTGCTTGTATTCTCCTCAGGTTGTGAAATTACTAAAGATCTTGGCACTTGATCTTGTGAACTAGATTGTTTCTGGAATGGTTGGAAACATCTTGCAGCCAGAAGAACCAGGAGTTAATTGTACCTGTATTTGAGTGGTGGGGGTGTTTTGAAAATATCTTGAGATGTAAGTAAAGGTTGTTCATGAGGTGGTGTTTGATGTGGTGGTGAAAGATGTAAAGGTGATGGTTGTCTTGGTGGTGTTGGTTGTTTTGGAGATGTTGGTTGTCTTGGAGGGGTTTGATGTGGTGGTGAATGAATGGGTGATTGATGTGGTGTAGGTTCAGGTGGTGGTGATGATGGTTTACTTGGTTCTTTGGTTTGTTTCTTCTTCAGAACAATCTTTGTTGGCTTTGTGATCTTTGAAGTAACCTTCTTTATCTTTTGAGAAACAATCCTTTTTCTAGCATCAGCTTTCTGCCTACCACCTGAAGGAGGTGATTGAGATCCAGATACATGTTGAGGTGATGGAACATATGGAGCATCCTCCTTTTCCTGTCTTTTTCTCTTTCTCAACAGTTTTTCCTTCTCAATCTCAGCTTTTAATCTCCTTTCACGCTCTACTTCATCAACTTCTTCATCAGATGAACTTGAAGACTCTTTATCACCTTCTTTAGCACCACTACCTTTATCAGCTACTTTCTCTGAATCTAATTCGTAATCAATGTTTTTCAACACATCATCCATATCAGAATCCTGATTCTCTTCAACATTTACAATTGGTTCTTCTACCTCAGGCTCATCAATAAGCAAAGTCTTTGTAACTTTCTTTTAACGCTTCTTGGGCTGTGAAGATGAACCCTCTCCCTTCTGTGCCTTAGGGGTGGCCTTCTTACCTCTCTTCCTTTGTTCTTTGACAAACCAATCATTACGTGTACTTTTGAACTCTTCAAGAATCTCTAATTCATCAGCATAGCTCTTTTCTTTCATCTCCTCTTCATTCCTCCAGTTTTGGTGATTCACTGGATCTGGATCAACATAGTCTTTATCTTTGATGAAACCAAAAAACTAAGCTATCTTCTTCGGCTCAGGGTGATTCGGATGATATCTTGCTAGCTGCTTCAGAGAATCATTACTCATGTGTGATAATACCAACAAATCATTGTTTACATCTCTTTTAGTGTCATGATATGCATGATCTATTAACATTTGCACAAATCTTGGATAAATCCAAGTTCTACTCTTCGATGTAATGTTTTCAGCCATGTAATGAAATACGATGTGAGAAAAATTGTACTTCTTGTTCAGAACCAACGCTGTAACCATATTCATCTGGTAATCACGCATAGCATCATCTCCTCCCTTGCAATGGCTTAGAGTCTGCAGAACTGAATGAACAATAAACTTGTATGGCTTTTGAAACTTCGACTTCAAATAATTAGCATTGTTCAATGCACCATCATATCCCATCCTCAGCATACATCCCTTGACCATCCTTTCTGGAAACTTTGTTGGTGAGTCTACATCATCCGGAAAATCCAGAACTTCACGAACAAGCGCCTCGGTAACAACTATCGGTTTCTTCTCTTCATACTGCTTCACAACTGAATTAATCACTTTGTTTGTTTCGTCGTAAGTTGCATGCTTCCAGAAACGTTTAACGTGAGATCTATACACCAAATGTTTATCTATCAGCGCTTTTTGAATCGGTACTCTTCTCATAAACTCTAGAATGCTGGTACACTTTGATGTCTTTCCATGACGCAAACGCCAGGAAGATCCGAATAGCCTCGAGTCTAGCAACAGGCGCGTAAACCTCATCATAGTGGATGCCTTCTTGCTGACTAAACCCTTGTACCACTAATCGTGCTTTATTCCGAACCACGACTCCTCTATCGTCCCTTTTACACTTGAATACCCACTTCGTTTTGATCAACTTTTGATTCTCCGGCAGATCTACTAATCTCCAAACACCCAGTTTCTCGAACTGTAGCAGCTCTTCCTGCATAGCATTCAACCAACTGTCTTCAGTCAACGCTTCTTTATATATTCTGGGTTCGATCTGCGAAATATAACATTTCAGTGAGAATTCTTCCTGTAAATGTGCAACAGACGAATAAAAACATGTAAGAGCTCTGTTGATTTGATCTCTTGTTTTAACACCACTTTGTAGGTCACCAATAATATTCTCTGAAGGATGATAAGACAAGGTTCGAGGCATGACTGTGTCAGGTACGTCAACTTCCGATTGCAAGCTCGTTATGTCAAGATCACCGGTGTGATCCTCAGCTTCCGTCGTAGTAACGTTTGGTTCCTCGTCAAAAGTCGGAGCGGATTCCTCTTTTGAGTCGTCAGAGTTGTCAAACGTTGGAGCTGGATCCTCTGGTGGTTCGTGAGTTGTTCCACTTGGACCGGCTTCGAGATCGTTTATGCCACCTGTAGGATTGCTTGTATTCTCCTCAGGTTGTGAAATTACCAAAGGTCTTGACACTTGATCTTGTGAACTAGATTGTTGCTGTTGGTAAAGCAGAACAAGTTCTTCAATACTTGGCTCCGTTAGAAGATGAAACGACTCCCAGAGTTTGTCATAATCGAACAGGAATCTTTGTCCGAGAAGTTGTGGTGAAGCAGTGTGCTTCTGACAATCCACATGCTGAACTTATATTACTTTCCCCAGGCATGGTACGAACACCCTCTTCAACAGGCTCGCGTAACCTACAAAGAAACCATCATTTGATTTAGCACCGAATTTGTCACACCCCCAAAAACCACACGCGGAGTACCACTGCCTGGAGGCGTGACTGACCAGGATCAAGCCACCAATCATATTGAACATAACAAGTAATAAGTAAAATTCAACCACGCAATATGAAAAGTGTTTCAAATCAAAAACATAGTTAAGTGTTTAGCGGAAGCATAATTGTAAAACCCAAAGTAATTATTAAGTATGAAATAAAGTAATGTTTCTAGCATGGCACACACTGCCATGTCCCACAACGACCGCGCCTCCCTGTGCAAGCTCCATGAGTACCTAACGACTTGCAAGGCATGTAACAACGAGTCAACAACAAAGTTGAGCGAGTTCATAGTTGGTTGTTTAGTTATAGTCTTCGTTTCGTAAACCATATGTTCGTTTTGTAAACCATGTATCGTATTAATTCGTATCGCGGTCTCCCAGACATGTGTGCGAAGATTAGTGGGGGCTTCCCATGTGTTACTAGACCGTGTGTATCGACTGCTATGAAAATGTAAGAGGTGCCCTAAGTCAATGTCTACCAGCATTGACCCTTTGCCCAAAGTCCATTTGTTGGGATTGAACCCTGCCAAAGGAACAGATAATAAAAGCCAAAATTGGATCAGAGCAGTGGATCTAGAATAAGCAGATGTTTGCATGCAAGTCTCTCCCCTTGAAAGTGGTTTCAACATCTGCTGACCTCCTATCTGCTGATCATGCAAACTGCTGACCTACAACTGCTGATCAAGTCAAAGACTGTTGAAGAACGAAAGCTCTGCTGCTCAATCTACTGCCTTGTTTCAAGCACTGCTGATCATGACAAGTACTGCTGGGTTCACAACAGTGGAAGGATGCAGCAACTGTTTATGTTTACTTTATGTAATGAACTGTAACATTAGTAGTTAGTATAGCAGTGTTTGTATAGGTCAGTTCTTAAGAGTTTGTTAGGAGGTTAGATGTCACTTTCATGGTGACGTCAGCTTAGATGCTCAGTGGTTTGCTAGTGCCTATAAATAGAACAGTGCTCTGTATTGCTCTGTTTAGCTCTTTCACCATCTTCTTCATGCACGAACAAATACTGAGCTCGGGCTGCGGGGGAGTTTGCAAAGCATAGATGCAATTGTAATCAAAGTTTGAAATAAATTTAAGCATTTGATTCTTTGTTGAAAATGTATGTTTGAAAGCATTTCTTCTGTTTGATTGTGAAAAGTTTGCTTCCATTTAATTTTCGCTGCACAACTCATTCATCAATTCATCTTAATTCAAACACAAATCACAATCAATCCAAACTCAGATCCTAACAATTGGTATCAGAGCTTGGACAGTCAAATTTAATTTAACAATCATTTTAACATAAATAGTTCAGCTCACAATCGTTGATACTGATAGTTTGTTCGTTTTGTTGAAAAACAGAGCAAGGTTTAATCACCATTAAAGTTGATTAATCAGTGCCTGTAAAACAACCAGGATGACATCACAATCACAAGATGATAAGAATAACATCGGTTCTCTTTTCAAACCAGCCATGCTTAAACGTAATGAGTACAACATCTGGAGAGAAGGATGGGTCACATCCTTGCTCAACAGAACACTGGATGTTGGAGGTCTGTTGTTTTTGGTCCTCATGTTCCTATGGTGCCAAATGCTGAGGATGCAAAGAAGTTCGTTCCAAAACCAACTGAAAACTATACTGAAACTGATTTTCAAAATTCGAACTCGATGCCAAAGCATTTAGCATCATAGCTTCTGCATTACCCAATGAAATCTATGCTGGGCTGTTACACTGTAACAGTGCCAAAGAATTGTGGGATGCATTGAAGGAACAATTTGGGGGGACGGAAGAGGTTATTGAAAACAACAGGGAAATTCTGAATCAGCAGTATGAAACATTTTGTCACATCAAAGGGGAATCACTAACCCAACAATTTGAGCGTTTCAGCTGTCTCATCAGTGAATTAAGGCTTGTTAAAGTTACATTTTCAAATACAACTCAAAATAGCAGGTTCCTTAGATCATTGCCCGAAAAATGGGACACAATTGCTTTTGTCACCAAGAATTCAGCTGAGTTCAAAGATCTGACCCTGACCAAACTCTATGGTAGACTCCTGACCTATGAAAGGGAGTTAAACCAGAAAAGGAAGTTGCAAGAGTCTGGTAAAGTTGCTGATGACTATTCATTTGGCAGCACAGCTCTGTTTGGTCAGGAAGAATCTGGTAGCAGCAGTAAGGATCAGAGTTATGATCATTTTATTGACATAACTGCTGGTGGTAATTTTAACAACTCTGATTCTCACTCTGCAAATTATGCTTTCACTGCAAATAATGAAAACCAGATGTCAGATAACTTGTGCTTTGCACTCAATGATTTGCAACATTTTGATCCCACTGACTTAGAAGAGATGGACATATTGCATCAATTGGCTTTGCTTAGTGTTAGAACAACCAAATTCTATAAAAGAACAGGGAGAAAAATCAAGTGTTACAAGTGTAACAGGCTAGGTCATTTTGCTAGGGAATGTAGGAGTCAAACCACTGGTCCAATAATTACTCATCGTAGTTCAAACCCTAGACCACAACAGCAAAACACTGTGCATTATACCTAATATGCCCCTGCAGCACATGTTAACACTGTTCATTATGCTGCAACCCCTGTGCCTATGCATTATGTTCAAACCACTATTCCACAAATTCAGTATGTTCAAGCCCCTGTTCCTCAGGCACAAGTGCAACCTGTTTCACCTCAACAAGCTGCTCCAACAGTGACATAACCAGATCAACAAAGCTTTTTCACACAAGGCTTTGTTGATTGGAGCAGGATGCCTGATGAACTTGGTGATGAAAATTTTGCTCTCTATGCTTCTAATGATACTTTTGATGATGAATTTTGTTTGATGGCATTAGAGTCAATACCAGAAGGGGTTGAAACTGAAGGTGAACAGCTAAGTGCTGAAACAGTGGATGAAGTTGCTGAAGCAGTGGTTACTGCAGTTGCTGGTGAACTACTGCTGGGAGAAAATTCAGAAACCCTGATTGGACCACTGTCCGACCCTTGGTCCAAAGATGACAAAGAGAAAGAAGAGTTGAAGAAAGCTGGTGAGGGAGAAGGGAGAGCTGATGAAGAAGATGATCATCAATGTAATTGTGCCATGATGGCTGCTGCCAAGGTAACTCCTCAAGTTCTTGAAAAACTGTGTTCAGACAAATGTATCATTGCATTTGCTAACATCAAAGAGGTAAATGAAAACCTTAGGGATAAAGTCTTGTCTGATGAAGTCAAATTTGAAAAGTCATTAAAAGAACTTAGAAACAAATTGGCTGAAAAAGATAAAGAGATCAGCAGTTTAAAAGAAGAGCAGAGCATAACCAAAACTCAACTCCAAAGTATGGTAGAAAAATACCAAGTTTGCAAAAAGGAGTTGGAGTCTACCCAGATCACCTGTGAAAGATGGGTGGAGTCTTGTAAAGGGTATGAGGTTATGCTTGCAAAACAGCTTGAAAGCAATGTCAAGTTTGGAATAGGACATAGAAAATATGATGAACTTGTAAACACTGCTGAAAAACAAGCTGGTTCAACTGAGATAATACCAACCAACAAAAATGGCCAAGAGGTTAAAATAATCGACAAACTTGGTAACAAAATTACTCTGGAAAGATCTGTGGGATCCTTAACTTTTGAGGAGATTGAGAAATATCAATTTATACCCACATGGTCTGATGAGTGTGATATCCTGGAAAACTTCAAACCAATGGATTTCACAACCACTGATGGTGTAAAAGCTCCAAAAGCAAAGATTATCCAATCAAAGATATCTGAACAGTGGTTCAAAACTCTGTTGCAAAGGAATCTGAGAAAAGGAAGAAAAGAGAAAAGATTAAAAACTTGTTTTGTGATTTTTGTGAAAAAAGGAATCATCTAACAAAAGACTGTTTTCATCTAAAAGCACATGATCTAAACAAAACAAGTATCATTGTACCTGCTGAGAGCTGCACCATCTGTGGTAAAGATAACCATAAAACTAAGGAATGTGTGTATCTCAAAAACTTTGATGAGAAAAAGAAGGAGTACACATCAAAAACATCCTTAAGTTCATCAGCATCATCTGTCAAATTCACCAAGAAACAACCACTGTTTGTCCCAGTCCAAACAGCTGTCACAAAACAGCTGAACCAAACATCTGTTCAAAGGGATGTAAGTGACTGATGCACCCCTTGCCAATCAATTCAGGAGAGGAAAAGGACAACCATCATACCAAAGGATTCCACATGTTTATGAGGCTTACAAAAAGCCCACTAAACCAAGAGTGAACAGGCATCCTTTTGGTTATCAACAGGTGATTGGCTAAGACCCCCAACAGTGGTTAGAGAAAAACATTCCCAAAAATGTTCAAACCTCTGAGCTAACCACTGTCCATGCATCTGTCATCATCCCAGACACTGTTGAGACCCCATCCAAAGCCTTATTGGCTTTGGAGACCTTAATGAACTAATCCTTTTACTTCATGTGCAGGGAGCTTCTGCATGCTTAGATAGTCTTTGGTATGTAGATAGTGGAGGCTCCAGGCACATGATAGGATGTAAGCCCTACTCAAAGATTTCAAAATCCATGGAGGGGGTGATATATCCTTTGGGAATAATAGTAAAGGGAAAGTTCTGGGGTCTGGTACAGTTCAGTCAGGAAATATAAAATTTGAAAATGTCAATCTGATAGACAATCTGAAATTCAACCTCCTGAGTGTCTCACAAATGAGTGACAAGGGGTATGGGACATTCTTCACAAAGGAGTTTTGTAGGATTATTAGACCAGAAATGGTTGAAAAGATTGAAGCAATAATCAAAAGTGGTAAAACTAAACTTGTTGCTCAAAGAAGTGGCAATGTTTATGTTGTTGATATGTCAAAAGAGTGCCCCAGAGCTGATGCCTGTCTGTTCTCAGCTGCTTCAAACAAAGAGACAGAACTATGGCACAGAAGACTGGGGCACACAAATCTAAAGACAATCACTGCCATTTCAAAACATGGGTTAGTAAGAGGTTTACCTCAAAAACTGTTCACCTGTTCTGAGCATTGTGTTTCCTGCCTAAATGGAAAACAACATAAAAGCTCACACAAATCCATTGATGAGTCCAAAACAACCAAATGTTTGCAAATGCTTCATATGGATTTGTTTGGCCCAGTTAAAGTCATGAGTCTCAAGAAAAAGAGATATTGTTTGGTTATAGTTGATGACTTTTCTAGGTTTACATGGACTTACTTTTTACACTCAAAAGATGAGACTGCAGGCATTCTACAAGACTTTGTGAAACAGGTTGAAAAGCAGTTTGACCTTCAAGTAAAAATCTTCAGAAGTGACAATGGCACAGAGTTCAGGAACAAGGAGTTGGATTATTTCTGTGTGTCAAAAGGAATTGTGAGGCAGTATAGCATTCCAAGAACACCAGAACAAAATGGGGTTGTTGAAAGGAAGAACAGAACATTGATTGAGGCTGCCAGAACCATGCTTGCAGATTTTGGTTTGCCATTAACTTTTTGGGCTGAAGCAGTAAACACTGCTTGCTATGTCCAAAACAGAGTTTTAATCAACCCCAGCCATCAAAAGACTGCCTATGAACTGCTGTATATAAAGCCATTGATTTCATATTTCTAAGTTTTTGGCTGCCCATGCTTCATTTTAAACTTAAAAGATTCTATCTCAAAGTTTGCAGCCAAAATTGATTGTGGTTATCACCTAGGATACTCAACCACTGCTAAGGCCTACAAAGTGTTTAACACAAGGACCAAAACAGTGGAAGAGACTTTGAATGTAAAGTTCAATGAACTTTCATCAATAAAAATCCCAGCAAACCCTGCAGAATTGTTTGATCTTGATAAATTCACTTTTGAAAATACTGCTGTCAAGACTAACAGTGCAGGTCCATCAGAGGATTCATCACCAGACTATGGATATGAGATCATGATTCCTCAAAAGTCTGCTTCAATAGGAAGAGTATCAGTTGTTCAAAACAATTGTCAAAGCTCAACCACTGCTACCTCAACAGTTGTTGACCAAAGTAGCCCTTTAACCTCTGCTTCCAACTCATCAAACACTGCTGACAAAAGTCCTCAAACAGTGGATCAAAGTCAGCAAGTGTCCACACCTTTACCCCCTATACCACCACCTTTTGAAGCCACTACTGGGTCATTAAAGTCACCAGTAGTGGTTAGCTCAGATGATACACATCTGCAGCCTTTACCACTCAATGCCATTGTTACATACCAAGGAGAGCTCATCTTCTTGAAATCTCATCCACCAGATCAAATTATTGGCAACATCAATGAAGGGGTGCTCACAAGAAGTCAATCCCAAAACATTTGTCTTTTTGCTGGTTTCCTATCACTCCATCAGCCAGTCAAGTACCAAGAGGCACTAAAAGACAACAACTGGATAGAAGCCATGCAAGAGGAGTTCCAACAGTTTAGAAGACAATAAGTATGGGAGCTTGTACCACTGCTAGAGAATGTAAGTCCTATTGGAACAAAGTGGGTCTTCAAAAACAAAACTGATGAAAGGGGTATTGTTGTCAAGAATAAAGTCAGGCTTGTGGTTCAAGGTTACAGACAAGAAGAAGGCATTGACTATGATGAAACATTTGCCCCTGTAGCAAGACTTGAAGCTATCAGACTCTTTCTGGCCTTTGCTGTCAACCACAACATCAAGGTGTATCAAATGGATATCAAATGTGCATTCCTCTATGGTAAGATTCAAGAGGAGGTTTATGTTTGTCAACCTCTAGGTTTTAAGGATCCATTTAATCCAAATCATGTCTACAAGCTGAATAAAGCTTTGTATGGCCTGAAACAAGCACCAAGGGCCTGGTATGAAACTCTTTCCACCTTTCTACTTTCCATTGGTTTCACCAGAGGCAGAATTGACAAAACACTGTTTTTAAAATGGAGAGGGAAGGATTTGATGATTGTACAAATTTATGTGGATGACATCATTTTTGGAACCACATGTAATAAAATGTGTGAAGAGTTTAGGCAACTCATGACAGCTGAGTTTGAAATGAGTGCAATGGGTGACCTCCAGTGCTTTCTTGGTCTCCAAGTAAGGCAGCTGCAAAATGGCACTTTCATCCATCAAGGCAAATATGCCAAAGAACTTTTAAAGAAATTTGATATGGATGATTGTAAGCCATACAGTACACCTATTGCAACCAATAAATTGGTCATGTCTGATGAAAAGGATGATTTGGTTGATCAGACCTTATATAGAAGCATGATTGGGTCTTTATTGTACCTAACTGCATCTAGACCAGATATCATGTTTGCAACATGTGTCTGTGCAAGATCCCAGTCAGCTCCTAGAAAGTCAAACCTTATTGCTGTAAAAAGGATATTCAGATACCTAAAAGGTGTTCCCACACTTGGTATTTGGTATCCAGCTGATGGTAAAATTGAGCTTTCAGGTTTCTCAGATAGTGACTTTGCTGGATGTGACAAGACAAGGAAGTCCACTTCAGGAGGGTGCCAATTCCTAGGCAATTGCTTAGTGTCTTGGCAAAGCAAAAAGCAAGCAGCTGTTTCCACATCCACTGCTGAGGCAGAATATATAGCTGCTGCAAGCTGTACAGCTCAACTGCTCTGGCTTCAAAATCAGTTGCTGGATTTTGGTATCACTGCCTTGAAGACACCACTCATGTTGGATAGCCAGGCAGCAGAAAATATCATCAAAAATCCAGTTTCTCACTCAACCACCAAACACATCGGACATCACATTGTGAGGGATTACTATGAAAAAGGTTTGATTTCTCTGCATCATGTTCCAACTAAGGATCAGCTGGCAGATGTGCTAACCATGCATTAGACACATCCACCTTTGAAAGCTTGATCTCTAGGATTGGCATGCTAAACATGGAATAACAGGAAAAATCCTGTTTTTCTATGAATAAAAGCATTAAAATGTTTTCAGAAAATAAAAAATCCATCCTTAAAAATAGCTAAAAATGAATTTTTCATTAAAATCCTAAACAGTCTGCCATAACCACTGATGGGTTCAAAAGTCTGCTCTACTTCAAAAGTCTGTCCACTCCTGAAAATCATCCCCTGTTCTCATTTTCCTCTGATAAGCACTAATGTTCAAAATCAGTGTTGTATCCACTGATATGCTATCCACTAATAGTGAAAATCATCCACTGCCTCCATTACCGTTACAACCACTGTCTTCACCAGTAGTTTTCACAAAAGTACTGTCCTTCACTTCATCAGGGGATGGTACGTGGTCAGTACATAGTGGTCAGACCTTTTGTAACCGCTGCCACGTCAGCATTCACTTTTTTCCTCTATAAAACCCCCTTCAAAACCCCAAACAGGGTCTTACTGTCGAATTGAATTCTAAAAAATTCTCTTCTCAAAGTAGTTTCTTCACATTTCATCAAATTCCTTCACTAATTTCTTCGATCGTCCTCTTCAAAATGACTAAATCAAAGCCTTCCGCAAAATCATCTTCAAAAGGGGCCTCTCAAAAGGCAAAACCCACAGAAATCCCACACAAAACCTCTCACAATCTTCTTGGTCTTCTCACAAAACCCGGCACCATCGATACATATCATTCCATCCTCGATATGATCACTGCGTCAAAGTACAAAACTTTGCTTACAGCAGATGCTCCCATCTACCTGTAAACACAGAGAGAGTTTTGGAAAAATTGTACCCTTGACAAACAAGGTGAAGATGTCATAGCCATTAACTCTACTCTACAGGAAAAAGCAGTTCAAATAACACCACAATCCATATCAGAGGTCTTTCAGCTCAATGACTAGAAAGGTACAGATTCTTTCCCTAAACACGAGTTGAAAATTGACTTCACTGAAAGAGGGTATGCAGACACAATGATGAAGAGGGATACCTTACAAAAAGGTTTCTTCCCTCCTGCAACACGGTTTTTATTCCATACCCTCCTTATGTGTGTTTCAAATAAAACCACTTCTTTTAATGAAATACCAATGAAGATTCAAAACTTGGGATATGCTATTTTACAAGAAGAAAATTTTAACTATTCCAAGGTAATCTTCAATGGTTTGGTTAAAAATGTTGAAATAAAATCATTCTTACTGTTTCCAAGATTTCTAAGTTATTATTTTGAGAAAAAATTCAGTAAGGATGATATTGCTGTAATAAACGAAGGTGAATCTCTACAAATGCACAGCTTAACTGCTGAAACTTTTACAAGAATGTCAACACCTTGCAAAACACAAGCAGAGGTGCCTGAGCAGAATTTAGCAGCAAACACTGCTCCTCAGGTATCTTCTGCTGAGCCCACTACTCAAGGTGATCAAGGTAGCAAAACAACTGCCTTGAATCCCACACCTAAAATCACCAAAAAGCCACAGAAAAAGAAAACTCAAAAACCCCCCAAACCTACCAAAAAGGCAACTCTGGAGGATGAGATACCAGAGCAACTGCCTGTGACAACACAAAAGTCACAACAAACCACTGCTGCTTTTTCCTCACAGCAGTTGGTAAAAATATCTCACACCATAACTGAAACTCCTCCTATCTCTTCACAAAAAGAACAGGTTGTACAACAAGGGTCACCACATCATGATGCTCTGGAAGCACTTGTTTCCATCATCCACAGCCCAATACCCGGGGCAAATCCTCTTTCTACACCCAAACTCACATCCCCAATTCACCTACACACCAAACTACTGTTGGATGCAATTGATTTGAACCTGGCACAAACCAGTCCTTCTCAATCACCTGTTCATGAGAATATACCTCAACATGAGACTGGGCCTGATGTATCAATCTTTGCTAACCCACCAACACAACCTGAGGAGGTTATACCCCTTGAGTTACAAGTAACTCTTGGTGGTAATCCAAGTGAAGTAGCCACTACAAGTGTTGAACCTACAGGTTTACACTTGGACAGTGGTTACATCAATAAGACTTCCTTGGAGGCAATTCCTTTCATAACATCTCTGTTATCTGCTAGTGAGTTTGTATTAACCACTGATTCCGTCAAAAGATTATCAAGTGTGGAAGGAAGAAGACCCCAGTTTCAAGAAAAAGGGGCATCAGTTGTTGATGTTTGGAGTACACTCCTTACCTCAACCTCTGATAAAACCACTGCTAGTGGGAAATCAGATGATCTCATTAAGTTGGGTGATGGTTTAAAGTACCAGGAATTGACGGAAAGAGTTGAAAAACTTGATACCTCTGTTGCAGAAATCAAAGAAATGCTGCATCAGTTGTTGACAGTACAACAGGTACAATCCACTGTTGTTCCACCTCAAGCACCTGCTCTACCACCAGCAGATGCTACAAATGAGCTCTGGAACCTTTTTCAACCACTTCTCCAACAACAACAATAGATGGCTGAGCACCAGCATGAAAAACATGTTCAAGAGCTCAGAAAAGCAATGGAGTCTAGTTTCATGACCACATAAGCAGACATCAAGGCTCTAAAAACACATCTGTTGACAACCACTGGCACTGCTCCTCCAACAGTTCTTTTTATTGATGAACTCCCCTCAGATAATGCCAAAATGGGGGAGAAAATTAAGGAGTGGATAAAGAAAGGGATTGATAATGGGTTGTATCTTGATCCAGAAAAGGATGCAATGCTCAGAAACATTCCCTTGCCAGATGGTAGCAAGAAGTTTGATGTTACCCAGAATGCACTTGATGATGGTGTCGTAAGTGTAAAAAGGGATAGAGCGGCAAAGGATTTGTCAAGGTGTAATGAGGAGAAGAGAGCTTTCATGAAGCTGAATGCGCAGGGTTGTTCTGGTGAAAAGGATGTTCAAAATCCTGTTCCAAAAAGAAATCTTACTAGAAAAGTAAGGAAACCCAAGTCCACACCATCCAGTCTTCCAAAGTATACTTCAAAACCACCATCCAAAAGCCACCAACATCAAACCTCCACCCAAACAGCTGCTGAAACTTCTGCTGTATCACCATCTGCCGGTACTTCAGTTGTTTCAACAACTGCTCTCATTTCAACACACACTACTTCAACACACGCCACTACCACTGCCTTATCATCACCACCATCACCACTTAAAATAACATCTCCACCATCACCTCCTGCCAAAATGCAGAAGACAACAGATGTTACAACAGTGGTTGAAACACCAGTTGTTTCAACAACTGTTAGTCAGTCACAAACCACTGCCACTCAAATCACCTCCACTGTTCCACCCAAAACATCATCTGCCTCTCCTAAAATAAAAAAGGAGAAGGATTATCATATCAGATGATGACTCTCCATCACCACCACCAACAGCTTCAAAATCCCAAGCACTTGTCCCAATTCCAAAACCCATTCCTCTCTCTTCAGCTCAAATCCAAAAGCCATTACCTCCTGCAGGTGTTGTATTTCCTTTGGAACTCATAGCAGTTAGGGAAGAAATCAAATCTTTCTATTATGAGGATGACCCTGCCAAAAGGAGTTTGCCATCAATTGAAGGATATCCCAGGCCAAATAATATTGAAGAATATCTGAAAATCAAGGCCAAGCAAGCAGAGGATATCTCAATAAAAAATAAACAAGGGAAATCTGATAGAGAATTTCAGCAAAACTATCAGTTTCTACTCACACAGGTCAGATCTTTGGAGCAATTTGCCAAAAATGTATGTCAGCAAAACTCTGAAAGGGCAGATGAGTCCTTGAGAAAAGACTACATTGAAAACATCATGACCTACAAGAAATACAAGGGGGAGAAACACATGTACAAAAACTGGACCATTCCTGAGCTTGAAAAAGAAGTAGCCAGGATTCATGAAATGATTAAAAATAAGGTCAAGCGGACTCCTCCTGAAAAATTCAAACAATTTGAAGCTGACAAAGCCTTAGAGTTGAAGAGAATGAAAGAGGAGCTGGTAGCAGCTGATTATGGGTCAAAGAATTCTGTGTCAAAGTGGGGAGAAGCTAGGGTCAGGGCCACCTATAAAAGGTTGGAGGAACTTAGGAAGAAAGATCCAACAGCTCCACAAAAGCCTGACTACTCCAAAGCAGAGGTCTCAAAAAGACCACCAAAGCTGCAAGCCAAAAGAACCACTGCTCCTGCTGGTGCTGCCATCTACAAAAGAAGGAGACAGAACCAGTTGGGTGCTGAAACAGTTCAAGATCAAATTGCTAGTAATGACCTTGTAAAAGAGGGCATTAGGTTAACGATGAAAGAAGATCCTGAATTGGAACAATCTGCAAGTACTGCTCAGCCAATCATGAATAGGCCAGCATCACCAAATACCACTTCTAATAAAAATCTCCCAAGAAACCCACCAGGATCAAAAGTACTAAAGTGGAAAACTGATAAACATTCCCACATACTGACTGTGTTCAAGTCTAGTGGAGAAGTGAAGAAATTAACAAGGGAAAAAGCTCTTGGCCAGAGTCTTGAAGATTTGCAGGATCTCCTTGATCTTCCACTTAGCAGGGATGAAGATGATACAGATGCCTTAACCTTTGAATTACAACTCAAAAGGCAAATAAGGGAACTGCTGATGAGGTAATAAAGATCTACAATAATGGAGAGTTTTGGCATTATCTGTTCCAGGGGGAGATTGTTGGGATTGAACCCTACCAAAGGAACAGATAATAAAAGCCAAAACTAGATCAGAGCAGTGGATCCAGAATAAGTAGATGTTTGCATGCAAGTCTCTCCCCTTGAAAGTGGTTTCAACATCTGCTGACCTCCTATCTGCTAATCATGCAAACTGCTGATCAAGTCAAAGACAGTTGAAGAACTAAAGCTCTTTTGCTCAATCTACTGCCTTGTTTCAAGCACTGCTGATCATGACAAGTACTGCTGGGTTCACAGTAGTGGAAGGATGCAGCAGCTGTTTATGTTTACATTATGTAATGAACTGTAACATCAGTAGTTAGTATAGCAGTGTTTTTATAGGTTAGTTGTTAAGAGTTTGTTAGGAGGTTAGATGTCACTTTCATGCTGACATCAGCTTAGATGCTCAGTAGTTTGCTAGTGCCTATAAATAGAACAGTGCTCTGTACTGTTCTGTTTAGCTCTTTCACCTTCTTCTTCCTGCATGAACAAATACTGAGCTCGCGCTGAGGGGGAGTTTGCAAAGCATACATGCAATTGTAATCAAAGTTTGAAATAAATTTAAGCATTTGATTCTTTGTTGAAAATGTATGTTTGAAAGCATTTCTTCTGTTTGATTGTTAAAAGTTTGTTTCCATTTAATTTCCGCTGCACAACTCATTCATCAATTCATCTTAATTCAAACACAAATCACAATCAATCCAAACTCAGATCCTAACACCATTAGTACACGCCCGTTCGAACGACACAGCGTGAGGTTTGTTAAACCTAATAGCGCTACTAACTAATGACCCGCTCGCCATAGGCCTCGACGATTAAGTCGATATAAATGAGGGACTTCATGATAGAGGTTTGGTCCAGTGTATATTCTTGGCATCCTACCTACGGAGGATGGTCGTAATTACCGTTTAGTTCATTTACCCATTCCCAACCCTTGGGAATCCCATGCCTTGGAAAGAGTGTGAACTCACCTCGGTTTGCTCGGCAGATTGTTTACTTGTTTTATCGTTCTAATCAACCACTTCCTATTTTATGGTTTACCAAGTTTAGTCAGATATGTATATGGATATTTCACACATGTATACAGATAGCACATAATGCACTTAAAACAATCACTTGAACCATATTATCCTACATTACTACAGAATAGCATATCATGACATACTACCTTACACAATTTGGGGCCACAAAGGAATCTATATCCTACAATTATTAGAACAATAAATTTGTCTTGTTTAACTATGCGATTGGAAGTGAGCTTGTCCATTTAGTTTCCTCAATCCACTAAGAGAAAACTCTTTGGCCCAGTGTACGTAGCCCAATAAATTTATATGTTACATATTCCAACTAATCGGCCCAACTCCAATGAATTAATTAGTTTATTTTTAACAATCCAACTTAATTATCTACATATATCCTTGGCCCAATGTTATTCAACCCAAAAGTTTTAAAACAGAATAAGAGTTCACATAATATCAATAAGAAATTCAATAACAAACCTATTCATCCAATCTCTTATGTTTACTGTTCGATCACATGCATAAACCTTAAACATATCAATATTCCAATCGAATATACAAATCACTTTGCACACCTCAAACATTAAGCATCAACCATTTATCTAATTCAAAACAGTTCGTTATCATTCTATCCGCCTTAACACGATTCCGAGCACACAAATTTTTGACAATTTAATCGATTCAGAAGTCGTAAAGGTGCATCAATAGCCGAATACTCACATCGCATATGAATAGCAGTTTCCGTAACGAGTATCGCATACCCTATTCATACATACGTTCACATCTCTATCTCGAATACAGTTCTCATGCGCATACACATACAATTTACTCCATACTATCACGATGCACATAGCATTAACGGCAGTTTCATGTATAAACCTATTTCCTTGCAAGGTTTTTAGTCAAGATCGAACCGAAACATACTCCCTACGTTTTCATTCAGATATAATGTATGACATACATATATATTCACATACATGGACCATACACATTCTTCACAGATTTACATTCATGTCTACAGATGGCTTTCATGTGAAGCTTTAGTTCTATCAATTACACATATATATGTACGTTCATTATATCATTATACACCTATATCTATCAACAGTTTCCATGTATATATATATACATACTCATTAATCATGGCACGTAAGCATTCACAGGTTTATACATGTTAGTAACGCTCGCATAACATAAACAATCAAGTGCGGTACTACGTATCATCAAACACCTAGATCGCATGAGTAAGCTACGCATAAACGTAACTATGCGACTCGAACCGAAACCGTACTAGAACTACAGACGAGAGAGATAGAGAGATCGAGATCTTACCGGTGCTCGTCAGAGGTCGAACTCGCCGGAGAAGAAGATGGTGATGGTTGGTTCGTCGCAGATTTTCGAGGGAGGGAGGAAGACTTGCGATGGTGAGAGGAATGTTGCACGTATGAGAGCTTGGGGAAGGTGGGGTTTGTGAGAGGTCTACTGCCGTATTTTCCGTGATAGCATGTTATGCAACAAAATAAATAAGAGACTTCATATGGCGGTTTGTGATGTGGGCCGCATACAAGAGTTTTGGGCTGGGGGTGGACCGAAAAACATAAAGGAAAGGGGATTGGGCTGTAGGGTGTTGATTGGGTCGAAATTTACACAGGGGAAAGGCAACATATATAGTTTGGTGTAATGTGTACGCATATGGGGGTTAGGGAATTTGGTTTGGGTTAGATTACTTAGGTACTTTATCATCATTATTATTATTATTATTATTATTATTATTATTATTATTATTATTATTATTATTATTATTATTATTATTATAAACATAAGATTAACTAATAAAAATTTATATAACATCAATGTAAAATATACACGCTAAGGGTTCGGGCCTCACAAGTTTCGAGTTATGCGGTTTAGGTCATGGTTCAAACGGTTCGAGGAGGTTCATCACCAAGCGGACTTGGTTTCGACTACGCGTTTGCACACTACCAACTAAATGAGTATAACTTTAATCCGCCGAAAATAGATAAATATAAATATTTATTTAAAAGAGCGAAACGAACGATTTATACCTCAAATTTACGGGTTGTCACATCATCCCCAAGTTGAAAGAAATTTCGTCCCGAAATTTAGCACGTAGTCACTGAGGAAGCTAGATAGGTTGCGTGGTTTCTTGGTTTCTTTTTCCCGGGGTGTCACATCATCCCCCCGTTGGTTTGGAATTTCGTCTCGAAATTCGGCAGTAGCTTCAGCCTCAGTAACGAGGGCTAGAATAGTTGTATGACCCTTTCGTAAACACTTATGGGTCTTAAGGAAAGAGATGATGCCTACGACAGCACCACTCTTATCACCACGAATCACGAGGGGTTCTTCATCAGAACGATAGGAATGAGGTCGATAGAAAAGGTCTGATCAGCAAGAACAAGATTGCAACCCTTAACTATGTGTGTGGCCTCTAGATTTTTACTGCTTGCTAGTTCTACTATGTGCTTGCTAGTTCTACTATGTGCTTGGTGTTCAAAAGTGTTGGGGTACGATTAAGTATTTGACTAACTTTTAAAGACACGAAACTAGTATCGGAACCTGAATCAAATAAAACAGTAACATAAAAGTCGTCAAGTAGGAACTCAGCCTGACCGATCACGAAGACACGTCCCCTAGCACCATTGCCGTCGTTGTTACCCCCATTGTTGTTCCCATTTCCTTGGTTGTTGTTGTTCTGATTCTGATTCAACTAGGGGCAGTCTCTTTTGAAATGGTCTTCAGCACCACACTGAAAGCATCCTTTGTTGTTACCCTACTGCTGCTGTTGCTGGTTCTGTGGAGCTGGTGGTTGTTGCTGACGGTTCTGATTCGCAGGTCATGAGCTCCTGTAATCCTTAACTTCATGACCCATCTTGAGACACCTCTGACAACGACCCTTGTTGCACTGACCATTGTGGTGCCTGTTGCATGTGTTGCACTTCAGAAGATTTCCTCGATATCCACCCTGCCTTTGACTATCAGAAGACTGCTGACCCGGACTCTGGTAGTCATCAATCTTGCGCTGCTATGCCTGGGACTGAACTGAAGTCGAACCCTTGCTGGAGGCTCCATCCCATTTTCGCTTGTTATCACTGGGAGTAGCAGAAGTAGTAGTAGTAGTAGTAGTAGTAGTAGCACCGATACGCTTAGGCAGCCTGTTCTGTTCCACTGCCTGGTCTGTGAGACGATGACCAAGATGAGTAACATCCTGGATGGTAGCAAGGTTAGCTGAAGTCACATGGCTTTGAATTTCTGGCACAAGACCCCTGAGATACAGCTCGATACGCTTGATGGGAGGATCCACCAGATGTATACGCCTCAGTTGGACACAAGATGGCCAGCTCGTTTGACCTTTTCGTATATGCCTCAATTTCTGACCCTGTCATCTTCAGGTTAAAGAACTCCACTTCCAACTTGTGGATGTCATCACGACTACAGTATTCCCGCTTGATCAGTTCCTTAAAGTCGTTCCATGGGGTGGCATTGGCAGCTACCAGCCCAACATTTGCACTTGTGCGTTCCACCAAGTCAATGCAACGCCTTCGAGAGTACTAGTGGTGTACTTCACCCTACGAGCCTCAGGGCATTCACACATTTCGAAGACTAACTCGAGCTTCTCGAACCAGTGGAGGAGTCCAACTGCCCCTTTAGTGCCACTGAAAGTACTTGGACGACAGTCCATGAAAGTTTTGAATGTGCAAACAGGCGGCTGAGCGTTCTGACCTCCTGCTTGTGCGGCTGCAAGTGCCGCAGTAACTTGTTGGTTAATCAGAGCCGTCAGCTGGGCTTGTGTCATGTTAACGCGTCCACTCATGATCTTCACAAGTAAGAGTACACAAGTGAGAAGTGCGTCGTGTCAATACGCAAGTGTAGAATGACAGAAGAGTGTGAGAAAACAAGGTTTTCAAATAGTAGTTGCTACGTTATCTAAGCATACCGTGAGCAATGTAGTATGTATCTAACAAGTAGGTAATGTAAACATAAATCATATCACCTAGAATATTGAGTCTTGCACGTGGAGCGAAGTGTCGTTGTGGATCGTTGAGCACTGTACAGGTTATAGTATGATTTTAATAAAAACTTTTTCCCCTTATTAAGACCAAGTTCACTATAACCAATGGCTCTGATACCAATCTGTCACACCCCCAAAAACCACACGCGGAGTACCACCGCCTGGAGGCGTGACTGACCAGGATCAAGCCACCAATCATATTGAACATAACAAGTAATAAGTAAAATTCAACCACGCAATATGAAAGGTGTTTCAAATCAAAAACATAGTTAAGTGTTTAGCGTAAGCATAATTGTAAAACCCAAAGTAATTATTAAGTACGAAATAAAGTAATGTTTCTAGCATGGCACACACTGCCATGTCCCACAACGACCGCGCCTCCCTGTGCAAGCTCCATGAGTACCTAACGACCTGCAAGGCATGTAACAACGAGTCAACAACAAAGTTGAGCGAGTTCACAGTTGGTTGTTTAGTTATAGTCTTCATTTCATAAACCATATGTTCATTTTGTAAACCATGTATCGTATTAATTCGTATCGCGGTCTCCCAGACATGTGTGCGAAAATTAGTGGGGGCTTCCCATGTGTTACTAGACCGTGTGTATCGACTGATACGAAAATGTAAGAGGTGCCCTAAGTCAATGTCTATCAGCATTGACCCTTTGCCCATAGTCCATTAGTACACGCCCGTTCGAACGACACGGTGTGAGGTTTGTTAAACCTAATAGCGCTATTAACTAATGACCCGCTCGCCATAGGCCTCGGCGATTAAGTCGATATAAATGAGGGACTTCATGATAGAGGTTTGGTCCAGTGTGTATTCTTGGCATCCTACCCACGGAGGATGGTCGTAATTACAGTTTAGTTCATTTACCCATTCCCAACCCTTGGGAATCCCATGCCTTGGAAAGAGTGTGAACTCACCTCGGTTTGCTCAGCAGATTGTTTACTTATTTTATCGTTCTAATCAACCACTTCCTATTTTACGGTTTACCAAGTTGTAGGACCGGTTTTGACACCGTTCGATTGCGTAACGAACGTTCGACGTGCGGAATCCGTGAACGTGCGTGACCGAACACACAATAACGTACTAGAATCGTGATTTTATTGATGAAGATGACGTGTACAAGCAAAAATCACGTGTAGAGAGGTTTCTCTCTCTAGACTTTCTCTCTCTAGACTTGAATCACCAAAATCTTCAAATGGAGCAAAAGTCTTCAAAAGTCTTACAACTTATGACATAATCTCCTATTTATAGGCCTTGGAATTAATGAGACTTCTCATTAATTACCAAAACTCCACCTTACTAATTCTAACTAAATATTACAATATAAGCTCGATTTCTTCGGTTTCTCGCTACGGCTCGGATTGACAAAGGCGATAGACATTCGTGCACCAACAAACTCCCCCTTGGATATTGCCGCAGTCAATCCGTAGTGAAACTCGTAGCGACTTGTCTTTCTCTCTCTCTTGAGTCTTCTTTAAGATTTAACATCTTCAGCAAATACAGACTCTCTCTTCCTCGAACAGAATCCCGGTGGATTCGTCTTTAGCTTCAGCTCCCCCTTTCGGTAGTCTCTTCAGGCTCCCCCTTTCGTCAAGCTTCCGTGCTTTTGGGATCGATGCCTGGCTTTCCGTAGCAATAAAATCAGAAGCCTGCACATCTCAACCTCTCGTAAGACAAAATAATTTTGACTCTAAAAGAATTCACTCAAAATTCTCAAACATATAATACACAATATTGTGATTCAAATTAATGAATCAACTAAACATTTGAGACTTTTCACATTTAAAATTTATCAACTTTGAAACATTCCAAAATCTGATTCAAATTAATGAATCATCTTAAACATTTCGAACCATTTAACCAACCTGTCTGTTCATCATGTTTAGCCTTTGAGATTTTGAATGTCAGCTTTTCAACATCAGTTGTCGAAAATCTTTTTGGTTTTGTCAAAATAAGAAACATAAATGCAAAGACAGAAATTAAATGCAGAATATGTACAAACATATTTTTATGAGTTTGTGCAAGAGGATCATATCAGTTTTTGAGACAAATCACTAACACCGTTAAGCTTTAAACATTCTTAGTTCTAAACAATTTACCTAGATTGTCAGTATATTGGTCCACTTTAAATTTTCACACAAATTTCAATCGATTCGAGATACGATATTAATGTTTTAGAAACTTAAACTTAATTGTGTATCACTCCACTCGAATATACTCCTGTATCCAGATCCCAATGTTCAGTCTTACAAGTGAGTATACCACAGATGATATCTGTAAAGGGGTTATGTGCGAGGGCCGTGAGAGCTCAGGTCGATACTTCCGTATACGCAGAGAGATGACGGCTTCGACTTTTCGGTGTGTCCCCTTTAGAGGATCTTTTGATTACAACAGCAGCGACTATCAATTTTATCGTTTCATCAGCTTGCTGAGGGCGATGCTATGTTTCAAGCATTTTGCAGAAAGCATTATCCGGGGACTAGGTCAGAACTTCCATTCAGCAGAAGTCCCGGGATAATACCCCAGATATCTCTGAGTATAAAGACCTAGTATCTCAGAAAGAGGGACCTTTCAAACAAGATTTCGGGGGTTACCCATATATCCAAGAATAGTTACCCACAAATCAAGTAAGTTTGAATTTAGGTTTATATCTCGTTTCAATTTACTAAATATGCGAAAACCTACTGACACATCCGCAGTAAGATCGTTTATCACATTTTGACTTTCCAATTCTTTAGCATGTTGTGATAGTCCACTTATGTACTATCATTTCCTCTTTTTCGCAACAAAAACTCATTTTTGCATTTTTCAATGTTTTTGACATTTTCAAATTTTCTATTTTTTTAAAAATTTTCTCCCCCTAAAATCAAAATATGTTTCAATTTTGATTTTCTGGGAAAATTTGAAACAAACTGTACAAACTTGACAACTTGATGAGAATCACTTCAATTCTCCATCCACCTGACATAAACAATCAGAACTCCCCCTCACAACAAACTATTTTCCCATTGTGATTTCAAAACACTTAAGTTTGTTTTAATCAAAATGGTTTTTCCGGAAAAATTAGTTTGTTTACCAAACATTTGTAGGTTCGGGGTCACTTCATCACCTTGTTTTCTTCATACACATGACAGAATTTACAATATCAGTTTTAGATCTCAAACACCACTTGTAGAAAATCAAGTACAACTTAATGTCCCTGATTTACTACATGTAAAACGAAAAATCACCAGAGTGAAATTTCTCAAGAAATGTGCCGATTCATGTTCCACGCTTACCAACCTGGGAACTCCGGCAAGTCAGGTTTTTTTTCATTTAAACAGATTCACCCAAGCCTGACGGTCCTTGGGTGATTTCGAATTCTTGTTCAACAATGGTGGAAAGTTTGCATCATCCATTGTTAAACCTGAATTCTCCATTTTTACCTCAACCAATGGCTCCTCTGGCTTTGACGAACAAGAATCATTGTCTGCACATGGCTTGTCTGACTTTGACCTGTCAGATTCATCGCCGACCATTTTCTTCTTTTTCTTTTCTTCTTTCGTCCTCAGATTTGTATCCGATGAATTCGTCTTGCTTGACTTTGTAATCGAGGGAGTCGATTCATCAGAACTCTTATTCGATCTATCCGGTGAACCCGAGGACAAGATCTTCTCGAGATACTCTCTCGCCTTCTTCCTCTTCTTCCTCAATCTGTCTTTCTGCCCCTGTGAAAGTTTAACTTTCTTTTCTTGAATTGTCTGTTCTTGAACTTTAGGTTTTAGAACCTTCTGTTCATTGGGCTTGACTTTGACTGGAATTTTTGCCAATTTCTGAGATTTAGCCCTCAATCTGTCATTCGATCTCCTTGGGCAATCTCTGGCAACGTGACCTTTGATTTGACAGTTAAAGCATCTTCTCGTCTCATAATTCCAACTTTGGCAGTTAACAGCAACGTGTCCTTGATAACCGCATCGGTAACACACTCTGTTATCGTACTATGTACCACCTTCACACCAAACGCTCAGATCATAGCATTGTCTGGCTTGGTGATATTCCTTCCTCATGTTTGCTGGATTTGACTTTTGAGCACTGTGGTCAAACCTGCACCACTTATTACCAACAATTTTTGAGTTTTCATTTTTCAATTTTTGTACCTTTTGAATGCGATTGGATGATCGATCTGATGAGCTTTTATTTTCTTTTTGAACATTTTTCAAATTTTTAATTTTTTGTTTCTGTTCCACTTTCTTCTTCAAAGGTTTTTGCTTAGAGCATTCACCTTTTTCAGTTGATTGCAGAACAGTTTTCTGAAACTTTTCCTTTAATTTCAAAAACAATTTTTGTTTTTCAATTTTTTCATTTTCATCATCAGGTTTCTCATCACAATCTTCAACTTCGACATTATCAAAGTTTGTGACATCATCACTTATTGGAACAGAATTGATTGGTTTTGGACAGGGAATATTCAAAAACTCTGAAGAAGTCACAAAACCTTTCAATTTCTTTTCGAGTTCATCAATCTTGTTTCTTGAATTCTCAGCTTCGTTTTCAAGCTGAGATATTCTTTCAAGATGAGACTTGATTGATTTTTCATTCTCATTCTTAATGTTTTCAAGAACATATTTTTCATTTTCCAAAACTTTTAACTGTTCTTGAAATTTTGTTTCATTAGCTTTCAAGTTTTTGTTCTCCAGTTTTATCCAGAAATCTTCATTTTCTGAAGATTTCTTTTTGTTTTCAGAATCCTTTTCTTTCTCTTTCAAACTCTTGTTTTCTAATGTCAAACTGTTCAAATTACTTAACAGTTTGTCATTTTCTGATTTCAACCTCTCACAATTTGTCTTCAACACAAGAATTTGTTTCTCATCAGCTTTCTTTTCCTTTTTCAAAACAGAAATTTCTTCCGTTTGTTTCTCTCCCACTTGAACACTCTTTCTTTTCTTTAGTATTGATTTTAAACTTTGACTTTTCTTCTTCTCAGCATTTCTCTCCATCTGTTCTTCAAGTCTCTCAATGAATTGACAAATTGTCAATCTAGAGTATTCTCCAGTCCTTTTTAAGTCCAAAAGATATGCCCCATTCCTGTTGAGATATGGAATTGGCTAATCTGTCAACCCATTCATTTGGCTTTTCTGAATACCCTTCTCAGACATTGAGCAAACAAGATGGCTATACCTCTCAATGATAGACTTTGTGTTTTCTCCTGGATAACCTGAAAACGAATCAAATTCTTTCTTTAATACTTTTATTCTATCAAATGTTTCTTTAGTCATATTAAAGAAATTCGTATCCATGATTCGGTAATGAAAAGATTCACAAAAACAGATTTTCAAATAATTCTGAAATTCACACACTCTAAAATCCTCAGTCTATTTTTTCAAAACAAATGAATCAGATGAATATCTGATAAACCGGTGACAACAGATCGAGTGAAGATTCGCTTGTGAGTGTATCCGATGCTCAACAAATCACCTTGAATCACTTTGTTGTTATTGGACCTCCAAACTTGCACTAAACTGACACAAATACAATTTCACTCAAATTGTCATCATTAGTGATTGGGCCTTTAAAGGTAGTGGGCAAACAACAAAAAAACTTTAAAGGTTGATTGGACCAAAATTCAATCTAACTTCAGCTCACATGCACTTATCTTCAAAAACAACAAATATCACATGCAATGATGAACCATCAACCTGCTTTTATCTCACTGGCCGTAAATGTTTGAATGACTATTTTTAATAGCAATTCCCTAATCAGTAGCCAACAATATCGTTTATCAAGACAATTCTCATTGGGCCAACATTAAAGTGGACTGTACTTCACTGTGATTACTTTAATATGTCGACAATTGATATTGATCTTTTTGTGACTGGGCCTCAAATCTTGCCTTCAACTATGGTTGGGCCAATTGAACTGTAGTTATATGATTACATGTGCCGACAAATACAGTCACTAGAAACTTTAATTTGGCCACCCAATCCACTTAACCGACAACATACATGGGCCGACAACTGTTACATAACCTGATTGGACCGTAACAATTTCTGAGTTTCTCACTTGTATCGATAATTGTTTGACAATTTATTAAAGAACCGTTAACATTAAACGTTCACTGATTTGACCTTTAACATTGATTGAGTCGAATATTAAAGACACACTGATGACAGTTATAAGTGATGACAAATAAGCGAACCCACTATTGGACAGTATGAGCGAACCTACTAAAATGTTCGAATAAGCGGACCTTATGGTGTCAAATAAACGGACCAACAAAATGACTAAGAGCGGACCTAAACTTTATTCATTCAAACAAACCCCAACGAGCGAATCTCCTCTACCAATAAGCGAACCTGTGTATTGAACGTATAAGCGGACCTGTGTTGTTCGAAAAAGCGAACCTACCTGAATTTTTGACGCAAAAACGAACCGAAAAACTTCGATTTCTCCTAAACGGCTAGGAGTTTTCATCTGAAACTTGGTAGGGTTGTAAATCAATGATTTTCGCACAACATGTCAAAAATTCAGCTGAATCAGACCGTAAAAACCTGTTCAATTTGACGTTTTTCAGTAAAAAACGTGAAAAATGGGTAGAATATTAAGAAATAGATGAAATCGGATCTGAAATTCGCTGAAATCAGGTACGAAACAATGCGTTTGATCGTGCATTCGAGCTCCTAGCTCTGATAGCACTTGTAGGACCGGTTTTGACCCCGTTCGATTGCGTAACGAACGTTCGACGTGCGGAATCCGTGAACGTGCGTGACCGAACACACAATAATGTACTAGAACCGTGATTTTATTGATGAAGATGACGTGTACAAGCAAAAATCACGTGTAGAGAGGTTTCTCTCTCTAGACTTTCTCTCTCTAGATTTGAATCACCAAAATCTTCAAATGGAGCAAAAGTCTTCAAAAGTCTTACAACTTATGACATAATCTCCTATTTATAGGCCTTGGAATTAATGAGACTTCTCATTAATTACCAAAACGCCACCTTACTAATTCTAACTAAATATTACAATATAAGCTCGATTTCTTCGGTTTCTCGCTACGGCTCGGATTAACAAAGGCGATAGACATTCGTGCACCAACACAATATGTATATGGATATTTCACACATGTATACAGATAGCACATAATGCACTTAAAACAATCACTTGAACCATATTATCCTACATTACTACAGAATAGCATATCATGACATACTACCTTACACAATTTGGGGCCACAAAGCAATCTATATCCTACAATTATTAGAACAATAAATTTGTCTTGTTTAACTGTGCGATTGGAAGTGAGCTTGTCCATTTAGTTTCCTCAATCCACTAAGAGAAAACTTTTTGGCCCAGTGTACGTAACCCAATAAATTTATATGTTACATATTCCAACTAATCGGCCCAACTCCAATGAATTAATTAGTTTATTTTTAACAATCCAACTTAATTATCTACACATATCCTCGGCCCAATGTTATTCAACCCAAAAGTTCTAAAACAGAATACTAGTTCACATAATATCAATATGAAATTCAATAACAAACCAATTCATCCAATCTCTTATGTTTACTGTTCGATCACATGCATAAACCTTAAACATATCAATATCCCAATCGAATATACAAATCACTTTGCACACCTCAAACATTAAACATCAACCATTTATCTAATTCAAAACAGTCCGTTATCATTCTATCCGTCTTAACACGATTCCGAACACACAAATTTTTGACAATTTATGCGATTCAGAAGTCGTAAAGGTGCATCAATAGCCGAATACTCACATCGCATATGAATAGCAGTTTCCGTAACGAGTATCGCATACCCTATTCATACACACGTTCACATCTCTATCTCGAATACAGTTCTCATGCGCATACACATACAATTTACTCCATACTATCACGATGCACATAACATTAACGACAGTTTCATGTATAAACCTATTTCCTTGCAAGGTTTTAACTCAAGATCGAACTGAAACATACTCCCTACGTTTTCATTCAGATATAATGTATGACATACATATATATTCACATACATGGACCATACACATTCTTCACAGATTTACATTCATGTCTTCAGATGGCTTTCATGTGAAACTTTAGTTCTATCAATTACACATATGTATGTACGTTCATTATATCATTATACACCTATATCTATCAACAGTTTCCGTGTATATATATATATATATATATATACATACTCATTAATCATGGCACGTAAGCATTCACAGGTTTATACATGTTAGTAACGCTCGCATAACATAAACAATCAAGTGTGGTACTACGTATCATCAAACACCTAGATCGCATGAGTAGGCTACGCATAAATGTAATTATGCGACTCGAACCGAAACCGTCACGAGTCCTTAAACTAGAACTACGGATGAGAGAGAGAGAGAGAGATCTTACCGGTGCTCGTCAGAGGTCGAACTCGCCGGAGAAGAAGATGGTGATGGCTGGTTCGTCGCAGATTTTCGAGGGAAGGAGGAAGACTTGCGATGGTGAGAGGAATGTTGCACGTATGAGAGCTTGGGGTAGGTGGGGTTTGTGAGAGGTCTACTGCCGTATTTTCCGTGATAGCATGTTATGCAACAAAATAAATAAGAGACTTCATATGGCGGTTTGTGATGTGGGCCGCATACAAGAGTTTTGGGCTGGGGGTGGACCGAAAAACATAAAGGAAAGGGGATTGGGCTGTAGGGTGTTGATTGGGTCGAAATTTACACAGGGGAAAGGCAGCATATGTAGTTTGGTGTAATGTGTACGCACATGGGGGTTAGGGAATTTGGTTTGGGTTAGATTACTTAGGTACTTTATCATTATTATTATTATTATAAACATAAGATTAACTAATAAAAATTTATATAACATCAATGTAAAATATACACACTAAGGGTTCGGGCCTCACAAGTTTCGAGTTATGCGGTTTAGGTCATGGTTCAAACGGTTCGAGGAGGTTCATCACCAAGCGGACTTGGTTTCAACTACGCGTTTGCACACTACCAACTAAATGAGTATAACTTTAATCCGCCGAAAATAGATAAATATAAATATTTATTTAAAAGAGCGAAACGAACAATTTATACCTCAAATTTACGGGTTGTCATAGAATTTACCATTTTCATCAATAAAAGTACATGGAGACCCAAACAGCTCAGGAAATTCTAGATTTGGCTTGTATCGGTGTAGCAACTCAAAACTTGTTTTCTTGTATTTCTTGACGGTGAGTACACGGTTCAAAGTGTAACAAGTTGCAGCCACTGCTTCGCTCCAGAAAAAGATCGGTAACTTGGAATCGGCTAACATCGTTCGAGCAGTTTCTATCAGGGTGCGATTCTTTCTTTCAGCAACGCCGTTCTGTTGTGGTGTGTATGGCGCGCTGAATTCATGAAGAATCACATTTTCATTGCAAAACTCGAGCATCTTGTTATTCTTGAATTCCGTTCCATTGTCACTTCGTATTCTTCGGATAGGCAGCTTATACAGCGTCTCCATCTTTTTGAACAGAACCATCAGCGACTCAAATGTCTGATCCTTTCTTTCCAAGCACACTACCCACGAAAATCTTGTATAATCAGCAGTGACTACCAAACAGTACAAATCACCACTGATGCTCTTCACATTGACCGGCCCGAAGAGATCCATGTGGAGTCTCTCAAGCGGTACTCTGATTGAATTTAGTAACTTCTGTGGGTGTGACTTCCTGGTTTGCTTTCCTTTCTTACAAGCTACACAATCATCAGATAAATGAAAATTCTTTAAATTCACTCCTTCTACTAAATCGTTATGCACCAGAAAATTCATTTTTCTAACATGAATGTGGCCCATCTTTCGATGCCACATAATAGATTCTTTTTCTGTTGCTTTTGTTTTCGACAAAAAACACTGTTGTTGATGATTTATTGGTGTTGCAACACTCATATCAAGAATATACAAGTCGTTCTCTCGTGGAGCGTGCAACAACACCATATCATCAGGGTTTTTAACCCAGGTTTTAAAACCAAACATTCGTTTTTCGTGAAATGTACAGTTAACGATTTATCACAGATTTGAGAAATACTAAGCAAGTTGTTTTCCAATTCTATGATGTAGTTCACTTTCTCAAACGAAATGATCCCATTTGTCAGGGTTCCTTGGCCTACAATCCTGCCACCCTGATTTCCAGCAAATCCCATGTAACCTCCGTTGATTGATTTAACGTCGTATAATAGCGCCAACATTCCCGTCATATGTCTTGAGGCCCCACTGTCCATGATCCATTTTGAAATGATTGACCTGGGCAGCCCCTACAAACATTATAGCAAATCATTTGAACAATGATGCCTATGACTTCTTGACTGTTGAAACACTTCCAAACACTAAATCACACGGTACATCAATCTTTTGAAAGTTAAATGTGACATTCGGAACATCAATTTTTACTTTTGGCTTGATTTCATTTTTGATTGGGGGAAACTCAGCAAGAAACTTATCAAGCTCAGACTCAAATTCAGCAACATCATCTATCAAAACCTTTGTTTCATTTTTCAAAATGTTTTCCATCTTTTTCTCCTCGACCGTTGGTTTAGATTTCACAACCCATGATTGGTTTTCAAAAACTTTTGTTTTCGAATAAATCTTTGAAGTCTTTTGAGACTTTGAAGATTCGTCAACCTCAAAGATCGATTTTGGCTTTTCTTTGGACTCCAAAGATTCACCCCTTTTTAAGATGCGAATTGGTGAAACCATTGGTTTTTTACCCTTTTTGTCAATTGGTGACTTAGGTCGAGGTTTTTGAACAACAGGTTTTTCAAAAACTTTCTTGCATTGTTTTGCCATGTGTCCGATTTCATTGCAGCGATAGCAAATTCTTTTGTCATATTCGACAAAAGTTGATTTGAATGATTCCTCTTTCAGTTTCTTCGCTGCATTGAAATCATCAACGGCTTTCTGACTAAAGATGTACTCTTTCTCATCGTCGACACTTGGTCCAACAACAAAGACATCATTCATTTTATCTTTTGGCTTTACAACCTTCTTAGCCATCTTTTTCTCAAAACCAATTCCTTTGTTTTTAAAATTGTTACCATTTTTCTTGTTGTTACCATTCCCTTCCCACTCCTTTTTGCCCGAGCTGTTAGAACGTGATGTAACAAACGATTTTTTCGGTTTCGAAAAGAATTCTTTGTTGTTAACTTCAGCAATGTCAATTTCAACCAGTTTGAAAACTTTCTCAACATTTTCAATCTTTGCATTCTGAAGCGGATACTCGAAATTAGAGTAAAGCTTCTCAGTTCCAATCATAGTGTAAACCACCATGATCGGATCATCATTCGTACTCTTGTCTTATTTTGGTATGAAACGGTCTAAAAAGTTACCCTCGTCTTCAGAATCAGTAACAGACTTCTCAGAATGAGATTTCATAACTTCAACCTCAGAGTTATCACTCTCTTCATCTAACACCTGGTCGACAACAGTCTTGATGACCTGTGACTCGTTGTCTGTGTCAAACGGAGAGAATGTAACGTCAATGCTATCTGGTAATTCATCCTCAATTGTCCTCAGCTTGAGGTTCAATGCAGCTTCCACCCCGTGGATACTTTTGAGTATAATGATTCCACATTGGGGTTGGAACGCTGTTAAAGACTGGTGTTGCATTGGGCTGTTGCGGAACAATCTGCTCAAGGACATAGGATGATGCAACATAGCTCATCAATTTCTTATCAATTCGCTCATTTTCAATTTTAGTCAATTCTAACTCTTTCTTTAATGATGTGATTGTGTCAAGATGAAAATTTACTTCCACTTGTTTGTTAAAAAGTGTTACTTTTACTAGTTTCATGGCTTTATCATTTTCGACACTTTCTTTTTGAATCATTTTAATTTATCTGGCCAATGTATCGTATGCCTCTTTGACTTGTCCTAGATCAAATTTTAACATGTTAGCATGTTGTTTCAATTCCTGAAACTTAGCATCTTTTTTCAAGACACTCCATGCACGATTTTAAACACTTTTGGCATGGGGTTTCAGAGATTGAATCCAATTTCTCAACAACCTCTGCTTCATTAGCAGTTCTCACTTCCTGTTTACCAACATCTTTGGACTCTGACTCAGAAACTTTCTCAGATTTGACCTCCTTAATTCCCGACTCCTGATCTGACTCCTTTTGACCTGACTCGGTACCGACATACTCGGTTTTCACAAGTTCTGTGTCTACCTCTTTCAGTTTCGCCATGAGAGCCCTGTCAGCAATTTCTTTCAAAGTGTCTTCGGTCATTTCTTTTGACACATCTATCATCTCCTCGACAGACTCTTTCTTCTCCTCATATCGTGGACACAATCCAGTTGTCGGTTCTTCAAAGAAACCTGCAAAAGATTCAAAAATTTTAGGAGGCATGATAGATTTCAAAGAACTTGCTAATACCTCCTGCTCAGACCGATAGTAATAAACTTCTGCAGTTAACTCCTCAATATCAGCCACACTATCCATAGTAACATCTTCAATAACCACTTCAGGCTCAACAACACTCTCAGGCTTTTCAATTATCTCAACCATCATAGCCTGTCCATCACTTCCAGGGATGTATTTATCCCAGCTAAATCCCTTGGCTACTTTCTCATCATCCTGGTTCACAATAAGGGCTTTCTCTGGTTTGTTCTCGATTTGTGGTCTTTGAACTACAAGTTGTTGATTCGCCCGGTGCTATATTGCCTGTCTGTAGTAATCATTCGTGAACGGATTCTGATGATTATTCACTTCTCTGTTCGGGCATTCTCTTTTGAATTGGCCTCCCTCTTTGCACTTGAAGCAGGTTACCTTGGACTTGTCAAAACCTAGCTTCTGGTCAGGTCCAGAAAGACTGTTTCTGCCAGTGATCTCCATAAAGTGTTGTGCTCTCCTCATAAGACTAGCCATGCCCCATTTAATATCTATCAACTCAACCTCCTCTGGGTCAATCTGATCGTAATCCTCTTTGGTCATGTCCGGATTCCCGATCTTACCCGCTACCAAAGACTCATATGACTCTAACACGGAAGCCAACAATGCAATGTGTTGCTTTGCAGCTGATTCAGTGAACTCATTCCCGTTCTTGATAGTGACTGCAATGTTGCATTGGATCCCAGAAACATATGCCTGATTATTTGAACTTGACGAACTTTAAGGTGATGTTTGTTCTGGAGCTTTGAAGTTTGGCTCGTAGCTTGCAAATGGCGAAGACTTGTTTGTTTATGGAGTATTTGAAGAAGAACTTGAAGTTGTGTCTGCACTAAAACCAGTTTGTATCTTCGGGCTCTGGTTTGTTGTTTCAGGAGTACTGCCTTTGTAGTACAAAGACACATCTTGTTGAACATTCACTGAGTTCATCTTTTTGATCTTCAGCAACTCTAACTCATGAGCTTCAATCTTTTCTATGAACGAGCTGAGATTCAGATTCACAAAGTTAGAATTGTTCTTCAGCATCATCAGATAAGTGCCCCACTCGTTATATGGTAATGCATCAGACAACTTATCAATCCATTCTTCATTGGTCTTTGTGATTTCTAATCTCTTCATCTCAAGTACTAAATGGCAATATCTTTTGATCAGTTGCCTTGTAGTTTCACCCTTCATGCCGGTAAAAATATCAAACTCCTTCTTGATCAAAGCCTTCTTGCTCATGATCATGGACCACTACCTTGAAACTTTAACTTCAATGACTGCCACATAGATTGAGCATTGTCCTCATGTTGCAACAACACTAAAATATCCTCTTTGATAGCCTGCTAGAGGATACTAATCATCTTTTTCTCGGCTTTGAAATCATTCTGTTCTGTCTCTGTCAGACTTCCAATACCCTTCTCCATACCTAAACCATCAACCGGTGGAACGTACTTTTTCTCTATCTTCATCCAGCATTCAAAATGGTTAGCCTGAACCCAGTTCTTAAATCTGCCTGACCATCCTGCATATTCATCTAGGTTCATCAGCTTTGGAGGCTTTTGCATTGTTCCCAATTCGTTTTCCATGTTGACGTTCTAAACGATACTTGTTGGACTCTGAGTTGCCGTCATTCCATTTCCCGCGTAGAAGTTGTAGAAATCTTGGTTTTCCATTTTAGATGACAATTACTAAAAAAAATTTCAACTTTTGAAAATTAGGTGACTTTACTGAAAATATTTTCCACACAAACTGAACTTCGAATGAATTATCACGAATGAAATGGTCTTTCATGATAAAACCCTAATTTCAAGCTGAATTAGGTTGTACAAGCGAAATCAGACTTTAAAATTTCAAGCGAAATTATGTTTTAAAATTAAAGCGAAATCAGTAACAAACTGGAGCGGAATCACTAGGTCACTCAAGCGGAATTACCAACTCGAGCGGAATCAAGTTAATCCCTCAAGCGGAATCAGAGATTCAAGTGGAATCTCCTATTTCGCTTCAACTTTCCAAGCGGAATCACAAATTTCAGTCAGAAAACCTAATTGCGCTTGAGATTTCAAGCGGAATCAACAACAGCTTCGTTCAAGCGGAATCAGGTTTCAGGCCATTTTTTACCACTTTTAAGTTGAATTTTAAGCTGATACTTTCAAGGGTTTGCTAAAAGTCACTTTTACACAATATATCAAAAACTCAGTCCATTTTGTCCGGCCAAACGTCCAGAAATCCTAAAAGTGTAAGAAAAATGCTCTGATTCAGGTATTTTAGCTCATAACTGGCTCTGATACCAATTGTAGGATCGATATTGACGATCTAGTGAGTCAATCAGAGTCAAAATACCACTGTTTGAATGGCGGAAACAAACAAACAGCTTGAATCAGAAAGAAATGAGTAGAAAAAAGAATAGTATCACTTTTAACACTTGTTTCTCATTAATATTTACATGGAAAACCGGCAAGAGTTCGGCTACAACTTTCAGATTCCGTGCCAAATGAGAAACAAACTACACATATAGTTCTGATTTCACTTGAAATGACATGCTGTCATTCCGAGCGGAATCACAACTACCTGATTTCGCTTGAAATCGGAATCACTACCTTAAATCATAACTTTTACATTTTGACCCCTGCACTATACATAAATGACATATTTGACCCCTAGACCCTAAACAAGCATGAAGAGAGACGCTGGATGGAGATACTTAGTGATTATGATTGTAATATCCAGCATCATGCAGGAAAGGCAAATGTAGTGGCTGATGCTTTAAGCCGAAAGTATCATGAAAAGCCAAAAAGGGTACGTTCTCTTAAGTTAAATCTACCAGGTAGATTTAAATGAACAGATTAGAAAAGCACAAGAATCAGTGATCAAGGATGATACTGAAAAGTTAAAAGGTATGACTAAAGAGCTAGAACAGGGAACAGATGGAATTTGGAGATTCCATAAGAAAAGAATGTGGATACCTAAATTAGGAAACCTACATCACCGTATACTAGAAGAAGCCCATAAGTCTAAGTATACAATACATCCTAGAAGTGATAAAATGTACCAGGATTTAAGAAAGAATTTTTTGTGGATAGGAATGAAAAAGGATATAGCATCTTATGTTTCTAAGTGTTTAACCTGCTCACAAGTTAAAGCTGAACACCAGAAACCCTCAGGTTTGTTGCAGCAATTAGAGATGCCAGTTTGGAAATGGGAATTGATAATAATGGATTTTGTTACCAAATTACCCAAAACAAGAAAAGGTAATGATACAATCTGGGTGATTGTAGACAGGCTAACTAAGTCAGCCCATTTCCTACCAATAGAGGAAACTTTCAATATGGAACAGTTAGCTAAATTGTATGTAAATGAAATAGTTTCATTGCATGGAATTCCTTTATCAATTGTTTCTGATAGGGATAGCCGTTTTACCTCTCATTTTTGGACAACTTTCCAAAAAGAAATGGGAACCAAGTTGAATCTAAGCACAACTTATCATACTCAAACGGACGGACAAAGCACAAGGACAATTCAGACAATGGAGGACATGCTTAGAGATTGTGTAATTGATTTCAGAGGTAATTGGGATGACCACTTACCATTAATAGAATTTTCTTATAATAACGGCTATCACACAAGTATCAATGCTGCACCATTCGAAGCACTTTACGGACGAAAGTGCCGAACTCCAGTCTGTTGGGCCGAGATTGGGGAAAAGCAATTATCTAGACTAGAAATAGTGCAATAAACAACCGACAAAATTATTCAAGTCAAGGAACGACTGAAAGCAGCACATGATCAACAAAAGAGTTATGTTAATAATAGGCGAAAGCTGTTGGAATTTCAGGTAGGTGACAAAGTATTATTGAAAGTCTCTCCTTGGAAAAGAGTAGTAAGATTCATCAAGAGGGGAAAGCTAAGTCCCAGGTATGTTGGACCTTTTGAGATTATTAGAAGAATAGGACCTGTAGCTTACCAGCTACAACTGCCATAGGAAATGGCAGGGATACATGATGTATTTCATGTATCTAATCTCAAGAAATGCTTAGCTGATGAATCACTAGTAGTACCTCTTAAGGATATAGAGGTAAATGAACAACTTAAATTTGTAGAAAGGCCTCTACAGATTGAAGACAGGAAAGTTAAGAACCTCAAGCACAAGAGATTAGTTCTGGTCAAAGTAAAATGGGACTCCAAAAGTAGGACCAGAATACACATGGGAACTTGAATCAGAATTGCAAAGAAAATACCCGCACCTATTCCAATAGACCTCGAGGACGAGTTCTAAAACAAGGTGGGGAGGATATAACAACCCTCCTAAAATTTTCGACACCCCTAATATATTTTAAGTTGTCCCAAATTGTCTTAAAATATACCGCGTATGTGAAAACCGAGCCCAAAATACTATACATAATTAAAAATAAAATAAAAATCAATTTTTTAGGCGCTGGCGGGCCGCGTAGCCTTTGGCTACGTCTTACGTGGGGCGCGACGGCTTGGCCATCAGGCTTAACCCGGTGCTGCCACGTGTCTGATACGCATCGAGGCTACATCGGTGAGCTGACAAAGCTAGGCCCTACGGACCCTATGTCACGGGCCGTGTAGGCCCTTCCTTTCTCTTATGTGGGCCGCTTAGGACTTGAAATCAAGCCCTATATAAAGAGAGCATCGGCTGTTCAGTCTAGTCGCTCATTCCTTTCTTTCTCTCTCGAATTTCTTAAGTATAGAAGTGATCCCCGAGAATAATACTCCCCTAAATAACGAAGTTCTGCCTAGTTGTAAGTATCATAACCCCGGTTACGTATTAGATACGCTGCCCGATTGATCCAGGGTTCCATAACGGCTGTCGATTTTCTGCCCGACGTAGTCGTTGGAATGCCGTCTCGAGGAGGGTATTACTAATGTAAATATTGGGTTATTATACTAACGTGTGTGCATTTGTGTAATTTACAGATAATCACCAGGAAACCCTTAAAGAAAACCTAAGACAGCAATGTGAGTAATCTCCTTTTTGTAAACTGTAATTACAAAACCTTAAATATTTTACAATGTGATTAAGCAGTGATTGAGTCTTTGTAATTCTTCAATTACTGCCGGTATGTTGGGGTTTTGTATACAAAATGTGAGACACGTTACCATTGGACAAAGAGTTAGCCAATGTGTAATATGACCCACCAGTCAGGATTGACAGTGCTGAATGAGTAATTGTGTAGATGTAAACATTGTACTCGCTCTCAATACTATGAAAATTGATAAAACTCTTCTTGATTAAACTGGGATTCACTCACCAGTATTTCCCATTGAAAAATTGTTTTTAAACGCGTTTCAGGTAACAAAATGTGAAAGCTAACTAGAAGCCAGCTGGACAGCACTGAAGGCTTGGAAAAAGTGGCTATAAAAGTTACCAAAATAAAGAAGATGTTTTATTTCAATAAAATGGGGTTTACTCCTATAAATCAGTTTGTAATGAAAACTTGGGTTTTATCCCAATATGTTTATTAGATAAATGAAGGTGTTTTACTCTGATAACATATTTCCTAACTACGGTCCTGATGTAAGTTCCGCTGCCAAATTGATAAACACCGATACCACCAATACTGATTCTCGCGGCCGCCCGTTCCCGAGACAGATAGGGGGCGGGGGTTGTGACAATTTACCATAATTTTTGTTACCAAAATTACAAATATTGGAGGATGAACTTTGATAAATAAAAGTGACTAAGTATATAGTTATGAAAATATATGTTGAAGTCACAATTTGTGTGCTACTTGTATAGTATGTGTATTAGTTATATTGTTTTAGGACTTGAAATAATATAACTTACCAAATACAAAAATTGTATTACAAAATATCACCAAAATTCCAAGAAAACAAATATATAATTTATACTTGAATATTGGACAAACCGAACACGGACGAATGGACTACACTTATATATATATATTCTGGAAATAGATTTATATATTGACAAATGAGTTAAAACGGTATTTTTGATACTAAGGAAACAGAAAATATGATTTTTTTACAATTATTACAAAATATATCATATTTTATCAAGTAGAAAATATATTATTTTGAGTGGAGGAAAATATTTATTTTTTCTTGAACAATTAGAAGATATATATTATTTTTGAAGAAAATATATGTTTTCTTTAACAAACTGGAAATATATTATTTTGAGTGGAAAAGTGGAATTATAAATATTTTCTAAGTTAATCTTGAAAATATATTATTTTTGAGGTTTATATGAAAATATAATTATTTTGCCAAGAAAGATTTATAGATATTTTTCTATAGAAGTTTTCTTAAAATACAAATATTTAAGAATATAAATTAGTGATTTTTATTTGAATAAAAATATTATTCCAGAAAATTAAATACAAAATTAAGTATAAGAATACTTAATAAATACAAGAAAATACGTATTCTCGTGCGTACAAATACACACCGGAATACGCCACCAATACTTGGCAAAATACACAAGTATAATTATACCCATCCTTGGGAGAATACATAAGTATAAATACATGATACACCAAGTTAAAATATATTATTTTAACAAAAAATTCCAATAATTAACAAATATAATTTGAGTTAAAATATTATTGTTTTAACAAATAATTATATACTTTGGAATAATATAATGTACATAAAAAACGTAACACAAAGATACTAAGTCATAACAATTAAGACTAAAAGCCGAGGCACGACCTAGCCATATAATAAACCATAGCACGTGTGTAGGTAGTTGCACGAATTCAGGACAGGACTTTTGAGTTACTTCGGACAGTAGGACGCAAGATTGTGAGTTCATATCCCCCTTTTCTTTTTAACTGTTTTCAATTTTATAACTTCGGGGGTGAAGTACATGTTACAAATGTTTACAAACGTTTACAAATGGTATGGTTAGTTAAGGAATGAACTGTTAGATCATGTGAATGGGTAGGCGCACACTTAAGACCATTAATCCTCGTATAAGGACCGAGGGACATGAGTGCTAGATCTATTTGGGTGTTGCGAGCCCCACCCCTGGGCTGGAAGTGGCCGAAGGTGGTGACTATGTCTTCCAGCCAGAAGCCCGGTACAAAATCTGCTAGGTTTGAGCCTTCCTACGCCGTTGCACACATATTAATGACCTTGCAAATCATTAGTTGATCTGTTCATAGACGCTTTCATACCGGTTTACAAATACATACTTACGAAAGTTTACAAGGTTATTCGTGCACACATACAAACACATGAACTCGCTCAAATTTTGTTGATGTTTTCAATCTACATGTATTTCAGGGAATTGATGGATCTGGCGAAGGTTGAAAGTTTTCAAGATGTCTCTACAATAAATGATGTAATCCACACTTTTGTAGGGTTTGACTTGGATGTTTTATCTTAGATAAGACATACAAGTCAAAGCCTTGGTTTTATGTGTCTTTTATTAAAAGTACATCATGGAACTTGTCTTATTTTGATGGGTTGTAATGTAAACTGGAAGTCTTTGTTTGGGATTAAACAATGTGGTTTGTATTACTTTGAAACTTGGTAATGGATGAACGTCATGGTTTCGATCATATAGTTGTTTGTTATAATTGATTGCAATGATATTAAGCAAGTCACACATAATACGCATCCGCAAAAGTCAGGGTGTGACAGTTGAGCTGGAAAAACCGAAGGAGCCAGCGGAAAAGAAGACAAAGTTTATCATCAAGCCTTACAGAACAAGTGAAAAGGAGGTTGGGAAGGTGATTGAGGAGCCTGCGGGCGATGTGACTTCCGAGAAGGAGAAGGCAAAGGAAACAGAGACTGTTGCTGCCACTGAGCATGATACGGCGCAGGGTCCGGAAGTCGTGCGTATCACCGGGCTTGACCAGCCCCTCAAGAGAAAAGAGGCTGAAGTTATTAAGCCAATGGAGTCTGAGGTTGTTAAGCCAACAGAAACTGCGCAACATGACGCCCCCACTCAAATTGTACAATTAACATCTATCGTTGGGGGGGGGGGGTCAACCGCCACTATACCGGAGCAGCCAGCGCCTAAAGACACATCTGCTGCGGCGTCTAGTGCAGGTGTTGGAGGTGTTGGGGCTGCTGGAGGTACTGGCGCGGCTGGCAAGAAGGGTGCAGGAGGAGCAGGGTCGATGCCACGAGCCCCCATAGGTGCGAAGGATACCTTGGGGGGATATCTATTACAAGACCTATACCAAAGAGCAGCGTGGCATTACTCCGCACCAGCCTGTTTGAAGTTTGAAACAAAAGGACACATTTGTCGAGTTCGAAGCCTGCCGGAATTGGTACTTGGGTTCTTTCCCTCCCGGAGAAGTTAATAGGTAATGGGCGCGTACCCATGAGGGGTTGTATCGCGCTTACATTGTTGGGGAGGCTAACGCCCGTTTTGCCAACCACCAGATTTGTCACACCCCGATTTCCACGTGTTTCACCGGTGGGCCCGGTGGGGGATTACCGTGACGTAGTTGGCAACAATATAGTCAAACCACAATATATAAATGCACAGCGGAAGCATAAAGATAGTTTATATTTCAACCATCGATTTTAATATCCAAGTATCACGAATAGTCGAAATAAATCCACATGGGATCAAAATAAAAATATAAATATTGTTCAACAGATATGGCATCCCAAGCTTGCGAGACTCTAACGATGCTTAAGGAGTCAGCCTATTTCGTGTAGATCCTGCATTTAATCTTTTGGGGAAAATACGTCAGTTTACACTGGTAAATACATTCAACCGACACTTTTGTAAAATGTTTAATAAAATTTATTTGAATGCACAAGGCACAAACTCTTTATAACTTGGGATAATTAATCAATTTAATCTTGTAAAAGAATTACATGTTCACTATGCGTTTGGTCGCCCGGGTCATGCCGGGTTTAAGGTTAATTGACACGCCACAAAGCATAAAGCCGTGGTGGGAAAACCAACGGTTATACCTTTAATAATATAGACACATTATCGGGTGTACGCCTACACCCGCGTGTCGAGGTCGTGGCCATTTCGTAAAATGATGGCAAGGATATCCGGGACATGGTCATTCAGCTCCCAAAGGCGTAAAGCCAACAAAACCAATTTTTTTAAATGGGTCATATTGATAATACCCAACTACTAATGAGTTAGGGTCAATTGCCCGACCAAGCGGTATTTTATATACCGTAACCCAAGCCCGTATAACGGAAAATAAGTTAAAAGTATTTACCTGAGCAAGTAATAACCTCAATCAAACAAATGCAAGTATCTTTTACTGGTCTCCTATTCTGGAACGAAGGTTTATAACAACCTATTAGAATCCTAACGGGTCTTTAATTTAGCCTTAGCTTAGACCGGTCAGTTTCAAAGGATAAATACGGTTTAATCGCGTGAAGGGCGAGAACCGGGAATGGAATGTGGTTTGGACCCAACAAGTTTGAAGACTTGTTTTATATGGGTAAAATAACCACACTCTGGATTTTCAGGTAAAAACGATAAGGTTTGACCCGTTTCGGCTAGTTTATGTAAACTAGTTACATAAACCGAACCATGCGCGTAAAAGGTGTAACGGGTAACCGTAAGAGTCCTACACAGGTTTCCTAAGTTAATATGCTTTATAGAGGTTGTGGTATCAGTGGGATACCTTCCATAATGCCCGTAACGAGTTTAAATCCAATATACGCCCCGAAGGGGTATTTCGGTCTTTTTAAAGATTATAAAAGAGATTTCTGAGTTCTACAGGGAATCTGAGTTTTCTGAACAGTTTATAAAGTCCAAAATACTCTATTTATTATTTAAAATCAGTAGCAACTGGAATCGGGTCAAAATACCATGTAGAACTCAAGTTATGTCCGAAAAGGGTATATTCGGTAATTACCGAATCGATGCCATAACCGCAGGTTATGAACAGGTTAAAAATAATTAAAAATCTTTAAAAATCTCAAAATATTACTTTACATCAGTATATAAAAGGTTTGGTGTCGAAATTTGGGTTTAGATAGGCTTTATGCTAATTGCGCCGTTTAATTACTAAAGTTTCCGTAATTGCGCTATTTAGCATAACTCCTATTCTAGACCTCGCATTGACGTGAAATTTTAGGGACATGCTTAGAAATCAGTAACTAAGGTTATTGTCCTTTCACATGTCCAAAATTCTTGTTTTAAACTAGAAAGGGCGTTATGGTCAACTTTTAAGCATTTAACGGAAATGTGCAAAAGACTCGGACAAATGATGAACCGGTCACAGAGGGTTATACCATCATGTAATCTGGTCCTAAGAGAGTCCTAAGGCATATCTAAATCATACCATAACGGGTCAGAACTGAAGTCAAAGCAAAAGTCAAAGCTTTGCGACTTTCGGTTCCGAACCGAGTCGAAATAGTAAAAGGTCGGATCAAACAAGCTTAGACTAGTTAATATACTTATTATCATGTTATATGAGTGTTAAAACAGGTTACACGCCATCTACATTACTGATTATGCATAAAATCGCAATTTAGCAATCTGTTGACTTTTTCTAAACAAGTTTGACTCAACATTCGGACTAGTTAAAGTGGGAATCAGAGGGTGCCCTTTTAGGGGTTTAATGCCCACATGATTACCAACATATAACTGCCTTTGATTCGACAAATCACTGGACCATTTGTGATTTATCGTCAATTCAATCGTTAATTACGACGGATTGACTTTTAGGCTATATCTAAGCAAAACTTAACCAAGGAAGGGTGGAGCATACTTACAGGAGTCTAATACAAGATTAGGAAGGCTTAGTAATGGCACTTGTGCTCCAGAAAAGCTCCAGGAATGCAGAAGTGATGAGTGAACACAATGTGCAACTCATTGGCCTTTTATAGTGAATTTAATCCATTGAGATCATGACAACTAGGTCTATGGGGTGAACCAGATCATTTACAAGTGTTTCCTAGTGTCTAGGAAAGGTTAGGGGTCGCCCATGTTGTTGAAAATATCTTGGTAGGTCGGTTAAACTGTTATAACAGCCAACAGCCAACTTCCTGTCGCTGGGCGTTCCTTAGGGACCGTAAGGCAGGGCCTTTGCGGTCCGTAAGCCTTTGACAGAGAAAATGTTTTACCCTTTCGCACCTTACGGACCGTAAGGCAGGATCCTTGCGGTCCGTAAGCTCTTGTCAGAGGCAAAAAAATAACCTTTCATGATTTGAATGGACAACTTGCAACGCATGATTTCTGGTTTAATTTTTAGCACAATGCCTTTAACCCATGCTTGGACAGTTATCTACTCTATCATGCAGAATCATTGGCTTGCATAAGGATAAAATTCTCTATGAATGATTTATTGAGCATTATTTTCATAGGATCCAAATTAGCAACTTGGACATCCTTTATTATTAGTAATTATCGGATTAAAGTATAATAGATGTTTGTTAATCATGTTAGGGTCTTGGGATCTATAATGAAGTCGTTCAGAGGTGTAAATTAACATGTCGACATGTTCAAAAATCCTACCACACATCTTTAATTAGATCCGGGTTTACAATACTTTTGTCGTAAGTGACACGTGTCGTTTATTTATTGGACACAAAATTTCAAGGTGTTACATCCTCACCCCCTTAAAAGAAATCTCGACCTTGAGATTCATTGAAATAAATAAGGGTACTTTTCTTTCATCGGGGACTCTACCTCCCGCGTGTACTCGGGACCTCTACGGGCATCCCATTTTACCTTCACTATCAGTATATACTTCCTGTGAAGCTTCTTAACCTGTCGATCCTTGATCGACACAGGTTTTTCAACGAACTTTAAGCTCTCGTCGATGTGTACGTCTGTATGCGGTATAACCAGTGATTCATCAGCGAAACACTTCTTCAAGTTACAAATGTGAAACACATTGTGGATACCACTGAGCTCCTCCGGTAAGTTTAATTTGTAGGCAACCGATCCGACACGTTCGATTACTTCAAAGGGTCCAATATATCTCGGGCTTAACTTGCCTTTCTTACCGAATCGCATCACCCCCTTCCAGGGTGATACCTTAAGCAAAACTTTGTCGCCTACTTCGAAATTGAAAGGCTTACGCTTCAAATCTGCGTAGCTTTTCTGCCTGTCTCGGGCAGCTTTCAATCGATTGCGAATTTGGACAATCTTGTCCGTTGTTTCGAATATTATATCAGGTCCCATCATCTAGACATCTCCAACTTCTGCCCAACAAACGGGCGTTCTACACTTTCTACCATATAGGGCTTCAAAAGGTGCAACCTTAATGCTTGTATGGTAGCTGTTGTTATAGGAGAATTCGACTAAGGGTCGGTGGTTATCCCAGCTACCACCTAAGTCGATCGCACATGCACGGAGCATGTCTTCCAACGTTTGGATTGTACGCTCACTCTGTCCATCTGTCTGAGGGTGGTAAGCCGTACTTAAATTCAAACGTGTGCCCAAAGATTGTTGGAAACTTTTCCAAAAGTGTGATGTGTATCTGGTATCTCTATCAGAGATGATAGACACAGGCACGCCATGAAGGGCTACAATCTTATCTACAAACAACTGGGCTAATATATCGGAGCTATGAGTATCCTTTATGGGTAGGAAATGTGCTGACTTAGTCAGTCTATCAACTATTACCCATATTGTATCATTTCCCTTCTTTGTCTTTGGCAACTTGGTGATGAAATCCATCGTCACCATTTCCCATTTCCACTCGGGAAGTTCAGGCTGTTGCAGCAAGCCTGACGGCTTTTGATGTTTAGCTTTTACTTGCACACAAGTCAAACACTTTGCTACGTAGGTGGCTATAGACTTTTTCAAGCCTATCCACCAAAAGTTTGCCTTCAAATCCTGGTACATTTTATCCGCTCCAGGATGGACGGAATATCGGGAACTGTGGGCTTCCTGAAGGATAACGTCATGAAGACCTCCATAAACAGGAACCCATATCCTTCCATTCAATCTCAGAATTCCGTCTTTGCCATAGGATAACTGCTCCTCAGTTACTCCTAGCTTCTTGTGAGGATAGTTAGCTTCTAACACAGCTTCCCTCTGTGCAGCTAACAATCTCTCATTCAGACTGTTCTTGATTTCAATGCTCTTGGCATTGATCCTAATTGGTTTCACTCTTTCTTTTCTGCTCAAGGCATCTGCGACTACGTTGGCCTTGCCTGGATGGTATCTTATTTCACAGTCAAAGTCGTTCAGAGTTTCCATCCAACATCGCTGCCTCATATTCAGATCTTTCTGATTGAATAGATGCTGGAGGCTTTTGTGATCAGAATAGATCATAAATTTAATGCCATACAAGTAATGCCTCCATAGCTTTAGTGCAAATACAACGGCACCCAACTCCAAGTCATGGGTGGTGTAATTCTTTTCATGCACCTTTAATTGTCGTGACGCAAGGCAATTGCCTTGCCCCTCTGCATAAGCACACAACCCATACCGGTGTGCGATGCATCACAATATACAACAAATTCTTCCATTCCTTTTGGCAATGTCAACACTGGAGCATTGCTCAGCTTTTGTTTGAGGATATCGAAAGCTTCTTACTGCTTAAGGCCCCAATTAAACTTTATATTCTTTCTAGTTAAAGAAGTTAAGGGTGCAGCAATCCTTGAGAAGTTTTCGATGAAGCGTCTGTAGTATCCTGCTAAACCTAAGAAACTGCGAATCTCTGTAGGCGTCTTCGGCTCCTGCCAATTCATAACGGCTTCAACCTTGGCGGGATCCACTTGGATACCACGCTCGCTGACTACATGTCCAAGGAATTGGACTTCTCGTAGCCAAAATTCACATTTAGAGAATTTGGCGTAAAGCTTTTCTTGATGAAGCAGTTTAAGAATACATCGAAGGTGCTTCTCGTGGTCAGCTTGACTTTTGGAGTAAATGAGGATGCCATCGATGAAGACAATGACGAATTTATCCAAATAAGGCTTACAAACGCGATTCATGAGATCCATGAATGCGGCAGGTGTATTAGTGAGCCCAAAAGGCATCACTAGGAACTCGAAATGACCATAACGAGTCCTAAATGCAGTTTTATGCACATCTTCGACTTTGACCTTCAATTGATGGTACCCTGACCTTAGGTCAATCTTGGAAAAGTAGCTCGCTCCTTGCAACTGATCGAACAGATCGTCGATCCTGGGCAAAGGATACCTATTCTTGATTGTGACTTTATTCAGCTCACGGTAATCGATGCATAGACGCATCAAACCATCTTTCTTCTTAACGAACAGGATTGGTGCTCCCCAAGGAGATGAACTTGGTCTAACAAAACCTTTGGCTAGCAGATCATCTAGCTGTGTTCTCAATTCTTTCATTTCCGTGGGTGCCAATCTATAAGGTGCTCTCGCAATAGGCGCGGCTCCTGGAATGTTGTCGATACTGAATTCCACTTGCCTATCCGGTGGCAAACCAGGCAGTTCTTCCGGGAAAACTTTGGTATAGTCAGAGATGACTGGAATATCTTCAATCTTGGGTCTCTCTTCACCGATATTCACCTGTGCCATATAAATGACACATCCTTTCTTCAAACATCTGGATGCCTTTAGCATAGATACTTGTGCAGGCAATCCATGTCGAGTATCTCCCTGAATGGTAAGTGGTTCTCCAGACGGGGTCTTGATTACCACTTGCTTCTTGTTGCATACAATCTGGGCTTGGTGGTGCGATAACCAATCCATACCCAATACTACGTCGAATCCAGCTAGTTTAAAGGGTAATAGGGATAAAGGAAATGAGTGATTCCTAATGGATATAATACATCCATCTAAAACAGTTGAGACTGTTCCCATAGTCCCATCAGCTAGTTCTACTTCATATTTCATATTCAAGGTTTAAACAGGCAGTTTTAACAACTCACAAAACTTATCATCCACAAAGGATTTATCTGCTCCAGAATCAAATAACACTCTTGCGAATACATCATTGATAAGGAACGTACCGGTTATGACGTTTTCGTTCTGGATAGCCTCTTGAACATTCATCAGAAAGACCCTCGCATTGGTCTTTTTCCCTTCTTCAGCCTTCTTTACTATCTTCAGGCAGTTAGTCTTGATGTGCCCTTTCTCGTTGCAACTATAGCAAGTTGCATCCTTGAGTTTCTTGCACTCAAGAGTCCTATGCTCGGAGGACTTGCATATCCCACAGGCCTTCGGCTGGGATTTCTTTTCATACCTGCACCTTCCGAAATGGTGCTTCTGACATACCTTGTAGAAGGGCTTATCGCCCGACTGTCGGTCATTCTTCTTGTTCTCTAACCCCTTCTTGTGGTCATGATTCCCCGGTGCTTCTTGTTAGACCTTCGTGAATCATCATCTTCAAGTTTTCTTTTCTCACTATCAGCATTTCTTAATGATCTCTGCCTCACTGCATCCAGTGTGAGAGACAGAGATATATCTGACATGGATCTGAAGGTAGCAAGCCTAGAAGCCTTCACGCTAGCTTTTATCTCTGGGGCCAAACCCCCAATGAAACGCGCGATCCTTTTGGGTTCCGGTGTTACAAGGTACGGAACCAAATCTCGATAGAGTGTTGAAACTTGTGAGATATGCCTGGCAATCCAGGTTCTTCATGACCAACGATAGGAAATCAGACTCTATCTTCTCAACCTCGTGCTGAGGGCAGTAATTTTCTTTAATGAGAGCGATAAATTCCTCCCATGACATGTTATACAAAACAGCCTTCCCAGAGGCTTGAACCAATGATCTCCACCATGCTAGGGCTTCACCTTTGAACGACTGTGATACAAATTTTACCACATCTCTCTCAGCACAACCACTGATGTCCACAACAGCGTCCATTTCGTCTAACCAGGTCATACAATCCACCGCGCCTTTTTCCCCTGTAAAATCTCGGGGTTTGCAGGAAACAAAGTATTTATACGTGCAACCCCTGGCGCGAGGTGCATCATCGACCACTTTCTTCTTAGGATGGACACTATTCTCATTCGATGAGTGCCGATCGTCGTCCTTCTTAGGTTTAGACGGGGTCGAGGGTGGTTTGCTGTGAGATTTAGAATGGGTTCTTGGCTTCGAGTGTGGTGTAGATAAGGTTCTGCTTCGAGACTCGCTGTATTCTTCATATTGCCGATCTAAGGCCGTCTTCACAGCGTTGTCTACCAAAGCTTTCAATTCAGCGCCCGTTATATTAATTTGGGCGTTATCGTTGTCATCCTCCTTTGAATGTCTATTAACTTCATTTGGGTCAGCCATTGAGATCTTGATCTGCTACAAAGAATATGACAGAATTTTATTTAGGAGTTTATTATGGAATTGTCTTTTAGGGCAATTCATTAACCATGGTAAATATAGACCATATCTGGTTAATTTGTTACCCACCTTCATTTAGGGTTTGAATATAACTTATCCTAATTACAAACAATATTGTTAGTGGCACAAAAGCCTAGTCACAAGGACGTTTTATGATATAAGCTAGGATTTCAGAGAATCAAAGCATGAAGGTTTGAACCATAGTTCTTTTACCTTTTCTGACAGGGAGTCATAGACTACAACTGTCTGTTGTCTTATATGACAATAAGTATGGCCCGTAGACACTACATCACTAATGGATGATTTAACCCATGATTTATAAATCATTAGTTTAGGTCCTGGAATCCTCTGAAGGATTCTTATATAAGAATGACGCATGTGATTTTAACGAATCACATCCGCCGAGAATGTTAACATGTTCACAGAGGTTAACAGGAATCTGAACCTTTTACTCAGGTCTCACCATCTTGGCCGGGTCTCATAATGACACCAGGCTAGGTCTCACCATTAAGATTCTTTATTTAGGCAGACTTAATTAAAAGGAATGATTTTTAATTTTTCTCATATAATAATGTATTAAAATGACAAAAATGAAATTTATAAGCTTAACATTCCATTAATCATAATAATGATTACACCCTGCCCTAAACGGGACTTTTAATAGATAATTACCTACGCAGAGGTTTACAGGAAACAAGTCCACCCAGGGACCAAATACAAGGATAGATGTCCGCACAGGGACAAAAAGATAAGTCCACGCAGGGACTGAAAGGCAATTGTCCACGCAGGGACTAAGCATAAAAAAAATGTCCACGCAGGGACTAAAACAAATAGATGTCCACACAGGGACTTGATTTAAAATAGGAAGTACGATAGAACACATAAAGACTAATGATCTCGCTTCTTCTTCCCCTTTAGCAGGTTCGCTAGGCCTTTAAGGAATCCATGATTGTTCTTACGTTCTTGCTCAAAGTCTCGTTCTTCCCTATTTAAACGGTGAAGGATTTCTTCCTGTTCCGGTGGGGAAAAACGTGGCTGCTGCGTTACTTGCTGAGCCGGAGTTCTAGTAGGAGCTGGATATCCATGAGCTGCGTATCCTAATCCCCAAGGATCCCCATAAGGTCTGTCGGGATGGAGGGCGTTGTAATTGGCCGCTACCACGTATGGGTCGCCATCCGCATAATTATAGTTGTAGTGCGTATGAGCTGGCTGCTCAAACGGGTTGTACGCTGTGGAACCGACGTACGCAGGTATAGGGTTATCATACCCAAACGGTGGTGGAGGTGGTGCAACTGGTGCATAATTCACCTCTGCATGGTGGCTCGAAGGTTCACCTAATTGCAGTTCTTCAGGCAACGACAGATAATGACTTGCACTCGAGTGGCGAGGGGTGCTAAAGTGGAATTCCCCTCCTCGGGTGGACATCCGCGCGCCTGATCTCCTACGCCTTGGCGGATCTGGAGGTGCTTGTTGAACTGGTGGCGGTGGAGGCGGTGGCGTAACTGCCACGAAACGCGAATCCTCGGAAGGATCCCGCTGCTATTGCTCATGAGGCGAGAAGTGGTGAGAAGGTGTGAAGTACCAATCACACTGGTTAAACCTCGCCTGGTAACTGTCAGGACCTTGATAGGGTGTCCCATGAAAGGATGACCCATCAAAGATCTCGATAGGGTGGTTGGGAGTACCTCGTGCAGGTTCTATGGGATCTGTGTCCTCGTCCATATCTACCGCATTATCTTCAGAGAAATGGTCTTCGGGTCCTAAAGGGTTATAACCTATTGGTTCATGGACAAAATCAGCCGGGTTGAACTGGCCTTGGAAGAAAGGAGTAGGATCGCCATAGGAACAGTGCGAAACAGATCGCCGGAGAGGTATAAATGAAGGTTGAGGGTTACTGGGCTCGTTCTCCGAATTTGGTCCAAAAGAGTGACGGTATGAAGGTGTCGAACTGTGTGAGGTGGACCGTCTTGCAGGCTCAAAGAGGTTCCTCCTACGCCTCTGAGGTTCTTCACTCCTTGTGCTGGAAGGAGCTCGCATCTGTGAAGGTCCGGCCTCGTGATCATTGTGAGTAGTGATCGGCCCTTTGCCTCTTCCTCCTCTTCTAATTGCTGGTGGCATATTTCCTGCTTAACAAATTTTTAAATCATAATAAACAATAAAAGACAAACTAGAATGATAATTCGAATTTGTCCTATGTTCTTGTCTAGACTCAAGTATGTGCAATTGTGTCATTGAGATTAAACACATAAGGATAGTGTTTAATTCACTCAATGTTGGCTCTGATACCAACCTGTCACACCCCGATTTCCACGTGTTTCACTGGTGGGCCCGGTGGGGGATTACCGTGACGTAGTTGGAAACAATATAGTCAAACCACAATATATAAATGCACAGCGGAAGCATAAAGATACTTTATATTTCAACCATCGATTTTAGTATCCAAGTATCACGAATAGTCGAAATAAATCCACAGGGGATCAAAACAAAAATATAAATATTGTTCAACAGATATGGCATCCCAAGCTTGCGAGACTCTAACGATGCTTAAGGAGTGGCCAGCCTATTTCGTGTAGATCCTGCATTTAATCTTTTGGGGAAAATACGTCAGTTTACACTGGTAAATACATTCAACCGACACTTTTGTAAAATGTTTAATAAAATTGATTTGAATGCACAAGGCACAAACTCTTTATAACTTGGGATAATTAATCAATTTAATATTGTAAAAGAATTACATGTTCACTATGCGTTCGGTCGCCCGGGTCATGCCGGGTTTAAGGTTAATTGACACGCCACAAAGCATAAAGCCGTGGCGGGAAAACTAACGGTTATACCTTTAATAATATAGACACATTATCGAGTGTACGCCTACACCCGCGTGTCGAGGTCGTGGCCATTTCGTAAAATGATGCCAAGGATATCCGGGACATGGTCATTAAGCTCCCAAAGGCGTAAAGCCAACAAAACCAATTTTTTAAACGGGTCATATTGATAATACCCAACTACTAATGAGTTAGGGTCAATTGCCCGACCAAGCGGTATTTTATATACCGTAACCCAAGCCCGTATAACGGAAAATAAGTTAAAAGTATTTACCTGAGCAAGTAATAACCTCAATCAAACAAATGCAAGTATCTTTTACTGGTCTCCTATTCTGGAACGAAGGTTTATAACAACCTATTAGAATCCTAATGGGTCTTTAATTTAGCCTTAGCTTAGACCGGTCAGTTTCAAAGGATAAATACGGTTTAATCGCGTGAAGGGCGAGAACCGGGAATGGAATGCGGTTTGGACCCAACAAGTTTGAACACTTGTTTTATATGGGTAAAATAACGACACTCTGGATTTTGAGGTAAAAACGATAAGGTTTGACCCGTTTCGGCTAGTTTATGTAAACTAGTTACATAAACCGAACCGTGCGCGTAAAAGGTGTAACAGGTAACCGTAAGAGTCCTACACAGGTTTCCTAAGTTAATATGCTTTAAAGAGGTTGTGGTATCAGTAGGATACCTTCCATAATGCCCGTAACGAGTTTAAATCCAATATACGCCCGGAAGGGGTATTTCGGTCTTTTTAAAGATTATAAAAGAGATTTCTGAGTTCTACAGGGAATCTGAGTTTTTCAAACAGTTTATAAAGTCCAAAATACTCTATTTATTATTTAAAATCAGTAGCAACTGGAATCGGGTCAAAATACCATGTAGAACTCAAGTTATGTCCGAAAAGGGTATATTCGGTAATTACCGAATCGATGCCATAACCGCAGGTTATGAGCAGGTTAAAAATAATTAAAAATCTCAAAATATTACTTTACATCAGTATATAAAAGGTTTGGTGTCGAAATTTGGGTTTAGATAGGCTTTATGCTAATTGCGCCGTTTAATTACTATAGTTTCCGTAATTGCGCTATTTAGCATAACTCCTATTCTAGACCTCGGATTGACGTGAAATTTTAGGGACATGCTTAGAAATCAGTAACTAAGGTTATTGTCCTTTCACATGTCCAAAATTCTCGTTTTAAAGTAGAAAGGGCGTTATGGTCAACTTTTAAGCATTTAACGGAAATGTGCAAAAGACTCGGACAAACGATGAACCGGTCACAGAGGGTTATACCATCATGTAATCTGGTCCTAAGAGAGTCCTAAGGCATATCTAAATCATACCATAATGGGTCAGAACTGAAGTCAAAGCAAAAGTCAAAGCTTTGCGACTTTCGGTTCCGAACCAGGTCGAAATAGTAAATGGTCAGATCAAACAAGCTTAGAGTAGTTAATATACTTATTATCATGTTATATGAGTGTTAAAATAGGTTACACGCCATCTACATTACTGATTATGCATAAAATCGCAATTTAGCAATCTGTTGATTTTTTCTAAGCAAGTTTGACTCGACATTCAGACTAGTTAAAGTGGGAATCAGAGGGTGCCCTTTTAGGGGTTTAATGCCCACATGATTACCAACATATAACTGCTTTTGATTCGACAAATCACTGGACCATTTGTGATTTATCGTTAAGTCAATCGTTAATTACGACAGATTGACTTTTAGGCTATATCTAAGCAAAACTTAACCAAGGAAGGGTGGAGCATACTTACAGGAGTCTAATACAAGATTAGGAAGGCTTAGGAATGGCACTTGTGCTCCAGAAAAGCTCCAGGAATGTAGAAGTGATGAGTGAACACAATGTGCAACTCATTGGCCTTTTATAGTGAATTTACAAGTGTTTCCTAGTGTCTAGGAAAGGTTAGGGGTCGCCCATGTTGCTGAAAATATCTTGGTAAGTCGGTTAAACTGTTATAACAGCCAACAGCCAACTTCCTGTCGCTGGGCATTCCTTACGGACCGTAAGGCAGGGCCTTTGCGGTCCGTAAGCCTTTGACAGAGAAAATGTTTTACCCTTTCGCACCTTACGGACCGTAAGGCAGGACCCTTGCGGTCCGTAAGCTCTTGTCAGAGGCAAAAAAATAACCTTTCATGATTTGAATGGACAACTTGCAACGCATGATTTCTGGTTTAATTTTTAGCACAATGCCTTTAACCCATGCTTGGACAGTTATCTACTCTATCATGCAGAATCATTGGCTTGCATAAGGATAAAATTCTCTATGAATGATTTATTGAGCATTGTTTTCATAGGATCAAAATTAGCAACTTGGACATCCTTTATTATTAGTAATTATCGGATTAAGGTATAATAGATGTTTGTTAATCATGTTAGGGTCTTGGGATCTATAATGAAGTCGTTCAGAGGTGTAAATTAACATGTCGACATGTTCAAAAATCCTACCACACATCTTTAATTAGATCCGGGTTTACAATACTTTTGTCGTAAGTGACACGTGTCGTTTATTTATTGGACACAAAATTTCGAGGTGTTACAATATTATGCGCGAGTGGCGCACAATGTGTAAAGAGCGGACCAGTTGGGAGAAATACTAGGAACACCTGTTGAAAGAAGTCCAAGCCTTTGAACAGATGAAAAATACCTTTGCTGAAGAGAAGGCCGCTTTTGAGGCGGAGAAGAAGGCAGAAGATTAGGGGCATGAGGGGTTGAAGAACAAGCTACTGGTTGCCGAGGAGCTTTTGTCAAAGGAGCGTGCTGAATGGAAGAAGATATGTGAGAAAGACAACCAGCGCATGTACGCTGAACGCTCCAAAATTACCGACCTCGAGGCTGAAATCGCCACTCTTAAAGGGAAGGTAGAGGAAGTTCAAGCAGATAAAGAGCGTTTTGAGGTTCAACAGTTAGTTCTTTTCCTCTTGTTTTGCTTTACTTGTTTAAATATTTCTAACTTCTTATGTCATCATTTGCAGGCTGCGTTGAATGCGGGCATGGTGAACAAGGACAAGGATCTAGCTACAAAGGATGTGGAGATTGCAGAGCTGAAGCGCCGAAGCGTCTATTGTTTGAGGCCCATGATAAAAATGAATCATTAGAAATAGACCTTGAGGCCGAAAGGGTGAAGGCTAAGACCGCCGAAGAGGAAAAGAAGAAGGCCGATGAGGCGCGTGATATCAGCACTTCTGCCGTGAATGTGGCTCAGAATAATTATGCTGAGGCCCAAACCATCGTTGATACGCTTGTCTCCGAGTCCGAGTGGATGCGTAGTAGAGGAGTAGCTGCGGTGAGTTTCTTCTGCTTTGCCTTAGGTTTCATTTATTATTGTTTTGTTTTCATGATTTCCTTCTTTTGTACAGATTGCCAACTCCATTTTAAATGCTACTGAGTTGGATGGGGCTGTTGCCACGCTGATAGATGCCTCACGTGTCGTCCGGCATCGCGGTGGCTATCTGGAGTGCGCTCAGCATATGGAAGAAGCATTTGGCCAGCAGTTCTATACTCATCACTGCTCGGTGACTGATTAGGCTGACTCTATGCTTTCCCGCGCCGAAGAAGTTTACGACCATCTTTCATTACCTGTTATGGAGTTGGTCACTGATGCGTTAAAGCATGATGACAGGAGCGCGCGGCTGAAGTCCATTCTTGATCCTCCAGAAACTGTGGAGTTAACGGACGAAGAAGCGGAAGCCGACGGTGATGGTGATGGTGATGGTTATGAATAGGTGGTAGTGTTTGTAGGCTGATGCCTTGTAATTTTCCATGTTTTTGACTACTTAATGCACATGTTGGCAATGCCTTATAATTATCATCATATGTCTTCTATCTTACAAATGCATGTTAAACTTTTGATTAGCATGAAAACACTTCAGTAAATTACAAGCTCTTAAGTTACGCCTCCAAGGTCCTCCGCGAACATAGCGTGAGACCGGGCATTAGCACTCCACGGTGGGCGCCAATGAAGAAACACGAAACTAATTTTAAGATTATTAGTTGGGTTTATGTTTCAAACATGAGGGTTAATCTCCTTTAATCTTTCCTAAGCACGAGTGTGATAATCCTTCCTGCAAAACAGCAACATCGTTAGCCCGTTAAGAGGGGAATATGGGGGTTTCCCTCTTAACCAGACTTCGGCGTGAGAATAAGTAATTGCTTTCAGGAAAATAAGTGTGTGTTAAGAGTGAGAGTAGAGAGAACGTAATGTTTTACCTGTGTATGGAGGTCTCTATTTATAGCCGGAGAGGTGTAGGAGGAGATGGGCTGATGGGCCTTGGGCCGGAAGGCGACAACAAGGAATATCCTCTTTGTCTCACTGGTATCGACCGTTAGTGGCTTCTAGAAGATCTTCGGTGCTGGCGCACCTTGATTAGAGCTACGTGTCCGAGCTGTCGGCCTTGTTGTCCTTCTGTTATCAGCAGGTGAGTAGAGATCATGGGGCAGTTGTCGAGGCCCCCTGATTGGTGCCACGTAGGCGTCCTTGTGTACTCTCTGTCTCCTGCACGATTGTTAATCGTGGAGCACGATAGGGTACAGCCTGTCGGACGCTGATTAGCTCGTTCTTCTGCCAGTTGTACCTTTGATGTTTCCTGAAATGATCCTGCGCCGCTCTCCTCGCGCGACCCTTGGTGTGTGTCCAAGTAATCGACTCAGGGCTCAGGGCTTGAGGGTTGTTATTCAGGATTCTAAGTGTGAAGCTAATGTTATATATTGTTTTGGTCTCGCGCGTGGCTCAGGTTTTATCCAAATAACCCGCGCGGGGTCTACAGATTAATCAGCTTATTTAGTAAGGAGCATGGTCATGCGCGCGACATGATTGGTCTGCGCGGCTTTTTGGGATCGTACCCTTTCAAACCTTGATGCACCAAAGTCTGAATTTTTTGTTGTGTAACTCTCATCTATTAGTATGTTTGTAGACTTGACATCTCTGTGTATAATTGGCATAGTAATTTCTGAATGAAGGTAGCCAAGTGCACTCGCAGGTTCAGTGGCTACTCTCAACCGATTCTCCCAACATAACCAATTCATTCCAGTATTAGAGTGTTATTAGAGACGAATTCATAAACTAGTGTCGGGACTTCCTCTTCTAAGCAAAAACCCAGAAGCCTTACCACATTTCGATGAATGACTTGTGTAAGGATCATGAGTTCATTGATGAACTGCTCTGCTTGGGTCGCATCCACTAGTTTAGACTTCTTTATTGCAACTACACGCTTATCTAACAAAATTCCCTTGTAGATTACACCGTAGGCACCGTTACCAATAATCTTCCCTTCAGAATAATTATCAGTGGCTTTTCTAAGTTGTTCACTACTATACAAAGTCATTATGTCATGTGATCCTTGTGATTTGATCTTTTGTTTCAGCAACACACCCCCATTTTGCTCAAAGAACTTTTCTCGAAGCTTTATTAGCTTCCTCCTCCTTATACCAAAGCAAATCCTCGCTATTCCAGATGGTATTGCTAAAGGCCACATACCATTACTACATGTGTAAATGGAAATGAAAAAGTACATTAATTAATGGTGAGTATTCTTAGTTTCAATGAAAGAACATGGTTATTGAAAGCCATCATGTTGCATATAGAAATTTTTGAGTCTTGATTAGTGGACATAAACATATTCAAATTTGCATGAAAGAACTACCGGTAACGAATATGGTCGATAAGTTTTTAGCAGCAACGTCTTTGCAACCATTTTGAATGTTTGGATCGCCAAAGAATCCTGGTTGACAGGTATAATTGTAACTCCCTACGGTATAATGCAAACACCATGGCAAGTGTTGGTTCCTTGATCATTGCACTCGTCAATGTCTAACAACATGCTACTTGTAAAAAAACAAAAGCTAGGCATCAAATTTACATAAATAAAAGAGCAAAATACATTAATCCTTATTGTTTAATCAACCTACAAATAGCATAGCTGATTAAAAAAACATGAACTTAGCTCTGCTTTCATTGTTTGCTCCGTTACTTACTAGATGGCCTGGAAAGATTAAGGGTTTAAATTTTATATTAAAAGTAAAGACTAACTAAAAATAGAGATCATGTAGGAATCAATTTTATATGGACCTAATTTTATGATTAGTTTGGTTTATGCTCACGTGTGACTTCATTAATATTTTCATATTATTAATGAAACCTGTTTGGTAGCCTCTTAATGACCATTCAAATGTTACCTCTTAATGGTTTAAAACCTCTGAATGAATAAGAGGTAACCTCAAGTCTGAATGGTTAAGAGGTAACCCCTGAATGGTAAATCATCACATGTCACATTCTTCTACCTTCTCATTGGTAAAATTCTTAATGGTTCCATTAAGAGTTAGCCTCTTAATGACCATTCAGAGGCTACCAAACAGCCCCGAAAATGATTTTAACTTTTTTTTTAACAACAATCTAATCTACTTGTAATTGTACGCCATGTCCATTGCGAACTCGAATCCTTGACCTTTAAGAGAGGGACACTATTTTACACACCTAGATATAACTAGACTAGAGGCCCTTTGGTGAAAATGACAATCGTAAGTGTATCATAATTTATGTTTAACAATCGTATTTAGGCTAATTATATTTGTTTGTGACATGTATTAATGTAATGTGCAACCGGAGTTTATGTTGAAAACGAAACAGCTAGGAAAAAAGCGTTTGCAACACTAAGGGCACATTTGAAGGAGGTGGTGGAATGTGATAATAAACTGTTGGAGTTAAAGGAGTTCAACATTATAATAATACCGATGATTGAAAACATGCATTTTTACCTGATATGCTTGGATTTAGAGAACGCAAAAGTTGAAGTAATTGATAATAAGGTTAATAACAGTGGGTTTTACAAACTGACGATAGGAATAAAGTTTAAAGAGATAGGATCGCCGTGTAAAGTGGTATGTATAGATTTTATATTAAATGTTCTATTTGTGAATAAGGATATCAGTTTATGATAATGGATAACATTTGGTATTATTATGTATTTCAGAAACAGTACATGGTTGAGTATTTGAAAGTTGTCGAACATCCGATGGTGTCACGCATGGAGAACGCAACGTTAACAAAGAAGAGGTTAGAATGCCCAACTAATGACAATTTCAACGATTGCGGTGTGTTCGCTATGCAACAAATGGAGATGTATAGAGGGAGCGGTGTTAAGTTTGAATGTGGTTTTAGTACATGGAAAGATATTTGTTGGATCGTCGTTGACCCTGAATGAGTCGATCAGAAGAGTCGTTTTCCAATTCAAAGGCGGAATCAGTGAATTAGACGCTCAAACTAAATATAATGCTTCACTTTATTGATTCTGATAATGTTTACAACCTGGAAGCAATTCGGCAGCACTTCGTTACAAATTCCGAGCCGTTACAAATGAATCAACCATGCACCTATTTATAGAATTCTGGAACCACTTATACGTACATGACACAAAAGCGATCCAGGTATGTTGTGTGGATCGCTTTTATGGACAATGTCCATATAAGCGGTCCAACATGCTATTTAACCACTTCTCGTTTCTCGAACCTCGTGCACTGGTTATTCTAACCTATCCTATCCTATAACATGATACAAGACGAAGTCAATAGACGTAATGCACCAACAGACTCCCCCTCGGATATTGACGAAGTCTTCAGTGAACATTCTCTGTTATGCCACCTCTTCAGTCTTGATCATCTTTTCCAACTTGTTCAGATTGCAACCATATAAGAATCCTTCAATCTTTCTCTTTGATCATCTTTACAACTTCATCATCAGTAGGCTCCCCCTCTCGTCAAGCTTCCGTGCTTTTAGAGATCATCACCTTGCTTTTCCAGCTACAAGCTCTTCTTCACTTACATCTTATCTTCAGACTCCCCATTAAACTCAGCTCTTCGGGATCGTAATCTGAATCTTTCCTGTAATTCTCAAACATTCATAAGTAACAATATTTTCAAATTCATTAAACATGTTCTCTAATACACTCCCCCTGTCAACAAACTTAACAGATATGGCAATATAAAGAATCCAATTTTCTCACACATTATCATTCAAGTTCAAGTTAATGACCTTGAAGTTATCATTCATGTTTTTGAAGATTTCAGAAATTTCAAGTTTCAAATTAATGAACTTGTTTTGTTTTCAGAAACACAATCAGCATACTAAGATTTTGAAACTTAGCAACTCAGACATCGGTTTATCGAAAATAACGCAGAAATCAAAATCTTTTTGTGTTTTCTGAAAATATAAAGCTGTAAAGAAATATATACAAACAATATTTACAAACAATATTTTTGTTTGAGTATGCGTCAGAGGATCATATCAGTTTATGACAAGTCACAAGTACCGTTAAGCTTTAAATCATACTCAGAATTAAACAATTCACTTAGATTGTCGATATACTGATCCATTTAAATTTTCATACAGATTTCAACTGATTCAGGATACGATTTAGATGTTTTAAGACTTAAACTCATTCATGTGTCCCACCTCTTGAATATACTCCCGTATCCAGAATCCCAATATTCAGTCTTACAGGTAAGAATACTACAATGATGTCTGTACATAAATTAGGGTATGCGAAAACTGAGGAATCTCAGGTCAGAACTTCCGTTCAGCAGAGAGATATCAGCTTCGACTTTGCAGTGTGTTCCCTTTAGAGAATCTTTTCAGCTACAACAACTGATTATCAATTTTATTGTCTAATCAGCTGAGGGCTTTATGCTATGTTTCAAGCATTTTGGTGAAAGTATTAGCCAGGGACTAGGTCAGAACTACCGTTCAGCAGAAGTCCCGGAATAATACCACAGACATCATAGAGTATAACCACCTAGTATATCAGAATACGAGACCTTTCAAACGAAATTTCAGGGGTTACCTATATATCCAAGTAGTGTTCCCCACGAAATAAGCAAGTTTGAATTTAGGTTTATATCCCGAAAAAGCTTACTAAATGTATAAAAACCTATCGACATATCATCAGTGAGACTGCTTAATGCTGTTTAATCATTACATATCTTTAGCATACTGTAACTGTCTACTGATGTACTATCATTTCCTCTTTTTACGCAAAACTCAAATTTTTGATTTTATCATGTTTTTGGCTTTTTTCAAATTTTCTAATGTTTTTGTATTTTCAAACAACATATCTCCCCCTAAAATGCAAAACCATTAAAGAAATTTGACAAACCGATACTGATAGCTTTGTCTCGCCATCCATTTTCTGCATCTCATGCTCTGTTTTGTAGAAAATATAACGTACCCCCATGATTTACAACCCATTGATTTTGACCATTAGAAAACCATTCTTCAACCTGTGAGTAATCATGTTTGTTCCGCCGTGAGGGTTTCGGCATAGTCCATCACCACTTATTCTAAGTAAACAAACATCAAACATCTCAAACATCAAACCAAACAAACACACAGCCAACAAACATACAACAATCATCAAACACAACACAAATTCATACAAAACAACCAACAAACTCCCTGTCTGACCAAAACCAGGGATCTTCAATCTCTACCCGTGCAACACTCTCACAATTTTCATCAGCATTTAGCACCTGCACATTCAAACTTTATCAAATACACAAACAATTTATCATGAAAATTTCAAACAATAAAGATAGATGCCGATTCATGCTTCGCGATCCAGGAAGCTCCGGCAATTCCAACCACTTAATCAAACATGGTGTCCACCCAGGCCTCAGGAGCCTTAGGTGTAACCTTGATTCTAGCAACCTGAATTTTAAAATTTTCAGCCTTAAGCGGTGGAACATTTGCATCATAGTTAACCACATCTGAATCCTCAGAAGTTGTTTTTGGTTTCCAAATTTGTTTCTGTTTCTCATCTTTTATCAACTCAACACTTTTCTTAACAGACCATACTTGACCTTTTGGAGTACCTCTTTTGTAAAAATTTGTTTCTTTCGGAACCTTTTGAGTTTGAACAACATTTTTAGGTTTCCAAATCTTTTGAGGTTTTGTCACACCAATCGATGTTTTCTGACTCCAGGATGTGTGAGAATTCCAGGTCTGTCTAGAGTTAAACCTGTTCGGGTTTGATTTCCAATTTTGATTTGAGGCAAACTTGTTTGTTGTATACCTCCAAGTTTGTCTCGAATCAAATCTGGTTGACCTCAGTTTCATACCTTCAGATTTCTGTTTTTCAACATCAACAGACTTTGGATTTGGACATTTTCGTGCAACATGTCCAATTTGATCACATTTAAAACAAACTTTATTTGACACATCTTTTGGCTGTTGTTGTTTCTTTTTCATGGCCTCAAACTCCGCATTAGATTGTGTTCCAAGTTTGAGTTTTTCTTCTTCAGTGAAACTTTTTCCTTGAACAAAAGTCATTTTTGTCTGAAAATTAGGCCTTTCAGTTTTGTGTCGATTATGTTTCTTCTTATACCCCAAACCAGATTTCATGTTTTTCTTCTTAGAACCAGGTTTGTTATAGGACCCTTTGAAACCTTTACTAGCAAACTTCGACATTTCAGACTTCTCAATTTCAACCATCTTGAAAACTTTGTCAATTTTCTCTGAAATCACATTCTGAATCGGGAAAACCACATCCAAGGATAGTTTGTCCGATCCAATCATGGTATAAACCAATCCTTTTGAATCATCATTCAAATTCTTCTCAGATTTCGTGTCTTTCAGATATCCATCATAAAGATTTCCTTCATCTTCATCTTGTGATTCAGACTTACCTTTTGTAGACTCATCTTTCAAAACACTATCAACCACCTTACATACCACCTCTGAATCATCAGCATCATCAGATTTGGTGTAAGTCACATCGATACTGTCAGGTAATTGGTCAACTATGTTCAAACCCTTTGCCACCTTTTCCTCATCATAAAAAGTATAATTGTCTCTCAATGGTGGTGGTACCTGATGATATTCTGAACCAATACCCTTTTTACAAACATTAGTATCTTTGTTATCAGGTGTGATATTGAAAATACGTTCGAGAATGTACAAAGAGTCATGATAACTTTGAAGTTTTGTAACAATCTTTTCTTTTTCAGCCAAGACTTGTTTAAGATTAGCAATTTCATCAATACGCTTGTTCAATTCAATTTGCTTTTCTTTAAACTGACGTTCATACAAATCTTTAGTAACTAAAGTTTCAGACAAACGTTGATCAAAACTCTTGACTTGGCTCTTCAAAGTATCATAAGCTTCTTGTACTCTCTGACTTGATTGTTTTAAAGAATCATATTGCTTTTGTAATTCTAAAAATTTAGATTCTTTTTCAATGCAAACAACACATTTTGTAGAACATTTTTCTTTCAAAACTATATTTTCATTTTCAAGATTTTCACATTTTTGTGTTAATTTCTCGACTCTTGATTTCAAATTTTGTTCCGATTCAATTCTTTCTTTACATTTTTCTTTTAAAGCATTTTCAAGTTTATGCATTTCAGCATCTTTTGTTTTTATTCTATCTTCTTTTTCAGTACAGTTTTTGCATTGTTCAATGCAATTCCTGCACTTGTTTTCTTTATCCACAATCACTTCATCATTTAATGAGTCAGAAAATTTTCTCACCTCAATGATCGACGACACATCGGCTGCCTCTGTCTTCTGTATCTTTTCAATCTTCTCTTCAGCATCAATCTTTACCACAGCCTTGACTTCTTCAATCATTTTCTTCAAATCTTCTTCTTTTCTCCTCTTCATCTCTACCACCTTCGGTAGACTTGCCTCAAAAATCTCTTTCAATTCTTTCATGAATTCCACCAAATAGTTTTTGTCAGAGAGCCTTTTTGTGTTATAAACACCTTCACTTGGAAACGCATTAGTTACTGCATCAAAGTCAACTTTCGCTGGATCAACCACCGGATTACCATACGGATCCAAATAACATTCCAACTCTTCACTCCACCTCTCAGCTCTCTGTGCTTCTTGAAACGGAGCATACAACTTGCCAATCTCCCATCTTGCTCTGTCTCTTCTCCACCATCTATCATGCTCTTCTTTTGCCATGTTCTTATATTCGTGAATTACCTGAAATTCAATGACTTGTAGCAACCAAACAAACTGAATCAGTTAAAACAATATCAAGTAATTTTTGAAATACACTAATACTCGATTGTCGTGTAATAATCTTGACACTTGAACGAGATCAGATTGATCGTATGAGCGAACACTAGTTTTGACTAATGAGCAAAACGAATCAGAATGTTCAAATAAGCGAACCAGGATTTTGACACATAAGCGAACCAATCAAGTTGGACGAATAAGCGATCCCAAACTATGTCGTATGAGCGAACCAGACTATGTCAGATAAGCGGTTCACAACTGTCTATAAAAGCGGTCCAAAGATGTACTACGAGCGGTTCATAAACGCGGACCAGATGTTGTTCGTTCGAGCGAGTCAAAAATGTCTGAATAAGCGATCCAATGTATGGTCGTTCGAGCGGGCCAGGTAAATCAATCACGAATTTTGAGCGGTTCTAACTTGTTCAAATGAGCGGTTCCAACACGTTTTTGGAGCGGTCCAGACTTCAAATGTACCTAAAAGCGGTTCAAACTATGTCCGAAAATGCGAACCTACATTCGAAGACTGTTTTGTCCATTTTTAGTTCGAATTTTAGCCTGAAATTTTCAAGGGTTTGTTATTGTCCAATAATACACGTCCTGTGAAAAATTCGTCCGATTTTAACCGTGGAAACTCGTCTAAATCGAAAAAGAAGGTGTAGAAGACAGAAAACGGATCAAATTTGAGCTGAACTCTTCCTCCTGAGCTCTGATACCACTTGTTGGATCGTCGTTGACCCTGAATGAGTCGATCAGAAGAGTCGTTTTCCAATTCAAAGGCGGAATCAGTGAATTAGACGCTCAAACTAAATATAATGCTTCACTTTATTGATTCTGATAATGTTTACAACCTGGAAGCAATTCGGCAGCACTTCGTTACAAATTCCGAGCCGTTACAAATGAATCAACCATGCACCTATTTATAGAATTCTGGAACCACTTATACGTACATGACACAAAAGCGATCCAGGTATGTTGTGTGGATCGCTTTTATGGACAATGTCCATATAAGCGGTCCAACATGCTATTTAACCACTTCTCGTTTCTCGAACCTCGTGCACTGGTTATTCTAACCTATCCTATCCTATAACATGATACAAGACGAAGTCAATAGACGTAATGCACCAACAATATTCAAGATATGCAATTAAAAAACATGAGGATGGAGATAGTAACAAAATTGTTGTTGTCAGAGCAAAACGTGTACATATGATCTATTATGGACCTCACAAAAGAGACAACACGTGGATTAAAAGATAAAAGAGTGCAGTAGATGTTAGACAAAGAGACATTGAAGCAAGAAGAATGTTGGAATATGCTTAACAGATGGAAGAAAGAGTATAAAGTTTGAGGTTATGGGTTACGAACTAGTAATACATACGAGCGTTTAGGTTACGTATGGGGTTTCAAGTTACAGGTTACGTATGAGGTTTCAGGTTACAGTTTCAAGTTTCAGTTTCAGAAGGTTACGGTTTCAGCAGGTTATGAACTATCGGAACTAGAAATACGAATGTTATATGTTGGTGATTCATGAACATGAAACTAGTATTTTATTTTTGTTTTGTTTTGTTTTGTTTTTGTTTTGTTTTTTTTTTTTTTTTGACGTGTTGAATTGATGTGTTGTGACGGTAACAAGTGGGTAGCCGTTGTGATGAGGTCGTTAATTTTGGTTAATTGTGGTTGGCAGTGATCTATTGTGAAGCGGGTACTTTTGGTTGATGGCAGTTGATATTTGTAGTTTGTATTGGTTGTTGTTTATGCACATGTGTATTGAGATGGTTAAATTTACAAGATGGTTGTTCATGCATGTTAGTAATGGTTAAATGCATGTTAATAATATATAATGTGTTACAAATGGATATGATTGTTAATATATGTTATATTATGCTGTTTAGTAAATAAAATAATGGGTATACGCATGTGCATAAAGTGATACAACGTACATTTTTGTAATATGTAATGTATTACATGTAATGTATTACGACTGGATATATTCATATGTAAAGTATAACAAATGGTTATATTCATTATTGTAGGATGTATTTTTTTTTTCATATTAGTAACCATATATTACTAACCATATGGAGTCAAACAGTAAACACGTATGCACATGTGCATTTTTTTTGTCACATTAAGATTGGTATTGTATGTTAGGTGGGTAGTAATAAAATTACATTATGTTAGGTGGGTAATAATAAAATTACAAAGAATTACATGTAGTATATAATTGATAACAAAGTAGAATGATGGCAACCATGAATATATGAAAAACGCATAAATAGTCCATTATATATAATAACAAAAAGTAACTTAAGACGCGTGTAAAGGGTTGTAACACCCCGAAAATATAAAACTTTATATTTGAATTATAGAGTATTAAATAAACAAGAACAAACTAACTAGGAATAAATAACCTAGTTAGTTACGAGTCTTATGATGCCAAATAAGTGGATTGAAACTCCTAAATTAATCAATAAAACAATAGTTAAGGGACCTAAGTTGATAAAATGGAAACTTGAATGATTAAAATAAAAATAAACCACACCAAACACACACTTAGGTGTGTCTGGTCGATCAAGAACACAGGGGCGAACAAGAGCTCCCAACCAAACCCTAGTCTTGCAATTTTCACCAAATTGAGGGCTCCAATTTAGTCTAAATTGATTTTTCAAACACAAATTCATGATCACCTCGTTGAACGGATCATAAGGTATGCAAATTTTAGTGTTTTTGATTCATCTCAAATTCTAGACAAATTGTAAAATGAAAACTTATAATGAAAACAAGTTTAAGAATGAATACTAGTTGATAATTTCAGGAATCATGTCTAAAATTATGAAATTTATGATAACCCATCCATAGGTTAAGTGGGTTTTGCAAAATAGGATGAATACTAGAATTATAACTATCACAAGTAGCATTACTTGGTATCTATATGAAGATTTTAATGTTTGTATGCATGCTTGACATGATGGAACCGAAATGTGTGAATAAAACTGGCGAGAATAACAAGTTATGAACTTCATTCTAGTTAGATAAAAATCAGACCCGCAAGGTGTTCGTTAAAATGCCTAAGTGAGGATTAGAATGTTAAAAATCGGATGAAAACACATGTTTGATTTTTATAGCGAATTATACGTTAAGGATTATGAAAAGAGTTCTAAATTGGTTGTGAACTGAACTCTTTAGGCAAAGAATCTGGATCGTCGAGTGGACAAGCCGGAGGAGATACGCGTTTGAAGGGAGTGCTCTAAAGGTACGTGACTTTGGTCCCGTCACATTACGTATAAACGTTAATTTTTTAGCTTGTTAATGGTCTCATAATGTAGAATATGCGTTTGACGTGTCATTGAAGTGGCGAAGCTCACTCGAAACTCAAACGGGTCAAAATATTAGTTAAAAATAGTTTGGCTTGACATTAAGGCGAGGATTTCCACTCGTCAACCAAACGGGTCAAAACTATGTTCATAAAACGATCTTGTGCGTAGAAAATTTAAAGTCTCGTATTGCGTTAGTGCTAGGTAGCAATTTAGCAATGAATGGTTATATTAAGCCAAGTTATGAATCCATGTTATCGGGTCGAATGGTAGAAATTAAATGCAGGAATTTCATAAAGTGGCATGCTTGTATTTTTAGAAAACAAGCATGAAATTCGAATGCGAGCGTAAAGCCGTGTAATGGTACAGATATGCCAAGAATTGCAAGCCTGGGGAACGGGTGAATGAGTCTAGAATGACCAAGAAGTGTATATTGAACAATATGCACATTAGTTAATGGGTCGAATAATCGAAACAAGGAATTTTTGAACCACACGATTGTAAACTGTTTTCCATTAAGTGAAATTTACATGGTTAGATCCGTAATTTTAATACGGACATATAGGAAAAAGAATCGGCTAAAACGGACATGTAGAATGAAAGTTACGTTAGTTTAAAGTTTGACCATGGAAATAAAAGTGCTGGGCAAACATACAGCACCAAACAACAAACCTTCTGCCGAAATGAAGTCGTCGCGCAACACGACGCCAAACTACTTTCACCGTCGCGCGACGCGACATCCGTCGCGGGCCGCGAAAACCAAAACGTGATTTGTCGCGGGGCGCGACAGACCTAATTTGCTACAATTCTTGTTTTGTTGTCATTGTTTGGCACTAGAACTTGTATTTACATATTGTTATGTTGTCAAAACTGACAATTGTTATGGTTTTGACTTTAGTTAATGCTCGTTTCAATTCGGATGCCGATCAAGCCAAGGAATCAAGAACCGAACACAAGTTTTGAAGCTTCCGCACTAATCTAATTAAGTTAAACGATTTTGTTTTTTTGTAAACACTACTAAATGTTGGATGTTGTTAAACTAGTTAGTTGTCTATGTTTAATTATTATAACGAAGTACAACTTGGTTATTAACTAAGTTTTTGTTGATCATGCATTTGGTTTTCAAAATTCCTTATTTTATGATAAAATAATGGAATTATAAGGCGAGTGTTACAAGTTGGTATCAGAGCTCAAGGTTGTTAACAAAATGTGTTCGGTTCAAGCTTGATCAACATCCGATAAGAGTTAATCATTTTAGTAGGCTTATTAATGTAGAAGAAAAATATAAATTGACGTGCACGGGAAAAGTGTGTTAACACACTCAAACCCGGAAGGTGCACTAAATGAGAACGGTTAAAGCAAGTTGCGAACTTGGCTAAGCCAAAGCAAATAAAGTATATGTTATAGATGAATTGTTTAACGATTGGTGTAAACGTTTCAGTTTCAAAGATGATGGAAAAAGGTAATGATGATGCGGTGCCGATAGTCACCGAGCAAATGAAAGAAGTAATTGCTGAGGAAGTAGGAAAGGCAATTGAAAATAGCCTATCCGGTTTTATAGATAAGATTCAAAACATGGTACTTTCGATAGTCGAAGAAAGGATCAAGAAGTTGGAAGATAGTACCAACACAGCAAAGGAGAAATCTGGAGAGCGCAAGAGCTGCTCGTACAAGGAATTTATGGCATGTAAACCGCCACTTTATAACGGAGAGGTGGATCCAATAATATGCCAACGATGGTTAAGTGATGTTGAAGGGGTGTTTGAGAGAACCCACTGCGACACAAACGACTTCGTAGCTTATGGTACGGGTCAGCTGACAGGTTAAGCAAAAGACTAGTGGGATAATAAGAAAAAGGAGATTGGAAGCGAAGCGGCAAGGGCAATGACATGGGACGAGTTTTAGGTACCATTCCTTAAACACCACAGTCCCAAGGCAGTTATCAACCGGATCAAGGAGAAGTTTATTCAGCTGAGACAGAAAGGTGAATCTATTGATAAGATCACAGGGATCTTCCTTGACAAACTGAGATTTTGTGATGAGTTGGTGACGTCCGAAGAACAGAAAGTGTATTATTACTATAATATGCTAAGCGCAGAGTATCGGGAGTTTATGACTCCCACGAAGTACGAGACTCTCACTGAAATCATTAACATTGCTCGAGAAAGGGAGATAGAGCTGAAAAAGCAAATTGAGAGAGGTGAACGAAGGGCACAGACTGTTAATCCAAGCCCTGCAAAGAAAGCACGAACCATGGAGTCGTCAAAGAAACAGGAAAGGAAAGGCGGAACGCCAAGTTGTAAGGTTTGCGGGAATGGGCACAAGGGCGAGTGCCGGTTTAAAGATAAGCCATGTCCTATATGCGGGAAGACAGGACACACGGCTGCGTTATGCCCGGGAAAAGTGTCGGTTTGTTATAAGTGCTACCAGCCGGGCCATAAGAAATCAGAATGCCCGGAGTTTGTCGGGAAGAAGGTGTCACACCCTGGCTTTGCGGAAGCGTGGTTCATTTGGTGTGACTTCTTAATACCATAGCTTAATCATAACAAAGCTATATGAAAATAAAACCATGCAAGATCATCCATTGATTTAAGTTTTAAAACATAAGTAACACAACATTGTCTTAAGGCGTTGACTCAGGCAACGGAACTTACAACCTAATAACATAAAAACATTGTTTAAAAGACACAAACATCAACATGAAATAAACGCAGTTTAAGGACTGTGACTCGTCCAGGTAAAAGTCACATCCCCTAAACTTGGATGACCTTGAACTCTTATGCAGCGGGAAAACGTAACATACCACGCCAGATCTTTAGTTCACTGAAATACATGTAAGTTGGAAAAATCAACAATAATGTTGAGCGAGTTCATGTGTAAGTGAGTAATAAAACCTTTGTATGTATAAAAATCCTGGTATGTAGCAGATAAGGAAAAAGAGATCACCAATGGTTTGCAAGGCCATTGATATGTGTGAAGTGCAAGCAGGAAGACTCAAACCTAGCGGATTTTGCGTTGGGTACAAAGTCACCCCGAGGTCCGTTATGCTGGGCCTGGGACTGGGCTCGCTACACCCAGATAGATCTACCGCTACTGTCCCTCGGTCCTACAATGAGGATTAATGGCCTCAAGTTGCGCCTACCCACTCACATGATCTAAGTAGTAACCCTCCTTACGCTAACCATACCATGTATAAAGTACTCGTAAATATAGTAACATGTATTTCACCCCCGCAGTTTAGAAAACTGAAAACAGTTAAGAGAAAAGGGGGACATGAACTCACAGTGGTGCGTCTCTATCAAGAAAACTCCTGATCAATCTGCTGTGCGACGACCTACACGTACTAACTTCTATTAGACGGACGGCCGTGCCTTAGCTTAAGGTTTAATGTCTTTGGGAAATAGTTAGACAACTATTTCGTAATTACACTTTGTAATTATTTGGTAATTATATTCCTTCCCAAGGATGGGGGTTTTAATACATGTGCGTTCGTATAATCTTCGAAATATATTATTAAGTCTCACTTAAAATATATTTTAATCCTTTCTCCAAAATATAAATATTTTTCCCAAAAATATTATATTTTATTTCACACAATTTTTCCAAAATAATATCCTTGTCAAAATACACATTTATGAGTATTTTCTGAAAATACGTAAGTTAAGTTTAAAGATCGGGTGGTAATAATAATACCGTTGTAACTTATTATTTATTGTGGATGCGTTCGTATTATTTTGGAATCGTTAATATTTGGTAATATTATTTTTACCCTAAAAATAATATTTGTATAGTTCACAAAATAATCATAAAAATCTCACAAGAGTTGTTATGAAAAACATATATTTATCAAACATATATTTATCAAGTTTTATTTTGTGAAAATCCCGCCTCCGACACTTCGAAATTTTGTAATAAAAATCGTGGTGAAATTTATATTTTTGGAAGCAAGTTAAAAATACATTTAAAACACTTGTGGTGAAAATATTTCCAAGTGTCAGGTTTTTGAAAAAAATTCACCAGAGTTTCCCCTGTAACTGGAGGTGGCCACGCTTTTAAGCGTATCATTTTATTTTAAAATTCAAACCAACAATGTTCCCAACATTAATCAACAATAAACAATATTCAAACCATCAAACTAGTCAAAATAGTTATAAATCGCAAAAATACATGAACTTGTGGTTTGTCCAAAATATGTAGTAACTTTCATTACTTTTGGTGGATCTTTGTAGAAATCAATCCGGTTTCTTGAAAGTCCCGTTTTTAAAGAAGTTACATCTTTACAACTTCTTGTCAACATTCACAAAAATAGTTCTTTTGTCAAAACTTTGTGTTACACAGGTGTTTACACACGTGTGTGTTTACAAAAATCACTCTTGTTCATGTAAAACCCGGTTTTAGAAAACATGATTTCTTTTGACGCTTGGTTCTTTGAAAATACCACTTGTAGATCCGTAGATCTACTAGTTTAGAACACTATTTCATAAGAAAAATTGATTTTACACAAGTTCATGCTTAGTAAGTAGTAGTGTTCATCATTTAACCCTTTACATACTTAAACATACTCTAGGTCATGTTTCATGGACACGACTTAACCGGGTTAGATGAAGATCCGAGCTACTACTAGTATAGATCAATACTAAATAATCACAATAAAACAAGTCTTGCAAGTTTTACACAACTTCATAGCTTTTATCCAACATATTTAACATTTTTGTAAACTTTTAGTATGTCATCTTGTATGTTCATGATTTTTAACTGACAAAGTTCATTTTAACCACTTTAGAATAGATCAAGAAGTCGTTTAGAGTCACTTACTACTAGCTCAAGGCTAGGGAAGAAACTAGTCGAAGATCGGGTGGATAAAAGCAATGTAGCGAGGTCCTTCACAATCAGAGTGCACCGAGCTTCCTTATACGCAATCCTTAACACTTGTATATGCTTGAAATGGCTTGATCAAGATCGAAAGATGGGTGTGGGTGTGCTTGGGGTTTCAGCCGAAGGTGAGCAAGGAGAGGAGAGGGAGTGAATTTTGTTAAGTGTTGAGTGAAGGTTATGGTGGACCAAAGCTTGTTCTTATAGACAACTACTTTCACAATTAACCAATGGTTCTTATGTCTAATTGATATTAGACAAACATGATTATTAAAATCAAATAAAGGACAAAGGTGTCCTCTTGGGGACGAGTTCGGCTAGGGGGGGGGGGGGGTCCTTGGTTCAATTTCAACTACATAGTTAGGATTTAGTTAGATGATTAGGAAGTTGATCCGGTTACTAGCATGTAGTAAGTTGTGATGGGTGTTAGGGTATTCGGGGACCCTAACTGGCTCAGAAAAGAAAAACAGTGTTAATGGCAATATTTTTATATTCCGGGTAAAGTCCGGTTGTTCGGTTGGATAAGGATCCGTTAAAGTGCTTAACAAAGCTTTAAAGTGTCGTTATTACTATTTTTAGTGACACAACTTATTCCCGACACTTTGGAAAGTGTCTAGTAATATTTTTCTCATGTTTTGGCACTTTATTAGTTAGGTAAATGCTGAATTTTTATTTTAAAGTGCTGAATTTTGTACTCAAAGTACGTTTTAGGCACATCCGGTCACTGTAATTATCACCTAGTGAAGCAGTTCTACAACCCTCATATCCCTACACTCTCTACTAGTGTAGTAAACTATCTCTGGCTCATACAGGCCTTAGAGGCAGTGTCTGCCTAGTGCTGACTATATCAGCATGTTTAATAGGTTATCCGTTCATTGTGCTACTGTGCTTTTGTGCATCACGGTTGTCACTAAAGTTCTGTATGTAAATAATGGAGTGACAGCAAAAAAAGTATGATGCAAGTATGTATATGTATCAGTATTCAGGTAGCAGTTTATCCATAATTTCAAACAAGCACAGTAATTAAGCAGTAATTAAATATTAATTAAGTCGTACGGATACCTGATTTGGTGAGGGTTGTCACAGAAGGATGGCAAAGATTCGCAAGCAGAAACTCTGAAAGCAAAAGCGAGATCCTTCCAGTTAACCGCGGCCGAGGCAAAGAAGGAACCCAATGTGGTTTCAGGTATATTTTCTATAAATTCAATTCCCGCACATGTGTTATTTGATGCGGGTGCGAATAAATCCTTTATTTCACATGGATTTATTCGACATCCTTCATTTGTACTAACAAAATTACCTATGCCATTAGAAGTAGAAATAGGTGACAACAAAAGTTTTATTGTGTGTGACGTGTGTCAAGATTGTAAGATGAGTAACGATGGTGAAGAATAATCAATAGACTTGATCCCGATGTCAATGGGAGAATTCCAAGTAGTGGTCGGGATGGATTGGTTATCCCGACATCACGCGAAGATGGTGTGCTTCCGCAAAGAGATAAAACTGACATATCCAAGTGGAAAGCACGTTACCATCTATGGCGAGAAAGGGGGTAATCCCGTTATGTGCTCAATGCTAAAGGCTCACAAACTTATGAGGCGCGGATGTAGAGCGTTCATGATTTATGCAAATGAACCCAAGGAGAGATTGCCAAAGATTGAAGATGTACCGATAGTACGTGAGTATGTAGATGTGTTTCCAGAAGATTTACCGAGGGTACCACCTGAACAGGAGGTAGAATTCGGAATTGAATTGATTCCGGGTGCGAAACCCATAGCCAAAGCACCGTATAGGCTCGCGCCATCAGAGCTACAAGAAATAATTTCTTAGATTCAAGACCTGCTCGACAAGGGGTTTATTAGACCGAGTGTGTCTCCGTAGGGTGCACCGGTGCTATTCGTGAAAAAGAAAGATGGGAGCATGCGTATCTGTATCGATTACCGGGAGTTAAATAAACTCACGGTGAAAAATCGATACCCGCTCCCAAGAATTGATGACTTATTTGACTAGTTACAAAGCGTGAGTTGGTTCTCAAAGATTGACCTTAGGTCAGGTTATCATCAGTTGAAGGTCAAATAGGAGGATGTACCGAAGACAGCCTTTCATACACGGTACGGGCATTACGAATTCCTCGTGATGTCCTTGGGGATAACCAATGCACCCGCGACTTTCATGGACCTCATGAACCGGGTTTGCAAACCGCTGTTGGATAAGTCGGTGATAGTGTTCATCGACGACATCTTAGTGTATTCGAAGAATGAAGCAGAACATGCAAGCCATTTACGTGAAGTGTGGGAGACGCTTAGAAGAGAGAAATTATATGCAAAATTCTTGAAATGTGCTTTCTGGTTACGAGAAGTGCAATTTCTCGGGCACATTATTAGTGCAAACGGGGTGTTGGTAGACCCGTCAAAGATAGAAGCAGTGACGAGATGGAATCCACTAAAGAATCCTTTAGAAATCAGAAGCTTCTTTGGGCTTGCGGGATATTATAGGAGATTCATATAAGATTTCTCAAAGATTGCCGCGCCGTTAACCAAATTAACTCGTAAAGATGAAAAGTTTATATGGGGCGATGATCAAGAAAAAGCGTTCCAAACGCTTAAAGAAAAGTTTACCCACGCTCCGGTATTGACATTGCCGGACGGAGTTAATGATATGGTAGTTTACTCGGATGCGTCACATTCGGGGCTCGGGTGTGTTTTGATGCAGCGAGGCAAGGTTATAGCCTATCCCTCGAGACAACTGAAGACTCATGAAAAGAAATACCCTACACACGATCTCGAGTAGGCGGCGGTGGTATTTGCCTTAAAGATACGGAGGCATTATTTGTATGGGTAAAATGCACTATCTTTACCGACCATAAAAGTTTGAAATATTTCTTCAATCAGAAGGAATTAAACATGAGACAGAGGCGGTAGTTGCATCCCGGGAAAGCTAATGTGGTGGCCGATGCGTTGAGCCGAAAGGTAGACTATACACCAATTAGAGTACGATCGATGCAACTAACTGTGACATCAGGTCTACTTAAACAAATTCTAAAATCTCAAGTTGAAGCAATGAATGAGGAAAATTTGAAGAAAGATAGGATAGTGGGTCAATTGAAAGAATTGGCGGATGGTAACAACGGGTTCAAGACTCGTTTCGGGGGAGTATAGGTTCCAAATTCGTGTGGAGTCAAGGCGCTCCTACTTGACGAAACTCATAAATCCCGTTAGTCTATTCATCCGGGGGCAACCAAGATGTATTATGATTTAAAGCAAAACTATTGGTGGCCCAGAATGAAAAGAGATGTTGTGAAGTATGTGGAGAAGTGTTTGACCTGTTTACAAGTCAAAGCAGAACACCAAAAGCCATACGGTAAGCTACAGCCATTGGACATCCCAGTTTGGAAATGGAAGCAAATCACAATGGATTTGTTAACCAAACTACCCAAGACCAACCGCGGATACGATGCTATATGGGTAGTTGTGGATAGGTTAACAAAAAGTGCTCAGTTCATTCCGATTCGTGAGACTTATATGTCGAAAAGATGTCAGAAGTGTATACCAATGAAATAGTGGCACGCTACGGGGTAACGATATCCATCGTGTTCGATAGAGATACTCGGTTCACTTTGAACTTTTGGCGCGAATTCCTAGAGCAAATGGGAACTAGATTGTTTATTAGCACAGCATACCATCCACAAACGGATGGACAAAGTGAAAGAACAATACAGACGTTGGAAGATATGTTACGGGCATGCATTATCGACTTCGGGGGTGGTTGGGATGTCTATCTACCGTTGGTTGAATTTTCATATAATAACAGTTACCACGCAAGCATCGGTACGGCTCCGTATGAGATGCTTTACGGTAGAAAATGTCGAACCCCGATGTGTTCGGATGAGGTAGGTCCGTGAGAGCTTGCACATAAGGATTTAGTCCGAATCACGAATGAGAAAATTGACTTGGTCCGAGCTCATCTGAAAGCGGCTCAAGATCGACAAAAGTCGTATGCGGACAAAAGAAGGAGACTGATAGAGTTTCAAGTTGGTGATAAAGTGATGCTGAAGGTATCTCCGTGGAAAGGGATTATTCGGTTTAGAAAAAGGGGAAATTAAGCCCAAGGTATATTGGGCCATTTAGAATCATTGAACGAGTTGGTAAGGTCGCATACCGCCTCAAACTACCCGAGGAACTGAGTGGAATTCATAGCACATTCCACGTATCACACCTTCGGAAACGTCTAGCCGACGAAACAACTTATATCCACTACGATGACATTGAGGTGGATAATAGTCTTAACTACGCGGTGAAGCCGATAGAAATTCTAGACCGTAAGGTGAAAAGCTTAAGGAACAAAGAGATTAACCAAGTAAAGGTCAAATGGGAACACAGAAAGGGTTCGGATACCACATGGGAGTCCGAAGAAGAGATGCAACGGCTCTACCCTACATTATTTGGTACGTACTTTGGTTTCGGGGACGAAACCCTCTTTAAGGGGGGTGGACTTGTAACACCCCGAAAATATAAAACTTTATATTAGAATTATAAAGTATTAAATAAACAAGAACAAACTAACTAGGAATAGATAACCCAGTTAGTTACCAGTCTTGTGATGCCAAATAAGTTGATTGAAACTCCTAAATTAATCAATAAAACAATAGTTAAGGGACCTAAGTTGATAAAATGGAAACTTGAATGATTAAAATAAAAATAAAACGCACCAAACACACACTTTGGCGTGTCTGGTTGTAACATTTCATTAATTTATCATATAAGAATTATAGGTTGTTTAAATTTATTAACCATTAGTAACTAGTTTTATTTTTAGTATAATTATTCGACCCATATAGTTTTGAAAACTATTTTATATATATTTGGTTGGAATGATATACTAATTAATTGGCTTGTATATATGTGACATTTCTATTTTCTATATTAAAATAAAGTATAGAAAACTTATATTATTAGACAGGTAGATTACGGGTAAGTTGAATGTTAGAAATATGAAGTACCTAAACGGACCTAGGAACCCTTTAATAATTTAATTATAAAAATACATTATATTTGCATCTACTCCGTTTTTAATGAAACTTGGTTTAAAATGTAGATAAGATTATTCTCGTTCTGATGACATATTTATTGTTTTGTAAAACGTCATATTTTAGAAGTTATAAGCGCCAAATGAGTGAACAAGCTGAATTAATTATTATAATAAAATAATTAAATAATTAAACCTACATTTAGTGTTAGTTGCCAACGTGTGCATGAAATAAATGCTATAGTGTTTACGTGGAGTGTTATAAGCAAGGGAAATAAATGCAACTTGAGCTCCTCGCAACTGTAAATAAGGCCATAGCCTTTCAAATCAAATTGTTCTAACATTCCTTTCTGTCTCTCTTGCTGTCGCCTCTCTAAATTTCTATTTTATTTTTTTATTCTTTTTCACCTTTAATAATAATAATAGCCCTGCCCCGTTTTAAGTGTTTTATGTGACAACCCGAACTTGTATGGTTAGTGTTACCTAGCTCCATGATCATTACGTGTGCTCATTGCGTGATTCTTGTAAACGTGCTTGATGTGCCTAATTTATACTTGATTAATTATATGAGATTTATTTGTATTGTGGGTGTGTGGGTTGGTTGAGCCTAGCCGCACACTACTTGAGTCGCATACTAGAACCGGGCCACACCTTGCTTGTCTTCGGCCCAAATGAAGCCTGAATTAATCTGGGCCCAAATCTCTTGAGGGAATGGGCATATTTATAGCCTGTGAAGTTGTGGTTGTGATTTTAGAAATCACAACAAAAACCTAGCACACTCCTCCATTCCCTTTGACGACTAGCGACTACCAACCCCCTTCGAAGCCCTGCTCTCTCTTGAATCCAGCGCTCTTTCGTACATCTCCTGATTTGGTTAGTATATTTTGCTTATCTAGAGTTAATCCTTTAACATGTTTGAACGAGAATATATTGATTGATTAATGTGCTACTAATGTACGAATAACTATGAGTTAGGGTTTTTGTTAGAATCAATATGATTGTGATCGTGTGAATGCTGTTTACAAACTAGGAATATATGTGATGAGTACATGTGGTCCGATCTAAATGCTTCTGTTTAAGTAGTAACCAATTGATAATTCCCTGTGGGGATGAATCACTAGATCCATGCAAAGCTTTGGCCATGGCTTGATTAATAAACTGTCATGAACTTCAATTAAGAGTGTAAATCATTATGATAATTGAAAACAAATGGCTAGGGTTGCAGAGGTTCACGGCGGCGGTCAAGGAACATCGACGAGAGACCCTCTTTCGTCAGGAAGGTACTTCGTCACCATAGCACATGACGAACAACTATCTTTTGTCGGAGGTCTTTCGTCATGATAGTGGCTGACGAAGAATGTTTTTTGTCGGGTTGTTACGAGAGAACAAGTTGTTAGAGCAGTACATAAATAGAATGTGCACGATGTGAATGTTTTGGCTATATGAGTTCGGTTGTTGCTTGATACCAACACTATTTAGAAATGAGGGGACTTGCACTTAGAAATGTGAATAACCATTTCAACTGTTGAATACCATTGTGTGTTAAACTGCATGAGTTACTGGCGTCGTATTAGTCTTAGGGTTCGGCTTGGATATTATGTGTGTATAAATCAGTAATGGGGAAGCTGTGATTGATGCATGTGAGTAAATGATTTGGCTGTAGATCATGTTATTGAAGGACGATGTCCATGCATATTGTTGAGTACATGATTAAGGAGCCTGTTTTTACTTAACTGTTGTGAGTAGTCAACCTATCTGTAAAACGTTGTTATGCATGTAGATTTGTTGTGATCTAAATATTGGTTATGTGATACACTGTGGTGTTAGCAGCTATTGCAGTCTACGAAAAATACGCGATTTAGTTGTTATGAAACGAGTATTATGGTAACAGCTGTTGGAACATGAACTTGTGTTGCAAACATGTATGAAATCTAAATGTTTACTATGTGATACGTGGTTTAGATATGTGATTGTGAAACTGACTACTCTTGATAACCACGGTAGGGTTTGGTTGACCAACTGGGAACGGGTAATGTAACGTAACATACCGAGCAAATCTAAGGTGAGTTCACTGCTCTTTTTCCAAGCATGCGTCCCGGGGAGGGACATCTGGTAAACGTTCCGGGGAGGAATGTCGGGTTTGTAGGATGACGGTTAATACACTCATATCTATCACTCAAGTCCCTTCTACCGATTGTTGCCGGGGAGGCAACGGGGTATTAGTTAATAGCGCTATTTAGGTTTGGCAACCTTACACCGCATCGGGGAGGTCGGGAGTGAACTAATGATCCCAGTCTTGACCATTGCTTTGATAGAGGCATTGGGGTTTGGGCAAATAATCTGGAGCCATCTGCGGTAATCGAGTTATTAACAACATCAAATCATTGAAATGTTTTATACTCATATCCGGTAACTAAACGTGTTAACAAACCTTTGAACTCACCAGTGTCGTCTGACACACTTGTCTGCATGCTTGCAGGTCTATAGGTTTATTTCATTGGGACTTGCCGTCTGGGATGCTGGAGTGGTCATGGGTCGAGATACATGGAATCGCAAGACAAGTCTATTGGTTTTTGTACATGTGGTTTATGAAACACTTAACAAATGATTTATGCTTCCGTTGTATACGATGAATTACATTTACGTTTTGTAACACTTTATGTTAATGAATGAAAGTTTTATTTAAATATAGTTATGAGTTCAATGTGATTGGTGGCTAGATCCTGGTACGTCACACGTCCTACGGTGTTTCCGCAATTGGTATTTTGGGGGTGTGACAGTTTGGTATCAGAGCTACTGGTTATAGTGAACTTGGTTTTAAAATACGTTTTAATAAAACCAGACTATAACCGAACAGTTCTGAGAACGAGAATTTGACCATGACACTCAGCTCGAGATTGCAAGGTTCGTCTCTTTCATCTGTTGTATACATTGCATGGCTAGTGTACACTTGTTTATGATGTGGCATACGAACACACACACTCGTCACTATAGCATAATCTCATGAATTGTTTGTTTACTTTATGATGCGTAGTTGGTGTGTTGTAGTCCTTAGATTCTTGTGATCTTACCATTTTGATAACCTCTGTTTGGCACTCGAGTTTGAGGAACCATTTGACATGAGTTAGGAGGAACTGAGATGAGCATGCAAATCGCAATATTATTGTGGGTGCACACATAATAATAATGTGGGGGTGCATGCGAGTCCCAATGAGACTTAACGAGTGAAAAAGGGGTTCTGATCCGTTATTCGATCAATGAGAAACATAACAAACTTATAGGGGTCATAGCAGTGATTGTCTCCTACTCGAATACGATCTTTTCACTCCTCTCTGAATCCTTTTGAATCCCGATGTTATCGAATATTACTTGAACACCCATCTGAACGCCTAGCGAACTGTGTAGAATGTTAGGTGCTTATACGAACGTCCCTGAGTTGGATGTTGCAGTGTCGAATGATTGGTTATTACCTTTCTCACTTATCTTCGTTTGTTGGAACTTAACACACTGACGCCCTAGATCCCGAAGTGCGATCACTTTTGCAACACTCTGGAAACATACTGTTTATTACTCAAACAACTTGCTGGAACGATGGACAAGAGGATGAGTGTAGTACTATACCGACTTCAGTATTTGGATGACCCTGATTTCCAGCAATGAACATCAGCAATTTGACTCCAATCGAATCTTTAACTTTAGTAGCGACTTATTGGAGTCAACTCTTACAAGTTAACCGGGACATAAGCGATGACCATGGACTATAGTATGGAATGTGAAGCTGCCAGGACAATGAGTAACGCCTTAGGACGTGACACGGAAATGTGAAAGGATGGACCCTGTTGGTGAAAGGTCGCAGGACTCCGTTTCAAGCAACGACCTTAGGGGCAACAGTCACAGCAACCTCAAGGTACTTGTAATCGTAGCCTACAGTATGGAAATGAAGGTGCCTATGACATGGATTAGCTGTTGCTAAGTCAAGATGACAATAACCGAGGGAACGATGACAGTACTGGAAATTCTCTTCACAACAACAACAACACTGGTAGTGATGCTTGTGGGAGAGCATTTAGGATTGGCGTAGGCAACGCCAGGCATAATAGCAACATGGTAGCTTGTATGGGTAGCTAATCGCTTCGTCTCTATTCTGCTTAACCCTAATGTTCCTTGAAACCGAACCTGTTGTGGAATCGGCTGATGGCAAGCCAATTGAAACTTCATATATTCGTTGGGATGCAAACTAGACCTTGTGGGACAAATGTTCGACGTCGACCTCCTTCATACTACCCTTGATAGTTTTGATGCAGTAATCAGTATGGATTGGTTATCCAGATATCGCGCAGATATACCCTGTGAGGAGAAAGTTGTCGTCTGTCATAAAGTATCGGAGTGGTGCAGAGGTTAGCAACATTTCAGCAATGGAGGTCCAGAAGTGTCTACGGAGGGATTACCTCACCATGTAACTAACCGTTACTGATGTTAAGGCTAAGAAAAAGGGGATCAAGGATCCACCAATTGTTCGTGATTCCTCTCGGTGTGCTATCCGAGGAACTTCCAGGTTTACTTTCACAACTGTTAGGCGGAATTTCAGTTGATCAGACGTCAGAGGCAGCCCTGATTACTCGTACTCTCCATCGTTTTGCATTAGGAGGGTTGCAAGAACTGTCTAATCAACTACAAGAACTGTTGGACAGGAGTTTTATCGGACCTAGTTTTTCGCTTTGGGGAGCCCCAGTTATATCCGTGAAGATGAGTCTTTTCGTATGTGTACTGATTATCGAGAACTTAACAAAGTGAGAGTCAAGAACCGTTTGCCTCAGCCGTGTATTGACAACCTGTTGACCAGCTGCGAGGGTCAAGTTCCTATTCGAGGGTTGACTAACGAATGAACTATCATCAGATGGAAGTCCAAGGGGAGAATTCCCCTTAAACGGCGTATCGAACGCTGTACGGCCATTGCGACTTTGTATTCCATGACATTTGGGTTAATCAACACCCCAGCAGCTTTATGGATCACATGAATCGACCGTGTTTACTGAGGACGTCTTGAATCATTTTCAGGAGAAAGGAACACCACGGGCGGCATTTGTATCCTATCTTAGAGCCCCGAGGGAGGAGCCACTACACGCGAAGTCTCGTTAAGTGTACCTTCTGGATTCAAGAGGTACATATTTCTCTTGGTCACGTAGCCAACAAAGTGGGAATACACGTGGATCTCGCTGATTCCATTCTGTTAGAAACTGATCGACACCAAAGATCCCTTTAGGGATACGGCAAATCCTTGGCTTCACAAGATACTATCGCAGATTCATCGCGGGATTTTCAAAGATTGCGTAGCTCTAACCTCTTAAACACAGCAGTGTGCTGTGTATCCGTGGGAGACAAAACAGGAGAACGTCTCTTCGGCTTTTGAAACTCAACTCTACAACGTACTGAGTATTGTCTTTACCCGAAGGTACGGGTGATCTGGTGGTATACCATGATGGTCCGAATCAGAGTCTCACTTACGCACCGATGCAACACGAGAGGGTGATGGCTTACGTGGTGGATTAACATGAAGAATTGCACGACTCGCAACCTGCGTGGAAACCGTGGTCCTTGGATTTAAGTTGGAGGCATTACTTGGACGGTACCGAATGCACTACTTAGACCGATCACAAGGGCCTCCCGTGTACCCTGGTTTTGAGAAAGCTAAATCAGTTGATGGCTTCGCTGGATGGAACTTTTGGATGATTACGACTGTGAAACTTGAACGTGCACGAGCTTTACCGCTCACTATCGACTCTAACTTACCTGATCATACTTGCTCTGTTCAAACTGGGGAGCTGAAGGAAGAGGATTTTCAAGTTGAACAGATGCGGGGCATGGAGAAGCAACCCTTGACAGGTCGGACGATATTCGCTACCTCTTGGAACGAATGTGGGCCTCATTATACGGCAACTGTAGGGAACCCGTGTTGAGCAAAGCACACCGGCCTTGATAATCTAGTCGTCTGGGTCTTGATAAGAGATATTAGGATCTATAAATCTTGTACTGGTAATCGGGCATGGAAACCCACCTAGCTATGTATGTGAATGATGTTTGGCTTGTGGAAGAGTCAAGGTGGAGTATCAGCAACCAAAAACCCCCATATGGAAATGAGAACAGACTGCCATGGATTCTGTCACTAGTCTACTAACAACTTGAAACGGAAACAATATCACCTGGGTGATCGTTGATTGTCTCACGTTATCAGCATACTTTCTTGTAAATCAAGGAAACTGACGAGTCTTCACAGCTGTGAATGTTCCTCTAAGGGAGGCGGCTTTTAGGCACGAGGTGCCAACTCCTGTCACCTTTGGTTTTGATCTATACCTGATTTATGACAGACACTACACAACACCCTTGACTCACGTATAGACATGAGCATTACTTATCACTGTAGGACAACCGGACAGAGTAACGAACCATCCTGGCACTCAAAGACATGATGCGATCATATGTATGATTGACTTTAGTAAAAGTTAGAAGGACATTTACCTTTGGTTGAGTTTTACTTCAGCCGTTACCGTATTAGTATGCATACAGCTCGGTTTGAGGCATTACATGGATGATAATGCCAACCTCCTTGTGGACTGGGTGGATGACAACCTAATCACGGGCCCAGGACTTGCACTCGAAACTCTTTGGGGATCATCTAGATTGGAAATCGTTTGGCGGCAACGCGTGACCGCCATGAAAACTGACAAGTTTAGGAAACCCTGGGAGTTCGCTGTAGGCGATTGTCCATGCCAAAAGTCTCACCCTGGGAGGGTGTGGTACACTTGGGAAGCGTGGCAAGTTTAATTCACGTTGCGTTGGATCATTTGGAATTCGGGAAAGAATCGATCACGTGGCCTACAAACTCAGGATACCTGACGAATTGGGTAACGTGCACAATGTCATTTAGGTCTCGAATCTAAGGCAGTGTTGGATGAAACGTTTCTAATACCTTTATTAGACAAGTTACAGTGGTCGTGGAGCCAATCAAAGACATAGACGAGGAAGTAAGGTTCGTTAACATAGTCCAAGATCTAATTGTGAGAGTTCGTTGGAACTCAAGACGTGGACCGGAGTTCACGTGGGAACGCAAAGATCTGGTAAAGCTCTGGTGTCCTCAATCGTTCAGACAGTTCAATCAACTTTGCTGTCACTAGCGAATTTCGGGACGAAATTCCCTTTCAAGTTGGGGATGATGTGGTACCCGCGGAAAATCCACAGTCATCCTGATCTATCACCTCGCTGCTTTGGGTTACTTATCAAATTTCGGGACGAAATTTCTTTCAAGTTGGGGATGATGTGACAACCCGAACTTGTATGGTTAGTGTTACCTAGCTCCATGATCGTTACGTGTGCTCATTGCGTGATTCTTGTAAACGTGCTTGATGTGCCTGATTTATAGTTGATTAATTATATGAGATTTATTTGTATTGTGGGTGTGTGGGTTGGTTGAGCCCAGCCGCACACTACTTGAGTCGCATACTTGAGTCGGGCTACACCTTTCGTGTATTCGGCCCAAATGAAGCCTGAATTAATCTGGGCCCAAATCTCTTGAGGGAATGGGCATATTTGTATCCTGCGAAGTTGTGGTTGTGATTTTAGAAATCACAATAAGAACCTAGCACACTCCTCCATTCCCTTTGACGACTGGCGACTACCAACCCCCTTCGAAGCCCTGCTCTCTCTTGAATCCAGCGCTCTTTCGTACATCTCCTGATCTGGTTAATATATTTTGCTTATCTAGAGTTAATCCTTTAACATGTTTGAACGAGAATACATTGATTGATTAATGTGCTGCTAGTGTAGGAATAACTATGAGTTAGGGTTTTTGTTAGAATCAATATGATTGTGATCATGTGAATGCTGTTTACAAACTAGGAATATATGCGATGAGTACATGTGGTCCGATCTAAATGCTTCTGTTTAAGTAGTAACCAATTGATAATTCCCTGTGGTGATGAATCACTAGATCCATGCAAAGCTTTGGCCATGACTTGATTAATAAACTGTCATGAACTTCAGTTAAGAGTGTAAATCATTGTGATAATTGAAAACAAATGGTTAGGGTTGCAGAGGTTCATGGCGGCGGTCAAGAAACATCGACGAAAGACCCTCTTTCGTCAGGAAGGTCCTTCGTCACCATAGCACATGATGAACAACTATCTTTTGTCGGAGGTCTTCCGTCATGATAGTGGCCGACGAAGAATGTTTTTCGTCGGGCTGTTACGAGAGAACAAGTTGTTAGAGTAGTACATATATATAATGTGCACGATGTGAATGATTTGGCTACATGAGTTCGGTTGTTGCTTAATACCAACACTATTTAGAAATGAGGGGACTTGCACTTAGAAATGTGAATAACCATTTAAACTGTTGAATACCATTGTGTGTTAAACTGCATGAGTTACCGACGTCGTATTAGTCTTAGGGTTCGGCTTGGATATTATGTGTGTATAAATCAGTAATGTGGAAGCTATGATTGATGAACGCGAGTAAATGAGTTGGCTGTAGATCATGTTATTGAATGATGATGTTCATGCATATTGTTGAGTACATGATTAAGGAGCCTGTTTTGACTTAGCTGTTGTGAGTAGTCAACCTATCTGTAAAACGTTGTTATGCATGTAGACTTATTGTGATCTGAATACTGGTTATGTGATATACTGTGGTGTTAGCAGCTATTGCAGTCTATGAAAAATACATGATTTAGTTATTATGAAACGGGTATTATGGTAACAACTGTTGGAACATGAACTTGTTTTGCAAACGTGTATGAAATCTAAATGTTTACTATATGATACGTGGTTTAGATACGTGATTGTGAAACTGACTACTCTTGATAACCACGGTAGGGTTTGGTTGACCAACTGGGAACGGGTAATGTAACGTAACATACCGAGCAAATCTAAGGTGAGTTCATTGCTCATTTTCCAAGCATGCGTCCCGGGGAGGGACATCTGGTAAACGTTCCGGGGAGGAATGTCAGGTTTGGGGGATGATGGTTAATACACTAATATCCATCACTCAAGTCACTTCTACCGATTGTTGCCGGGGAGGCAAAGGGGTATTAGTTAATATCGCTATTTAGGTTTGGCAACCTCACACCGCACCGGGGAGGTCGGAGTGAACTAATGATCCCAGTCTTGACCATTGCTTTGATAGAGGCATTGGGGTTTGGGCAAATAATCTGGAGCCATCTGCGGTAATTGAGTTATTAACAACATCAAATCATCGAAATGTTTTATACTCATATCTGGTAACTAAACGTGTTAACAAAACTTTGAACTCACAAGCGTCGTCTGACACACTTGTCTACATGCTTGTAGGTCTATAGGTTTATTTCATTGGGACTTGCCATCTGGGATGCTGGAGTGGTCATGGCTCGAGATACATGGAATCGCAAGACAAGTCTAATGGTTTTTGTACATGTGGTTTATGAAACACTTAACAAATGATTTATGCTTCCGCTGTATACGATGAATTACATTTACGTTTTATAACACTTTATGTTAATGAATGAAAGTTTTATTTAAATATAGTTATGAGTTCAATGTGATTGGTGGCTAGATCCTGGTACGTCACACGTCCTGCGGTGTTTCCGCGAGTGGTATTTTGGGGTGTGACATTTTAACCCCTGATCACTGATACCCTGTCTGATTGATCTGGGCCCCATAACGCATGTCAAGGCTCTGCCCGACTAAGTTCGTTGGGGTTCTGTCTCGTGACGTAGGGATAAAGTTGAATTGAGTTACGATAATTAACACGAGTGCATTATATATTTTATTAAATAGCTCGGGAGCTATACCCAAGATTATACCAGGAGGCTTTCTAGTTGAACCCTAAAGTTACAAAGTGAGTCCATTCTCTTTTCTCACAATTTGTGAGTCATTCTTCTTTTTATCACCTTTTTGTGATACGGTTATATTTAAAAATGCTCTCCAAAATCCTAAATATTTATCAGTTATACTTACAAGGATTAAATTTTTGTGTTCTGCAATAACTGCCGGTATAGGAGTTTTTGTACATTACTTGACCCTCGTTACTATTGGCCAAAAAGTTAGCCAATAATAGCATGACCACGAGCACGGGGTGCCCCAGTGGCATAGCCTATAACTAATATTATTTTTACATTAAATAATTAATAAATTTAATGTATGATTGAAATAAATCTAAATGGTATGTATATAAAATAGAGCTTTATTAATCATTATTAAAATATATATTAAAGAAAATATATTTAAAAAACGTAAATTACTATTAACATTATAAAATAATGTTTAGTCAATAAATGTATACCATAATAAAATATGTCTAATATAATATTCTCATGACAAAAGTTAATTTCACGCATATATGCTAATTTGTTGTAGTGAAACTTGTAATCCTACACATGATTCATAAGTATGATTGTGTATCACGTCATGTTACTTGATTCAATTCTTTTTAAATGATTGTGAGTCCACACTATTTGGTTGTATGACTAGTGGAAGTTCTTTGAGAAGTAAAAAAGAAACGATTAACGTAATTAGAATGTCTTTCGTAAAAATAGTGTTCTATGCTTCACGCATTATATGGAGAATGCAGAAACATATAAGGTGTCTTGAAGCTAGACTTTTGCTAAAACTTTCTACTATACTAAGATTATATTTTTAATCTTAGTCACGTTAATATATTAAATAATAAAATTATAATTATTTAATTAATATATTATATTTGATAAAGTTATAGCTATTAATTTGACAGAAAATGATATATATTTCATTTTCTGGGCTAATTGGTTTTGTGCCATAGAAAATGTATTTGACAAAGTGATGTCATGGGACACTACTAAATTCAGAGTCACTAGTTGGGAGAATGATTAACAGTGAAATGACCAGAGTCACTAGTTGAGAAAATGATCAACAGTGACATGACCAAAGGCACTAGTTGAGAGAATGATCAACAGTGTTATGACCACAGACACTAGTTGAGAGAATGAACAACAATGTTATGACCAGAGTCACTAGTTGAATGAATGATCAACAGTGATATGACTAGAGTCACTAGTTGAAAGAATGGTCGACAATGATTTGACCACCGTCACAGGAATCGCCTAGTGACAAATACTTTGAATAATAGTAAAATATAATTACTTAATAAATTCACTATTGGACGAAAGTGAGCCAATGAGTGATATGATCAGTGTCACAACGGAACTATCACCATGTGACAAATACTGATTGAGTTTTGGGTAATATAAACAAATATAAAAACCCTTAATGTTGTAAAGTATAACAATATATTTTATAAAAATGGAATGAACTCGTCAGTATTTATTACTGATAAAATTATTTTCAAAACGTGTTTCAAGTAATTTGCTGTAAAGATAATAGAAGCCAGCTATGGAGCACTGAAGGCTTAAATAAAGTGGCTATAAATACGTGAATAAAAGAAGAAATTATGTTTTATTTATTTGGGTTTATCCCTATAAAAACAATTGAATTAAATATGGGTTTTAGCCCATTTGTTTAATATTAAAAGTTCGGTGTTTTATAAACTATGAAATTATTTCCTAACTACGATCCGGATGAAAATTTTTCGGCTGCATATTTAATAAATACCGATAGTATCTGACTGGCTCGCGGCTCCCGCTCCCACGGTGGGGTCAAGGGCTGTGACAGAAGGTGGTATGAGAGCCACTTGTTTAAACTCTTTAGGTGTTCTTTTAATACCTAAACTTAAACAATAAAGTTAGGAAATTAATACAAAGTAACCTATGTGTTATTTTTATAGATTTAAATATATGTATGTATATATATATATATATATATATATATGCACATATGATTCTTGAAAGTATTGTTTTGATTTAATTATTCTGTGATACTAATAATTGAAAATGTCTTGTAATTCAGATGTCGAATGAAGTATCCCATAATCCAGAAGTTCCTGCTCATAATGAAAATCCTTTGGATAAAAATGCTATAGAAAATATAATAGCCCAAGGAATAGCTAATGCTATACCTTTAATAATTAAAGCAGTTAAAAACCCCGTGGAACACACCAAAGCTATGACTAGCGAGCATACTCATGACGACAGTTTTAGCCATAATGTCAATGGAGGCAATGATGATACTATTAAAACCTCATTTCCCAAGAAAATGAAGGCAATGACTCTCGGGTATACCTACAAAGAATTTCTAGCTTGTAAACCAAATGAGTTTGCAGGTAGTGAAGGCACCACTGCTGCTCTGCTATGGTTGGAAAAGACGGAAGTTGTTCTTAAAATCAGCAAATGTGCCAAAGAAGATAAGGTGATTTATGCTTCCAACCTCTTTAAGGAAGAAGCCTTAGAATGGTGAAATACAATTCTTCAGGCAAAAGGAAGTGACATGGCTTATGACATGAACTGGGAAAAATTCAAGGAAATGGCAAAAAGAAAATTTTGTCCCCCTTATGAAAAGGAACGAATGGCTAACGAGTTCCTAAATCATAAAATGATAGATGTGAATTGTTGGGAGTACACGACAACGTTCTTCGAATACGCAAGAATGGTACCAACTCTGGCTTCGCCAGAACCCGTACTAATTTCTCGTTATATTTGGGGATTAGTTAGTGAAATCCGAGACATGGTCAAGGCCGCTAGACCACAGACTATTGAAGAAACAGTTGAACTAGCTAACATCTTGACATATGAACTAATCCGCACAAGAGAAGAAAACAAGAAAAGAGTTAGCCTAGAAAATTTCCCAAGAATTCAAGAAGAAAGGAATTGAACCGTCATTGGAACAACCTATCTGCAGAAACTGTAACAAAAAGGCATTCAGGAAAATGTCGTTTTAGCAAAACACCCTACAGTAACTTCTGCAAGATGACTGGGCATATAGAGGAAGAATGTAGAAGGAAAACAAATATCTGTTACAATTGCGGAGAAACAGGACACATAAAACCACATTGCCCGAAACTGACTAAAGCACCCGACAACAAGGCAAGAACATCCGACGGAGCTAAGAAGAACGCGCGAGCATTCGTACTTACTACGCAAGAAGCAGAAATGACTCCAGATGTAATCGCTGATATGTAATATCTAATTTAAGTTTTTATTGGACCCTAGTACAAATAAAAGTTTATAAATAAATGCATTCTGTCTAGTACTTCATCTTTTCAAAACCATAACAGACTTGTTTGGTCTTCGCTATCATTGAATCATTTAATTGGTTACGACACCTTGTGGTGGCGTTTTCTTTAACTTGAAGCTTGAGCTAATCTCATTCTCACATCTGATGTACATATTTATTTATTTAATTTCCGTTGATTCATTATCTTATATAGTCTTAATACAATTATGTTTTAAGATAAGAGTACACAAATTCGTATTATATTCCAGTGTACCTCTAAAGATTCTTTTGTCATTGATCGAAAATTTTATGATATTCATTTGGTCTTTCATCATCAATTGAAAATTTTAGGAATATCCAAATTTACGTCATCAAAACTTTCAGTTGATTACAAACACGGTGAATTTGTTCGGTCACCGTAATTGTTGAACTATTTCAATCATTACGACACCTTGCGGCATCGATATAAACTTGTAGCTTGGGCTAATCATAATCATGCGAATCATTCAAAACCACGTATGTCTTTCGTTTGACTCATCATTGAAAATAGTCTTAATGCAATTATGTATTAAGACCATGATACACTAAACTCTGTTGTATTTCGGTGTATCCTTGCAATTCTATAATTGTCAATACATCGATTTTTCTCGTATCATGGTTTGATAGTTGACAAATCACTTTCGTGCTCCTATTTCATTTTGAGCTTGTTGATTCTGAGTCTTCCTCAGTTGACAATCAAACTAAATTATTTCATCTCGTTCATTTGACATCGATTTCTGAAACTAATTCAGTTGAACCATTGAGTCCTAATTATTGCAAAACTCATATCCACAAAATCTGAACATGTCTTGATTCTGTGTAATTTACCTTAATACTGTCCTTATTGACTAAGACGTGACATAACTCTAAAAAGACATCGTAGCCCAAATCTCGATGACGAGATTTAAAACAAGATGGGGATGATGTAACATTTCATTATTTTATCATATAAGAATTATAGGTTGTTTAAATTTTATTAACCATTAGTAACTAGTTTTATTTTTAGTATAATTATTCGACCCATATAGTTTTGAAAACTATTTTATATATATTTGGTTGGAATGTTATACTAATTAATTGGCTTGTATATATGTGACATTTCTATTTTCTATATTAAAATAAAGTATATAAAACTTATATTATTAGACGGGTAGATTACGTGTAAGTTGAATGTTAGAAATATGAAGTACCTAGACGGGCCTAGGAACCCTTTGATAATTTAATTATAAAAATACATTATATTTGCATCTACTCCGTTTTTAATGAAACTTGGTTTAAAATGTAGATAAGATTATTCTCGTTCTGATGACATATTTATTGTTTTGTAAAACGTCATATTTTAGAAGTTATAAGCGCCAAATGAGTGAAGCAGCTGAATTAATTATAATAATAAAATAATAAAATAATTAAACCTACATTTAGTGTTAGTTGCCAACGTCTGCATGAAATAAATGCTATAGTGTTTCGTGGAGTGTTATAAGCAAAGGAAATAAATGCAACTTGAGCTTCAGGCAACTATAAATAAGGCCATAGCCTTTCAAATCAAATTGCCCAAACATTCCTTTCTGTCTCTCTTGTTGTCGCCTCTCTCAATTTATATTTTATTTTTTTTATTCTTTTTCACCTATAATAATAATAATAGCCCTGCCCTGTTTTAAGTGTTTTAGCCCCTTATAACTGATATCCTGTCCGATTGATCTGGGCCCCATAACGCATGTCAAGGCTCTGCCCGACTAAGTTCGTTGGGGTTCTGTCTCGTGACGTAGGGATAAAGTTGAATTGAGTTACTATACTTAACACGAGTCCATTATATATTTTATTAAATAGCTCGGGAGCTATACCCAAGATTATACCAGAAGGCTTTCTAGTTGAACCCTAAATTTACAAAGTGAGTCCATTCTCTTTTCTCACAGTTTGTGAGTCATTATTCTTTTTATCACCTTTTTGTGATACAGTTATATTTAGAAATGCTTTCCAAAATCCTAAATATTTATCAGTTATACTTGCAGTGATTAAACTTTTGTGTTCTGCAATAACTGCCGATATCGGAGTTTTTGCACATTACTTGACCCTCGTTACTATTGGCCAAAAAGTTAGCCAATAGTAGCATGACCACGAGCACGTGTGCCCCAGTGGCATAGCCTTTAACTAATATTATTTTTCTATTAAATAATTAATAAATTTAATGTATGATTGAAAAAAAAATCTAAATGGTATGTATATAAAATAGAGCTTTATTAATCATTATTAAAATATATATTAAAAAAATATATTTAATAAACCTAAATTACTATTGACGTTATAAAATAATGTTTAGTAAATCAATGTATACCATAATAAAATATGTCTAATATAATATTATCATGACAAAAGTTAATTTCATGCATATATGCTAATTTGTTGTAGTGAAACTTGTAATCCTACACATGATTCATAAGTATGATTGTGTATCACGTCATGTTACTTGATTCAATTCTTTTTAAATGATTGTGAGTCCACACTGTTTAGTTGTATGACTAGTGGAAGTTCTTTGAGAAGTAGAAAAAAAATTAACGTAATTAGAATGTCGTTCATAAAAATAGTGTTCTATGCTTCACGCATTATATGGAGAATGCAGAAACATATAAGGTGTCCTGAAGCTAGACTTTTGCTAAAACTTTCTACTATATTAAGATTATATTTTTAGTCTTAGTCACGTTAATATAATAAATAATAAAATTACAATTATTTAATTAATATATTATATTTGATAAAGTTATAGCTATTAATTTGACAGAAAATGATATATATTTCATTTTCTGGGCTAATTGGTTTTGTGCCATAGAAGATGTATTTGACAAAGTAATGTCATGGAACACTACTAAATTCAGAGTCACTAGTTGAGAGAATGATCAACAGTGAAATGACCAGAGTCACTAGTTGAGAGAATGATCAACAGTGACATGACCAAAGGTACTAGTTGAGAGAATGATCAACAGTGTTATGACCACAGACACTAGTTGAAAGAATGATCAACAGTGTTATGACCAGAGTCACTAGTTGAAAGAATGATCAACAGTGATACGACCAGAGTCACTAGTTGAAAGAATGATCGACAGTGATTTGACCACCGTCATAGGAATCGCCTAGTGACAAATACTTTGAATAATAGTAAAATATAATTACTTAATAAATTCACCATTGGACGAACGTGAGCCAATGAGTGATATGATCACTGCCACATCGGAACTGTCACCATGTGACAAATACTGATTGAGTTTTGGGTAATATAAACAAATATAAAAACCCTTAATGCTATAAAGTATAACAATATATTTTATAAAAATGGAATGAACTACTCAGTATTTATTATTGATAAAATTATTTTCAAAACGTGTTTCAGGTAATTTGCTGTAAAGATAATAGAAGCCAGCTATGGAGCACTGAAGGCTTAAGTAAAGTGGCTATAAATACGTGAATCAAAGAAGAAATTATGTTTTATTTATTTGGGTTTATCCCTATAAAAACAATTGAATTAAATATGGGTTTTAGCCCATTTGTTTAATATTAAAAGTTCGGTGTTTTATAAACTCTGAAATTATTTCCTAACTACGATCCTGATAAAAAATTTCCCACTGCATATTTAATAAATACCGATACCATCTGACTGGCTCGCGGCTCCCGCTCCCACGGTGGGGTCGGGGGCTGTGACACTGGTCGATCAAGAACACAGGGGCGAACAAGAGCTCCCAACCAAACCCTAGTCTTACAATTTTCACCAAATTGAGGGCTCCAATCTAGTCTAAATCGATTTTCAAACACAAATTTGTGATCACCTCATTGAAGGGATCATAAGGTATGCAAATTTTAGTGTTTTAGATTCATCTCAAATTCTAGACAAATTGTAAAAATCGAAATTGAGCTTGATTATGTGATGTATAGATGAAACTTGTAATGAAAACAAGTTTAAGAATGAATACTAGTTGAGAATTGCAGGAATCATGTCTAAAATTATGAAATTTATGATAACCCATTCGTAGGTTAAGTGGATTTTGCAAAATAGGATGAATACTAGAATTATAACTATCACAAGTAGCATTACTTGGTATGTATAGGATGATTTTAATGTTTGTATGCATGCTTGACATGATGGAACCGAAATGTCTGAATAAAATTGGCGAGAATAACAAGTTATGAACTTGATTCTAGTTAGATAAAAATCAGACCCACAAGGTGTTCGTTAAAATGCCTAAGTGAGGATTAGAATGTTAAAAATCGGATGAAAACACATGTTTGATTTTTATAGCGAATTATGTGTTAAAGATTATGAAAAGAGTTCCAAATTGGTTGTGAACTGAACTCTTTAGGCAAAGAATCCGGATCGTCGAGTGGACAAGCCGGAGGGGGTCCCATCACATTATGTATAAACGTTTATTTTTAGCTTGTTAATGTTGTCATAATGGAGAATATGCGTTTGACGTGTCATTGAAGTGGCAAAGCTCACTCGACACTCAAACGGGTCAAAATATTAGTTAAAAATAGTTTGGCTTGACATTAAGGTGAGGATTTCCACTCGTCAACCAACCGGGTCAAAACTATGTTCATAAAACGATCTTGTGCGTAGAAAATTTGAAGTCTCATATTGCGTTAGTGCTAGGTAGCAATTTAGCAATGAATGGTTATATTAAGCCAAGTTATGAATCCGTGTTATCGGGTCGAATGGTAGAAATTAAATGCAAGAATTTCATAAAGTGGCATGCTTGTGTTTTTAGAAAACAAGCATGAAATTCGAATGCGAGCGTAAAGCCGTGTAATGGTACGGATATGCCAAGAATTGCAAGCCAGGGGAATGGGTGAATGAGTCTAGAATGACCAAGAAGTGTATATTGAACAATATGCACATTAGTTAATGGGTTGAATGATCGAAACAAGGAATTTGTGAACAACACATTTGTAAACTGTTTTTCATTAAGTGAAATTTACATGGTTAGATCCGTAATTTTAATACGGACATATAGGAAAAAGAATCGGCTAAAACGGACATGTAGAACTAAAGTTACGTTAGTTTAAAGTTTGACCATGGAAATAAAAGTGTTGGGCAAACATACAGCACCAAACAACAAACCTTCTGCCGAAATGAAGTCGTCGCGCTATGCGACGCCAAACTACTTTCACCGTCGCGTGATGCGACGTCCGTCGCGGACCGCGAAAGCCAAAACGTGATCTGTCGCGGGGCGCGACAGACCCAATTTGCTGCAATTCTTGTTTTGTTGTCATTGTTTGGCACTAGAATTTGTATTTACATATTGTTATGTTGTCAAAACTGACAATTGTTATGGTTTTGACTTTAGGTAATGCTCGTTTCAATTCGGATGCCGATCAAGCCAATGAATCAAGAACCGAACACAAGTTTTGAAGCTTCTGCACTAATCTAATTAAGTTAAACAATGTTGTTTTTTTGTAAACACTACTAAATGTTGGATGTTGTTAATCTAGTTAGTTGTCTATGTTTAATTATTATAACGAAGTACAACTTGGTTATTAACTAAGTTTTTGTTAATAATGCATTTGATTTTCAAAAGTCCTTATTTTATGATAAAATAATGGAATTATAAGACGAGTGTTACAAGGGTTACAACCGTTAATTTAAGACTAAAACCAACTTGCACCGTTTCAACGTTGTACGATTGAAGCATTTCACGTCGGTTAAAAAGAGATACATATGCAACTACCACAACTCGTATCAGTTATAAACAAACAAATACGACGCTCCGGTTCATCGGTAACCGCCTTCAAATTTAAAGTTGAAGCGGTGTCATATATTTCCGATGGTTCGGTTCATATGTAACTGTCTGCCTTTAAAATTGAAGCAGCACTTTGTATTCAACTGTTTCTCTAGACAATTACGACTCAAACAAAAACATCATTCTTCCCTCCCCACTCTTTTGTTGGGTCAGAAAATGCATCGTCGCCCTCATCGCATTACTTTTGGAAAAATACAAACGGAAGAGGGGGGGAGAGGGGGGCCGCTAGGGTTTTTCCAGCCAGACCCTCGCAGCCAGAAGCGGCGACCCATGGTGGAGGATGAAGGGCAGAAGAGAGTGGATGGTTCAGACGTGGTTGTGTTGTTCTTTGAGATTTTTGGCAGAGTACGTTGGCGGTGGTTGTTGTGTTACACAGAGGGAGGAACAACATAATGAAAAGCACTATGTGCATTTGGCTTAAAAGAAAAAAAAACACATCGAGAAAAGCACGATTGATAGTTTGGGTATAATCAATATTAAATTTGTTTTTAGAAGTTTTTCTTATGTTATGTATCTCAGTTAAATAAATTATAAAATTTGTTTTATAATTTTTTCTTATGTTATATATCTCAATTAAATAAACAACTACAATACATTTTATTAGATTTCAAATAAATGCCTGTTTTTTAAAAGTAAAATATAAATTAGGATCTGGGAATTATTGAATCTTCAAATATTTCTAATAATTTTATAGAGTGTTCACGGGATGGTTAGACGCCTACAAAACTTGGTATCGCCTATAAAACTTGGTATCTTTTCTCTTCTAAATAGAAAAGCTTTAACCTTCTATAAAAATATTCTTTTAGTCACAAATTTAGTGTTTTATGTTTCTCTTTCTCTTTCGGCTGTCATATCACGTGCCGATACCGTCGATACAGATACTTAGTTTTTATATTTTCTTTTTCGGTGCATACCAAGTATCGGCACCATACGAATACCATTACAAATCGAGCCAATATCAATCCACTGACAATCAAATTTCTTTAAAACTACATTTTCCATAAAACTCATTTATATCATTGCTTTTTTTTTTGTCTTTTAACAAACTTATTATTTTATTAGTGGGCAATAAATTGTATTTTAAATTTAAACCCCTTAATATTTATTTAGTTTATCTAAATTTAAATTGCAAAATATAAAAAGCTTTTAGGTTAAAGTTAAAAAAATCATTTTTTTAACCCCCTAAGCATGAGGTATTACACACTAACAAAAATGTTACTAATATATGGAATGTAAATGCTTTATAGGGAACTTTGAGTTTTCGAAAAATAGGTATTAACATTTTTGAAATTTTTTATATGCTAAGCTATTTTTTAATTCACATATTTTATTTTAATCTTATGCATTACTTCATTTAAATTATTTTAGTTGCTATTTATTTAGAAAGTAATTTTAAATGTTCTGTTTTTACTTATTAATAAGGTTTAAGGTGAATGAATATAATTAGCAATGAGAAAGTATAGTCAATCCTGCTGCAACGCGCGGGTTAGCACCAACTTGTTAAAAAACATAATCAAAACAACTATTGATAGTCATAAATAGTTCATTTCAATAATTATAAGTTGTCATAGATAATAGATCAATCAAGAATCATGAGTTAGGTTGGTCGATTTACGACGTCTGGTCGAACGCCTAAGAGTTTGCTCAAGTTTTTGCATATATGCAGGGTCTTCAGGGTCATCATCAGAAGAAGAATACTCATCAGAATACTCATCAGTGTCATCGAGATCAACATCATCGGAACCGGAATCAGGCGGGGCAAGGAATCCAGCAGCGATAGCATCAACACGTTTAGTTGCTCGTGCAGCAAGTTTGGCAGCCTTGATTTTCTCGCAGTTGCGTGAATCATGGTCGAAAACATATTTGTTGCATTTATTGCATAAACGTGCAGCGTTCTTTCGCTTATCCGCCTTCTTTCGCTTATCTTTAATTTTCTGACCACCGGGCCGATCCGTTGTTTTTTGGTCCCACACCCTTTGTTTCTAATACCTTGAGGAGGATGGACACGTGTGCTTAAGACTACAGGTATGTTTAATATATCACTGATGTTTGCAGTTTTTTGGTTCTATTGAGGCTGAGGTTCACAAGCTAACATTTCACATATGCAGTTTCTAATGCATTTAATTTTAGCAGATAACAAACATACATGATCGGGATTGCATCTCAGTCTGGTCGTGCATTGTGTGACTAAATCTATTATTTGTCACACCCCGATATTTTCACATATTACCGGTGGGCCCGGTGGGGAGTATCGTGACGTAGTTGATATCATCATAGTCAATACACACAATATAGTAGCACAGCGGAAGGCTTGGCATTTATATACTATTACAAACCATAGTGTCCGAGTGTCCAAATAAAAGAGTATACAGACTGGTTGTAATAGAGATCCACAGGCGGATCATAAAAAACCAAAATACAAGAAACTGAAATAACAGACTCCAGGCATCTAAGGATTTGCAAGATCCTCTTATTTGACACCTAGTAGCTCCAGCCTAATTCCAAGAGGTACCTGTCACTCAGTATTTGGAAAAATATGTCAGTTTACACTCGTAAATACAATTAACCGACTCATTTGAAAATGTTATGAAAATTGGTTTAGGTGCACAAGGCACAAACCATTTATAAATTGGGACAATTATTTAAATAATCTTGTATACCGTTTTACATGTTTGTCATACATATTGTGACAACCCTCACAAAACCAGGTATCCGTACGACTTAATTAACTATTAATTATTGCTTAATTACTGTGCTTGACTGAGATTGCTGATAAACTGCTACTTGATTGTTGACACATGTACAAATCTGCATCATACTTTGATTTCCGTCACTACATTATTTATTTACTGAACTTTAGTGACAAACATGATGCACAAAAGCACAGTAGCATTTGAACGGATAACCTATTGAACATGCTGATACAGCCAGCATCAGGCAAACAATGCCTCTAAAGGCCTGTATGAGCCAGAATTATTTTACTACACCCGTAGTGTGTAGGGATACAAGGGTTGTATAATTGCGTCTCTAGGAATAAGATACGGAGATTGGATGTGCCTAAAACGTACTTTAAGCACGAAACACAACACTTTTATTTACACACTAGCTTCTAGCTAATTAATAAAGTGCCAAAATATGAGGAATTATTCCCGACACTTTGCAGAATAAATTGTGTTGCTAAAAATATTACTTACGACGCTTAAAGGAGATCTTAAGCGCTTTAACGGATTACTATCCAACCGAACAACCGGACTATACCCGGAACATAAAAATATTGCCAAAAATATCATTGGTATTTTTCTGAGCCAGTTAGGGTCCCTGATTACCCTAACACCCGCCTTATAACGCGTTAAACAACTAACGGAGTTAACACTTAAAGTTAACCCACTTAACTAAACTGAACTCTAACTGAACAATCGAGATCGAACCGGATGGCATTTCTCTCTAATGGAATCGGTCACTATGATGTGACATAAAGAGTACAACTTTTTATTATTTAATTAGATTACGTGGATATCTAGACGACCTAGCGACCGATGGACGATGATCTTGATTTTTCCTATAAATACTACACACACTCACACACACAAGAACACACACATCTCACCAACTCTCTCCTCTCTCTCCCTCACCAAAAGCCACGGCCGAACACCCCCTTGGAGCACCCACCCATTTTCGGTTTTGCTTCATCCATTCAAGGTCCATACAAGTCTTAAGGATCACCTACAACGGAGCTTGAAGCAAACGGAAGTTGAAGGACCTCGCGCATTTGCTTTTATCCACACCGTTTTCGACTAGATTCTTCCCTAGCCTCGAGCTAGAGGTATATTGTTTAAAACTCGTCTTTAATCATATCTAAAGTGGTTAAAAGGATTTTTAATGGTTGAAAGTCGGTAACCCATCATTCGAATCTAAAAAGTCTACTAAAATGTGAAAATCGTTGGATAAAAGGTCATGTCTTGTGTAAATGTCGTAGTATTTGAATATGTTGATTGTTAAGGCCCGATCTATGATGTGGTGGCTCTTATCATCGCTTAACCCGACTTTGTTAGGATCACGTATCTTAACATAAGCTTGTTTCCAGCGGTCCGGGGGTTAAGAGGTGAAACTCCACCACACGGAAAGCATGAACTTGTGTAAAAATGTTTTAACATGTAAAATAGTATTTAAAACGAGCCGATCTACGTATGTACAAGTGGTATATTCGGAGGACCGGGTGTTGAGAAAATCATGTTTTATAAAAGTTGTATAACATGTTAACAAATATGATTTTTATAGACTACAAGTGTATAAACACTTGTGAAACGAAAGATCCGACAAAATAACCATTTTTACAAAAGTTGTCGGGAAGTTGTAAAGGAAGAACTGTTATAAAAACTGGGTTTTTACGAGACTAAATCATTTTACACGTAGATCCATTAATTATAACAAGATCTACACCGTAGTTTTTGGAAAAACTACAAGTTCATGAAATGATGCGATTTTACATACTTATCGACAAGTTTGAAGTGTTGAAACTTGTTCATTATGTTGGAAATTGATTGATTGAAATAAAAGAAGTGTTGAAATGATTTTGGAAAAGAAAATGATACGCTTGAAAGCGTGGCCACCTCCAGTTACAGGGGAAACTCTGGCAAAATTTTTCTAAAATCTAACACTTAGAATTATTTACAAGTGTTAGAGTTATTTTTGGAAATGTTTACAAAATATATTTCGCCATGACTTTATTTATTAAATAGTCGGAGGTGGGATTTTCACAAAACTAAACGTGATAAATATATATTCGGTAGATATATTTTGTCACCACACTGTTTATGATTATTTTGTGAAAATGTATAAATATTATTTTTAGAGTAAAAATAATATTTACTAACTTTGTCAAACCCAAAATAATACCAACGCTTACACGACAAACATATAAGTTACAACGGTAATTACTATTACCACTTAATCGTTAAAACGTAACTTACGCATTATGCGGAAATATTCACGAACACGTATGTTGTCAACGTATTATTTTGGAAGGTATTATGTAAAAGGAAAATATATTATTTTTGAGAAAAATAACTATATTTTGGAATGAGAAATAAAAATATATTAAGTGGGACTTAAAGAGATGTTATAAATACACATGTATTTAAATCCCCCATCCTTGGGAAGGAAAGTAAAATACCAAGTATGTACACGAAACGGTTGTCTAACCGTCTCCTAAAAATGTAAGTTATAAAGCTAAGGCACGGCCATCCGTCTAATAGAATTAGCACCTGTAGGTCGTTGCACAGCTTCGGATATTCGGATTACTTGGTAGAGATACGCATTCACTGTGAGTTCATGTCCCCCTTTTCTCTAACTGTTTTCAGTTTACTTAACTGCGGGGGTGAAATACATGTTACTATGATTTACGAGTACTTTACAACGGTATGTTTAACGTAAGGAGGTGTTATACGATCATGTGAGTGGATAGGAACAACATGGGGCCATTAGTCCTCATGGAGGGACCGAGGGACAGGAGCGGTAGATCTATCTGGGTGTAGCGAGCCCAGCCCCCGGCCAAACTAGAAACGGACCGTGGGGTGACTTTGTCCACATACTTTGCCGTGGCGAAATCTGCTAGGTTTGAGTCTCCCTATTTTCACTTCACATATGTCAGTGGCCTTGCAAACCATTGATGATCACAAGTCCTCTTACACTGCTACATACCACAACTATTTTTATACTCACAAATGTTTTACATACTCACCTACACGTGAACTCGCTCAACATTATTGTTGATTTTTCAACTTACATGTATTTCAGGAAATTAACGATCTGGCGCGGTATGGCTTGTTTTCCGCTGCATTAGGCCCGAGGTCATCCAGGGTTCGAGGCTTGTGACTCTTTCCTGGACAAGTCACAGTCCTTGAATCATGTTTATGTTAGGTTTGCGTTTGTAATGTTTAGACAAAGTTATGGTTGTTGGGTGTTAACTCGTTAAGACAATGTTTAATATTTTTATTATCAACGGATGATCTTGCATATTTTTAATTCATATAGCTTGTTATGATTAAGCTATGGTATTAAGAAGTCACACCAAAATAACCACGCTTCCGCAAAGCCAGGGTGTGACAGCTTGGTATCAGAGCTCTGATCATAGCGAACTAGGATTCCTTCTCGAGTCTAGACTATGATCACTAGGGCTCTCACGAAAACATTTTTACTGCATACCACTTAAGTCCAGATCCAAAACGTTTTTACAAACAAATGTTGAGCACATTTCATTTATTCATTATTAGGCTCAGTCCTGAAGACTGAGGCTCGGTCTTGGAGGCCGAGGCTCGATCTTAGAGATCGAGGTAGATGTTTGTTGTTTTAGGCTCAGTCTTGGAGGCTGAGGCTCGGTCTTGGAGGCCGAGGCTCGATCTAAGAGGTCGAGGTGGATGATAGAGCAGTCTTAGAGACTGGGAGGAATTTGGCTAGTGGGACTAGGAATGTCAGTCTAGGAGACTGGGAGGCTAGTGGGACTAGGAGAATTATTTGATTGTTTATTGTTGACTTACATGTTTACATGAATATATGATTGATTATTATACGTATGTGTGTTTGTGTTACACACGGCATGCCTTCATCATGTACTAGAAAGATGGACACTACGAATCCCATGGCCATAGTATTAGACGACATAGTTTCATCGGAGCACGAGGTGTACGTTCCCGATACTGCCGGCACAGACGATGACGACTCTCAGCCCTTTTGTGCTGCCTGAATGTCGTAGTAAAGCCTACTGATGGCCATCTTGTTGGGAATTTACCATTCGCGGTGATCCCTGTTCCTGTGCCCCTTGCCGCTTACCCTATTGTTGATATGCCCCCCTGGCGTGGCCTCTGACGACGATAACGATCTACTAGAAAGAGGACCCATTTGAGGGCGAGGCCCTATTGCTGCTGGAATTAACCTACTGCTTGCGGACGTTCCTGCAGGGGAAACTTATGCCCATTCCCCTGTCCCAGACTCATTTGAATTTCTGACATCCGCATTTTCGCATATATAGGGAGTGCAGCACCATTCACTCGACGCCGACCCTGATACGGCATCATCAGCTGCACCGGTTCCCGCACACAGCTTGAGTTTGATCACAGTATTGATGGTGATCTTGTTCTTCCGCCTGGTGTTGATCCAGACCATGACCTTGAGTTCATACACTTAGACCAGCCCTTGGAGGATCCTGTAACCCCCTGTGATGGTTAATCCAGCTGACTTTGAGATGGAATTTGTTGATCCGGAGCCAGCCATGGCCCCTGAGCCAGGCGTTGCTCCTAACACCGCATTAGAGCATGACCCTGTTCATGCCAATGCACCTGCTATTACTCCTTGGTTGATCATCTGCTTGGACGAGAGAAAATTTGGGGTAACTGTGCAAGATAATTTATTATTACGGGGGCCCACGTAATAACGACTTGTAGTGCACAGAAATCCTGGTGGACTCTGCGGGTCAAGCTAATGAAAACCAATGTAGCAGGAAATAACTCAAACACGAATGACCAAGGCGATGAAGCCTTGAGTTCATTCTATTTCAAACAACAAGCCAAATTGGCAAGCCTATGTGGAGGCTCAGAAAATTTATTTCCCCACCCATACATTGAGTATATTTATGTGTAAAATTGGGTGAGTACATGATGGCTTACGGTGCTATGTATCTCATAAGACAATTGGAAAGTTGTCTAACCCACTTCATGCCATTCCGGCAGAAGAGAATGCCACCCAGGCGTGACACAAACACCAGTATGTTGCCAAGGATAGGAGCCGAGCTGCAAAAACGCAACTCACAGGCAATTGCACGACATGAAGCTCTCCGCTTTTAGCACAGCAATGGCACTATTGGAAATAATCCCTAGCTGACCGCACCTATAAGCAGTCCCTAAACTGCAAGCCTTTGAACTTCGACGAAACAGAAAGCGCCATTGCATTTGTTCGTTGGCCTGAAAAGATTGACTCCATTCTAAGAAAGACAAACTGTTCGCCCCAAATGGAGTGATACCTTTACCTCAAGGTCATTACTAGACGGCACACTCTCATGGTGGGACCATCATGTTCAGGCCCTTAGCACGGATGCTACTTATGCACTGAGCTGGGACGAACTCAAGGAAATGATTGAGAAGAAATGTTGTTCTAGGACTGGAATTCAGAAGCTTAAGGTGGATTTCTGGAATTTGAAAATGGAGAGACCAGAGATTCCTTAACATGTCCAGCAATCGCACGACTTGCCTAGGGTCGTCCCCTACTAAGTCACTATTGTTGTATGATACAGTTATGTACATATAAGCTTTACATTGTGGTCTCGATTTATGGTAATGCAATCGTAGTATTCTCATCACTTGTGATGTTTGATCTATGGTTTATGTTCTATGACATGAGATGTTATGTGGCTGATTTATTGATAGCATGAGATGTTATGTGCTGATATTGTTGAATACATACGTACATTTTACCTGCTACGACCTAACCTATGCGAAACATCTTTTAGAAGATGCCACCAAGACGCGAAATGCGCATACCCACCAACAAGGCGGAACTTCAGGAAATCATTGCTGCAGTCATCGCACAATACGAGGCCCATCACTCCGAGCACAACGGAGGTACCTCGGAAAATAACGGTTGTCCCTACTGGCATTTCCTCAACTACAAGCCTCCGAAGTTCGACGGCACTGGAGGTGCCATAGCTTTTGTGAAATGGATTGAAGGTATGGATTCCATCTTTCGAATGAGTGGTTGTACGCCAAAACAACAAGTCCCATACGTTACTGAGTTGTTTCAAGATGGAGCTCGATTATGGTCGAATCTTCAGGTTCGAATAATGGGCCTAACTACAGCATACGCGTTAACTTGGGATGAGTTGAAAGGAATGATGCATAAGAAGTATTGCCCCCAAGCGGAAACCCAGAAGTTGGAAGGGGAATTCCAGAGCCTGATGATGGAAGGTCCAAAAATGTTGGGATACATGCAAAGACTTCATGACTTGGCACGAGTTGTTCCACACTTAGCGGAACCAGAAATGAGGAAATTGGGACAGTTCATTTGGGAACTGGCACCACAAGTCTTGAGCTTGATAACAACATCTACGCCACCAACAACTATTGCTGCAAGCAAGATGGGTTTGGCACTCGTTACGGAAGCCATTAGACTAGAAAAACTTGCAAACCCTGATAGGGAGACTCAGGTAGAGTCATCTGGAAAGAACAAAAGGAAGCTTACCGAAGATACCCGAACAAATAATGATGAACAAAGATCTATTCGAGGTTGTTTTGACTGCGGAGACAAAGGGCATTTCAAGAAAGATTGCCCTAACAACAGACAGGCCAATGATAAGATTTGCTTAGAAACTAAAGCAAGACGTGCTGGGTGCAAGTATCACCATGAATGTGGATGTCGGAAGCCTAGGTGCGAGAGGAAAAGGCACAACAAGGATGGTTGTGGGATGAAGAGTCCCAAACAAGGAGAAAATCGTAACAACGCTCAAGGTGGAAGCAGGAAAGGAAAGGGCCGAGTGCTAGGATGCTTCCATTGTGGGGACATTGGACATCTTAAGAGAGAATGCCCGGAATTGAACCAAGGCCGTGAGAGAACACCCAGCATCGGAGTTTGTGAAGCATGCCAGGATCCGGGCATGATTACTGGTACGTTCTTTAACAACCAAAACCTTTGCATCTATTCTATTTAATACTGGCGCCGATTATAGCTTCGTATCATTAGAATTTAAGAATATGCTTGGTTTAGCCGCTAGTAAGTTAGATATTCCGTACTCGATCGAATTACCAAATGGGAAGTTAGTAGAAGCTAACGAGGTGATTCGAGGTTGCGTGATAGAGTTGGGAGAACGTGAGTTTGCTCTCGATCTACTACCAGTCCAGTTGGAAAGCTTCGACGTGGTAGTAGGGATGGATTGGTTATTGAGTAACAAGGCCGAGATAGTGGGTCATGAGAAGGTCGTTCGTATCCCGACCGATGATGGTGGGACTATTGTTGTTCATGGGGAGAAGCGTGAGACGCCGTTGAGGATGATTAGCTGCCTGAAAGCAAGGGAGTGTTTGCAGAAAGGATGTGTTGCTTTTCTAGCACACATCGTAGATGAGAAGGCTGCTGAGCCGAAGATCGAAGACATCCCTGTCGTGAGGGAATACCCAGAAGTCTTTCCAGAAGACTTGCCTGGCTTGCCACCTCAAAGGCAAGTGGAGTTTCGCATCGACTTAGTTCCAGGCGCCGCGCCTGTGGCTAAGGCACCTTACAGACTTGCTCCGTCTGAGATGCAAGAACTGTCGACACAACTTCAAGAGTTGTTAGACAAGGGTTTTATCCGACCAAGCTTCTCGCCTTGGGGAGCTCCAGTTTTGTTTGTGAAGAAGAAGGACGGTAGTTTTCGGATGTGCATTGACTACAGAGAGTTGAACAAACTGACGATCAAGAATAGGTATCCCCTGCCAAGAATCGATGATCTGTTCGACCAGCTTCAAGGTTCGAGCTTCTATTCAAAGATCGATCTTCGATCTGGGTACCATCAACTACGGATACAGGAAGAGAGTATTCCGAAGACAGCTTCCAGAACTCGATATGGACACTACGAGTTCCTCGTTATGCCGTTTGGGTGACAAACGCACCTGCTATATTCATGGATTTGACGAACCGAGTTTGTAAGCCGTACCTGGATAAGTTTGTGATTGTATTCATCGACGATATTTTGATTTACTCAAAGACGAAGGCTGAGCACGAGCAGCACTTAAGAGCCATTCTGGAGCTGCTAAAGAAAGGACAGTTGTACGCCAAGTTCTCTAGGTGCGAGTTTTGGCTACGAGAAGTGCAATTCCTTGGGCACGTGGTAAACGGAGATGGAATCCACGTGGACCCCACCAAGATCGAGGCGATCAGAGATTGGGAAACGCCAAAGACGCCAACCGAGATTCGGCAATTCTTGGGATTGGCTGGCTATTATCGAAGGTTCATCGAGAACTTTTCAAAGATCGCTCAACCGTTGACACTCCTCACGCAGAAAGATAAGAAGTTTGATTGGGGAATCAAACAGGATGAAGCGTTTCAGACATTGAAGGATAAGCTTTGCAACGCGCCAATCTTAGCTCTACCAGAAGGTACTAATGATTTTGTGGTATACTGCGACGCATCGCGTCAAGGATTGGGTTTTGTGTTGATGCAACGTCAAAAGGCTATCGCCTACGCATCACGCCAACTGAAGGTGCACGAAAAGAACTATACCACTCATGATTTGGAGCTAGGCGCAGTGGTTTTTGCCTTAAAGATCTGGAGACACTACCTTTACGGTACGAAGTGTACAATTTTTACAGATCACAAGAGCCTCCAGCATATATTCAACCAGAAGGAGTTGAACACGAGGCAAAGACGATGGGTCGAGTTGTTGAACGATTACGACTGCGAGATCAAGTATCATCCAGGGAAGGCGAATGTGGTCGTTGATGCCCTAAGTCGTAAAGAGAGAATCAAGCCCGTAAGGGTTAGGGCTATGGAGATGATAATTCCAAACCGACCTTTCCTCACGCGTTCGTGCAGCACAGAAGGAAGCTCTCAAGGAGGGAAACCTTGAGGAAGAATATCTCCGTGGGATGGAGAAGATATTGGTGCCAAACAGGGAAGGAACGTTGTGTTTTGAGAAAAGGATTTGGGTTCCTCTGTTTGGTGGTTTAAGAGAGGTTATCTTTGAAGAAGCTCACAAGTCACGGTACTCTATCCACCCTGGAGCGGATAAGATGTACCAGGATCTTAAGAATTACTACTGGTGGCCTAGGATGAAAGGCGATGTTGCTATTTACGTGAGCAAATGTTTAACTTGCGCCAAAGTTAAGGCGGAATACCAGAAGCCTTCGGGACTTCTGCAGCAACCAAAAATTCCCCAGTGGAAGTGGGAAGAAATCTCCATGGATTTTATTACGAAGTTGCCAAGAACGCCAAAAGGCCATGACACTATCTGGGTGATAGTGGATCGCTTAACGAAGTCAGCACACTTCTTACCTATCCGCGAAAAGGATAATACAAGCAAATTGGCCGAAATCTATATGAGAGAGATTGTTATACGCCATGGAGTACCTCTCTCAATTATTTCTGATAGAGACGGGAGGTTCGTATCGAGGATATGGCAATCCTTCCAGGAAGCTTTTGGCTCAAAGCTGAATATGAGCACTGCCTTTCACCCGCAGACCGACGGCCAAAGTGAGCGGACGATTCAGACGTTGGAGGACATGCTGAGAGCATGTGTGATGGATTTAGGCGGTAGCTGGGATAAGCATTTACCCCTGGTTGAGTTTTCCTACAACAACAGCTACCACACCAGTATTGGTGCCGCGCCATTCGAAGCTTTATATGGACGCAAGTGCAGGTCGCCGCTCTGTTGGTCTGACGCAGGTGATAGACAATTGGTAGATCCCGATGTAGTTCAGGAAACTACAGATAAGATCGCGCAAATCCGAGATCGCATTAGTGCGGCTCGTGACCGTCAGAAGACCTACGCAGATTTGAAAAGGAAACCTCAAGAGTTTGAGGTTGGGGATATGATTTTGTTGAAGGTATCACCCTGGAAGGGTGTAGCACGCTTTGGGAAGCGTGGGAAGTTGAATCCGCGCTACATCGGTCCTTTCAAAGTTTTGGAAAGGATTGGGACCGTAGCATACAAGTTGGATCTACCTGCCGAGCTGAAAAATGTTCACGATACATTTCATGTATCCAATCTAAAGAAGAGTCCAACACAAGTTAACGTTGCCATTCCCACCGACGAAATTCATATTGATGACACGCTCCACTTCGTTGAAGAACCCGTCGAGGTCACGGATTGGAAAGTAAGCAAGACCCGCCGGAGCAGTGTCAAGCTCGTCAAAGTTCGCTGGAATGCTAGACATGGTCCTGAATTCACCCGGGAGCGTGAGGACCGAATGAAAGAAAAGTACCCCCACTTGTTTCCTAAGAACCCTGCTTCTACAAGCAGAATTTAAAATTTCGGGACGAAATTTATTTAACGGGGGGAGAATGTGACAACCCTCACAAAACCAGGTATCCGTACGACTTAATTAACTATTAATTATTGCTTAATTACTGTGCTTGACTGAGATTGCTGATAAACTGCTACTTGATTGTTGACACATGTACAAATCTGCATCATACTTTGATTTCCGTCACTACATTATTTATTTACTGAACTTTAGTGACAAACATGATGCACAAAAGCACAGTAGCATTTGAACGGATAACCTATTGAACATGCTGATACAGCCAGCATCAGGCAAACAATGCCTCTAAAGGCCTGTATGAGCCAGAATTATTTTACTACACCCGTAGTGTGTAGGGATACAAGGGTTGTATAATTGCGTCTCTAGGAATAAGATACGGAGATTGGATGTGCCTAAAACGTACTTTAAGCACGAAACACAACACTTTTATTTACACACTAGCTTCTAGCTAATTAATAAAGTGCCAAAATATGAGGAATTATTCCCGACACTTTGCAGAATAAATTGTGTTGCTAAAAATATTACTTACGACGCTTAAAGGAGATCTTAAGCGCTTTAACGGATTACTATCCAACCGAACAACCGGACTATACCCGGAACATAAAAATATTGCCAAAAATATCATTGGTATTTTTCTGAGCCAGTTAGGGTCCCTGATTACCCTAACACCCGCCTTATAACGCGTTAAACAACTAACGGAGTTAACACTTAAAGTTAACCCACTTAACTAAACTGAACTCTAACTGAACAATCGAGATCGAACCGGATGGCATTTCTCTCTAATGGAATCGGTCACTATGATGTGACATAAAGAGTACAACTTTTTATTATTTAATTAGATTACGTGGATATCTAGACGACCTAGCGACCGATGGACGATGATCTTGATTTTTCCTATAAATACTACACACACTCACACACACAAGAACACACACATCTCACCAACTCTCTCCTCTCTCTCCCTCACCAAAAGCCACGGCCGAACACCCCCTTGGAGCACCCACCCATTTTCGGTTTTGCTTCATCCATTCAAGGTCCATACAAGTCTTAAGGATCACCTACAACGGAGCTTGAAGCAAACGGAAGTTGAAGGACCTCGCGCATTTGCTTTTATCCACACCGTTTTCGACTAGATTCTTCCCTAGCCTCGAGCTAGAGGTATATTGTTTAAAACTCGTCTTTAATCATATCTAAAGTGGTTAAAAGGATTTTTAATGGTTGAAAGTCGGTAACCCATCATTCGAATCTAAAAAGTCTACTAAAATGTGAAAATCGTTGGATAAAAGGTCATGTCTTGTGTAAATGTCGTAGTATTTGAATATGTTGATTGTTAAGGCCCGATCTATGATGTGGTGGCTCTTATCATCGCTTAACCCGACTTTGTTAGGATCACGTATCTTAACATAAGCTTGTTTCCAGCGGTCCGGGGGTTAAGAGGTGAAACTCCACCACACGGAAAGCATGAACTTGTGTAAAAATGTTTTAACATGTAAAATAGTATTTAAAACGAGCCGATCTACGTATGTACAAGTGGTATATTCGGAGGACCGGGTGTTGAGAAAATCATGTTTTATAAAAGTTGTATAACATGTTAACAAATATGATTTTTATAGACTACAAGTGTATAAACACTTGTGAAACGAAAGATCCGACAAAATAACCATTTTTACAAAAGTTGTCGGGAAGTTGTAAAGGAAGAACTGTTATAAAAACTGGGTTTTTACGAGACTAAATCATTTTACACGTAGATCCATTAATTATAACAAGATCTACACCGTAGTTTTTGGAAAAACTACAAGTTCATGAAATGATGCGATTTTACATACTTATCGACAAGTTTGAAGTGTTGAAACTTGTTCATTATGTTGGAAATTGATTGATTGAAATAAAAGAAGTGTTGAAATGATTTTGGAAAAGAAAATGATACGCTTGAAAGCGTGGCCACCTCCAGTTACAGGGGAAACTCTGGCGAAATTTTTCTAAAATCTAACACTTAGAATTATTTACAAGTGTTAGAGTTATTTTTGGAAATGTTTACAAAATATATTTCGCCATGACTTTATTTATTAAATAGTCGGAGGTGGGATTTTCACAAAACTAAACGTGATAAATATATATTCGGTAGATATATTTTGTCACCACACTGTTTATGATTATTTTGTGAAAATGTATAAATATTATTTTTAGAGTAAAAATAATATTTACTAACTTTGTCAAACCCAAAATAATACCAACGCTTACACGACAAACATATAAGTTACAACGGTAATTACTATTACCACTTAATCGTTAAAACGTAACTTACGCATTATGCGGAAATATTCACGAACACGTATGTTGTCAACGTATTATTTTGGAAGGTATTATGTAAAAGGAAAATATATTATTTTTGAGAAAAATAACTATATTTTGGAATGAGAAATAAAAATATATTAAGTGGGACTTAAAGAGATGTTATAAATACACATGTATTTAAATCCCCCATCCTTGGGAAGGAAAGTAAAATACCAAGTATGTACACGAAACGGTTGTCTAACCGTCTCCTAAAAATGTAAGTTATAAAGCTAAGGCACGGCCATCCGTCTAATAGAATTAGCACCTGTAGGTCGTTGCACAGCTTCGGATATTCGGATTACTTGGTAGAGATACGCATTCACTGTGAGTTCATGTCCCCCTTTTCTCTAACTGTTTTCAGTTTACTTAACTGCGGGGGTGAAATACATGTTACTATGATTTACGAGTACTTTACAACGGTATGTTTAACGTAAGGAGGTGTTATACGATCATGTGAGTGGATAGGAACAACATGGGGCCATTAGTCCTCATGGAGGGACCGAGGGACAGGAGCGGTAGATCTATCTGGGTGTAGCGAGCCCAGCCCCCGGCCAAACTAGAAACGGACCGTGGGGTGACTTTGTCCACATACTTTGCCGTGGCGAAATCTGCTAGGTTTGAGTCTCCCTATTTGCACTTCACATATGTCAGTGGCCTTGCAAACCATTGATGATCACAAGTCCTCTTACACTGCTACATACCACAACTATTTTTATACTCACAAATGTTTTACATACTCACCTACACGTGAACTCGCTCAACATTATTGTTGATTTTTCAACTTACATGTATTTCAGGAAATTAACGATCTGGCGCGGTATGGCTTGTTTTCCGCTGCATTAGGCCCGAGGTCATCCAGGGTTCGAGGCTTGTGACTCTTTCCTGGACAAGTCACAGTCCTTGAATCATGTTTATGTTAGGTTTGCGTTTGTAATGTTTAGACAAAGTTATGGTTGTTGGGTGTTAACTCGTTAAGACAATGTTTAATATTTTTATTATCAACGGATGATCTTGCATATTTTTAATTCATATAGCTTGTTATGATTAAGCTATGGTATTAAGAAGTCACACCAAAATAACCACGCTTCCGCAAAGCCAGGGTGTGACACATATGGGGCCGGTTTGGAAGCCGGTCATGATTAACAGACTCACCACTATAAAACCCACAAAGGAGTTATCCCCAACAAGTGGGTTATTTAGCATTTTGCATCTGTCAGGTGTATGCCTACACCCTGTGCATAGGTCGTGGTCACTTACAAATGAAATGAGCCAAGGATATCCAGGACACAATCGTATTATCCCCCAATGTTTATGTTATCAAACAAAACAGATTAAAACCGGTTATGTAAATTTATTAATCACAATCCGATTAAATGATTTCATACCCGATCAAGCGGTATTATTATAATACCGTATCCCAAGCCCGTATAACGGAAAATAAGTTAAAAGTATTTACCTGAGCTAGATGTGTAAGGATGTAAGTCAGGCGTATATTTCCTAAAGCCTTATAAAAATACCTTCTACCAAAGCTACTCAATCTGTATAGAAGGTTTATTAACCTATTAGAATACTAACGGGTCTTTATTTAAGTCAAAGACTTAGACCGGTTAGTTTGAAATATACTTTACCGTTCGAAACGCTAGATTAAGCGGAGACCGAAATGGAATGTGATTTAGACCCAACAAGTTTGGATACTTGTATAATATGGGTAAACTAAACACATTCTGGATTTTGAAGATTTAATGACAAGGTTAAACCCATTTCGGCTAATTTATGTAAACTAGTTACATAAACTGAACCAAACGCATAAATGCATAACGGGTAACCAAATGAATTATATACAGGTTTCATATGTTATTATGCTTAAAATATGTTAATACATTAGTAGGATGTTAACATATATGCCCAAAAATTAATTAAAACCAATTCAAGTCCCGTAGGGGCATTTTGGTCATTTTACCCTTTATAAAAGAGGTTTTATAGTAAACTAATATTCTGATCTTAAGTAATCAGTAAAAATATTTATTTTATGTTGGTATAACAGTAAGATATCATTCATATGTGTGGTTTACCATTTATGGCCAAACTATGCCCTAAAAGGGTATTTTAGTCATTTCACATATGCTTTTAAGGACCTTTTTGGAAGTCTGAGTTCGTGACTTATACCTACTGTAATAATATTAAAATTTATTTAAACCATACTATGCACCTAATTAGCGTAAAAATCGCTAATTGACGATAATTAAGAGTGTTAGTGCAGTAACGTCTATCGCCTCCGTCAATCTAGTTCGTAGCAGAATCTGAAGAAAACAAAGCTTTATATTGTAATTTGTAAGAAAAAGGCAAGGTGGCAATATTGTAAATAAGAGGGAATCTCTTATAAGCCTTGGCCTATATATTGGAGCTTTAGGGTTTTCATTAGAGACTTTTGCCACATTAGAGACTTGGAGCTTTCAAGGTTAGAGAGAGAGTCTAGAGAGAGAAAGTGGCAAGGTGGTTCACAGTTCTTTGTACGGTTTCATATTATCAATAGAATCATCTTGTGTTCGGTCACGCACGTGTACGGGTTCCGCACGTCACACGTGTCGTTACGCAATCGTTCGGAGTGAAAACCGGTCCTACAAGTGGTATCATAGCAGGAGCTCGGTTGCGAAGATCAAACGCACAGATTCGTACTGGATTTCATCAAAATCAGATTCGAATTTCATCCAGATTTGTCAAATTTCTTCACTTTTACATCTCATTCACGTTTTATCTGAAAATCGCAAAATTAAACGGGTTTTAACGGTTCAAAATTGCTGATTTTTGGATATGATGTGCGAAATTATCTAATCTACAAGCCTAAAATTTTCAGATCTTAACTCTAAGTAATTTGGAAGAAATCTTGAATTTTTGGTTCGAAAATGTTGTAAATATGTTGACTGTTGATGTTAGTGTTCTAAAAAGTGCCAACCGATCGGACATTTGACCGAACAGTTAGCTGTTCGATCCAAAGCAAAAACTTTACAATTCATTTAAAAATTTGACCTTTGTTGACATAACCGATCGGACACCTGTCCGATCCACTGCACATTAGTGAAATTCATTAAAGCATTTGACTATTGTTGACCTGACCGATCGAGCACCTGTCCGATCCAAGGCACCATACTTGTTGACTGCTGACCGATCGATCAGCAGTCCGATCGAACACCTATCCGATCCAGAGCATCCCTGACCGATCGATCAGCAATCAGAGTCATTAAGTCAACATTGTTATCTTGTCAAAGCGGTGAGCATGTGAAACTTATTACAGGTGACAACGGATATTGCTTTCTTTAATAACCAATGTCACGTGATTCTCTTGAATAGATAAGATTCATACTAACGGTCCAATCACATGAGTAAGTGTATCAGATCTCACGTGAATAAAGGATGATTTAATCAAATGTCGGCCATGTTTAAATAATACACAAGATTTTCAATTGCTTTAAAAGTTTTGTCAGGAATCATGTGCTTCATGTAAATCCATAAAGTGAGGTCAAATAGAATTAAATTTGATTTGTTGTTTGTCGGCCATATAATTGAATATTGTTGTTAAGAGTGAGCACATGCATGACATTTAATTAAGAATTCAGTAGATTGTTGGCTACTTTGTTTAATTTTGGTCCAATTGCAATACAATTGTATCATATATTGTCGGCCATTTAGAAATTAATTGATTGTTGTGTGTGCATGAGATAAAGTGATATTGACAGTTTGCAGGTACTTTGACTGATATTCACTCGAACAGTGTCCCAACCGATCGGACACCTGTCCGATCCACTGCACCATACTTTGCATTTCATTTAAAGTTGTTGACTTGCCAACCGATCGGTCAGCAAGCCGTATTATTGCATCACATTAACATTTCATTAAAGTTTGACTTTGTTGACCTAACCAATCGGACAGCTAGCCGATCGGCTAGCATCCCTGACCGATCGACCGGCAATTCGTGTCACACATCCCAACCGATCGAACAGCAACTCCTGTCCGATCGAACAGCACCCCTGTCCGATCGAACATCACCCTGTCCGATCGAACAACAACCTGTCCGATCGACCAGCATTCTGTTCGATCGATCAATCTCCCGTCCGATTCAAGTTGTTTGATAATTTTTAAACCGGTCGTTTGTTTGTTTGTTTGTTTGCAGGTGATTTGAGGTGGTTTACAAGGTGCAAATATCAAGAAGTTGACATTTTGTGGACTTTGAACTTAAAAACAATTTTTGAATCAAGTCATTTAATAAAGAAATTGTGATCAAAATGTTTGACGAAAAGGAAAATGCTAATCTTGAAAGATTAAATAATTGGTATTGTGGATATTGGGATTGTAGTTATAATAATGTGAAAAAGGAAGGATGGGTTGAAAGATTTGAATGTTTCTTGTGTAAAAAGAATGAAACAGTTATTGAATTGGAAAAACGGGTTGAAAGCTTAATTGACATTTTAAAAAATCATAAGATAAGAATGTCAAATGATGAACAGATATCAAAATTTGCAGACGCGTTACCTGCAGAGTGGAATGATTTTTTGATTAAACTGAAAAAGGATTCTAAATTTTTGAAGTTGTATCCAAAAGATTTTATCAGTGAGGTAAAAACATTCAAGTATGAAAATGATAAGAAAAAGAAGGAGTTGATGAATGAAATAGAAAAGAATTTAGAAAAATTGAATTTGGATGTGATTTCTGATATGAAAAGAAGAGTCAATATGTGTCTTGCAGCAAAAAATACTATGAAATATGATATTAAGAGGGGTTGTTATATCGATGAAAATATGAATCCTCCTGATTTTGTTAAAAATTTTTTATGCAGGCACATACAAGACAAAGACAGAGGGAATTTCAAAGAATGAAGAATCCAAGAAAGATGAAACTGCAAGATCTGAACTTGTGTGCTCAAAATGTGAAAAATCTGAAGCGGACAATGTCAAACTCTTGAAAGATGTGGAGAGTTTGACATTGGAAAACAAAAATTTAAAAGAAAATGAAAAAGGTTTTCAAAATAAAATAACAGTTTTTGAAAATGAAAAATTGAAAATTGAAAAAGATTTTGAAAAGATTAAAATTGAAAATAAAGATGTTTCTTGGATGAAATTAGAAAATAAAGTTTTAAAAGAAAAAAGTAACAGATTTTCAAAATCAAATAAAAGTTTTAGAAAATGAAAAATCTGTTTTTGAAGAAAATAAAATTGCAAATGAAAAGGCAATAAATTCTCATCTTGAGAAAATAACTCAACTTGAGAAAGAAGTTGAGATTGCTAGAAATAAAATTGATGATTTAGAGAAGAAATTGAAAGGTTTTGTGACCTCATCAGCGATGTTTGATCAATTATGTCCAAAACCGATCAATGAAATTCCAATAAGTGACAATGTCACAAATTTTGACAAAGTTAAAATTGAAGATTGTGATGATAAACCTGATGATGAAGAAGAAAAAAAGAAAATATTTTTGAAATTAAAAGAAAAATTTCGAGATACTGTTTTACAATCTACTGAAATAGGTGAATGCTCAAAGCAAAAACCTGTTAAGAAGATTGTAGAACAAAAACAAAGTGTTAAAAATTTAGAAAATGTTCAAAACAAGAATAAAAGCTCATCAGTTCGATCATACAATCATGATAAAAGACCACAAAAATTGAAAAATCAAAACTCACAAAAAGTTGGTAATAAGTGGTGCAGGTTTGACCACAGTGCTCAAACGTCAAATCAAGGATACAAGAGGAGACCGGACTACCACAAAGCAAATCAATGTTATGATCTAAGTGTGTGGTATGAAAATGGTGAAAGGTATGATAACAGAGTGTGTTACACATGTGGTTTTCAAGGACACATTGTTGTTAACTGCCAGAGTTGGAGATTTGAGACAAGAAGATGCTATGAATGTCAAATCAAAGGTCATATTGCAAGAGATTGCCCAATGAGATCTAAGGAAAGATCGAGGGCTGAATCTCAGAAAATGGTGAAGAACTCAGTCAAAATCGAGGAAAAGCCCAAAAGAGAGAAGGTAAAGAAACAAAAGGTGAAGTTATCAAAAGGGCAGAAAGACAGACTGAGAAAGAACTCAAGGATCAGTCAAGCAAAACGAACTCCTCGGATACAACTGATAATCCGAGAAAAAGTTCTGATGAATTGATTTGCTCAACTAACAAGGATCAGTCAAGCAAAACGAACTCATCAGATACAAATCTGAGGACAAAAGGGTTGATAAAGAAAGAAAAATTAACTAATCAAACAAATGAAAAATCAAAGAAAGTTAATTTTTCAGACAAAGCCTTTATCAAAGTTTTCAAATATAACAAAGATTGTGAAAAATCATGTACGTCACAAGTTGATAAATTTGGAAAGGTTAAACATTGTAAGGATTGGGTTCCAATAGAAAATGGCGATGAATTTATTTCTGAGAAAACAAAAGAGCCATCTTCTGGCAATGAATTTGACTCGTCAAAGTCAAAAGAGCCACGTTTTGGCAATGATTCTGACTCATCAAAGTCAGAGGAGCAACGATCAGGAAATGAATCTAACTCCACAAAGTCAGAGGAGCCAAGTTTTGAGGTAAAAACTGTCAAACCCAAGAACGGTCAGGCTTGGGTGAATCTTTTTAAAAGAAAAACCTGACTTGCCGGAACTCCCAGGTTGGTAAGTGGGGAGTAGGAATCGGCATCTTTCTTGAGAAATTCACAGGTTGGTAACTGTGATATTTCGACTTACAAGTGGTTAATCAAGGACATTAAATTGTACTTGAGATAGCTATCTTTCAAGAGATATTGTTGATAGATCCTAAAAATGTTAAATTTTCCAAAGTGGTAATAAGAGAACAATGTGATGATAAGCACCCCAAGTTTGTGAAAAGACAAACAAAACTTATTTTCCGGAAAAACCATTTTGATTAAAACAAACTTAAGTGTTTTGAAATCTAAATGGGAAAACAGTTTGTTGTCAGGGGGAGTTCTGATTGTTTATGCCAAGTGGATGGCGATTTAAGGCAATTCTCATCAGTTTGTCATGTTATTTGTACAGTCTATTGTTTTTAAATTTTCCCGGAAAATCAAAATTGAAACATATTTTGATTTTAGGGGGAGTAAGAAAATTTTTAGAAATTTTGAAAATTTGAAAAATACAAAAACATGATAAAATCTATAAAAACCAAAAACATTGAAAAAATAAAAACGAGTTTTGTTGTAAAAAGAGGAAATGATAGTACATCAGTGGACTATCACAACATGCTAAAGAAACGTACAGTTAAAATGATTTTAAACAAGTCTCACTAATGATGTGCCAGTAGGCTTCACACAGTTAGTAAATTGTATTCGAGATATAAACCCAAATATCAAAACTGCTTATCTCGTGGGGAACATCTCTCGGATATATGGGTAACCCCCGAAATCTTGTTTGAGAGATTGCATGATTCTGAGATACTAGGTCTTTATACTGTTTGATATCTGGGGTATTATACTTGGCCTTCTGATTTTGCGGAAGCATTGGCCTAGACCTCGTATAATACTTTATTGCGGTTTCAAAGCTCTCCCTCTACAAAAAATTGAGAAAATATCGAAAGATATGAATCAATAGCAGTTGAAGAAAAGATTCCCTAAAGGCAACACACCAAAAGTCGAGCCTTCATCTCTTTGATCGAACGGTAGTTCGTACCTGAGTTCTCAAGGTCTCGCACTAACCCGAATACAAATATCAAATTGATATACTCACCTGTAAGACTGAATCTAGGGAATTTTGATACAAGAGTATATTCTGAGGTGGAACACATGAGTAAGTTAGTTCTTAAAACACTAATTCGTATCTCGTATCAATTGAAACTTGTGTAGAAGTTTAAGTGGACAACAATACTGACAATCAGAAGTGAATTTGTTTAAGGTTTAATGATTAATCAAGATCAACGGTGTTGATGATATGTCTCAAAAACTGATATGATCCTCTTACACAGACTCACAAAAATATTGTTTGTAAATATTTCTTTTCTGCTTTCCGTTAAGAACGAAAATCCAAAAAAAATATTGTGTTTTTTTAGCATAAATATTTGAAAAACCAAAAAGATTTTCGACAACTGATGTTGGAGAGCTGATTTTCAACATTTCAAGTGCTAAACATGATGATTTACTGTGAGGGATTTGGATTCTTAATTGTTAAAATCAGATTAAAGAGCTATGTTCCAATCTTGGTCGCTTAAATTATCAAATCCATGAAGTTTGTTGATAGGGGAAGTGGAAATGTTTTTAAAAAGTGCCAGGTTACGATTCCTGGACAACTGAAAATACTTTCACTGTAAAAATATTTTTATATATGTTGAGAAAGCCAGGTCATCAATCCTGGAGATTCAAAATATTTTTACTTATGAATGTATGAGATTTGCAGATGGTATTCCAGACTACGATCCGGATAGCTGAGTCTAAGGGGTAGTCTGAAGACAAGCTCAACGCAAGGAAGAGCGTGTATTCAAGGAGCCAGGTAACTATCCTGGAGGAGCTTGTATCCGGAAAGCCTGGTGTCGATCCCAAAAGCACGAAAGCTTGACGAAAGAGGGAGCCTGAAGGAAGAGTCTATCAAAAGAGAGTGCAACGGAAGCTCGAAGACAGATCCACGGGGAGTCTGTTCGAGAAAGAGGGAGTCTATGGTTGCTGATACCGTCAAAGTTTCAATAAGACTCAAAGAGAGAGAGAGAGAGAGAGAGAGAAAGACAAGACGCTACGAGATTGACTGTGGCAATATCCAAGGGGGAGTCTGTTAGTGCAGTAATGTCTATCGCCTCCGTCAATCCAGTTTGTAGCAGAATCTGAGGAAAACAAAGCTTTATATTGTAATTTGTAAGAAAAAGGCAAGGTGGCAATATTGTAAATAAGAGGGAATCTCTTATAAGCCTTGGCCTATATATAGGAGCTTTAGGGTTTTCATTAGAGACTTTTGCCACATTAGAGACATTTGAGAAGTTGAAGCTTGGTGCTTAGAGAGAGAAAGTCTAGAGAGAGATTCTCAAATGTGATTCTCGGTGCTTGTAATCGTCATACTGATCAATAAGAATCACGTTAAATTGTACGATCTTGTGTTCGGTCACGCACGTGTACGGATTCCGCACGTCACATGTGTCGTTACACAATCATTTGGAATGAAAACCGGTCCTACAAAGATGTTTATGGAAATCTGAGATTTTGATCAGTCTTACGTGTTCAAAATATTTTATTTAATATATAATATCAGTAGGAAAAGGTTTGACATTCAAATCATATGTTAATCTCATTTTATGCATGAAAAGGGTATTATCGTCATTTACCGAATTATACAAGAACTCAATGATATGGTCAGTTTATAATCTGACCAAAAATCTAAAAAATCCCTAAAAATAATATTTTAACAGTAGGTAATGAGTGTTGGGTCAAAACCTATGCTTAAACATGACTTATGCATAATAGCGTAATTTAATTAATAAAAACTAATTTACGATATCATGCATAACTTTAGTTTGAGACCAGAAAATGATGTCAAATTTATTTGACATACTTATATATCAGTAATGAAGGTTTTTGTCCTCTCATATTTTCAAAAATCTCGTTTATATGACATAAGGGCATAATCGGCATTTATAAGCATATTAACGGAGATTAACATATAATTCAGAATACTAATGACCAGGTAATATAACCTTAGAGGGTTATAATACAACATAATATGGTCCTAATGGAAGCTTAAAAACATGGAAGAATTAAGCTCAATCGGGTCAGAACTGAAAGTCAAAGCAAAAGTCAAGCTTTTGCGACTTTCGGTTGCGAACCGACCCTAAACTCAGAATTGTCGGGTTGAACATGCCTAAACATGTTCTAATAATAATTACTAAGTTATTAGAGTGTTAAAATATAATTTGTAACCTCTGTATTATTAGTTTTGATTATTATTTATAATTCTGTCCAGTTTGACTTTTTAACTAAATAGTTTGACCCGACAATTAACTAAGCAAACGAAATAATTAGGAGGTGCCCTTTTAAGGGTTAACACCTACCTAATTATGGTCACAAAACCACATTCATCTCGAATAATGGCTGGACCATTTGAGTTTAAACCGAAGGTCAAAGTCAGTTTACGATAACTTTGACTTTTCGGTTTTTAAATTAAAAAACTGAACTAAAGAGGGGGCTAAGACATTTACAAAAGGTCCTAGCAATCTTTTCTACAAGAATAAGCTCTTTTTTGATCAGGAACCTCAAGAGTTGAGAGTAAAGAAGATTTGAGTGATATGAGCAAATGAAAAGTTCAACATGAAGGCCCTTTTATAGGTGAATGCCATGCATCAAGATCATAGCAGGTGTTTTGAAAGTGTTTAGGATCACCCAGGTGTCCTAGTGGTATTACAAAACCGACAACAAGCTCTTGGTATCGATTTGGAAGTGTTTAAGTCGGTTATTAGCTGAAACCTGCAGCCGGCAACATTCTTCTGAGCTGGGCAGTCACTCGCGAGCCGCGTAGGACTTAAGGGGGGTCTATGCGGGCTGCGACAACCTTGGTTTCAGGTTAAAATTGTTTTAGCTTTAGCAGTTTTAGTCCCTGGTCCTTTGTAACTTTATTTAACTTCATTTTAGGCACAAAAGGCCCTTGAAGTTAGTTTGTGGAAGAACATGGGAGTATAACCAAACTCCGTTAGACCCGGCTTCGTTAAACTATCACCGATATCATAAGTTTCTAAACATTGACACTTTTAACCCAAAATCTTGAAATAATACATAACGATCTCGAAACCACGTGAAACTGATATCACTTATTCTTGAGAGTATATTTGAACATTACGAAGCCCTGGGTTCGTTAAAAGATCACTCAGAGGTAAGAATTAACATGTTGACATGTTTAACCCCTGTAGTTTATAATCTTTCGATTATTTTCACAAACAGCTCCTTATATCCAAATAATTACTCGTTTAAGAATATATTCTTCATGTATGGTCATTCAGAGGCATAAGTTTGCCATGTTGACACTTTTAGTCCTTTCGGATACATATTTTTATCGTTTGTCAACTTTAGTCCTTTAAACTCAAATTTCACATATTTAGAGTTTAGGACACGTATCTTTACATAATTGGACACGTTTTTACGTGGTATTACATCCTCACCCCCTTAAAAGAAATCTCGACCCCGAGATTTACTTAAACAAGTGAGGGTACTTCTGTCGCATAGTGGACTCAACCTCCCACGTATATTCAGGGCCTCTACGGGCATCCCATTTAACCTTTACTATAGGCACGTGCTTTCTTCGGAGCTTTTTAACCAGTCGATCCTCGATCGATATAGGTCTTTCAACAAACCTCAGGCTTTCATCAATCTGTACATCTTTATGAGACATTGCTAGCGATTCATCAGCAAGACATTTCTTTAAGTTACAGATGTGGAATACATTATGAATTCCACTAAGCTCCTCAGACAAGTTTAGCTTATAAGCTACACTGCCGACACATTCGATGATCTCGAATGGTCCAATATACCTTGGGCTTAGCTTGCCCTTCTTACCAAAACACATCTCACCCTTCCAGGGTGATACTTTTAGTAAGACTTTATCGCCTACCTCAAACTTTAGAGGTTTTCGCCTCTTATCAGCATAACTTTTCTGCCTATCCCTGGCAGCTTTCAGGTGATCACGAATTTGGACAATTTTGTCCGTTGTTTAAAGGACTATATCAGGTCCTGATAACTGAGCTTCTCCTACATCAGCCCAACAAACAGGTGTTCTGCATTTCCTCCCATATAATGCCTCAAAAGGCGCAGCCTGAATGCTAGTATGGTAGCTATTATTATAGGAGAACTCGATCAACGGTAGGTGGTCATCCCAACTACCACCCAAGGAAGTTTGAATTGTACACTCACTTTGTCCATCCGTTTGAGGATGGTAAGCAGTACTAAAATTCAAACGAGTGCCTAATGATTGTTGGAAACTTTTCCAAAAGTGAGAGGTGTATCTAGTATCTCTATCGGATATAATAGATACTGGCACTCCATGGAGAGATACAATCTTATCTACGTACAACTGAGCTAGCTTGTCGGTGCTATGAGTCTCCTTGATGGGTAAGAAGTGTGCTGACTTAGTCAGTCTGTTAAATATGACCCATATAGTATCATTTCCATGCCTTGTTTTAGGTAACTTGGTTATAAAATCCATGGTTACCATCTCCCACTTCCATGTGGGAAGTTCTGGCTGTTGAAGCAGACCTGACGACTTTTGATGTTCAGCTTTAATTTGAGCACATGTCAGACATTTAGCTACATCTGTGGCTATAGATTTCTTCAAACATATCCACCAATAATTGGCTTTTATATCTTGATACATTTTGTCACCTCCAGGGTGAACTGAGTATCTGGAATTGTGAGCTTCCAGAAGGATTATATCTCGAAGCCCTCCATGAATAGGAACCCAGATTCTTCCATTCATTCTAAGGATTCTATCCTTGCCAGGTGCTAGCTGTTCAGCAGTTACGCCTAACTTTTCACTTGGAAGGTTAGCTTCCAAAACAGCTTCCTTCTGAGCAACTAACAGCCTTTCATTCAGGCTATTCTTAAGTTCAATGCTTTTGGCATTAATCCTTATAGGTTTGACTCTTTCCTTTTGGCTTAGAGCATCAGCGACTGCATTCGCTTTGCCAGGATGGTAGCGAATTTCGCAATCATAATCATTTAGGGTCTCCATCCAATGGCGTTGTCTCATATTAAGCTCCTTTTGATTGAACAAGTGTTGGAGACTTTTGTGATCCGAATATATCACACATTTAGTTCCATATAGATAATGTCTCCACAACTTTAGTGCAAATACAATGGCACCCAACTCCAAATCGTGGGTGGTGTAATTCTTTTCGTGTACTTTTAGTTGTCGCGATGCACAGGCAATCACCTTGCCTCTCTGCTTAAGTACACAACCCAAACCGGTGTGTGATGCATTGCTCAATTTCTGTTTAAGAATCTCAAAAGATTCTTGTTGCTTAGGACCCCAATCAAACTTTACATTCTTGCGGGTCAGAGTAGTCAATGTTGTAGTTATCCTCGAGAAGTTCTCAATGAATCTTCTATAATAACCGGCTAATCCCAGAAAGCTGCGAATCCCCGTAGGTGTCTTAGGTGTCTCCCAGTTCATGATGGCTTCTATTTTAGCGAGATCTACTTGGATACCACGCTCGCTCACAACATATCCAAGGAATTGGACTTCGCGAAGCCAGAACTCACACTTGGAGAATTTAGCATACAGTTTCTCCTGCCGTAGCAATCCTAAGATACATCGAAGATGTTTCTCGTGATCAACTTGACTACGAGAATAGATAAGTATATCGTCAATAAAGACAATGACAAACTTATCTAAGTATGGCTTGCAGACTTGATTCATGAAGTCCATGAATGTTGCAGGTGCATTAGTGAGCCCGAAAGGCATCACTAAGAACACATAATGTCCATACCTTGTTCTGAACGTTGTTTTTGCTACATCTTCTGTTCTAACTTTGAGTTGATGATACCCAGATCTTAAACCGATCTTCGAGAAGAAACTTGCCCATGGAGTTGGTTGAACAAGTCGTTGATCCTGGGCAATGGATAACGATTCTTGATCGTTACTTTATTTAACTCACGATAATCAATGCATAAATGCATTGATCTATCCTTCTTTTTCACAAACAATATAGGAGCTCCCCAAGGCGAAGAGCTGGGTTGTATGAAACCCTTTTCCAATAAATCATCCAATTGAGTCCTCAGTTCTTTCATTTCTGTAGGCGCTAGACGGTAAGGAGCTCGTGCAATTGGTGCAGATCCAGGCAAAATGTCTATCCTGAATTCGACTTGCCTCTCAGGAGGTAATCCAGGTAATTCATCAGGAAATACATCAGGGTATCCAGAAATACATCAGGGCATCCAGAAATAATTGGAATATCTTCAATCTTGGGTTTCGGGTCATTCACTGTCACTTGTGCCATGTAAATGACACATCCGTTCTTCAAACACTTCGAGGCTTTAAGTATAGACACATTATCGGACAACCCATATTGTGTATCTCCATGAATGGTGACTGATTCACCAGATGGGGTTTTGATGTTAACTAGCTTCTTCTCGTAGGCTATTTGGGCTTGGTTATGCGATAACCAATCCATGCCTAAAACTACATCAAACCCGGCTGATTTCATTGGTAAGAGGGATAGCGGGATAGAATGATTCTGAATGGATATAACGCATCCATCAAGAAGAGTTGAAGCAGTTTCTAAGGTACCATCTGCGAGTTCTACCTCATACTTTATGTCTAGAGTTTTAATAGGCAGATTCAGTAATTTACTAAAGTTATGGTCTACAAAAGACTTATCAGCACCTGAATCAAATAAAACTCTAGCATAAATATCATTAATGAGGAAGGTACCTGTTATGAGGTTATCGTCGTTCACCGCCTCCCCTGCATTCATCTGAAAAACCCTTGCATTGGTTTTCTTTGCCTCATCAGGCTTCTTAGCATTTTTAGGGCAATTAGTTTTGATGTGCCCTTTTTCATTGCAACCATAACAGGTTGCATCCTTCATGTTTTGGCACTCGACAGTTTTGTGCCCTTTTTTTTTGCAAATTCCGCAAGGCTTGGCTTGCGGATCCTGATTGCACTTTCCAAAGTGCCTCTTATCACAGGTTTTACATATGTGCTTGTCACCTGACTGCCCCTTCTTGAAACCAGAGTTTCCTTTCTTCTTTTTATTCGTATGGTGGGACTGGTCTTCCTCCCTCTTTCTTTTCCCCTCTTCGGTGGTTTTCTTTGACTTACTCCTTACTACATCGAGAGTAAGTGACAAAGATAGATCTACAGCAGATCTATAAGTAGCAGGCTTAGAAGCCTTGACATTTCCTTTAATCTCAGGGGCTAATCCACCGATAAAATGCGCAATGCGTTTGGGTTCTGGGGTGACCAGATACGGCACAAGTCTCGACATTGAGTTAAAACTTGTCACATAAGACCTGCAATCTAAATCCTTCATCACCAGAGTGAGGAAGTCAGTTTCAACCCTTTCCACTTCATGTTGAGGACAATAAGTGTCATTCATAAGATCAACAAATTGATTCCAGGAAAGGTTATACAGAGGAACCTTTCCTGTGGATTGTACCGAAGCTTTTCACCAAGTTAAGGCGTCGCCTTTGAAGGACTGAGACACAAATTTAACGATGTCCTCCTTCGCACACCCACTGATATTAATCACAGTTTCCATTTCATCCAACCACTTCATACAGTCGATAACTCCCTTTTCTCCCGTAAAATCTCTTGGTTTACAAGAGACGAAGTATTTGTATGTACAACTCTTGTTGTACTTGGGAGACTGATTAATGACAAGTTGTCTCTGTGGTTCACTCTTTTGATTGGATGAGTGTCGAGACTCATCCTTTTTTAGTGTAAGTGAATGCGATAGGGGCTTTGATTGAGTCTTAGACCGAACATGACTCGGTTCTTTAAACATTTTATCCACAGCTTGAGCAATTGCTATGTCAATCATTGCTTGTAATTCAGCACCAGTAACATTTAACCTGGCATCATTATTGTTTCCTTCTACCGGATGACTGTTAACTTCGTCCGAGCCAGCCATGTTTTAATTACTAAAATCAAACAATAATGATTTATATAATAAATCTTCATATCTGATGATTAAATGGTCATGGTATTTAATAGACCGTATAGACCATATGTAAAAATGATTTGCCTAGGCTACAAATGAACCATCATTGGCAATCAAGTAGGATATAATCCTTTACATTTATCAGACAGGGAACATAACTCACAACTGTCTATGCCATAAGGACATTTTCATATAGCACAAAAGGCTCGTCTCGAAGGACAATTAAATGGCATGAAAGGCATTGTCACAAGGACAATTAAAACATAATCAACGATCTTTTGGATCAGTGATTTTTAAGGGTCGAACATAGTTCATCGCCTTTTTGACAAGAAGTTTATAAAACAATCATTGTCATGAATACACCTTCGCCCAGAGGCATACATCTCAAATGGATGTTTTGATGTATACATTATAGTTGATGTTTAATAGCCATGATACATATTGATCATATTGGCCATGAGGGTGGCTTGGAAGAATCCAAGTAATTTTGGAAGCTAGTGTGGTCTCTCAAATCACACTGCCGGGAATGTTAACATGTTTTCAGATGTTAACAAGGAATCACTTTCTTAAAAAGCTTGTACCATACTAGCCATTAATATTGACTAGGTTATACCTTTAAGAATATCCTTTGAAATTTCTTTGGCAGATCAATTTAAAAATTGAAATGATATTGGCAAGATGATGTAATAAAATACATATATAAAAATTTCCAAAATAAATTTCATTAAAATACTAAGCGATTACAAAATATGCCCTAAACGGGTCTTGAAATAACAAACTGTCCGCGCAGGGACTACAGAAAAGAAAATAAGTCCACGCAGGGACTAAATACAGAAATGAAATGTCCAACCTGTCACACCCCGATATTTCCACATATTACCGGTGGGCCCGGTGGGTAGTATCGTGTCACACCCCGACCACGTAAAACAACAAGACGTGGCGGAAACGTCGGGGAGTGTTGTAACAGAATCATTGTTTCACAACCATGGATAAAATAATTTTGTTTTATTGAATCATTGAAATCTTTGTTCTACTACAAATCAGATAAATACAAATATTATCTTTCAAGTTTTAAAGTCGCTAAGGCACGAGTCCATCCTAAGTGTAGCATGTATCAACAATCATCACAAAGCAGCACCTGAAACATGTGTAAAAATAGGTACGTCAGCATAAAAATGCCTGTGAGATACATAGGTTTTATTGAATTACGATTCATGACTTATAAGTTTAAGGAAAATGTTTAAGAAAAGTAGTCATGATCCTTGAAAAAGGTTTTCTTTTATAAATCATACTAAAATTTATAAGAAATCAGATGATATAAAATAATAATACATAGGTAATTAAATAATTAAGTAAAATGAGTTTGTATAAAATATATTGTTTGAAAAACAATATTTTGATAAAAAGGTTTATAGTATATGCAAAAATATACTTTGGTTTTAAGAAAGTCGAATAAGTAATATATTAAAATATATTTCAGTTTCAAAATCGTTTACCCAAGTGTACTAAATAACGCCATGGTATGTAATGTGATGAAAACACTTATATATAAGAAGTACCAGCGGCGTATCTACCATGTTTTCATCACACTACACCCGTCCCGTTATCTAAACACTAACCAAAACCCAATTGTTAAACAAATAGTATATTAAATATACTTTAGTTGTTAAAAATAATAATTTTTAGTAGTACATTAAAAGTATACTTTGGATTTATAAATAACATATTAAACTATGTTTTGGATTGAAAATAACATATTAACTATGCTTTGGTTTTGAAAATAACATATTAAACTATGTTTTAATGATTAACAAAATATATGTTGGTTTTGTACATTATCACATATGAGAGCATATCAAACTATACTTTTGGGAGTATAACTAAATATACAATAAAAATGTGATTTAAGAATTCATTCAGACCCAGTGCATCAAAATACACCTTTGAGACTATAGGAATACCACAAAGGAAATCCCTATTTGGATGGAGAAAAATAAATTGGTTTCAGATATTCCATGACAACAGGAATGGGGTGTCAAATCCTATTGCACTATATCATACTACCAACCGGTCTGGTGAATATAAAATAAGTAATATCCAACAATTAATTTTATAATCTTTGAAAAATCAGTGTTTAAACCATAAATAATCATTCAGTTTGTCAAAAGATAAGTACTAATACGTATAATCAATTATACTTTGAAATCATGAACATAACAAATAGGTACACATGCTTCACCCCAAAACATTGAAAACAGTAAAAGAGGGGACTATGTACTCACTTGAGATTGCTTAGAAGTCTTGAACAACTACCAAGCAAGCTAGAGGGAGCACGGAATCAAACGGCACCTAATATAGGTAACTACATAAATAAACCGGACCTAAATCGGAAGATCGGATAGGATGAGGTCTCGTAAACCAACTGAGTGTGGGAACTCATATGATACGGTTTAACAAGGCCTACATACTAAAAGGAAACCTAACCTAAGTGCTTACGACCCATTACGACCCGTTTAGGTAGCTTGCGCTACTTTAACGCGTCGTTCGCGTAAAACACGTTCGGACCGCCTAACTAGTCCTATGACAAGTATTATATGCCTAAACATGTTTAATTATGTTGCATAATCAGTTAAGTGACAAAAGTTTGGGTTACATATGCTTAAACATAAATTATGCATAAAAAGGGTATTTTGGTAATTTTCCTAAGGCATATAAACTACCTATCATATGACTAACTAAACGAAGTGACCATAAGGTATAACCTCGGAAGGTTATTCCCTATACAACTATGGTAACCTAATGTGTTTGGTCGGATCCTAAAGATCGACCAAACGGGTCTAGTTCGTAAGTCTAAGCGGGTGTTTAATCCGCTTGACTTACGACTCTATACAAGGACTAATCTAAAAGTGACGAGCTAAACATGCTAAAACATGTTTAGTTAAGTTAGAAAACAGGTTTTGGTATCAAAACAAACGGTTTTGATACTTAGAAGTAGTTTGGTTACAAAATACGCAAGAATGCGCATTTTGGCCGAAACTACGACTCGTCACTGAGCCTAGATAACGTGGTAATCAGTAGGTATAGTCACTAGGGACTATAACCATCGTGATTACGCTCACGTTATGAAGTTCAAACAAACTTTGCATTGACCACAAACTGGTCAATGAAGAAAGTCAAACGCAGTTTGACTTTTAAGCTAAAAACGAAAGAAAAGAACGAAGGAATACTTACAAAGGGTCCCCGCAAGCAAATCTTGATCCAAGTAGCTCAGGTGTGAAGCAAAGGCTTCAAATTAGAGCATCTTAGATCAGATTTGAATGAGGAAGAAGTGAAACTATGGTGGGTATTTATAGATTTGGCACAACCGTTAAGATCGTTCATCGAATAACGTGCTTCGATCTAGGTCGTACACATGTGCCTATGGTTTTGTTAAACCATGGGAGCCCCTAGAATGGCCCATAGTACCAAAAATACCATTAAATACCAGCCCATGGTTTTGCAAAACCATGGGTTAAAACCATTAACACTTCAAAATTTGACTAGGTTCATTGAATCTGGTCAGAAATTTCAAAAATGGTCCCTGCACTTGTAAAAATTTGATTTTTTGCACTTTTAAGCCTCGTTAACCCAATTTCAAGGCTCTAAAATAAAGTTAAAGTATAGGGAACTTAAAATATGTTCAAAAACATCTCGGATGTCGGTTCGTTTGGTCGTACGGTTGCGTTGTTCGGTTAATTACGATGGAAATCGTAATGAACGCAAAAACGATCCAAATTACAAGACGAATGGAATTTTATCATGCCAATCACTAAAATAAAATATTTTAATGATTACATAAATTTTTGAATGTCCGGATATATTCAGGACGTAAGATATGCGCGAAAATGCAAACTTATGCACTTTTGACGCTTTTAGTCTCTATTGATCAAATAAGTTCATTTTAGCATACCGAACCCCTCAAAGCCTATTTCTAAGCTATGTAAAGGATATTTAGGGTATGTTTAACTTATGGTCATGTTCCGGAATGTTCGTTACTATACAAATCGGTATAGTTTCGCAGATTGACACAATTAGTCCTTGCGATCGAACAAACTTGATTTCAACACACCAAGTATGAAATACAATATTTCATTAGTCCTTATGTGGAGGTTATTTAAGGTATGTTAAGCCTATTTCACTATTCCGGAGTGTTCATTGCATTAAACTGGTTATCAGTGCGCGTATAACCTTCCAGAAAGCGATTTAAAGCTTGAAATCGAACAAGAATTGATATGTGCAAACGATACAAATATTTATACAAATCCCAAGTATGAAATACAATATTTCATTGGTTTGGTATATGTTTGATGGTTGAAGTGACACGGATGTCACATATCGTGACATAGTTGATATCATCATAGTCAATAGACACAATATAATAGCACATCGGAAGGTTTGGCATTTATATACCATTACAAACCAAAGTGTCCGAGTGTCCAAATAAAAGATTATACAGACTAGTTGTAATAGAGATCCACAGGTGGATCATAAAAAAACAAAATACAAGAAACTGAAATAACAGACTCCAGGCATCTAAGGATTTGCAAGATCCTCTTATTTGACACCTAGTAGCTCCAGCCTAATTCCGAGAGGTACCTGTCACTCAGTCCTTGGAAAAATACGTCAGTTTACACTGGTAAATACAATTAACCGAATCATTTGAAAATGTTTATGAAAATTGGTTTCGGTGCACAAGGCACAAACCATTTATAACTTGGGACAATTATTTAAATAATCTTGTATACTGTTTTACATGTTTGTCATACATATGGGGCCGGTTTGGAAGCCGAACATGATTAACCGACTCACCACTATAAAACCCACAAAGGAGTTATCCCCAACATGTGGGTTATTTAGCATTTTGCATCTGTCAGGTGTATGCCTACACCCCGTGCATAGGTCGTGGTCATTTACAAATGAAATGAGCCAAGGATATCCAGGACACGGTCGTATTAACCCCCAATGTTTATGTTATCAAACAAAATAGATTAAAACGGGTTTTGTAAATTTACTAATCACAATCCGATTAAATGATTTCATACCCGACCAAGCGGTATTATTATAATACCGTATCCCAAGCCCGTATAACGGAAAATAAGTTAAAAGTATTTACCTGAGCTAGATGTGTTAGGATGTAACTCAGGCGTATTTCCTAAAGCCTTATGAAAATAACTTCTACCAAAGCTACTCAATCTGTATGGAAGGTTTATTAACCTATTAGGATACTAACGGGTCTTTATTTAAGTCAAAGACTTAGACCGGTTAGTCTGAAAGATACTTTACGGTTCGAAACGCTAGATTAAGCGGAGATCAGAATGGAATGTGATTTAGACCCAACAAGTTTGGATACTTGTATAATATGGGTAAACTAAACACATTCTGGATTTTGAAGATTTAATGACAAGGTTAAACCCATTTCGGCTAATTTATGTAAACTAGTTACATAAACCGAACCGAATGCATAAATGCATAACGGGTAACCAAATGAATTATATACAGGTCTCATATGTTATTATGCTTAAAATATGTTAATACATCAGTAGGATGTTAACATATATGCCCAAAAATTATTTAAAACCAATTTAAGTCCCGTAGGGGCATTTTGGTCATTTTACCCTTTATAAAAGAGGTTTTATAGTAAACTGATATTTTGATCTTAAGTAATCAGTAAAAATATTTATTTTATGTTGGTATAATAGTAAGATATCATTCATATGTGTGGTTTACCATTTATGGCCAAACTATGCCTCGAAAGGGTATTTTGGTCATTTCACATATGCTTTTAAGGACAGTTTTGGAAGTCTGAGTTCATGACTTATACCTACTGTAATAATATTAAAATTTATTTAGAAATTCGGTAGGTAACAAGTCTTAGTTGTTAAATATGGTTTAAAACCATATTATGCACCTAATTAGCGTAAAGTTCGCTAATTGATGATAATTAAGATGTTTATGGAAATCTGAGATTTTGACCAGTCTTAAGTGTTAAAAATATTTTATTTAATATATAATATCAGTAGGAAAAGGTTTGGCATTCAAATCATATGTTAATCTCATTTTATGCATGAAAAAGGTATTATCGTCATTTACCGAATTATACAAGAACTCAATGATATGGTCAGTTTATAATCAGAAAAAAAAATCCCAAAAATCCCTAATAATAATATCTTAACAGTAGGTAATGAGTTATGGGTCAAAACCTATGGTTAAACATGACTTATGCATAACAGCGTAATTTAATTAATAAAAAGTTCTAGTTTACGATATCATGCATAACTTTAGTTTGAGACCAGAAACTGATGTCAAATTTATTTGACATACTTATATATCAGTAATGATGCTTTTTGTCCTCTCACATTTTCAAAAATCTCGTTTATATGACCTAAGGGCATAATGGGCATTTATAAGCATATTAACGGAGATTAGCATATAATTCAGAATACTAATGACCAGGTAATATAACCTCAGAGGGTTATACTACAACATAATATGGTCCTAATGGAAGCCTAAAAGATGGAAGAATTAAGCTCAATCGGGTCAGAACTGAAAGTCAAAGCAAAAGCCAAGCTTTTGCGACTTTCGGTTGTGAACCGACCCTTAACTCAGAATTGTCAGGTTGAACATGCCTAAACATGTTCTAATAATAATTACTAAGTTATTAGAGTGTAAAAATATAATTCGTAACCTCTGTATTATTAGTTTTGATTATTATTTATAATTCTTTCTAGTTTGACTTTTTAACTAAATAGTTTGACCCGACAATTAACTAAACAAACGAAATAATTAGGAGGTGCCCTTTTAAGGGGTTAACATCTACCTAATTATGGTCACATAACCACATTCGTCTCGAATAATGGCTGGACCATTTGAATTTAAACCGAATGTCAAAGTCAGTTTACGATAACTTTGACTTTTCGGTTTTTAAATTAAAAAACTGAACTAAAAAGGGGGCTAAGACACTTACAAAAGGTCCTAGCAATCTTTTCTACAAGAATAAGCTCCCTTTTTTATCAGGACCCTCCAGAGTTCAGAGTAGAGAAGATTTGAGTGATATAAGCAAATGAAAAGTTCAACATGAAGGCCCTTTTATAGGTGAATGCCATGCATCAAGACCATAGCAGGTGTTTTGGAAGTGTTTAGGATCACCCCAGGCGTCCTAGTGGTATTACAAAACCGACAACAAGCTCCTGGTATCGATTTGGAAGTGTTTAAGTCGGTTATGAGCTGAAACCTGCAGCTGGCAACATTCTTCTGAGCTGGGCAGTCCCTCGCGGGCCACGTAGGACTTAAGGGGGGTCTACGCGGGCCGCGACCACCTTAGTTTCAGGTTAAAATTGTTTCAGCTTTGGCAGTTTTAGTCCTTGGTCCTTTGTAGCTTTATTTAACTTCATTTTAGGCACAAAAGGCCCTTGAAGTTAGTTTGTAGAAGAACATGGGAGTATAACCAAACTCCGTTAGACCCGGCTTCATTAAACGATCACCGATGTCATAAGTTTCTAAACATTGACGCTTTTAACCCAAAATCTTGAAATAATACATAACGATCTCGAAACCACGTGAAACTGATATCACTTATTCTTGAGAGTATATTTGAACATTACGAAGCCCCGGGTTCGTTAAAAAGTCACTCAGAGGTAAAAATTAACATGTTGACACGATTAACCCCTGTAGTTTATAATCTTTCGATTATTTTCACAAACGACTCCTTATATCCAAATAATTACTCGTTTAAGAATATATTCTTCATGTATGGTCATTCAGAGGCACAAATTTGGCATGTTGACACTTTTAGTCCTTTCGAATACATATTTTTATCGTTTGTCAACTTTAGTCCTTTAAACTCAAACTTTCACATATTTAGAGTTTAGGACACGTGTCTTTACATAATTGGACACGTTTTTACTTCATTGTTGATGATAGCAAATTCACTGTGGACGGAGGAGTACATGTTAGATATGCTATGCACAACTGATGGGAGCGCATCTCGTTTCCATTGTGGAATGATGTAGTGTGATGGGATTCATTCAATTTGGTTGTAACGGAATATACAAAATGCATATCGGCAAAGGTACCCAATACGGGTGAACACGAGGCATGTATAACTTACTGTTTGTTCAGGTACATTCAGTGACACCTGCACATGTGCATAAAAAACATAGTAAGTAAAGTATATACACAAAGGGTAATATGCATATGTGCATACGTTATTTTAGGAAAAAATAATGGATTCAGATACATTGGGTGACGCATGCACATGTGCATAAAAGTATAGTCAGACAAACAGTTACATTAAGGGTAATATGCACATTTGCATAGGTTGTATTAAGAAAAGAATAATGGATGCATACGTGAGAATATGAATATGATTCCTGAATATGATTCCTGATGCATATATACATGATGCGAATAATAATGTTAACATTTAAAGTAGTAAGTTGTAAATGTTATATTGTATATATTGAATAGTAAAACGATACCTCAAATTCGTTGACATAATCCATGTTTTGTTTGCAATGATGAACAGTGTAATGTTTTATATCCGTTGATCCAGGACGTTCAATGGGCATGTAATGGAACATGCCCATATATATTTCTTTTCAAACTTCAAGAAACATAGACCATGTGTACGTTTCAGACGCATGTGATTCTATACGAAGACCTATAGTTAATTGGGGGTTCGACATGTCGCTTTTAAATTCAAGTTGCCGTTGTGTGTGCCGCTGAGCATCAAGACTGGTGTCGAAACATATCAGAAATTGAACTAACGTGTTAGTTTCCGTCGAGTTAACTTTAAAACGTGCATTTGAGCTCTCGCATCTGGACGTAGTCTTCATCAAACAACACATAGGTATTTCTCTAGCACATAGGTATTTCTCTGAAGTAACATGGGACCCATTCATGTCGTATGACAAACATTTCACATAGCCAAGGTTGATTGTTTAAATGATGCTCATCCATTAATAAATGCCATCTTTCTTCAAATGTCTGTGATGTAATGAATAAATTCCACACCAATTTGTGTATTGATGAACGAAGGGTGGTATTATCAAGGATGTCATTTGATATCTGAAAAGAAAAATATGTGAAACATAATAATCAAAATCGGAAATTATATTATATAGTTTACTTGTAAATGTTTTAATATGAACATATAGTGTTTACCTTGGACGGAAGCTTTCTCAGAATATGCCACATACATAAACGAATAATAGATTTTGTGAATACGGTTGATACAGCTTGTTTCATTGCTGCATCTTGGTCAGTGAGTATAAATGTTGGTTGTTTTTTGTGGGCAATCAGTAGTGGTGGCAAAGTGGGCAAGTTGGATGGGTTTGGGTTAGAATGGGTATAGGTCAGGATGGGTATTTTAAAAAAAGGGTTGGATGGGTAATGGGTCAAGATGGGTTTTGGTTAGGATAAGTTTGGGTTAAGATGGGTTCCAAAATAACAAAAATATTCTAAAAATCATAAAAATCTAAGAAATCCAAAAAATTCTATACAATCAAAAAAATTATAAAAAATCAAAAAAAACATAAAAATTCAAAAAACTATAAAAAATAAAAAAAAATTAAAAATATCAAAAATTCTAAAAAATCAAAAAATTTATAAAAAAGTCATAAAAATCCAAAAAAAATAAAAAAAATCCAAGAAATTCTAAAAAATCATAAAAATTAGAGTTAATTACATAGTTAGTCCCTGTGGTTTGCACAAAATAACATACTTAGGTACTAATAGTTTAAAATCACCTTCTATGGTATTAACTTTTCATTTAGTAACGTTTGCAGCTATTAACTTCTAGGGTATTAAAATAATTAGTCCTTAGGTACTAATAGAATGTGATTTTAAACCTTAAAATAACGTTATACCTTCAAACGTTACAAAATGAAAAGTTAATACCCTAGAATGTGATTTTAAACTATTAGTACCTAAGTATGTTACTTTGTGCAAACAACAAGAACTAACTATGTAATTAACTCTAAAAATTATAAAAAATCAAACAATCGTAAAAATTCTAGAAAATCCAAAAAATACTAAAAATACTAAAAAACAAAATGAATTCTGAAAAAGCAAAAAAAATCATAAAAAATCCAAAAAATTCTAGAAAATTCTAAAAAAATCCAAAAAACTGTAAAAAATCCAAAAAATTCTAAAAAAAGTCAAAAATTATAAAATATCATAAAAATTCTAAAAAACTGAAATAATTCTAAAAAATAAAAAAAATCAAAAAATTCTAAAAAGATCTAAAAATGCAAAAAAATCATAAAAAATCATAAAATTCTAAAAAATATTTAAAAAATAAAAAAAATTCTTAAAAAAACCTATTTTGTATTTTTAGATTTTTTTATTTTAATACTTTTTGGATTTTTTAGAATTCTTTGAATTTTTTTTGAATTTTTATGATTTTTTACTTTTTAGAATTTTGATGAGTTTTACACTTTTTTTTATTTTTAGGATTTTTATGGTTTTTTTTTTTGAAATTTTTTGATTTTTTTTTGTTTTTTAGATTTTTTTTTTATTTTTAAAAATTTCTTGGATTTTTTAGAATTTTTTTATTTTTTATGAGTTTTGATTTTATAGAGTTTTTATGATTTTTTACAACTTTTTTATTTTTTTATAATTTTTTTGATTTTTTTATTTTTAGCGTTTTTTTTTGTTTTTAGAGTTTTTTTGGATTTTTTCGAATTTTTATGATTTTTTTGAATTTTTTTTTGATTAAATAGATTTTTTTGAATTTTATAGGAGTTTTTAGAATTTTTATGATTTTTTGATTGTTTAGAATTTTCTTGATTTTTTAGATTTTTTTGGATTTTTTTATTTTGTAGATTTTTTTTGATTTTTTATGTTTTTTTATTTTTTAGAATTTTTTGGATTTTTTAGAATTTATATGATTTTTTTAGAATTTTTTGGATTTTTTTAGAATTTTTATGATTTTTCATATTTTTTTTATTTGTTAGAAATTTTTTTATTTTTTAGATTTTTTTTTGAATTTTTCGGATTTTTTTTATTTTTTAGATTTTTTTATGATTTTTTTGAATTTTTATAATTTTTTGAATTTGTTAGAATTTTTATGATTGTTTAGAATTTTTATGATTGTTTAGAATTTTTATGATTTTTTAGAAATTTTTTGATTTGTTGAATTTTTTTTTTGTTTTTTACAATTTTTTTGATTTTTTTATTATTTTTAAAATTTTTTTTATATTTTTATACGAGTAACGATGGGAGAGTACTACGGGAGATATCCACGAGTAGTAATTAGTTTAGTGATTTTATCTTATACCTATCCTGACCCGCTTGGGTTTTATCTCATACCCATCTTGACCTACTCTTGTTTTTTATCCACAACTTCATAACCTATCCTAACCTAGTGACTAATTTTGTTTGACCCATCTTAACCTATCTTAAAATTTATAATACCCATATTAACTCAAAATAGAATGGATGGACTTGTTTTGCCAGGTCTGGCAATCAGGAAAGTGTTTAGTAACCATTTGTATGACTCAATAGTCTCATCATATAACATACCAATGCCAAATATAACATATTTTTGTGATGATTAACTCTAGTAAATGGCACAAAAATCATTTTATACCTATAAAAATGTTTTTGAAAAGTACTAATATGGAAAGTGTTTATAAATGAAATAGTTGCACATGTGCATATCGTTAATTTGTTATAATGTTGAAAATCATAGTAGTTGCACATATGTAGACCGTTAAATTGTTATAATGTTTGTTATAATGTTAACGAATAAAACATATGTTAAATTGTTATAATGTTAACAAATAAAACATATGATACATGTTGGAAACTAGAATATCTTACTTGTTAGCGTCATACGTAGTGATGTGCATGTTAGTTTATATATATTTTAGGTATATATTTTGGACGGAAGCTTTCTCAGAATATATTTTAGTGATGTAAATGTTTTAATATGAACATATAGTGTTTACCTTGGACGGAAGCTTTCTCAGAATATGCCACATACATAAACGATGAATAGATTTTGTGAATACGGTTGATACAGCTTGTTTCATTGCTGCATCTTGGTCAGTGAGTATAAATGTTGGTTGTTTTTTTGTGGGCAATCAGTAGTAGTGGCAAAGTGGGCAAGTTGGATGGGTTTGGGTTAGAATGGGTATAGGTCAGGATGGGTATCTTAAAAAAAGGGTTGGATGGGTAATGGGTCAAGATGGGTTTGGGTTAGGATAAGTTTGGGTTAAGATGGGTTCCAAAATAACAAAAATATTCTAAAAATCATAAAAATCTAAGAAATCCAAAAAATTCAAAACAATCAAAAAAATTATAAAAAATCAAAAAAATCATAAAAATCCAAAAAACTCTAAAAAATAAAAAAATTAAAAATATCAAAAATTCTAAAAAATCAAAAAATTTAAAAAAGAATCATAAAAATCCAAAAAAATTCTAAAAAATTCTAAAAAATAAAAAAAAATCCAAGAAATTCTAAAAAATCATAAAAATTAGAGTTAATTACATAGTTAGTCCCTGTGGTTTGCACAAAATAACATACTTGGGTACTAATAGTTTAAAATCACCTTCTAGGGTATTAACTTTTCATTTAGTAACGTTTGCAGGTATTAACTTCTAGGGTATTAACATAATTAGTCCTTAGGTACTATAGAATGTGATTTTAAACCTTAAAATAATGTTATACCTTCAAACGTTACAAAATGAAAAGTTAATACCCTAGAATGTGATTTTAAACTATTAGTACCTAAGTATGTTACTTTGTGCAAACAACAAGAACTAACTATGTAATTAACTCTAAAAATTATAAAAAATCAAAAAATCATAAAAATTCTAGAAAATTCAGTAAATACTAAAAAATCTAAAAAACAAAATGAATTCTGAAAAAGCAAAAAAATCATAAAAAATCCAAAAAATTCTAGAAAATTCTAAAAAAATCCAAAAAACTGTAAAAAAATCCAAAAAATTCTAAAAAAAGTCAAAAAATTATAAAATATCATAAAAATTCTAAAAAATAGAAATAATTCTAAAAAATAAAAAAAATCAAAAAAATTCTAAAAAATCTAAAAAAGCAAAAAAAAATCATAAAAAATCAAAAAATTCTAAAAAATATTTAAAAAATCAAAAAAAATTCTTAAAAAAACCTATTTTGTATTTTTAGATTTTTTTTATTTTTATATTTTTTGGCTTTTTTAGAATTCTTTGAATTTTTTTTGAATTTTTATGATTTTTTTACTTTTTAGAATTTTGATGAGTTTTACACTTTTTTTTATTTTTGGGATTTTTATGGTTTTTTTTTTGAAATTTTTTGATTTTTTTTGTTTTTTATATTTTTTTTTATTTTTAAAAATTTCTTGGATTTTTTAGAATTTTTTTATTTTTTATGAGTTTTGATTTTATAGAGTTTTTATAATTTTTTAGAACTTTTTTATTTTTTTATAATTTTTTTGATTTTTTTATTTTTAGGGTTTTTTTTTTGTTTTTAGAGTTTTTTTGGATTTTTTAGAATTTTTATGATTTTTTAGAATTTTTTTATTAAATAGATTTTTTTTGAATATTATTGGATTTTTTAGAATTTTTATAATTTTTTGATTGTTTAGAATTTTCTTGATTTTTTAGATTTTTTTGGATTTTTTTTATTTTGTAGATTTTTTTTGATTTTTTATGTTTTTTTTATTTTTTAGAATTTTTTGGATTTTTTAGAATTTATATGATTTTTTTAGAATTTTTTGGATTTTTTTAGAATTTTTATGATTTTTCATATTTTTTTATTTGTTAGTTATTTTTTTATTTTTTAGATTTTTTTTTTTAATTTTTCGGATTTTTTTTAGATTTTTTTTATGATTTTTTTGAATTTTTATAATTTTTTGAATTTGTTAGAATTTTTATGACTGTTTAGAATTTTTATGATTGTTTAGAATTTTTAAGATTTTTTAGAAATTTTTTGATTTGTTGAATTTTTTTTTTGTTTTTTACAATTTTTTTGATTTTTTTTTTTATTTTAAATTTTTTTTTTATATTTTTATACGAATAACGATGGGAGAGTACTACGGGAGATATCCACTAGTAGTAACTAGTTTAGTGATTTTATCTTATATCTATCCTGACCCGCTTGGGTTTTATCTCATACCCATCTTGACCTACTCTTGTTTTTTATCCACAACTTCATAATCCATCCTAACCTAGTGACTAATTTTCTTTGACCCATCTTAACCTATCTTAAAATTTATAATACCCATATTAACCCAAAATAGAATGGATGGACTTGTTTTGCCAGGTCTGGCAATCAGGAAAGTGATTAGTAACCATTTGTATGACTCAATAGTCTCATCATATAACATACCAATGCCAAATATAACATATTTTTGTGATGATTAACTCTAGTAAATGGCACAAAAATCATTTTATACCTATAAAAATGTTTTTGAAAAGTACTAATATGGAAAGTGTTTATAAATGTAATAGTTGCACATGTGCACATCGTTAATTTGTTATAATGTTGAAAATCATAGTAGTTGCACATATATAGACCGTTAAATTGTTATAATGTTTGTTATAATGTTAACGTTATAATGTTTGTTATAATGTTAACGAATAAAACATATGTTAAATTGTTATAATGTTAACAAATAAAACATATGATACATGTTGGAAACTAGAATATCTTACTTGTTAGCGTCATACGTAGTGATGTGCATGTTAGTTTATATATATTTTAGGTATATATTTTGGACGGAAGCTTTCTCAGAATATATTTTAGTGATGTAAATGTTTTAATATGAACATATAGTGTTTACCTTGGACGGAAGCTTTCTCAGAATATGCCACATACATAAACGATGAATAGATTTTGTGAATACGGTTGATACAGCTTGTTTCATTGCTGCATCTTGGTCAGTGAGTATAAATGTTGGTTGTTTTTTTGTGGGCAATCAGTAGTGGTGGCAAAGTGGGCAAGTTGGATGGGTTTGGGTTAGAATGGGTATAGGTCAGGATGGGTATCTTAAAAAAAGGGTTGGATGGGTAATGGGTCAAGATGGGTTTGGGTTAGGATAAGTTTGGGTTAAGATGGGTTCCAAATAACAAAAATATTCTAAAAATCATAAAAATCTAAGAAATCCAAAAAATTCAAAACAATCAAAAAAATTATAAAAAATCAAAAAAATCATAAAAATCCAAAAAACTCTAAAAAATAAAAAATTAAAAATATCAAAAATTCTAAAAAATCAATAAATTTAAAAAAGAATCATAAAAATCCAAAAAAATTCTAAAAAATTCTAAAAAAAAAAATCCAAGAAATTCTAAAAAATCAAAAAATTAGAGTTAATTACATAGTTAGTCCCTGTGATTTGCACAAAATAACATACTTAGGTACTAATAGTTTAAAATCACCTTCTAGGGTATTAACTTTTCATTTAGTAACGTTTGCAGGTATTAACTTCTAGGGTATTAACATAATTAGTCCTTAGGTACTAATAGAATGTGATTTTAAACCTTAAAATAACGTTATACCTTCAAACGTTACAAAATGAAAAGTTAATACCCTAGAATGTGATTTTAAACTATTAGTACCTAAGTATGTTACTTTGTGCAAACAACAAGAACTAACTATGTAATTAACTCTAAAAATTATAAAAATAAAAAAATCATAAAAATTCTAGAAAATTCAAAAAATACTAAAAAATCTAAAAAACAAAATGAATTCTGAAAAAGCAAAAAAATCATAAAAAATTCAAAAAATTCTAGAAAATTCTAAAAAAATCCAAAAAACTGTAAAAAATCCAAAAAATTCTAAAAAAAGTCAAAAAATTATAAAATATCATAAAAATTCTAAAAAATTGAAATAATTCTAAAAAATAAAAAAAATCAACAAATTCTAAAAAATCTAAAAAAGCAAAAAAAATCATAAAAAATCAAAAAATTCTAAAAAATATTTAAAAAATCAAAAAAAATTCTTAAGAAAACCTATTTTGTATTTTTAGATTTTTTTTATTTTTATATTTTTTGGCTTTTTTAGAATTCTTTGAATTTTTTTTGAATTTTTATGATTTTTTTACTTTTTAGAATTTTGATGAGTTTTACACTTTTTTTTTTTATTTTTGGGATTTTTATGGTTTTTTTTTTTGAAATTTTTTGATTTTTTTTGTTTTTTTATATATTTTTTTTATTTTTAAAAATTTCTTGGATTTTTTAGAATTTTTTTATTTTTTATGAGTTTTGATTTTATAGAGTTTTTATGATTTTTTAGAACTTTTTTATTTTTTTATAATTTTTTTGATTTTTTTATTTTTTAGGGTTTTTTTTTGTTTTTAGAGTTTTTTTGGATTTTTTAGAATTTTTATGATTTTTTAGAATTTTTTTTGATTAAATAGATTTTTTTTAATATTATTGGATTTTTTAGAATTTTTATAATTTTTTTATTGTTTAGAATTTTCTTGATTTTTTAGATTTTTTTGGATTTTTTTTATTTTGTAGATTTTTTTTTTGATTTTTTATGTTTTTTTATTTTTTAGAATTTTTTGGATTTTTTAGAATTTATATGATTTTTTTAGAATTTTTTGGATTTTTTAGAATTTTTATGATTTTCATATTTTTTTTATTTGTTAGAAATTTTTTATTTTTTAGATTTGTTTTTGAATTTTTCGGATTTTTTTTATTTTTTAGATTTTTTTTATGATTTTTTTGAATTTTTATAATTTTTTGAATTTGTTAGAATTTTTATGATTGTTTAGAATTTTTATGATTGTTTAGAATTTTTAAGATTTTTTAGAAATTTTTTGATTTGTTGAATTTTTTTTTGTTTTTTACAATTTTTTTGATTTTTTTTTTTGATTTTAAAATTTTTTTTTATATTTTTATACGAATAACGATGGGAGAGTACTACGGGAGATATCCACTAGTAGTAATTAGTTTAGTGATTTTATCTTATATCTATCCTGACCCGCTTGGGTTTTATCTCATACCCATCTTGATCTACTCTTGTTTTTTATCCACAACTTCATAATCTATCCTAACCTAGTGACTAATTTTCTTTGACCCATCTTAACCTATCTTAAAATTTATAATACCCATATTAACCCAAAATAGAATGGATGGACTTGTTTTGCCAGGTCTGGCAATCAGGAAAGTGTTTAGTAACCATTTGTATGACTCAATAGTCTCATCATATAACATACCAATGCCAAATATAACATATTTTTGTGATGATTAACTCTAGTAAATGGCACAAAAATCATTTTATACCTATAAAAATGTTTTTGAAAAGTACTAATATGGAAAGTGTTTATAAATGTAATAGTTGCACATGTGCACATCGTTAATTTGTTATAATGTTGAAAATCATAGTAGTTGCACATATGTAGACCGTTAAATTGTTATAATGTTTGTTATAATGTTAACGTTATAATGTTTGTTATAATGTTAACGAATAAAACATATGTTAAATTGTTATAATGTTAACAAATAAAACATATGATACATGTTGGAAACTAGAATATCTTACTTGTTAGCGTCATACGTAGTGATGTGCATGTTAGTGTATATATATTTTAGGTATATATTTTAAGCCCTTTTTACACTTTTTAGCCAAGTTTTAAATTTATAAAACACGATATTTACTAACACTAAACACACATATGGGCAAATGCACCCATCGTGGACGTAGTATAGTGTTGGTAAGATACCGAGGTCGTCCAAGGACACAAGAGCTTTTAGTACCGGCTTATCCTCAACGTCTAATCAAATCAAAATGTTAGAAAAAGATTTTAAACTAAGAAAATTAAACTAACTAAAATGCTGAAAATAAAAATAAAAGTAAAAACAGATAGACAAGATGAATCACTTGGATCCGACTCGTGTGTTAGTGTAACCTTTGATTATTTTCGCACTTTTGCACTTATTTAAGAGATTATCTTAATTATTGTAGTAGGCCCCTCTTTTGAAGGTGACGTTACCCTCAACCCAGTAGTTTGAGTCAGCAAGGATACAATCCTAAAGGGTCGGATTATTGAAAGATAATTAATTAAGTTATTAATGCATAATGTGGTAGGCCCCTCTTTTGAAGGCGACGTTACCCTCGGCTAAGTAGTCTGAGTCAGCAGGGATACAGTCCTAAGTAGCCGGGTTAAAGTATTAATAGTAGTTTAACTTATGAGGGGGTCAAAGAGTTTGGACCCCCGCCATCCAATACCTTTGGGTATTGAAGGAGGTCCTACTAAATTTGACCCAGGTCCTTTGCAGGATCTATACATTGAACAATGGCAAGACTCTTACCAAACCGTTCCCATTACCCCCGACCAGGTAGCCAACATACCTCCATATAGACCGTGGAGATATGAATGGTGAAAATCTTTTATTTTATATAGACAGTAAAATAATGCCAAGACACCACGGACAAATGATAAGGAAGAATCACCTTCAACATAAGAAACTAGTAATTAAAGTCATTAATACAAAACCAATTAAAAAGTGCAAAAGATTAAAAATAAAAAGTATTACACTAAACACTTGTCTTCACCAAGTGATGTAAGAGACTTAGGCAAACATGGCCTTTGATTGTCAAGAACTCTTACGATCAATCTTGGATCCCGAGACGACTCACACACTCTATGATGGACAATGGATGATGGTGTTATGGTGGCGGTGGGTGGTGGGTGAAGTGTGAGAGAGGTGGTGTGCCAAGGGATGAGTTGAAATGGCTCCAAGCACTCCTATTTATAGGCAAAACAGAAGCCTGGGCACAGCCCCGTGTCCATCTGACACTCTCTTTCTCTTCATTAATTGTAATTCGCAATTACAATAAATGCGCCTGCAGCAACCTGACCACGCCCCCGTGTCCGCTGGGCACGACCCCGTGGTGGGCAATAGAAGCTTCTATAGGTTTGTCTTTTCTGATGCTTCTTGGGCACGACCCCGTGCTCGCTCGTGTTCAGTCTTCTGGCTTCTCTGTTTTGCTTAGGGAGATGCTGTTGAGGGGTCGGGCAATCCACTTTTGTCCCTTTTCTTGTATTTATGTTAGATTTTGCTGTCTTTTTGCTTCTTTTGTTAATTTGAGCTCATTTAATCCTGAAAATACAAAAGGAAGACAAAAGCACACTTTTTCCAACATTAGTACTAAAAAGGGTTAGTTTTAAGCCACAATTGATGTAATTTATATGTTGCATTTTGTGCACATCAGTAGCGTCAAATGCGCATACATCACCAAAAGTCTCATAATTGCGTATTGATACAAAATCAGCCCAAAAGAATAATCGTAACTCGTTATCAACTATAACGCAATCAAAATAAAAGTCTTTGAGGTTGGTAACTCGGGATTTCATGGTGTGTAAGATAATGTCTGCATCACGTTCACCAATAAATAAAGGTACGTCTCGGGAACAAATTTTTAAATCTTTTCTAGTGCCACGGACATTGTGAGGCCCGCCTTTTAATGATACTTGGATATTATGTGCAATATTTGGGCCGATCTTGTTAAGGCTAACTTTGTGGATGAATTATTATTCTCCAAATCTGAGTTTTCTATTTTGTTTCAAAATGTCAGTGTTATCGCTACCAATCATGCAATGGTTGTGCGCAGGGATGAAATCGTATATCTTGTATTGTTTAGTGTCGTGGTCATAACTCACTTTCATACGCGCACGGCACCCGGAAACTGTGTATCGGCTTCGTCGGTGATGTTTCTTGGATGGAGCATTGGGTCCAGGTTCGGTGATTCTTGGTTGTCCTTCTCTTGAGCATAATATATATATCGATGTGTACATATGTTCATTGTAGGATTGTCGGAATATTTTTTGTTCTTTGATGTGCCAATACGAGTAGAAAATCCGGATTTTGTAGGATACGTGTTGTACATCATGACAACATCATCCCAAATGTTAAACATACTGTTTGTAGTAGGAATGTACTCAACATCAACTTGAGGTATCCAATATGGGATGCCATTGGGTGTAGAATGTATAGCAGCCGTGATTGTTCCTGTGTAATTAATAAATAAAAATGTTTAGCGTGTAAGTATTACGTGATGGGATGCAATTATGTATGATAAGTATATGTAATATACGTACAAAACAACAAGTTAGTTGTATGATGCTTATTAATGATAACTTTATAGCAATAGTTATTTTTTAACATATGTAAGGTTATGTACAGTTGGATAAAAGTTTATCTATGATGATTACTTTGTGATGTTTACGGATTGTCAATATATGTATACATAATGTAATTGTAAACAGAATGCACATGTGAATTATCAGTTAATATATAGTGACATAACGTGATGGTCAACATAATGCACTGTGCATATATGTTAATGCAGTATCATTTACAAACAAAATGTAAATAGCATAATGCACATGTGCATATATTTTATTGTAGTATCATTTATAACAAAATGTAACTGTTAACATGGTGCAAATGTTCATATCATCTAATGAAGTACAATTTAAAAAAGATATATACATGTAATACCTTTACTCTCAAACCGTATGAACTGCAAATGTTGATGTTCTCTATTTTTATGTGTTGTCCCAGTCGAAGTAGTATCACAAGATTCAGATATAGTAACATTATCAAATAAGATAACATTGTCTAGTAACATTATCAGATAAGATAACATTGTCTGATCTAGACATGGAGTCCACAATCTGGATTTCGAAGTTATGAGGAATACGCCGACTTTCAATTGTTTAAGACATAATCTTGTTGCTGTCAACGGTATTATCAGCAGATGGACCAACAATGTCAGCATCAGATGTATGAGGAGGATTATCAGAGAACGTATGAAGAGGAACATCAGATGTGTGAGGATCGACACGTGATGAATCAGAGGATGCCATATAGTGATGTAGAGTTATCGTTAGGGTATGTTCGGTGTAAATGGTGGGTTGTTCGTTGTGGATGTTGTCGTAAACACCGTGCCTGGCTGCCGCCCGCTATGAAATCCGGTGAGTTACATGAATGACGTCGATGTATACAAACTCTGCTTCGATGAAAGAAACCCTAAGAATTCTAAAATGTATATCGTGAACAACGCATGTTTTATAATAAACATAACATAATTACAAGTTTGCAATGTGTTTATACTGGTTCTCGCGGTTCTCGCAATTAAGGGTGTTTCCTAACGGCTCCTTATCCTATATATATATATATATATATATATAAAGGGTTAATAGTGTGAGAAGTGTAGGAAATAATATGGTGTTGACATGTGTCATTCAATTTAATTAATTAAAAAGGGCAATAATGTAATTTACTTTGTTCGGATTGAACCCTACCAAAGGAACAGTTGATTAAAGTCAAAACTGGATCAGAGCAGTGTATCCAACATAAGCACTGCTGTATTCCAACTTTCCCCTTGGAAGTGTTTCTAACAACTGATGGCCTGTATCCACTGTCCATATACAACTGCTTTCTACAAACAACTGATCAAGTATAAAGACTGATGAAGACTAAAGCCCTGATGATCAATCTACTGTTATGGGTCAATCACTGCTGAAGAAACAAAGTACTGCTGGAGTCACAACAGTGGAAGGAGAAAGTAGTAGTTTAGTCTTTCCTTTTGTAATGTATTGTAATCAGTAGTTAGCTAAACAATGCTTGTATTAGATCAGTAGTTTCGGGTTGTTAGGAGGTTAGATGTCACTTTCATGGTGACGTCAGCCAAGATGCTTCAGTGGTTTGCTCGTGCCTATAAATAGAATAATACCCTGTACTGTTCTATTAGCTCTTTCACCACTTGTCTTCCTGCACGAACAATTCATTGTGAGCTCAGGCTGAGGGCGAGTTTGTGATACATGCATGCATTGTAATTGAATCTTGAAATACATTGAATCATTCGGTTCTATGTTAAAATGTGTGTTGAAAGCATTTCTCCTATTTGATTGTTGTGAAAGTTTGTTTCCATTTAGTTTCCGCTGCAATTACTTGTTCATCTTCATTAATTCTCAAACAAAAACACAATCAATTGAAACTCAGATCCTAACAATTGGTATCAGAGCTCGGACAGTCAAATTTGATCTAACAATCATTTTGACGTAAATAGTTCAGCTCACAATCGTTGATACTGATAGTTGTTCGTTTTGTTGAAAAAACAGAGTAAGGTTTAATCACGAGCAAAGTTGATTAATCAGTACCTGTAAAACAACCAGGATGACGTCACAATCACAAGATGATAAAAATAACATCGGTTCACTTTTCAAAGCACCCATGCTGAAACGAAATGAATGCAACATCTGGGAGAGAAGGATGGGTCACATCCTTGCTCAACAGAATACCGGATGTTGGAGATCGGTGGTCTTTGGACCACATGTTCTAATGGTGCCGAGTGCTGAGGATTTAAAGAAGTTCGAACCTAAGAAACCTGAAAACTATACTGAAACTGATTTTCAAAAATTCGAACTGGATGCCAAAGCATTTAGCATCATTGCATCTGCACTACCCAATGAAATTTATGCTGGGCTGTTACACTGTAACAGTGCCAAGGAATTATGGGATGCACTTAAGGAACAATTTGGGGGAACTGAAGAAGTAATTGAAAATAATAGGGAAATTCTGAATCAGCAGTATGAAACCTTTTGTCACATTAAGGGTGAATCATTAACTCAACAATTTGAGCGATTCAGTTGTCTCATTAGTGAGCTAAGACTTGTTAAACTTGAATTTGCTAAATCTACACAAAATAGCATGTTTCTTAGATAACTGCCTGAAAAATGGGATACAATTGCCTTTGTGACCATAAATTCTATTGAGTTCAAGGATCTGACACTGACCCAACTTCATGGTAGACTCCTGACCTATGAAAGGGAGTTAAACCAAAAAAAGAAATTGCAAGAGTCTGGCAAAGTTGCAAATGACTACTCATTTGGCAACACAACTCTTCTGGGTCAAGAAAAGTCTGGCAGTAGTAAGGATCAGAGTTATGATCATTTTATGACATAACTGCTGGTGGTAATTTCAACTCTGATCCTCACTCATCCAACTTTGCTTTCACAGCAAATGGAGAAAGCCAGAACTCTGATAATCTATGCTTTGAACTCAATGACTTACAGCACTTTGATCCAACTGATCTTGAAGAAATGGACATTTTGCATCAATTGGCTTTGCTTAGTGTAAGAATAAACAAATTCTATAAAAGGATAGGGAGAAAATTCCCAGGGTTACATGGGAATTTAAAAGTGGGGTTGGATAAGTCAAAGATCAAGTGCTATAAGTGCAATAGGCTAGGTCACTTTGCTAGGGAATGTAGGAGTCAAACCACTTGTCCAATTATTACCCATCCCAGCTCAAACCCTAAACCACCAAACCAAAGCACTGTGCACTATGCCCAATATACCCCTGCAGCCCATGATAACACTACTCACTATGCGGCAACCCATGTTCCTATGCATTATGTTCAAACCACTGTTCCACAAATCCAGTATGTTCAAGCCCCTGTCCCTCAGGTCCAAGTGCAACCAGTTGCACCTCAACAAGCTGCTCCAGTAGTGGTTCAACCAGATCAGCAAAGCTTCTTCACCCAAGGCTTTGTTGACTGGAGAAGTATGCCTGATGAACTTGGTGATGAAAACTTTGCACTCTATGCTACTAATGATGCTTCTAATGATGAATTTTGTTTTATGGCATTAGATTCAATACCAGAAGGGCTGGAAGTTGAAGAAGGACAGTCAAGTGATGAAATAGTGGACAAAGTTGCTGAAGCAGTGGTTACTGCAGTTGCTGGTGAAATACTGCTGGGAGAAAGTTCAGAACTCCTGTTAGAACCACTGTCTGACCCCTGGTCTGAAGAAGAAAAGAAGAAACATGGTGAGAAGGAAGAGAAAGTGACTGATGAGAAAGAACATGCTTGTGATTATGCCATGATGGTTGCAGCTAAGGTATCATCTCAGGTTCTTGAAAATCTGTGTTCAGACAAATGCATCATAGCATTTGCTAACATCAAAGAGGTGAATGAAAACCTTAGGGATAGAGTGTTAAATGATGAAGTCAATTTTGAGAAGTCTTTAAAAGAACTTAAAAACAAATTGGCTGAAAAGGATAAAGAAATCTGCAGTCTCAAAGAAGAGCATAGCATAACCAAGAACCAACACCAAACAATGATAGAAAAATATCATGTTTGCAAAAAGGAGTTGGAATCCACCCAAATCACTTATGTGAGATGGGTGGAATCTTGCAAAGGTTATGAGGTCATGCTTGAAAAACAGCTTGAAAGCAATGTAAAATTTGGCATATGGTTCAGAAAATATGATGAAATTGAAAACACTGCTAAAAATCAGGCTAGTTCTGTTGAAATCACACCAACCAACAAGAATGGCCAAGAAGTTAAGATAACTGACAAACTTGGTAACAAAATCACTCTGGAAAGATCTATGGGATCCTCAACCTTTGAGGAAATTGAGAAATACCAATTTAAACCCACGTGGTCTGATGAGTGTGACATTCTTGAAAATTTTAAACCAATGGACTTCACAATCACGGATGGTGTAAAAGATCCTAACGCAAAGGTCATTCCTCTCAAGGACATCCCAACAGTGGTTCAAAACTCTGTTGCTAAGGAGTCTGAGAGGAAGAAAAGAAGAGAAAAAGATAAAAACTTGTTTTGTGATTTCTGTGAAAAGAATAATCATCTAACAAAAGACTGTTTTCATCTAAAAGCATATGATATCAACAAAACAAGTGTTATTGTACCTACTGAGAGCTGCACCATCTATGGTAAATCAGACCACAAATCTCAGGAATGTGTGTATCTCAAATCCTTTGATGTAAAAAAGAATGAGTACACTGCAAAAACATCCTTGAGTTCATCAAATACATCTATCAAATTCACTAAGAATCAACCACTCTTTGTGCTAGTTCAAACAGCTGTTACAAAACAGCTGAACCAAACCTTTGTCAAAAGAGATGTTTAGGTGACTGATGCACCCCCTGCTAACCAATATCGAAGAGGTAAAGGTCAACCACCATACCAAAGGATCCCACATGTTTATGAGGTGTACAAAAAACCCTCTAAACCAAGAGTGAACAGGCATCCTTTTGGTTATCAGCAGATGATAGGGCAAGACCCCCAACTGTGGTTAGAGAAAAACATTCCCAAAAATGTTCAAACCCATGAGCTAACCACTATCCATCCACTTGAACTTAAAACAGACACTGTTGAGACCCCATCCAAAGCCTTATTGTCTTTGGAGGCCCTAATGAACTAACTTTTTACTACATGTGCAGGGAGCTTCTGCATGCTTAGATAGTCTTTGGTATGTAGATAGTGGAGGCTCCAGGCACATGACAGGATGTAGAGCCCTACTCAAAGATTTCAAAATCCATAGAGGGGGTGATATATCCTTTGGCAATAATAGGAAAGGGGGTTCTGGGGTCTGGTACAGTTCAATCTAGTAATTTTAAGTTTGAAAATGTCAATCTAATAGACAATCTAAAATTCAACCTCCTGAGTGTCTCTCAAATGAGTGATAAGGGCTATGGCTCATTCTTCAGAAAGGATTATTGTAGGATTGTTAGACCAGAAATGGTTAAAAAGATTGAAGAAATAATGAAAAATGGAAAAACCCAACTTGTTGCTCAAAGAAGTGGCAATGTTTATGTCGATGATATGTCAAAAGAGAGCCCCAGGACTGATGCTTGTCTATTCTCAGCTGCCTCTAACAAAGAGATAGAATTATGGCATAGGAGATTCGGGCACACAAATCTCAAGACAATCACTGCTATATCTAAACAGGGGTTAGTAAGAGGCCTACCTCAAAAACTGTTCACCTGTCCTAAGCATTGTGTTTCCTGCCTAAAAGGAAAACAACGTAAAACTCATATAAATCCATTGAAGAGTCCAAAACAACCAAGTGCTTGCAAATGCTTCACATGGATTTGTTTGGCCCAGTTAAAGTCATGAGTCTTAGGAAGAAAAGATATTGTTTGGTTATTGTTGATGACTTTTCTAGGTTTACATGGACTTACTTTTTACATTCCAAAGATGAGACTGCAGGCATTCTGCAAGACTTTGTTACATAGGTTGAAAAGTAGTTTGATCTTCCAGTAAAAATCTTTAGGAGTGACAATGGCACAGAGTTCAGAAACAAGGAGTAAGATGATTTCTGTGTGTCAAAAGGAATTGTAAGGCAGTACAGTATTCCAAGAACACCAGAGCAAAATGAGGTTGTTGAAAGAAAGAACAGGACTTTGATTGAGGCTGCCAGAACCATGCTTGCTGATTCAGGTTTGCCATTAACTTTTTGGGCAGAAGCAGTAAACACTGCTTGCTATGTCCAAAACGGAGTTTTAATCAACCCCAGGCATCAAAAGACTGTCTATGAACTGTTGTATAAAATAAAGCCATTAATCTCATATTTCAAAGTTTTTGGCTGCCCATGTTTAATTTTAAACTTAAAAAATTCTATCTCAAAATTTGCAGCCAAAATTGATTGTGGTTATCATCTGGGATACTCAACCACTGCTAATGCCTACAAAGTGTTTAACACAAGGACCAAAACAGTGGAAGAGACCTTGAATGTGAAGTTCAATGAACTCTCTTCAATAAAAATCCCTGCAAATCCTACAGAATTGTTTGACCTTGATAAATTTACTTTTGAAAATACTGTTGTCAAGACTAACAGTGCAGGTCCATCAGAAAATCCTCCATCAGACAATGGGTATGAAGTGATCATTCCACAACAAACCTTCAAATCCATTGCCAGAGCAGCAGATGTTCAAAACAGCTGTCAAAGCTCAACCACTGCTACCTTAACGTTTGTTGACCAAAGTAGCCCATCAACCCCTGCTTCCTCATCATCAAACACTGTTGGCAAAAGTCCTCAAACAGTGGATCAAAGTTAACATGTGCCCACACCATTACCTCCTATTCCACCTCCATTTGAAGCCACTGCTAGATCACAAAATTCACCAGCAGTGGTTAGCTCAGATGATTCACATCTACAGCCCTCACCATTAAATGCCATTGTTCCATACAAAGGAGATCTTATCTTCTTGAAGTCTCATCCACCTGACCAAATCATTGGCAACATCAGTGAAGGGGTGCTCACAAGAAGTCAATCCCAAAACATCTGTCTTTTTGCTGGCTTTCTATCTCTCCATCAGCCAGTCAAGTACCAAGAGGCACTAAAAGACAACAGCTGGGTAGAAGCCATGCAAGAGGAGCTCCAATAGTTTCGAAGACAACAAGTTTGGGAGCTTGTACCATTGCCAGAGGGTGTGAGTCCTATTGGCACAAAGTGGGTGATATAAGATAAAATACATATATTTGTCCCGTGTAAATTGTATAATTTTTGTATAGGTTTTATTTATTTTTATTTAGTTTTAGTGTTATATTATATTATTTTGTGTTTTGCCAGGTCTTGGTGCAAATGGAACGAAAACGAGTAATATGGAAATGACCAGCCAATTGGGCAGAACAGGGTGCCAGAGACCGAATAAAAATTGCAGTTATTGTTCATGATTGAGTCAAGGCCACTTATCTCTGTATTATAAAATTGAAAAGGGCTACTCAATTTAATATATATTTGTAGGAGGCCACGTTGTGAAAGAGGGAGGCCATGTATTTATTATATTTAAAATCAAGTTGCTGCCATATTATTACTATTGTGGTTTTGGTGGGTGACATAAAAAAAAGAAAAAGGCAGTGATATATATTTGAGAGGGTGGCGGCAAATTAGAAGAAAAAACATTCAGTGGGCACGAGCAGAATTCTTTTGGGCCACCGAAAACTGTTCCAGCCCATCAAATGGCATGTGATCGTAAAATTGGAATATGGGGCCTTTGTTATTTTTTTCCCTACAAAACATATACTACATCGATTGGGAGGAATATATAATTGACGGTAGGGGGATTGCGTAAAGATACATACATCGACAGAAGCAACATCAGTCGCATATTATTCTGGACGGCTACAAGATCAGACGCACGAAAAGCATCACTTTTTGAAGATTGTCTTGCAAGAAATCAAGCTCAGGAATCATTGGGGTCAAGTGGGAGGCTTAGAGATCAAGAAATTTACGGGTTCTACCTTACGATTTCTTTTATTTTCTAGTTTCTTGTTTTTACTACAATGAATTCTTGTTTGAGATTTTGTTTGATTGTTTTTAAGACTATGTTTCTTGGCTAGATCTTCTTTAACTACCTAGGCTAATGACTATGGCATAATAAAGTTTGGATTTTTATTTGATTTTTGTCGTGGTTGTGGATCTTTCTTGTATTGTAAACGCTATGGGAATTTAACTTGGTGCGTATGCGTGCTTGTGATTGTTTGATTATTGTTTATTGCTTCATTCGATTCTTGGTGACGGTCTTTATCACATAATAGAGTCGGATTAGGGTTCTTGATTTAGGTGAGTGTCTATATCACGTAATAGGTCATTAATCCTTTAGGGTGAAAACGCGTAAGTAGCCTTAGAAGTAATATCCGGTAATTTAATAAAATCAAGTGTGCTGCTAGACTCGTCGCGGAAAGGCTCGAGGATATTAATAGGTCTCGGTTTAGTTATAAGGACTTAACATTCCATTGTCTATTAAGCCAAGATTAAAACCCGTAGTTGCTTTAGACGTTCGCGCGGCAAAGTAGAGCGTCTTACATAGGCACTTTCAAGAAACTAGAGGACGAAAAAGAAATCTAGAAAACCGGTGAGCGTAACAGCCTAGGTAGTGCCATAAGAATCGCCTTGAGAGTGTTTGAGGGGCTTAGTGGTGTCTTAATAGGTTTAGCATTTAAAGATCCCGGTTCCACACCACAAAATTATCGAATAGAAATCCATTCCGAGTTTAGCTTGCGTCTAGCCTAGGTAGTCTTCATCGTCTTTGGTCAAAGTCTTCGTCCACATTCGTGTTTAGTCTTTTCTTTGATTTTTCTAGTTTAATATTTTATTATATTTTTAGGATATTTAGAACCCCCCCCCCCAATTAATAAACAATTTAGTTATGTCGTGTCAGTCTAAGTCTAGATAGAGTCATTAGCGTAATTTAGTAGAGTCTCTTGGGTTCGATACTCGGACTTCCTTAGGCTATATTGCATCGATCGGTACACTTGCCGGTCGTGTGGTTTAGGTTTTAGAGAGTCTTAGTTTTATAAATTTAAAACTTAGAGAGTCTAGAATTAGGGTAATATTAGTTGTTTTTAATTAACCCATTTTCAGCACATCAGTGGGTCTTTAAAAATAAAACTGATGAAAGGGATATAGTTGTCAAGAATAAAGCTAGGCTTGTGGTTCAAGGGTTCAGGCAGGAAGAGGGCATTGACTATGATGAAACATTTGCCCCTGTAGCAAGATTAGAAGCTATCAGATTATTACGGGCCTTTGCTGTCAATCACAACATCAAGGTGTATCAAATGGATATCAAATGTGCTTTCCTCTATGGTAAGATTCAAGAAGAGGTTTATATTTGTCAACCTCCAGGCTTTGAGGATCCATTTAATCCAAATCATGTCTACAAGCTAAATAAAGCTTTGTATGGCTTGAAACAATCACCAAGAGCCTGGTATGAAACTCTTTCCACCATTCTACTTTCCATTGGTTTCACCAGAGGTAAAATAGATAAAACACTGTTTTTGAAATGGAAAGCGAAAGACTTGATGATTGTCCAGATTTATGTGGATGACATCATTTTTGGAAGCACATGTAATAAAATGTGTGAAGAGTTTAGGCAACTCATGACAGCTGAGTTTGAGATTAGTGCAATGGGTGAACTCCAGTGCTTTCTTGGTCTCCAAGTAAGGCAGCTGCAAAATGGCACTTTCATCCCAAGGCAAATATGCCAAAGAACTTTTAAAGAAATTTGAGTTGGATGATTGTAAACCATGCAGTACACCCATTGCAACAAATAAAATAGTCATGTCTGATGAAAAGGATGATTTGGTTGATCAAACTTTATATAGAAGCATGATTGGGTCTTTATTGTACCTAACTGCATCTAGGCTAGACATCATGTTTGCAACATGTGTTTGTGTAAGATCCCAGTCAACCCCTAGAAAGTCAAACCTTATTGCTGTAAAAAGGATATTCAGATACCTAAAAGGTGTTCCCACACTTGGTATCTGGTGTCCAGCTGATGAAAATATCAAGCTTTCAGCTTTCTCAGATAGTGACTTTGCTGGTTGTGACAAGACAAGGAAGTCCACTTCAGGAGGGTGCCAATTCCTAGGCAATTGCTTAGTGTCTTGGCAAAGCAAAAAGCAAGCAGCTGTTTCCACATCCACTACTGAGGCAGAGTATATAGCTGCTGCAAGCTGTACAGCCCAACTGCTTTGGCTTCAAAATCAATTGCTGGATTTTGGTATCACTGCCCTCAAGACACCTCTCATGTTGGATAGTTAGGCAGCAGAAAATATCATCAAAAATCCAGTATCCCATTCAACCACCAAGCACATTGATATCAGACATCACTTTGTGAGGATTGCTATGAAAAGGGTTTGATTTCTCTGCACCATGTTCCAACTAAAGATCAGCTGGCAGATGTGCTAACCAAAGCCTTAGACACATCCACGTTTGAAAGCTTGATCTCTAGGATTGGCATGCTGAACATGGAATAACAGGCAAAATCCTGTTTTTCTATGAATAAAAGCATCAAAATGTTTTCAGAAAATCAAAAATCCATCCTTAAAAATAGCTAAAAATGAATTTTTCATTAAATCCTTAAAAGTCTGCCATAAGCACTGTTTTTTTCAAACATCTGTTCTACTAAAAGTTGTCCACTGCTGAAAGTCAACCCATGTTCTCTCTTTTCCTTGGTAATCACTGTTGTTCAAAATCAGTGTTTTCAACCACTGATAAGCTATCCACCGATAGTAAAAATCACCCACTGTTCTCATTTTACCGTTGCAACCATTGATAATTGTTCCATCAGTGGTTTCATAAAACAACTGTCTTCCATTACTCATCAGGGGTTGGCACGTGGACAGTACATAGCGGTCAAATCTTTTGTAACCGATGCCACGTCAGCATTCACTTTTTCTCTATAAAACCCTGATCAAAACCCCCAAACAGGGTTTTTACTGTCGAATCGAATTCAAAATTCCTTTCTCAAAACAGTTATCATCCATTTCTCTCAAATCACTCATCATCTTCTTCTTCTCGCAAACATACTCAAATCCCTATTTTCATCATCTCACAAAAAATGGCCACCGAAATTCCATACAAAGCTCCTCACAACTACTTGGGTCTACTCACAAAACCCAACAACACTGAAACCTTCAATTCCATCATTGATGCTTTGTCGTCTTCAAAGTATAAAACTTTGTTGACTGCTGATGCTCCGATTTACTTGAAAACCTAGAGAGAATTTTGGAAGAATGCGAAACTTGAATCTCAAGATGAAACGTCCATAGCCATCAATTCCTCGATAAAGGGTGTTAAAGTTAAAATCACACCACAAACCATCTCTGAAGTGTTTGAACTCAATGATCTTCAAGGTAAAACTTCTTTCCCTAAAATAGAGTATCAAACAGGTTTTTTAGAAAGGGGGTATGAAAAGGAAATGAAAAAAGACACTTTGCAAAAAGGCAGTTTTCCTCCTGCCACAAGGTTTTTGTTCCATACCCTCTTAATGTGTGTTTCTAATAAGACCACTACTTTTAATGAAATTCCATTGAAGATCCAATACCTGGGTTATGCTATTTTGCATGGGGAAAACTTTAACTACTCCCAGGAGATCTTTGATGACTTGGTCAAAAATGTTACTAGCAAATCATTTTTACTATTTCCAAGGTTTCTAAGCTTTTATTTTCAAAAGAAATTTGGAAAGGATGATGCTCATGTGCTCATCCAGGGTGAACCTTTTCAAATAAATGGCCTTACACCTGAAACATTTACAAGGCTATCAAAAGTGTCCAAAACACAAGCAAAGGCTCCTAAGCAGACTTTAGTAGCTACCACTGCACCTTAGGCACCTCCTGCTGAGCCCACTGCTCCAGGTGATCACAGCAGCAAAACAACTGCTGTGAAACCCACACCTAAATCCACCAAAAGTCCAAAACAAAAGAAACCACAAAATCCCCCCAAACCTACAAAAAGGGCAACTCTGGAAGATGAGATCCCAGAACAACTACCAGTGACAACACAAAAGTCACTAGAAACCACTGCTGCTACTTCCTCACAGCAAATGGTAGAAAGATCTCAACCCATGCCTCAAACTCCTCCTACTTCTTCTAAAAAAGAACAGGTTGTAAGAATAGGGACACCACAATATGATGCTCTGGAATCATTTGCTTCCATCATCCACAGCCCACTGCCCGGGGAAAATTCGCTTTCTATACCCATACTCACTGCCACAATTCCCCCACAAGCAAAACTTTTGTTGGATGCTCTTGATTTAAACCAGACACAAACCAGTCCTTCTCACTCACCTGTAGATGAGAATATACCCCAACAAGTGACTGGGTCTGATGTTTCAATCAATGCTAACCCACCAACAACACCTGAGGAGGTTTCACCCCTTGAGTTACATGTAACTCTTGGTGGTAGTTCAAGTGAAGCAGCTACTACAAGTGTTGAACCCACTGGTTTACACTTGGACAGTAGTTTCATCAATCAGACTTCCTTGAAGGCAATTTTTTCTTTGGGAACTCAAGTGCTTCCAGCATTCACTAGTTCACTTAAAAGGGTTACTCATGCTGAAGGAAGAAATCCCCAGTACCAAGACAAAGGGGCATCAGTGGATGATTTTTGGAATACATTCCCTAAATCAACCACTGTTGCAACCACTGAAAGTGGGAAATCAGATGATCCCATTAAGTTGGGTGATGGTTTAATGTACCGAGAATTGACGGATAGAGTTGACAAGCTTGATACATCTATTGCAGAAATCAAAGACATGCTGCAACAGTTGTTGAAAACACAAAAGGTATCATCCACTGCTGCACCAACTCCAACAGTTGCTCCATCATCTGCTCCTACTCCAAATGAGCTGTGGAGTTTGTTTCAACCTCTGCTACACCATCAAAGAGAATTAATTGATCAGCAACATGAGATACAAGTTCAAAAGATCAGAAATCTCATGGAAGCAAGGTTTAAAGACACCCAGGCAGATATCAAGGCAATCAAGGCCCATTTACTAAACACCACTGGCACTGCTCCTCCCTCTATCATCTTTATGGACAACCCACCACCAGCTGATGCCAAAAAGGGGGAGAAAATGAAGCAGTTGAAGAAAAAGGGATATGAAGATGGGTTGTATATTGAGCCAGACAACTCAAGTATGCTTACAGACATCCCCTTGCCAGATGGTACTAAAAAGATTGATGTAACCACAAATACCATTGCTGATGCAAAAGCAAGGGTAAAAAGGGATATGGAGGCAAATGATAAAGCAAGGTTTGAACAGGAGAAGAGAATTTTTATGGAAATGAATGAGCAGGGTACTTCTGAGCCAAAGGATGAAGAAAATCCTGAGCCAAAAAGAAAGAATCCCACTAGAAAAAGTGAGGCAACCCAAACACACACCATCCAGATCCACAAAACATACTCCCAAGCCTCCTAAAAACTCCACACATCAATCTCCCAAACCAACAGATGTTAAAACTCCTGTTGTATCAACAACTGTTGGTACTTCAGTGGTTTCAACAACTGTTAACCAAACACCTGCCATCACTTCAACACACACTGCAACCACTGATCCCACTTCAACCACTGCCCCACCAAAAGTTACCTCATCACCAAAAACATCATCATTACCACCTTCACCACTTGCCAAAAAGCAGAAGACAGCTGATGACACATCATCAGTTGTAATGACAATAGTGGTTGAAACATCAGTTGTTTCAACAGCTGTTAGTCAACCATCCACCACTCAAATCACTACCACTCAACCCACTAAAACACCACCAGCCTCTCCTAAACCCAAAAGGATAAGGATGATACTCAATGATGACCCTTCACCACCACAAACATCTTCACAACCATTGTCACTTGTTACCATTCCTAACCCTGTTCCACTCTCTTCAGCACAAGCCATAAATCCAATCACTGCCATTACTCCTGCAAGTGTTCAGTACCCTTTAGAGCTTATAGCAGTTAGAGAGGAGATCAAATCCTTCTATACTGAAGATGATCCTGCTAAAAGGAGTTTGCCATATCTTGAAGGATATCCTAGGCCAAACAATATTGAAGAATATATGAAGTTGAAGGCTCAACAAGTAGAGGATATCTCTAAAAGGAATTCACATGGTAAATCTGACAAGGAAATCCAAAGATACTATCAATATCTGATAACTCAAGTAAGAACTTTGGAGCAGTTTGCAAAAAATCTTTGTCAGCAACTATCTGAGAGAGCAGATGAATCCTTGAGAAAAGACTATCTTGATAACATCATGGCTTACAAGAAATACAAGGGAGAAAGGTACATGTACAAAGAATGGACCATTGAAGAGCTTGAAAGTGAAACAGCCAGGATTCAAGACATGATTAAAAACAAGGTTAAACATACTCCTCCAGATAAGGCAAAATACAAGAAGAATGTACCAGATAAAGTGTTAGAGCTGAAGAGAATGAAAGAGGAACTTATTACTGCAGATTTTGGGTCAAGAAATCAGGTGACAAGGTGGAAAGAAGATAAAGTCAGGGCCAGCTACAAAAAGTTGGAAGAACTTAGAAAGAAAAATCCAAATGTTCCACAAAAGCCTGACTATCCTGAAGCAGTGGTTTCAACAAGACCACAAAAACTGCAAGTCAGGAAAGCCACTGCTCCACCTGGTGCCTTCATTTATCAAAGAAGGAGACAAAAACAGATGGATGCAGAAACAGCAGAGGATATAGAAGCTGGAAATGAAGTTATAAAAATGGTCCTCAAATAAATGATAGCTGACAACCCTGAACTTGCTAAAGCTCAAAGCACTGCTCAGCCAGTTATCACCAGGCCACCATCTCCCAACTCATCTGCAATAAAAACTCTCCCAAGAAACCCACTGGATTCAAAAATACTAAAGTAGAAAACTGACAAACAGAACCACGTATTGACTCTGATCAAATCCACTGGTGAAGTGAAGAAAATATCAAGGGAACAAGCACTCCTTGATCTTACACTGTGCAGGGATGAGGATGATACAGATGCCCTAGACTTTGAGTTACAACTTAAAGGTCAAATAAGGTAATTGTTGATGAGGCAATAAAGTTCCACAATAATGAAGAGTTTTGGCATCATCTGTTCCAGGGGGAGATTGTTGGGATTGAACCCTACCAAAGGAACAGTTGATTAAAGCCAAAACTGGATCAGAGCAGTGGATCCGACATAAGCACTGCTGTATTCCAACTTTCCCCTTGGAAGTGTTTCTAACAACTGATGGCCTGTATCCACTGTCTATATACAACTGCTGTTCTACAAACAACTGATCGAGTATAAAGACTGATGAAGACTAAAGCCCTGATGATCAATCCACTGTTATGGGTCAAGCACTGCTGAAGAAACAAAGTACTGCTGGAGTCACAACAGCGGAAGGAGAAAACATTAGTTTAGTCTTTCTTTTTGTAATGTATTGTAATTAGTAGTTAGCTAAACAGTGCTTGTATTAGATCAGTAGTTTTAGGTTGTTAGGAGGTTAGATGTCACTTTCATGGTGACGTCAGCCAAGATGCTTCAGTTGTTTGCTCGTGCCTATAAATAGAACAATACCCTGTACTGTTCTATTAGCTCTTTCACCACTTGTCTTCCTGCACGAACAATTCATTGTGAGCTCAGGCTGAGGGGGAGTTTATGATACATGCATGCATTGTAATTGAATCTTGAAATAAATTCAATCATTCGGTTCTATGTTAAAATGTGTGTTGAAAGCATTTCTCCTATTTGATTGTGTGTGAAAGTTTGTTTCCATTTGGTTTCCGCTGCAATTACTTGTTCATCTTCATTAATTCTCAAACAAAAACACAATCAATTGAAACTCAGATCCTAACATACTTCAAAGTTTAATTAATTGATAAAATAATCTTTTGTAAACTTCAGTGAGTTATTTTAGGTTAGTGATATAATTTTATTTTTTTACAAATATTTAAGATTTCAGTTTTATATATCAACTCAGAGATTTTCTAAATCATTATCGTCTGATTCATAAAGGTCGAAGGAAATTATGGTTCGTATTTTTTTGAATCATCGGTTCTTATTTTTTTTGAATCATCAGTTCGTATAAAACATCATATGAATTCCAGAAAACACCACAACTTGAATCGTAATACAGCCATGGTGTTCTAACATCTGGAATGATTTTTGTTATTTTTACAGGTATAAAACACCATACAAATTCCAAAAACACAATGAATTGAATCATAATACAGTCGTGGTGTTTTAACATCTAGAATGATTCTATTGCTATTCCAGATATTAAAACACCATGATTGTAATCACAATGCAATGTTACAGGCTCTAGATGTTAAAACACCATGACTTGAATCATAATTCATTAGTTGCAATGTTATGGTGTCTTATATATGTTCATGGTGTTTTCTACAACGCCTTGAATCACAATACAATTAAAACACCATTCTATAAAAATAGACAACACATCAGGGACTAAGACATCCGATCGAAACATAATTGTTTTCCTCTATATAAGTATACCAATATAGTATTCATATTAAAGATTAAAAAACAATCGTTATTTTGGTGTATTTTTTTTAAAGTTACATATAAAAAGTTATTAACGTTTAAAAAAGGTGAGAACTTACATTTGCATTGCATGTGGGTTTCTAAATTTAAAAATGTTAAATTTACCTTTATGCCGTTAATTTATAAAATTAATTATTTTAATGGTAAACACTATTTACAATTTTTGCCATTATAACCATTAGATTATAGATCAAATGGTGTAGATTCATTTCTACACTTCTCACAAAACACATTTTTTACAATAACCCTACCATATATATATATATATATATACATACATATATATATATATATATATATATATATAGGACCGCTAGAATGAGAACCACCTCGAGTTGTAAGAACCGCGAGAACCACACCGTACGGGGCGAGGTGGACCAAATTTTTTTTCAAAAACGTAGATGCATGTATTATAAACACATTCGTAAAAAAAAATTTTAAAAAAATGCCGTGCGTGTAGTTCTCGCGGTTCTTACAACTCGAGGTGGTTCTCATTCTTGCAGCTCCCTATATATGTATATATATATATATATATATATATATATATGGGACCGCTAAAATGAAAACCACCTCCAGTTCTAAGAACTGAGAGAACCACTTTCTAGCCTTTAGATCAAGAAGATGGATGGATGAGATTGAGAATAACTAAAATTAATATTAAATAGTTTGTCTTATTATGTCTTTAATATTTTAATTCAAAAGGGTAGTATAGTAAATTACTCTATTTTGTCTTTTTGTCTTTATTATTTTTTATTACTTTTTTGTTTTATTATATTACTTTTTATTTTTTTAAAAGAATTTTTTTATGAAAAGCATTTTTAAATTCAAATTTTTTGAACAAGACAAAAACTTTTACGCGCCGGTTTTTTTCACACCGGGTTTTTTAACGCGCCGTTTTTTTAAGGCGCCGTTTTTCTCAATCGGCGTTTTTTTAACGCGCCGTTTTTTACACGTTTTTTACGCGCCGTTTTTTCGACGTTTTTTAACGCGCCTTTTTTACACGTTTTTTACGCGCCGTTTTTTTAAGCGTCTTTTTTTTAACGCGCCGTTTTTCCACGTTTTTGAAAGCGTCGATTTTTTCCATGTTTTTTACGCGCCGTTTTTTCCACGTTTTCTTACGCCGGACTTTTTCACGCGTCGTTTTTTTACGCGCTGTTTTTTGCGCAATTTTTTTTACGTTTTACAATTTATATAAAAAAAGTTTTACGTTTTACATTAAAAAGTTTACGTTTTACATTAAAAAGTTTACGTTTTCCTTTTAAAAATTTACGTTTTACGTTTAAAACTTTACGTTTTACGTTAAAAAGTTTACGTTTTACGTTAAAAAATTTACGTTTTACGTTTTACATTAAAAAGTTTACGTTTTACGTTTTTACATTTTACGTTAAAATTTTTACGTTTTACGTTAAAATTTTTACGTTTTATGTTTTACGTTAAACTTTTTAAACTTTTAACGTTTTATGTTTTACGTTTTACGTTTTTATGTTTTATGTTTTTACGGAAAATGGACAGAGTTTCCTCTGTTTTTTGAAAAAGCCGACAACTCAAGTTCCCGTTGTCTTTTCAAAACTCAACAATTTTCAACAATATAAACACAATATATAAAATTTTAATCAAAATGCCAAACGTAACAAGTCACTAAAGTATCGGTTCGAGCTCGGTGCGCGTTAACTAAAATAAAATCTAAAGTAACGTAATAATAATTTGTTATGCGAAACTGAGTATTAAACAAACCTAAAATTTTCAAAATCAAATTTAAAGTAAAAAATGATCAAATCGATGAAAAACATGATGTTTGAAGGCTGTTTGTTTGCTATTTGAGTTCCAACGATCTGCATATTTTAAACGAATCTACATTGTTTCGAACGGATCCACATCTTAATATTGATCTGGAAGAATCAAGGAACTGTTTGGAACGAATCTAATTGTGATAACTTTCTGCAAATCAGGAAATCAACAGATCTAGTAATCTGCGGATCTAGAAACGTAAAACAATAATCATAGATCAGGAAGTCAAGCACTTACGGATCAACTCAGAAACGGATCAAGAAGATTGTTCATCCGCGGATTGTCTAATCTGCGGATCCACATATGTTTCATTTGCGAATCTAAGGGATCTACTGATTTCAGTTGGAACGAATCTGGAACGTTGGAATGAATGAACCCAGAAGGTCCATCGGCAGAAATTGATTTCCGATTGTAACGGACCAGGATCTGTTTCTTGAACGGATCTGGAAGTTGACTAATTGCGAACCAACTTTGCAACGGATCTACAAGTTGCAGCGGGTTCACAATCCAGCGAATCAAGGAATCTACGAATCAACATTTCAACGAATCTGGAAAACATCATTTACGAACGGATCAACATTCCTTGAACAGATCTGCATATATTTGAAAGGTGTACTAGATCTAGATTTGAATGTTTAGTGGATTTTGAGAGAGATAGAGAAAGGTGAGAGATGATGGTGAGATGAGGGATGAGAGAAGTGAGAGGAGAGATATAAAAGTCTGGTACAATAAATGAAGAGAGAGAGGAAGATTAGACATTTTGAAGGAAATGACCAAAATACCCTTTATTGTGATTGGTTGAGAGTGGTTCTTACGGTTCTTACAACTGAGGGTGGTTTTCATTTTAGCGCTCCCCTATATATAGGGAGAAGATCATGCGAGAACCACCTCTTATTGCGTGAACCGCGAGAACCAATATGAACACAACCAAAAATGCCTAAAAATAGCTAAAAATCACACAATTTTTTTTATATTTTTTATATAAAAATCGCTACTTTTCGAAGGCAAAAAAAATTTAAAAAAAAATCTTTTTGGCCACTAAAAGTAGCGATTTGAGCATAAAAAATATTAAAAAAAAATTTTAGATTTTTTTTTTAATTTTTTTAGATTTTTTTAGGTTTTTTGAGGGTTTAGTTTTTAGCATTTTAGCTGGGGGGGGGGGTGGGGGGGGGGGGTTTAGGTTTTTTTTTGAGGGGGGGGGGGGGTTTAGGTTCTCTTTAGGTTTTTTTGGGGGGTTTTAGTTTTTAGCATTTAGCTTGGGGGGGGGGGGGGTTAGGTTTTTTTTAGCTATTTTAGTTTGTGTTCATATTGATTCTCGCGGTTCTCACAATAAATGGAGTTCTCACATGATCCCCTCCCTATATATATATACATATATATATATATATATAGAGAGAGAGAGAGAGAGAAAGTATAATGTACAAAACAGCTTAACCTACATTAACGTACGCGACCAAAATAGAACGTGCGTAATTATGATCCATGCGTGATTATCACCAAGTTTTGATCAACTGAACGTGCATAATAATGTTCCCATGCGTGATTATCTTCCGAAATCTGATCCCATGCGTGATAATGTTATCAATGCGTGATTTTTGCCTTGATCCTACGGTTACGCGCGTCGCGTACCTGAAGTAGGATAAGCCTTTTTGTATGTTAACCTTTCCCTATATATATATATATATATATATATATATATATATATATATATATATATATATATATATATATAGTGGAGAGTTCAAATTAGAAGAAATTTTTGTAAGAAGAAAAAAGAAGAAGTTTCAACCAATGAGAATTCCTTATTTTACTTCATTTAATATAAGTATTTTAGTGTTATTATAAGGGTACATTGGTAAATCTACATAGGTCATTAATTTGTAGTCTTCCTCTTTAATAGCTAACTACATTAAATCTTTTGTAACTTATCTTCAAGATATATATTTTTCAAAAAAAATAAAATAAAATAATTTAAAGTGTAGGATAAATTACAAGTTGTGTAGCATAAATTACGAGTTTTGTAGGATAAATTTCAATGTGTAGGGTGAATTTCGAAATATGTAAGATAACTTTTGACGTGTGTAGGCAAAGAAATCTAGTGTCGAGGATACTAGTCTTTATGACTAATTAATTAGTCAAATATGATAATAAATGAGATAAGTGAAAAAACTATTTAATGTTTTACAAAATTACCCTTTGTTCTTTTTCTTCTCAATTAAATTTTCTTCTCAAATGAACCTTCCCCTATATATATGTGAACACACAAAAAATGCCTAAAAATAGCTAAAAATCACACAAATTTTTTTATAATATTTTTATATAAATATCGCTACTTTTCGAAGCCAAAAAAAAATTAAAAAAAATATATATATATTTTTTTGCCACTAAAAGTAGCGATTTGAGCATAAAAAATATTTTAAAAAAAAATTTAGATTTTTTTTTATTTTTTTTTAGGTTTTTTGGGGGTTTAGTTTTTAGCATTTTAGTTTGGAGGGGGGGGGGGGGGGGTGGGGGGTTTAGATTTTTTTTGGGGGGAGGGGGGGTGGGGGTTAGGTTTTTTTAGCTATTTTAGGTTGTATTCACATTGGTTCTCGCGGTTCTCACAATAAGGGTGGTTCCCGATATATATATATATATATATATATATATATATATATATATATATATATACATATATATATATATATATATATATATATATATATTTGATAAGGTTTATGCGAGAACCACCTTTATTGCGAAAACCGCGAGAACCAATGTGAACACAACATAAAATAGCTAAAACAAACCTAACCCCCACCCCCCCCCCCAAAAAAAAAAAAAAAAAAAAAAAAAACCCTAACCCCCCTCCCCACCAAGCTAAATGCTAAAAACTAAAACCCCCAAAAAACCGAAAAAAAAACTAACCCCCCACCCCCCTCCCCCCCAAAAAAAAAAAAAAAAAAAAACTAAAATGCTAATAACTAAACCCCCAAAAAACCTAAAAAAATCTAAAAAAGTCAAAAAAAAAATCTAAATTTTTTTTTAATATTTTTTATGTTAAAATCGCTACTTTTAGTAGCCAAAAAAAAATTTTTTGGCTACTAAAAGTAGCGATTTTTTTTATAAAAAATATTTCAAAAAAATTTTGTTTGTTTTTTTTAGCTATTTTTAGGCATTTTTAGTTGTGTTCACATTAGTTCTCGCGGTTCTCTCAATAAAGGGTGGTTCCTAACGGATCTTTGTCATATATATATATATATATATATATATATATATAGGGTTGGGCTATATAGAAAACCCTAAATAATTAGGAAACCCGGGAAACTCAAAGCTCCCGACTTTTTTTTTTTTTGAAAAAAATAACACATGTAATATACATGTTTTTAAGAGTTTTGGGCCAAAAAAATCAAAAAAGCGCCGAAGGTTTTTTTTTTTTAAACAAAAAACAAATTTCAGCAACTTTCAGCATTTTTTGTCTAACACATGTTTGTCAACGAAGTTTTTGAAACTTGTTTATTTTTTAAAAAAAAAAAGTACTCAGCGCTTTTTTGTTTTTTTTTGGCCCAAAACTCTTAAAAACATGTATATTACATGTGTTATTTTTTTCCAAAAAAAAAAAAAAAGTCGGGAGCTTTGAGTTTCCAGAGTTTCCTAAGAATTTAAGGGTTTTTTGTCTAGCATTACCCTATATATATATATATATATATATATATATATTGATTTGAGACCAAAAAGGAATCTTATCTCACTATTCTCACTTGTCACTATTCTCACTGCTTTTTAATAGTCTTGGAATGTTATCTTGCTAATGCTTTAACTGCTTTTTAATTGTCTTGGAATCTTATCGTGCAACTTTTCTCACGGCTTTTTGATAGCCTCCTCTAAACGACAAGTTGGGCGAACGAAGTTCATTGAAGCATAGCTAAAGCTTGCTCAATTATATAGTTTGTTTTTAAGAGTAAAATATTTTTAGTATACGGACCACATTTGTAGACATCTGTAAAGTAAAAGATTGGTGTGGTGGTCGTAGGTGGTGGACGTAGACGGTGGGTGGTGGTAGAAGGTGGGGGTGATGGTAGTGAACGGTGATGGCGTTTAACCCTCTGCAGACCTAGAAGATCTTAAAAGTGGTTGGGCCAAATCCGCATCAAGAAGAGCTCGTGCATACGTTTTTAATGAAACGTTTTCGGAAAAACAAACACTCACCAAATGGAAACGTATGTGTGTGGTCTGTGCGGCGTAGAGTAGGGATGAACATTTGGTACCGGAAGCCGTACCAGATATATTCGCTACCGGTAACCACTTTCTCTATTTTTCGGTACTGGTACGATACCGGTATTTACGGATAAAACACAGGTAAGTACCGGTACCGGTACTGAACCTGTGTATTCGGTACCGGTACCCATTTTTTTCGTCTTTCGGTATCGGTCTTTTCGGTACCAATACCAGTTTGATACCGAATAGGTACCGTGCTCATCCCTAGCGTAAAGAGAAGAGTTTGTACATATATTTTGTAGAAAAAGAAACACCACCTAGTATAAAAAACAAAACAATCACCATCAAAAAAAAAGTCATTGAACCATAACTCAATCTAGCTTAATTATTAACATTTTTGTTTTTTTTTTCTAACTTGTCATATTTTTTATTAATTTTTTAAGGAAAAAGATTTTTTATCTTCATTTTTTTCTATAAAACCTTTATTTTATTTTTTCTTAATTAACATGATGTTTTTTCTTTAATTTTTCTATAAAACCTTTATTTTTTTAATAACATTTTTCTAAAAGTTCTTTTAGTTTTCTGGAAAGTGTTTATTTATATGTTTTATACAGAGATTTTAACATCTGTACTGCAACTCTAACGAATCGAACTGAAACTAATCAAAAAATATTGGTAAGGTAACAATATTAATTTTATATGGTTTGTGTTTTAATAAGTTGATACTGTACCAATTCCAACCGATGTCGACTGAACAACATTGGTAATTGTGGTATATGTATTCACTTTTACCGCTTCGATAATTTCATTTATTATTATATTTGATTTTTCTCTCGTATTTGTACCGGTACCTTACATGTACCATAACGAACCAAACTGCTGCAACACCCAAACCTGAGTAAAAGTGATGTGTAATTTAATAGTAGTCAAAAATCGTAAACATCACCCTATAATACTTATAACATTACAATAAGTCCAAACAAATTATATAACCCTACAAAAGGTAATTTGGGTTCCCTCTATAGAATGAAAAGTTATGACTTTTAAAAAATCACCCATACATAACCCTTTCCTACAATTAGTAACTTAGAATGCCTTTAACAAACCATCGCATCACTTCATCACAAGGCACCGATTCATTCAATTACTCACCGTTTGCATCATCCCACCGTGCTTCGTTTGCATTATTCCACTGTTCAATGGTTGGCATTAAAACCACACTGTTTGCAAGATTGAGAACATAAAAAGACTATTTTAACTAACCTTACAATGTTTTCATTATCCTACCGTTTGAAATTAACCTTTCCTCCATTTTCTACTCTAAATAATTTACATATATACCCTAATAATTATTAAATTATTATAAGGGAAAATTACCAAAATGTCACATGACCAACCAAAATGTCACCCTCCTGCATTTATGGATGCACTCCTGCGACATGGGATATGTCCGTCTGTCAACTTGAAGAGTCCATGAATGAGGAGCTTACACGTGTCCGACAAAGGTGATGCGTCGACGACGGACTCCTCCCATGTAATTGGCAGACTCCTCCCATGTACTTAGCCGACTCCTCCCATGTACTTGGCAGACTGCTCTCATTGTACTTGCCAGAATCCTCCCATGTACTTAGCATACTCCTCCCATATACTTGGCAGACTCTTCCCATTGCTCGGCTAACTCCTCACATTTCTTTTTAATTCTATCAAATATTTATATCTATTTAATATAACATTATAACATACAACATTAGAACATAACTTAAAAATTAGAAATATAACATAAAACATTACAACATAACTTAAACGTTACAACATAACTTAGATATTACAACCTAAAAACGTGACATAGCATGTTATTAAAAAAAAGAGGACACTCAAATATAATTTTGAACTGCGGTATTTCGAGGTAAATTTTATATCAATCAACTCGTATCCTCGTTTAATTTGCCATATAATTACACCTCTTGAACACCTTTTGGTGTTTGAAATTTTGAAAAATTATATTTAAGTGTCTTCTTTTTTTTAATAACATGTTATGTCACGTTTTTAGATTGTAATATTTAAGTTATGTTGTAATGTTTAAATTATGTTATAATGTTTTATCACTTTATGTTATATTTCTAATTTTTAAGTTATGTTCTAATGTTTTATGTTATAATGTTGTATTAAATAGACGTAAATATTTGATAGAATTAAAAAGAAATGTGAGAAGTCAGCCGAGCAATGGGAGGAGTCAGCAAATATGAGGAGTCCGTCAAGCCGTTAGGAAGAGTCAGCCGAGCCAATTGGAAAAGTCTGCCAAGTATATGGGAGGAGTCTGCCAAGTACATTGTGAGTAGTCTACCAAATACATGGGAGGAGTCGGCCAAGTACATGGGAGGAGTCTACCAAATACAATACAATGGGAGGAGTCTGTCAAGTACAATGGGAGGAGTCTCCTAAGTACATGGGAGGAGTCCACCGTCGATGCATCACCTTTGTCGGACACGTGTAAGCTCCTCATTCATGGACTCTTCAAGTTGACATACGGATGCATCCCATGTCACAGGAGTCCGTCCATGGACACAAGAGGGTGACATTTTAGTAATTTTGGTTGGTCAACTGACATTTTGGTAATTTTCCCTTATTATAATCTGCCACATATTTTTCACATATACCAATATACCATATTAATAATCATACTATCTGTTACACCATTTACTATTTGAAGGAATTTGGGTGAGGCAATACTCGGAATCGGCGGACATGGCAAATTGCAAATCGGCGCACACCTTTTCCTTTGTGAACCGTCATACGACCCGACATATCAGAACCGGTGGAACTTTCCTAAGCGGTACTTGATTTCCACAAGAGTCGCGACGATTTGTGCAAATGGTCAACACCAGTACCATCACTTCCGCCAATAAACAAACGCGACCATTAAAATATAAAATACAGTTACCAACAAACCAAAACGCAATAATGGAATCGACAGTATCTTCTATTTCAAACTCCATCAGTATTCAAATACCATCGCCATACCGTTAATAACAAAACCGACGCGTTTGCTGCACACCTGTATAATCCCAATAGTCACCAATCAATCAATTTCCAACTGATAACATACTTTGAATGGTGCCTTTTTTCCAAAGAAAAAAAAGAAAGTTGTAGAATCTAGCGGTGGCATCAGTGACGGCCACCGCCTTGCTCCGGAAGCGGCGATTGCCACGGTCTCCGGTGGTCCAGGTGATGACCATATACTGTCACACCCCTTTCTGCGGCGGAAGCACGAGGTATGATCATGAAAGGTTCTCAATGCATACGAAAGGTAAACATACTACATGCTCGTAAAAATTACTTCAAATACCAAACATTCATAATTTGAAAACATAATTTAGCGTTTACATCGCGAGGTAGCATAACACATTGTCTTAAAAAGTTTACAACTTTATTTAAAGATAAACATAAGCGACATCCACAAGTATGAGTAAGGCCGCGCGAACATCCACTTCTAGTTACCTGAAATACATGTGAGTTTTGGAAAAAACGTCAACATAATGTTGGTGTGAATTCATGCAGTTTTTGTATTGAACGTTAGTATACTTTGTATGAAAAACATGGTATATATCTTGTGATAATCAAGTATTCATGTATAAATCAAGTGTTCATGTATGTATCAAGTTGTTAATGGGTTGCAAGGCCATTAACATGTGACACGACATATGAAGCAAGCAAACATTAGGCATTTTTCTAGTTGGCATATTATGAGACACAATGTCACACCCTGGCTTTGCGGAAGCGTGGTTAATTTGGTGTAACTTCTTAATACCATAGCTTAACCATAACAAGCTATATGAATTTAAAAACCATGCAAGATCATCCATTAAGTTAATCTTAAAAAGTAAAATACCATAACATTGTCTCAACGGAAACATATCCTAACAACATAAACAGTGTTCAACAGACCCAAACATCAACATGACATAAACACAGTTTAAGAACTGTGACTCGTCCAGGAAAAAGTCACATCCCTTAAACTTGGATGACCTCGTAACAAGTGCAGCGGGAAAACGTGCCATACCGTGCCAGATCCTTTAATTCCCTGAAATACATGTAAGTTGAAAAATCAACAATAATGTTGAGCGAGTTCATGCGTAAGTGAGTAAATAAACCTTTGTATGTATAAAAATCTCGGTATGTAGCAAATAAGGAAAAAGAGATCACCAATGGTTTGCAAGGCCATTGACATATGTGAAGTGCAAGTAGGAAGACTCAAACCTAGCAGAATTTGCGATGGGTACACAGTCACCACCTGGTCCATTAGGCGGGCTCAGGGGTTGGGCTCGCTACACCCAGATAGATCTACCGCTACTGTCCCTCGGTCCTACCTTGAGGATTAATGGCCTCAAGTTTCCGCCTACCAATTCACATGATCTAAATAATAACCCTCCTTACGCTAACCATACCATGTATAAAGTATTCGTAATCAAAGTAACATGTATTTCACCCCCGCAGTTTAGAAAACTGAAAAACAGTTAAGAGAAAAAGGGGGGCATGAACTCACAGCGGTGCGTCTCTACCAAGTATGTCTCCAAGCCAAGCAGCTGTGCAACGACCTACATGTACTAACTCTATTAGACGGACGGCCGTGCCTTAGCTTTATGGTTTCAGTTTTGGGAAATAGTTAGACAACTATTTCGTGTTTACATTCTGTGCATACTTGGTAATTATTTTCCTTCCCAAGGATGGGGGATTTAATACATGTGCGTTCGAAATATATTATTAAGTCTCACTTAATATATATTTATCTCTAATTCCAAAATATAAATATTTTTCTCAAAAATATTATATTTTCTATTATATAAGATTTTCCCAAAACAATACCTTAACAAGAATACGTGTTCATAAATATTTCCCTAAAATGCGTAAGTTACGTTTTAACGATCGAGTGGTAATAATAATTACTGGTGTAACTTATATATTTATCGTGAAGGCATTCGTATTATTTTGGATTCGTTAACATTCGATAATATTATTTTTACCCTAAAAATAATATTTATATACTTCACAAAATAATTGACAAGTGACGTTGTGAAAAATATATTCACTAAATATATATTTATCACGTTTAATTTTGTGAAAATCCCACCTCCGATATTTGTAAATAAAGTCGTGGCGAAACTTATATTTTGAAAACATGTCGAAAAGTATTTCTAACACTTATAGTGAAAATAATTCTAAGTGTTAGGTTTTTGGAAAAATTTCGCGAGAGTTTCCTCTGTAACTGGAGGTGGCCACGCTTTCAAGCGTATCATTTTCTTTTATAAATCAATCAACCAGTTTTCTTATTCAATCAAAACAATATTCAATACAACAACTAGTTAGTAAATATGTAAATCGCAAAGATTTCATGAACTTGTGATTTACTCAAAAATACGAAGTAAATCTCATTACTTTTAGCGGATCTTAATATAAATTAGTCCGGTTTCGTAAAAACCTTGCTTTTAAAGAAATTCCGTCTTCACAACTTCTCGTCATCTTTTACAAAAATTGTTATTTTGTCGAAACTTTGTGCTACACAAGTGTTTACACACTTGTGTGTCCTAAAAATCATTCTTGTAGGTGTAAGATCCATCTTTAGAAAACATGATTTTCTTGACACCCGGTCCTTTGAAAATACCACTCGTAGATCCGTAGATCCACTAGTTTTAAACACTATTTTTTTTAGTAAAAACACTTTTACACAAGTTCATGATTCGTGTGTGGTAGAGTTTCACCTTTTAACCCTTGTATCATTCAAAACAAGCTTATGTCATGATCCATGACCATGACCAACCCGGGTTAAACGATGATCCGAGCTACCACAACATAGATCTGGTCCAAATAATCACAAGATTCATATACTACAACATTTACACAACTCATGAGCTTTTAACCATCTTTTATATGCTTTTTAGTAGACTTTAAAGCTTCAAATTGCAAGATTCCGAGTTTTAACCATTACATAACATATTAACCACTCTAGATTAGTTCAAGAGAGTGTTTTAAGTGACATACCACTAGCTCGAGGCTAGGGAAGAATCTATGCGCAAACGAGGTGGATAAAAACTAGAGAAAGAGGTCCTTCGAACTCCAAGTGCACCACGACTCCCTATACTTGATCCTTGAAGCTTGTATATGCTTGGAATATGAAGATCAAACTTCAACAATGGATGTAGGGGAGGGGGGTGTTCGGCCGAGAATGTAGAGAGCAAGAGGGAGAGTGTTTGTGAATGATCTTGAGTGGTGAAGGTTCTAATGTGCCATACATGATACTTATAGACAAAATGGAAATTATGGACCAAGAGATCTTGTGTCACAAAGATATGGGACAAGAGATATTATAATATTCAAAAATGGTACATGATCTAGTTACATGGGGACCGAAATCGGCCATGGGGGGGGGGGGTCTTGGTTGGATTGTAACTAGTAGTTTGGTTATTAGTTAAGTTAAGTAGGTTAGTTAAGTAGTTAACTCGGTTAGTTGTGTGTTAAGTTTTATGGCGGGTGTTAGGGTATTCAGGGACCCTATCTGGCTCAGAAAAAGATCAATAATATTTATGGCAATATTTTCATGTTCCGGGTAAAGTCCGGTTGTTCAGTTGGATAGTAATCCGTTAAAGCGCTTAACAAAGCTTTTAAGTGTCGTTAATACCATTTTTAGTGACACAACTTATTCCCGACACTTTGGAAAGTGTCCAGTAATATTTTCTCATGTTTTGGCACTTTATTAGTTAGCTAAAATCTGAATTGTTAATTAAAGTGCTGTGTTTTGTGCTTAGTGTACGTTTTAGGCACATCCAGTCATTGTAACTTATTCCTAGAGACGCAGTTCTACAACCCTTGTATTCCTACACTCACTATGGGTGTAGTGAAATATTTCTGGCTCATATAGGCCTTAGAGGCAAATGCTGGCTTTATCAACATGTTCAATAGGTTATCCGTTCATAATACTACTGTGCTTTTGTGCATCATGTTTGTCACTAAGGTTTAGCGTGTAAATAATGTAGTGACGGTAATTAAAGTATGATGCAGATATGTACAAGTATCAGAAGTCAAGTAGCAGTTCATCAGTAATTTCAAGCAAGCACGGTAATTAAGCAGTAAATTATTATTAATTAAGTCGTATGGAACCATGGTTTAGTGAGGGTTGTCACATTCTCCCCCCGTTAAAGAAATTTCGTCCTCGAAATTTGAACTACCTTAACTCCTTTTGGTCACGTCACGCCAGTATAACATCGAGGTAGATAGTCATCAAACTGTATCAAAGCTTACTCACACTTGGTGGTTCCAAGAATATTTTAACAATCCGCACCCTAGGGTTAAGAAGGTGGGTGCTCATAGCAGCTGATGTTAGAAGTACAAAACGTACTTTACGTATAGCCTAATGCATTCCAGCTAGCAGGGGGGTCCACAAGAGAGGAGTTTCAACTAATAAGATCCTCAATGTCCGGTTGCAGTATCCCGGCGAGTTTTCACGAAACATAGCACCTTCTATATAAATTCAGAAGTTTTCATCTCAAATGAAATGGTAAAGTGATCTGTCAACTCCCAAGTAGCCAAGTGGCAAGGTTCAGTGCGTTGAATATCTTGAATGGCGAGAATACACTGAATGAATACCAACGAATCTGGTGTATTCTTGCTTTGAATTGTAGTTGCATCAAGAATATTTAAACGACAAGTCAACAAAAGTTTATGTATTTTGCGTGAAATAGTTGACCGTGATTAGCACAAGCTTGCAAGTTTGTAATGACACCACAAGGTATTTCAATGACAAGATTCGAAATAGCGGTGACTGGACAAAATCACCGAGTTTGAAACCAGATGAAGGTGTACCGAAACAATATGAAGATTTGACTTATGCCATGTTACAGAGTTTCCAATTAAATATAATCGAAGATGAAATGTAATAAGCATCGCAAGGCATTTGATTGACAACGAAAGAATCGTTAGGAGGTACATTGCGCTTATGAAATGAATATATGTACCATTGCCCTAACACACAATTGTGTTGAGACCGCTTTGATCGTGAAGATCCAAAATGGATTGTTAACAACTAAATAGGGAATTGAATCCGTATACGAAGTGAGTAACCAAATTAGCGCAAGCTTCAATTTCGTGAAAATATCACCGCAAGGTATCGAAATAGATCAAACGTTTTAGGGGAGGCATAGACCAAATAAGTCTACTACGACTGGAAACAAAATAATCTGTGCCAAAGTATTAGAATATGATGCTCTCAAAGCATCATATAGCCTCTCAAATTAGCATGTGAACTGGTTAAGTTCAAGCAATTGAACTTGGTTTCAACGTAACTCGACAATAAACGTATGTATCAACAAGGGAATCTTGGCAGGGTAGTAAACATGTAACTTGGAAGAAAACGGTTTCAAGAACATGTGTTGACTTGATAACAAAAGAGTCAACAATGACAAGAATGTAGATCATTCGAATCACAAACCAGTGTTTAGATTTAGCAACGTAATATCGGAGCTTTAATGAAACGTTTATTCGAAATGGAACCGCATGCGTTGCAAAAGGTGCATGTGTGGCAAATAAGTTTCCAAGAAAATGGAGCAATGTGTGTCTGCTATATTGAAGAAATGACCAAGTATTCGAAACAAACATGTGTTCGCTCTCAGCGAAGGAAATCAACGTGATGCAACTACCTTGAGGGGAGTAGAAACGCAATATCTACTCGTTAGAATTAAGAGTGAAGACCTCAACGGAAGCAAATTTAAGTACTTTCGATTTTGAAATGACAAGTTTGTCAAGTTGGTGACGTTTGATTGAGTTGACTGATATGGTTCCTAAATGTAAGGCCTCTAGTTCCTCCGGATTCCGCACCTCGTGTGGATCCGACTTATACATTGTGTAGGAGGCATTATTTTGTTTATGTCTAAGCACAATCATTGTCCCACGATTTCATCCTGGTATATTCCCTGAATTTCTCAGCAAAAGCCACCGACTCTTGTATGTTAGCCCGTTCGCTCCTGGTCATGTGGAAGTTATTCGTCCTTTCTTTTGGCGAGCAGAACTGAGGTTATCCAAAACAAAAGGTTTGGTCTGTTATCTTCCTTCTCTATCAACCACTGAGGTCGCACTGCTAATCCTTGCATCTCCGAAGGTGTAAGTCGCTCGAGGTGCCTTGGGCTACAGGCGCGTGGCCTGGAATCAGATTGATGCAAAAATGCGACTTGTCGTCGAGGAGATTACTCTGGCAAGTCTTCGAGGAAGACTTCAGGGTATACTCCGATCACGGGGGTATCGTTAAGTTTTAGTTCTTCGGATCCCTTGTCCCCGACATGAGCCAGGAAGTAACACATCCTTCCCACAACAACTTTCGTGCCATATGTAATTCGTGATCGGGGGTGGCGTATCCTGCTTCGTGTGTCACAATCATTCCTTCATCCATCCTCGAGGTGCGGATATCAACCTCTGCTCGATCGTTTGCCAACTAATACCTCCATTTACCACGTTGAAGCTTCCCAACTCAACTGGCATTAGGTCTAGCGTAAACTTACGCCCTCCGGGTTCTATTGTGCCGATTCCAGTTACTGCATTGGCTTCCACTAGCTTCCCCTAAGCTAGCTCTAATGGGTACTGGAATAACTACTCACTTGCTACTTAAACCAATTATACTCTCAAACTCTAGAAGTGTGAATCGTACAATTTGTTACAGTATCAAGTAGTACAGACACATAACGTGGGTACTATGGAACGTACCGATTTCCATGCTTGAATCCCTGGCGTGTCTCCCTAGCTTCGGTGGGGAGCTTTCATCCGTGTGCCTGATTGTTTATAGGGCAATATTTTCTGAAATGCTTTTTGCTTCACAATTAAAACAACCTTGAGTACGTTTCGGTTTATCGCTCATTCTACTTTGACAATTACCATTGTCGTTGTCTTCTTCATGCTCCTTACTACCATCTTGGTCCCCATTACTATGTTCAGCATTTTGCCAACAAGTCTCCTTGACATGTCCCACCTTGCCACAGTTACCACAATTTCCATATTTGCATCGCCCGACATGATAACGTAAACAATTGTCGCACTTAGGTAGGATACCCTTGTAATCTTTTCCCTTTTTGGCCTTCTTCTTGTTACTCACCTGAGTAACCATCTTAAAATTTGCGAGCTTCCTCTTGATATCCCCAGATGCCTTTATAGCAGTCTCCTTTTTCTCCTCCGCAATGGAAAACTCTCCTTGTCTAACTGCTTCTTCTATGAGTGCTATGCTTATGTTGATAGCCTCGGTGATCGTTGACGGTTTTGATGCTGTTACCAGGCTTAGAATCTGAGGCGCCAATCCCCTTATGAACTATTCAATTCTCTTAAACTCTGGTGTCCCCAGGAGTAAGGCAACTTGTGATAATTCGTTAAATCTCTGCACATACTCCGCTATCTTTGGTCCTTCCATTTTCAAGTTCCACAGTTCTGTCTCCAATCTCTGGACTTCTGCCCTCGAGCAATATCTTTCACGCATCAGACTCTTCAGTTCGTCCCACGTCATAGAATACGTAGCGGTCTCGCCCATTGTTCGAATTTGATGGTTCCACCATCACAGAGCCTCATCCAACAATAGTCCAGTTATGTACTTGACTTGATGTTCGGGGTCACATTTGCTCAATCGTAAAACAGAATATGTCTTTTCAACCCAGCGTACGAAGGCTAAGGCACCCCCGGTGCCGTCAAACTCTCGAGGTTTGTGGTCCAAGAACTGCTTGTAGGTGCAGCTGTTGGGGGGGTTATTTCCTGAGGTATCTCCGCTGCAATCGGAGCGATGGGCCTCGTACCGTGTGATGGCCTGTAAGAGGTGCTCTCGCATTTCCGCCTCTGTTGTAGGTAGAGGGTGGTTGATATTGGTGTTTCCTTGAGTCGACATCTTCCTAGAAGAAGGTCGGTTAGGTCAGGTCTTGTGAAGGATGCGAACACATTGGTCTCTATTCAACGAATAAGACCTCCTAAGTGTATTACATATACGTATATACGCAGTCGTTATACATTCAGCCACATATTATCTCATGTATTGTACATCTTGTAAATAGGAAGGTAGCAAGTAAGCATGTAGCATTATAGTTATCGCGCAAATACGTAGATCAACAGCGTGCTTAGTGGGGACATAGCGGCGGAGTTTTCGTTAGTCATTAGTCATAAGTATTGCCGCGTGCTTAAAGATAATCGGCTTTTATTATCCTCCGGCCACAATCACAGTGTCTTTTAAGGCGCATCACAGCAGAAAGCACACAGGGTCACCCTACCCTTGTCCAGCAAGTATATTAGTGCATCAAAATTACATAGTCAGAAGTGGTACTCAAAAGCCTCCGAAATCCCGGCTTATCATTAGCGTATTTACTCAAGTGTAATGCAATTTGCATAATCCAGAAACCAACTATACTGGTTACTGAGGTGGAGGAGGAAAGAAAAATAAACTGTCGTCATGCGTGAATCCCTCCTCGAGCTAGGTTATATGTTAAAGTAACTAGCTGATCTGTTGCTTGATAGTAAGGAAATGAGCATCGGCATCCTGGGAACGATGTACTATTAACGGTCAAGTGCGCAAAAGGGGATCTTGAGGTATGTGGCGGATCAGTGCATGCTGGCGAAAGGCAGAGTGGAGGACGTGGTGTTTCACCGAAACTTTTTGGACAATATGCTGTCTTGTGATGTAGACACTTAACTCCTGTTTTTGTTTATGTTATGTTTTGTATCTGAAGTTGCCGATCGTGGTGTCAGCTCACGTTCCAACATTCTGCGGTTCATATCCTTAAACTGTAGCTGATGTTACAGGAGCAACTTATCCTGTGTGTGTTCTTCATAATGCGAGAAATGGTAAGGGTTTATAGTTAGCATAGTACGTTTATAGGGACCACCGAATCGGCTTATCAAGCGTTGTAGGGGTGAATGTAGCAAGCGGTGCGGCCTGGAGCATCTCTACGAGGCGCGGGTATATCCTGACGGGAAGTGTTAAGCATGATGGTGCAACGGGCGTTGATCCTCACAAGGGAAAACGAACCTCTTCACAAATGAGGGGGGGGGCTGCCTGATGCAGGTAGTTATAAGGGGTGCAATGTCTGGCAGTCTAAAAAGAAACAGGATCGTGATCACGTAAAGGTGTAGGTTCAGCGGGCGCAACATCAACTGACTCCAATGGTGTAGTAACTGGCTTGGGTGCAGGCTCCGGGCCATGTGACGGTGTGGCGAGCATCAGTGCTGAGTGTGGGAACAAAAAGTGCATCCATAGGAACTGAAACAGGGGCTGAAACAGGAGTCACAGGAAACTCGAAAGGTAACCATTGTCATCAACTATCCACCCACTTCGGGTGTGCGCGTATCGAGGATCAACTTAGGTTGCAAGAGGCACATGTTTGAACTGTACATGCACAGGGTCAGGAAAAGGGGCAATAACAGGATCAGTAGGCATACCAGTAATGTGAGAGGCATTAATATGGGCATCAACAGCATGCTCATCCTCCAACAGTGGAGCAAGAATAGGATGATCATCGATAGTTACATCATTAATCGAGGATCAACAGCGGTTACGTCAGCATGAATATGGTCATGCTCAAATACGGGGTCTGGAGCAACTACTTGCTCAGGGGCCATGGCAGGCTCGGGATCATCAAAGGCCATCTCAAAATCAAACTCAGGGTCGATGGGATCACTGGGTCAACTGGGTTGACCGGATCCTCCATAGGCTGATCCATAGGTATAAACTCTATATCCTGATCTGGGTCGAATTCCTGGGGAAAGACGGGATCGGAATCCTTCTCAACATCGTGGTCGAGAGCAAAGCTAGGAACAGGGGCAACAGAGGATGCTCTATCTGGATCTGTACCGTGAGAAAAAAAAATGATGCGCACTCTGAGTGTGGGATGATACGGAGGCCACAGACTCGAAAGAGTCCAGGACGGGTGAGTGAGCAGGTGACTCCCCAGCGGGAGCATCTGCGAGCGACAAAAGATCACCAGCAGCTAGAAGGGCCTCGCCATGAACATCATCCTTTAGGGGCGCGTCAGCAAACAGATCGACGTCGTCATCAGCGTCGGCGTCGAGAAGTATATCGTAAGCAGGATAAACGGCCAAAGGTATGGGAGCAGGGATCTCCACAAGCGGTAGGTCCCCGGCCAAAGGGCCATCAGCGAGCTCGGCGGCAGCACCGGGTAGCGAGAAGAGCTGGAAATCATCCTTATCCGTGCTGGTGGTATCCGAAGTGTGCACCTCACTTTCTGTCATGATCTCATTGTTTGACACGATTTCTAAAGGATTCCAAGGTGTCCGTCACTTCAGTATCTGAAGAGGAGGCCATGCCGTCTTGTAACACAAACACACACACATGCACAAATAATCAATCACATAGTCAAATAAACACATTAGTCACCCGTTAAGCATTCAAATAATTCTCCTAGTCCCACTAGCCTCCCAGTCTCCTAGACTGATACTCCTAGTCCCACTAGCCAAATTCTCCCAGCCTCTAAGACTGCTCTATCATCTACCTCGACCTCTTAGATCGAGCCTCGGCCTCCAAGACCGAGCCTCAGCCTCCAAGACTGAGCCTGCTCTTTCTAGTCTCACTAACCATCTACCTCGATCTCTTAGATCGAGCCTCGGCCTCCAAGACCGAGCCTCAGCCTCCAAGACTGAGCCTACTCTTCCTAGTCTCACTAGCCACCTACCTCGATCTCTTAGATCGAGCCTCGGCCTCCAAGAGCGAGCCTCAGCCTCCAAGACTGAGCCTAAAATAAAATAAATAAAATGTGCTCAACATTTGTTTGTAAAAACGTTTTGGATCTGGACTTAAGTGGTATGCAGTAAAAATGTTTTCGTGAGAGCCCTAGTGATCATAGTCTAGACTCGAGAAGGAATCCTAGTTCGCTATGATCAGAGCTCTGATACCAAGCTGTCACACCCTGGCTTTGCGGAAGCGTGGTTAATTTGGTGTGACTTCTTAATACCATAGCTTAACCATAACAAGCTATATGAATTTAAAAACCATGCAAGATCATCCATTAAGTTAAGCTTAAAAAGTAAAATACCATAACATTGTCTCAACGGAAACATATCCTAACAACATAAACAGTGTTCAACAGACCCAAACATCAACATGACATAAACACAGTTTAAGAACTGTGACTCGTCCAGGAAAAAGTCACATCCCTTAAACTTGGATGACGTCGTAACTAGTGCAGCGGGAAAACGTGCCATACCGTGCCAGATCCTTTAATTCCCTGAAATACATGTAAGTTGAAAAATCAGCAATAATGTTGAGCGAGTTCATGCGTAAGTGAGTAAATAAACCTTTGTATGTATAAAAATCCTGGTATGTAGCAAATAAGGAAAAAGAGATCACCAATGGTTTGCAAGGCCGTTGACATATGTGAAGTGCAAGTAGGAAGACTCAAACCTAGCAGAATTTGCGATGGGTACACAGTCACCACCTGGTCCATTAGGCGGGCTTAGGGGTTGGGCTCGCTACACCCAGATAGATCTACCGCTACTGTCCCTCGGTCCTACCTTGAGGATTAATGTCCTCAAGTTTCCGCCTACCCAATTCACATGATCTAAATAATAACCCTCCTACGCTAACCATACCATGTATAAAGTATTCGTAATCAAAGTAACATGTATTTCACCCCCGCAGTTTAGAAAACTGAAAAACAGTTAAGAGAAAAAGGGGGACATGAACTCACAGCGGTGCGTCTCTACCAAGTATGTCTCCAAGCCAAGCAGCTGTGCAACGACCTACATGTACCTTAGCTTTATGGTTTCAGTTTTGGGAAATAATTAGACAACTATTTCGTGTTTACATTCTGTGCATACTTGGTAATTATTTTCCTTCACAAGGATGGGGGATTTAATACATGTGCGTTCGAAATATATTATTAAGTCTCACTTAATATATATTTATCTCTAATTCCAAAATAAAAATATTTTTCTCAAAAATATTATATTTTCTATTATATAAGATTTTCCCAAAACAATACCTTAACAAGAATACGTGTTCATAAATATTTCCGTAAAATGCGTAAGTTACGTTTTAACGATCGAGTGGTAATAATAATTACCGGTGTAACTTATATATTTATCGTGAAGGCGTTCATATTATTTTGGATTCGTTAACGTTCGATAATATTATTTTTACCCTAAAAATAATATTTATATACTTCACAAAATAATTGACAAGTGACGTTGTGAAAAATATATTCACTAAATATATATTTATCACGTTTAATTTTGTGAAAATCCCACCTCCGATATTTGTAAATAAAGTCGTGGCGAAACTTATATTTTGAAAACATGTCGAAAAGTATTTCTAACACTTATAGTGAAAATAATTCTAAGTGTTAGGTTTTTGGAAAAATTTCGCCAGAGTTTCCTCTGTAACTGGAGGTGGCCACGCTTTCAAGCGTATCATTTTCTTTTATAAATCAATCAACCAGTTTTCTTATTCAATCAAAACAATATTCAACACAACAACTAGTTAGTAAATATGTAAATCGCAAAGATTTCATGAACTTGTGATTTACTCAAAAATACGAAGTAAATCTCATTACTTTTAGCGGATCTTAATATAAATTAGTCCGGTTTCGTAAAAACCTTGCTTTTAAAGAAATTCCGTCTTCACAACTTCTCGTCACCTTTTACAAAAATTGTTATTTTGTCGAAACTTTGTGCTACACAAGTGTTTACACACTTGTGTGTCCTAAAAATCATTCTTGTAGGTGTAAGATCCATCTTTAGTAAACATGATTTTCTTGACACCCGGTCCTTTGAAAATACCACTCGTAGATCCGTAGATCCACTAGTTTTAAACACTATTTTTTTTTAGTAAAAACACTTTTACACAAGTTCATGATTCGTGTGTGGTAGAGTTTCACCTTTTAACCCTTGTATCATTCAAAACAAGCTTATGTCATGATCCATGACCATGACCAACCCGGGTTAAACGATGATCCGAGCTACCACAACATAGATCTGGTCCAAATAATCACAAGATTCAGATACTACAACATTTACACAACTCATGAGCTTTTAACCATCTTTTATATGCTTTTTAGTAGACTTTAAAGCTTCAAATTGCAAGATTCCGAGTTTTAACCATTACATAACATATTAACCACTCTAGATTAGTTCAAGAGAGTGTTTTAAGTGACATACCACTAGCTCGAGGCTAGGGAAGAATCTATGTGCAAACGAGGTGGATAAAAGCTAGAGAAAGAGGTCCTTCGAACTCCAAGTGCACCACGACTCCCTATACTTGATCCTTGAAGCTTGTATATGCTTGGAATATGAACATCAAACTTGAACAATGGATGTAAGGGAGGGGGGTGTTCGGCCGAGAATGTAGAGAGCAAGAGGGAGAGAGTTTGTGAATGATCTTGAGTGGTGAAGGTTCAAATGTGCCATACATGATACTTATAGACAAAATGGAAATTATGGACCAAGAAATCTTGTGTCACAAAGATATGGGACAAGATATATTATAATATTCAAAAATGGTACATGATCTAGTTACATGGGGACCGAAATCGGCGATGGGGGGGGGGTCTTGGTTGGATTGTAACTAGTAGTTTGGTTATTAGTTAAGTTAAGTAGGTTAGTTAAGTAGTTAACTCGGTTAGTTGTGTGTTGTGTTTTATGGCGGGTGTTAGGGTATTCAGGGACCCTATCTGGCTCAGAAAAAGATCAATAATATTTATGGCAATATTTTCATGTTCCGGGTAAAGTCCGGTTGTTCGGTTGGTTAGTAACCCGTTAAAGCGCTTAACAAAGCTTTTAAGTGTCGTTAATACCATTTTTAGTGACACAACTTATTCCCGACACTTTGGAAAGTGTCCAGTAATATTTTCTCATGTTTTGGCACTTTATTAGTTAGCTAAAAGCTGAATTGTTAATTAAAGTGCTGTGTTTTGTGCTTAGTATACGTTTTAGGCACATCCAGTCATTGTAACTTATTCCTAGAGACGCAGTTCTACAACCCTTGTATTCCTACACTCACTATGGGTGTAGTGAAATATTTCTGGCTCATATAGGCCTTAGAGGCAATATCTGCCTGATGCTGGCTTTATCAGCATGTTCAATAGGTTATCCGTTCATAATACTACTGTGCTTTTGTGCATCATGTTTGTCACTAAGGTTCAGCGTGTAAATAATGTAGTGACGGTAATTAAAGTATCATGCAGATATGTACAAGTATCAGAAGTCAAGTAGCAGTTCATCAGTAATTTCAAGCAAGCACAGTAATTAAGTAGTAAATTATTATTAATTAAGTCGTACGGAACCATGGTTTAGTGAGGGTTGTCACACACAAAAGCACTACTTGGTACTCGTTCTCACCAAGATGTGGCTGCCCGACACCCGTTAGATCTAACTTTTTGTTCTGCGGTCTAGGTATATTGTTGACTAATGGTGCTTATGGTACCCTATTCGTGACACGATTTCTCGCATCATGTATCATTTCTCGTATCATCATACCATTTATAAACATTGTAACATGTATTTCACCCCCGAAGTTATAAAACCGAAAACAGTTTAAAGAAAAGGGGGAGCATGAACTCACAACTTTGCGTTCCTTGCGTCGTAAACTTCACCGGATTTGCTTGTAGTGCGTCGTGACCTAAACGTGTTTTATTATCGTTAGTCACTAGACTTGTATCGTACAAGCAAAAGTCACTATCTTTTGTATATATATTGTTGTGTTAAAAATATTTTATATTTTTAACTATGTATCTTACTTATATTATTTTCTCAAAAATTAATATAAGTATCTTGTATTTTGCACTTTGCACCCGAATTATGTATCTTTGTTCAAAACTTCATTTTATGTCCATAACTTGTCCAAATTATTTATTCTATCAACTAATATATTTTCACAAATATATTTTCTTGTATTTATCTAAGTATGTTGTATGTGTATTTTTGTGTTTTTACTTCTCAAGAGTATTTAGTGTATTTTCAAGTCCTAATACACTAGCACGTATAATACATACTACATACACTTAGCACAAAGTTTGGTGATAAAATAATATATATTTTCTCAAAAATATACATACTTAATGTCAATTTTTAACTTTGACGAAATCATCGCTTCTTAACTCAAAAATTAGGGAAACCCTGGTAATTACCTTGGTATACATTTTTAGGGAATAAGTTTCTCAAAACTTATATATTTTTCTAAGTGACAAAATTTATAAAAATTTTGACAGAGTTTCCCCTAAAAATGGAGGTTTCCCATGTTTTCAAAACATGTGTTTATTTTCTTTTAAAAATCATCATCAATCAATTTCAACAACAATCATCAATAACATATACTAATTTCTCTATTTCATGAACTTGAAAATTTATAAAAATGTGTACTAACTTACTAGGGTATTTAGTAAGTCTTGTTACCCCTTTAAAGTGTGATTGCTTCTTTAAAAACTTCATTTTTAAAGAATATGATTCTTTACAACTTATGTTCATGTTTTCTAAAAATACTACTTGTATTTTTCTTGTTACACATGTGTATCTTTACTTTATTAACCACCAAAATAAGGTTTATCTGTTTAAGAACCAAGATTAAGTAAAACTTGTATTTTTAACTTGGTTCTTTTGAAAAACCACTCATGGATATTTAGATCTACATGTTTATCATCTTACTTTGATCTTTTAAAAAAAATATTTCAAGTTCACATTATGCTTCATATGTTCACCTTCAAGTTTAACCATGGATCCTTCAAGATCCATGCTTAAACTTGATAGACCCTAGCTTTAACATACTTGATCTAATCATAAAAGCAAGATACCACATCAACAACTTCATCACACGCACTAAAAATTCATGTAATCACTTATTTTATTCATAAATATGTTAGATCTTCTCATTTTTAACATTAGAAGTTAAGTTGTTTAGATGGTGAAACTTGTATATAACATAAACATGACATATTTTAGTGATCAAGAAGCTTACTACTAGCTCTAATGGCTAGGGAAGTGGCGCAAGAATGAAGAAGATGAACAAGAAAGAAATCAAGTGGTTAAAAGCTCCAAAGTGAGGTCCTTCCACTTCTAACACCTTACACCTTCTTAGATAAGCTCTTACACCTCCTAGTGACCTTGGATCATGAGATTGAAGCTTAAAAATGGTGGTGGTAGTGTGGTGATGGTGAGCCGAGACCAAGGAAGAAAGAAAGGAAGAAGATGAAGTTGTTTTGTGATAATGGATAAAGTATACTTAATTGTGGTTTTTATAAAGGATTTTCCAACACATGATCACCTTTAGAGATTCTTGCACATAATTAGGGGACAAGAGTAAATAAAATAACCAAAAGGCATGTGGGGCCCATTTGGGGCCGTTTATGGTGAAAGGGGGGGGGGGTTAAAATGTTAATTTTTTTGGAGGTTGAGGGTTTATAATGCAAACTAGAAGGTTTAAGTTAGTATAAGTTTGTTTAGGTGTTTTTATGATTTTTAAGGTGTTCTAGCATCAATACTAGTTTAATATCATAAAAACATTACTTCTAGTCAAATTTTGATGTCCCAGTTATTGTCCGGTTGTTCGGTTCGTTACAGTTCGTTAAAGTGCTAAATTGCGCAGTTTCACTAGGTAAAAAGCACTTTTTATGGCAGTTTTAATTCCTGACACTTTGTAAATTATTTTGGACAATAAAACATAAATTCTACCTGATATTAATGTGTTTAAAAGCTGATTATAGCTGATTTATAGCTGAATTATGCAGATTTCTGCATTTAAAGTGTGTTTCGGGTGCTTTTTAGTGCATATCTTAGCTTTCGGAGTGTCTATATGTTAACCCTTGTATGTACTCTTGAGTTTTAACGTATTCTTGTCGTTGGACCTACCTAGGCCCCAATTCTAGTGTCTGACTACTTCCTGTAGAGTTGTTGGCATATTGTGTTTCACCGGTGAGTTTACTAGTATTTCTGACGCAACGCTCTTGTTACTGCATAAAGCAATTCTTGTAGTATAAAACATGCATGAATTCACTTTAGTATGTAATCAGATAATGTTGACATTAAAGCACATAATTGAAGTCATTAAATAATAATTAAAGTGTACGAAAATTACTGGTTTGGTGCCAGTTGTCACATATACGACGACGAATGATCCGGATACTCAGATCCGACGAATCGACTACATCCGATTCAAATGGTTCCAAATCCAAACGATGAAGAATGAAGCGCGACGGTGTTAAAAAGCACAACGATTTGTGGTGGTTAGTAAATTGGATGTTTTTGGATAAGGAAGTTTCTGACTAAATTCCCATACATATTTTATTTGTTTTATTAAAAAATAATTTTTAATCTTATTATATAAAAGGTGAAAAATGATATGTTTATTTTTAACAAATAGATGACGTAAAATTATACTAGTAACATTTTGGTGTTTATATATTACGAAATATTTTTTTTTAAGTTTTAGATGTTGTCACAAAATATTTATTTTTTTCTTTCCTTCTTCTATTTACTTTTTTTCTTTCGAAAAAAAAGCTAAACTTTTTCACGGTTTAACATGCCACAACGACTCCAAACCCATGAAAGTTGCATTAGTGGTTTAACATTTTCAATCACCATGTATAGGTTGTATGCAAGCATCTTGCTTCGAGTACAAGGATTGAGAAACGTACAGCCCACTTTCGTTGAAAAAGATAGAAATATAGAGAGAAAGAAATTCTCATCATTGACAATGGGGTGAGAGAAAGAGAGTGGCGGAGTGGAAGGCATTAACCGGGTTACATTAGTGGCATTGTCATCAACTTAGTTGTCACTATTGTCGGCTTAGTTGTCACCCCGCCGCAACGCGCGAGTTAGCACTAACTCGTTAATTACAATTACTACTATAAAATTCAAGTTGTCATCTATGAAGATTTTGATAGAAGTTACATTTAACAAAATTAATTGTAACACCACGTAAAAAAAAACGTGTCCAACTATATGAGGACACGTGTCCTAAATCCTAATCATGTGAAAAATTGGGTATTGAAGGACTATGTGACAACTCGAGTTTCCGACTTTCATTTTCGCATTTAATGCACGTTGACTTTGACTGTTTAGTTGCTTGATTTGTTTGACTTGAAAATGTACACGTTGTATTGTGACAAAACGTATTGTGTTTGCATGATTATGTGTTGGTTGATATAACATAAGACTTGTTTAGAAAACTTAAATTGTTTAACACATGAAAGAACCCGACGAAACAGAATTGTTTCGCCAAGAATATACACGACGAAACGGGAGTGTGTTTCGTCATCCCAATCTCGACGAAACAGGGTGTTTCGCCGAGCCCAGTTTCGCCGAAAGCCCAGTTCAGGCCCAACTCGTTACGTGAAGTATTTATCCGGTATTTTGTTCATTCGCCACACTTTTATCAAAACAGAAAACCCTAGAACTCCCTTGTGTGTGACGGCAGCCCTGTGTTTCCCCAAGCTCTCTCTAGCGATCTAAACCATCATCTTCGATATCTTGGTTAGTTGCATGCTTGTTAAATCGATTTCTTGATCCTTTGATTTCTTTATACATGTTGTGTATGCTTGATTTCTGATCGGATGTGAATACATGTGTAGGATAATCTTGATTCGTTATGCATGATTAATAGGTTACGTATCTTTATGCGAAACATGATGTTGATTTAGGGATACTGATAAACTGATCAGATTTATGTGATTATGCGATTAGTGGAACTAGAATTAATGATGCTTATGTCGGTTTGATGTTGTTAAATCTTGTGGATTCAATATGGATCGTATACGCGTTACTGTCATGAACATACCTACGTTTAGATAACTTGCGATTCATGTGTTAATTAGATGATGATTGTATGCTGAACGTTTTCTGTATGATTGCTGCTTAATGTTGATGACGGCAATTAGGGTTATGTGTTAATGTTTTGTAACTGGCATATATGACGTAACTGACATCACCACGAAACAGACTTGACGAAATAGAACTCTCGGCGAAACAGAATTTGTTTCGCCAAGGGCAATCGACGAAACAGAACTTTATTTCGCCAAAGGTATGAACGACGAAACAGGTTGTGTTTCTCCAAGGATGTGATCGACGAAAGGAAAGTGTTTCGTCGACGAGGGTTCACGGCGAAACAGGATGGGGCGTTTCGCCGATGGGGCAATCTGCACAGTAACTCGATTTAACTCTGTTAGAAGTTAACTGGATTGATTAACTGCTGTTAAGTGATATGCGTGACTTGTATGATATTGGATACATGTTTAGTACTTCTGTGATTATACCTATACGTGAACAACTTGGATATAAACTGATTATGTATACATGCGTACTTTAGGACGTGACTGATTAACTGTGAGCACATACTTAGCATACCGAGCAAACCAAGGTGAGTTCGCACAGCCAAGGCATGGGGTTCCCAGGGTGGGAATGGGATTGAATGATTTACTTGTACTTACCTAGCTAATGGAATTTAATGATATGGTCCTCGGGTGAGGAAGGTTATTGATAAGATACTACTAGACTAGTGATACTAATAGAACTGATCTTCGCATACACGCCGGGGTTGGCTGCGATAATATGACTAATCTTCGCACACATGCCTGGGATGGCTGCGAACCATACACTAAATCTTCGCACACATGCCGGGTGGCTGCGATACAAATATACCTAGTCTAGAATACTTGGGAAAATTTCCCCAAATCTTCGCACACATGTCTTGGAGACCGCGATGCAAAATAATACGATATATGAGCTAACGAACGAACATAAAGCTTATCCTACTATTACAATTACTGAACTATTAACTGTGAACTCGCTCAACTAGTTGTTGACTCTCTGCTGCATGCCTTACAGGACCTTAGGTACTATGGAGCTTGCACAGGGAGGAGCAGGTCGTTGTGGAGCATGGATCGTGGATACTATGTTAAACTTTATAACACTTGAACTTATTACATACATTGGGTTTTCATATTATGCTTCCGCTACTTAAACTACGTTTGGTTTGAACGTCAATTGTATTGAGTTGGATTTCTATGAACTACTTTAATTATTATATGCTATGTTCAATATGATTGGTGGCTTGATCCTGGTCATGTCACGCCTCCAAGCGGTGGTACTCCGCGGGTGGATTTTGGGGGTGTGACAGATTGGTATCAGAGCCATTGGTTATAGAGAACTTGGTTTTAATATGGGAAAAACGTTTTTATTAAAACCAGACTATAAACAGAACAGTGCTCTCAACGATCCACAACGACGCTTCGCTCCACGTGCAAGGCTCAACACCATAGGTACTACTATTCGTGTTTACTTTGCCTACTTGCTAGAATTACATAGAACTTTGCTCGTGGTATGCTTAGATTACATTGCTTACTATTCATTATTACATGAGAACACCTATGTGCTTACACTCTTCTGTCATCACCCTACTCGCAAACCATTCTCACTTATTCTACTTTTACTATGAAGATCATGTCTGGACGTGTGAACATGACTCAAGCCCAGTTGACGGCTCTTATTGCTGAACAAGTAGCTGCAACACTTGCAACTGCACAAGCAGGTCAAAACGCTCCACAACCTGTCTGCACATTCAAGAACTTCATGGACTGTCGTCCAGGCACATTCAGTGGCACCGAAGGAGCAGTGGGACTCCTCCATTGGTTCGAAAAGCTCGATTCGGTGTTCGAGATGTGTGAATGCCCTAAGGCTCGCAAGGTCAAGTACGCCACTGGTACTTTGGAAGGAATCGCGCTAACCTGGTGGAATGCGCAAGTTCAGCTTTTAGGGTTGGCAGCTGCTAACGCCACCCCTTGGAACGATTTCAAGGAATTGATAAAAAGAGAATACTGCTCACGAGACGACATCCACAAGTTAGAAGTGGAGTTTTTCAATCTTAAGATGACGGGGTCGGAGATCGAGGCATATACTAAGCGTTCAAATAAGCTGGCAGTTCTGTGTCCAACTATGGTGGACCCACCTATCAGGCGTATCGAGTTATATCTAAAGGGGCTAGCACCGAAAATTCAAAGCCATGTGACATCGGCTAATCATAACAACATCCAGGATGTTCAACGCCTAGCTCATCGTCTCACTGATCAGGCAGTGGAGCAGGACAAACTACCGAAACGTATCACCGCTACTACTGCTACCACTCCAGCTGCTACTTCTGCTACACCCAGCGACAACAAAAGAAAGTGGGATGGGGATTCCAGTAAAGGTTCAGCCTCAACTCAGTCTCAAGCACAGCAGCGCAAGTTAAACGACTACCAGAGTCTGGGTCAACAATCTTCTGGTGGTCAGGGGCAGGGTGGATATCGGGGAATTCACCCATTGTGTAATAGGTGCAACAGACACCACAGTGAACGGTGTCGTAAGGAACGATGTCAGAGATGTCTCAAGTTAGGGCACGAAGCTAAAGACTGCAGGAGCTCGCGACCTGCAAATCTGAACCAGCAACCGCAACTACCAGCTCCACAAAACCTGCAGCAGCAGCAACAGCGGGGCAACAGGGGTTGTTTCCAGTGTGGGGCTGAAGGTCATTTCAAATGTGATTGCCCCCAATTGAACCAGAACCAGAACCACAACAGCAATCACCAGGGAAATGGGAACAACAACAATGGGGGAAACAACAACAACGGCAACGAAGCTCGGGCTCGTGCTTTCGTGCTGGGTCAAGGCGACGCAAGGAATGATCCCAATGTGGTTATGGGTAAGTTTCTTCTCGACGATATTTATGTTACCGTTTTGTTTGATTCGGGTGCTGATACAAGTTATATATCTTTGAAAGTGAGTAAATTGTTAAAACGTGCACCAACACTCTTAACCACCAAACATGCCGTAGAATTACCTAATGGTAAGAGTCTAGAAGCCACGCATGTAGTCAGGGGTTGCAATATTGTTTTAGCCGGTCAAGCGTTCTCCATCGATCTTATTCCCATAGTCTTGGGAAGCTTCGATATCGTCATTGGTATGGATTGGTTATCCCAACATCACGCAGAGATCTTATGCAAGGAGAAGATAGTTCGCATTCCCCGTCCGGGTAAGAAACCTCTCGAAGTTCAAGGCGACAAGAGTGGTGTTGTGGTTGGCATCATCTCCTTCTTGAAGGCTCAGAAATGTTTGCGAAAGGGTCACATCGCTGTTTTGGCGCTCGTTACTGATGCATCAGCAAAGGAAAAGAAATTGGAAGATATTCCAGTGGTATGTGACTACCCTCAGGTGTTCCCTGAAGATTTACCTAGTCTACCTCCTCATCGCCAAGTCGAATTTCAAATCGAGCTCGCTCCAGGAGCAGCACCCATAGCTCGAGCACCGTATAGATTAGCTCCAACAGAACTGGAAGAATTGTCAAAGCAACTACAAGAGCTCTTGGAGAAGGGCTTTATTCGTCCTAGCTCTTCGCCTTGGGGAGCTCTATTATTATTTGTGAAAAAGAAGGACGGTACCTTCAGGATGTGCATAGACTACCGGGAACTGAACAAGGTAACAGTGAAGAACCGCTATCCTCTTCCGCATATAGACGACTTATTTGACCAGTTGCAAGGGTCGAGTTACTACTCCAAAATAGACTTGAGGTCAGGTTACCATCAGCTGAGAGTCCGGGATGAGGACGTCTCCAAAACCGCATTCAGAACTCGCTACGGTCACTACGAATTTCTAGTTATGCCATTCGGGCTAACGAACGCGCCTGCCGTATTTATGGATCTAATGAACAGGGTATGCAAGCCCTACTTAGACAAATTTGTGATAGTTTTTATCGACGGCATTCTGATCTACTCCAAGAGTCAGGAGGAGCACGAGCAACATTTACGATTGATTTTGGAACTCCTTCGATTAGAACAACTGTACGCCAAGTTTTCAAAATGCGACTTCTGGCTTCATGAAGTACACTTTCTAGGCCACGTGGTAAACAAGGATGGGATTCATGTTGATCCATCCAAGGTAGATTCGATCAGAAATTGGCCTGCGCCTCGCACCCCAACGGAAATACGCCAATTCTTGGGTTTGGCGGGTTACTACAGACGATTTATCAAAGACTTCTCGAAGATCGCACAGCCGCTTACACTACTGACATAGAAGGGTGTCACCTACCGTTGGGGAGATTCCCAGGAAACCGCTTTCCAGTACTTAAAGGATAGGCTTTGCAGCGCACCTATTCTCTCATTGCCAGAGGGCACGGATGATTTTGTGGTTTATTGTGACGCGTCGATACAGGGTCTTGGTTGTGTATTGATGCAACGGGATAAAGTTATTGCTTACGCTTCTTGTCAACTCAAGGTTCATGAACGGAACTACACGACGCACGATTTAGAGCTGGGAGCTGTTGTCTTAGCGCTTAAGATATGGCGACACTACCTGTACGGTACCAAGTGCACTATTTACACCGATCACAGGAGTCTCGAGCATATCCTTAAGCAAAAGGATTTGAACATGCGTCAACGAAGATGGGTCGAACTTTTGAACGATTACGAATGCGCTATCAAGTACCATCCAGGTAAAGCAAATGTTGTGGCTGACGCACTCAGTCGGAAAGACACTACACCTAAGCACGTACGAGCATTGCAGCTCACCATTCAGTCTGGTCTTCCTGCACAGATACGAGATGCTCAGATAGAAGCATTGAAACCGGAAAACGTTAGGGCTGAAGCCTTACGTGGCTAAAGGCAACGATTGGAACAGAAGGAAGACGACGCTTACTATGTAACAGGGCGTATTTGGGTTCCACTTCATGGAAGCTTACGTGAGCTCGTGATGGATGAAGCTCACAAATCGCGTTACTCGGTACATCCAGGGTCGGATAAAATGTACCACGATCTCAGAACCACTTATTGGTGGCCTAGCATGAAGGCCCACATCGCTACCTATGTCAGCAAGTGCTTGACTTGTGCAAGAGTCAAGGCAGAGTATCAGAAACTAGCAGGCCTACTCCAGCAACCAAAGATAACACAGTGGAAATGGGAGGAAATTTCCATGGATTTTGTTACAAGCTTACCTAGATCCCAGCGTGGGAACGATACTATTTGGGTGATCGTGGATTGACTCACCAAGTCTGCTCATTTCCTGGCAATCAAAGAAACGGACAAGTTTTCCACACTAGCAGACATATACTTGAAGGAAGTAGTCTCAAGGCACGGGGTGCCCACCTCTATCATTTCGGATCGCGATGCACGATTCACATCAGAACTATGGCAAGCAATGCACAAGGCTTTTGGCTCTCGGTTAGAGATGAGCACAGCATATCACCCTCAGACGGACGGGCAGTCTGAGCGCACGATTCAAACTCTAGAAGACATGCTTCGGGCATGTGTTATTGATTTCGGCAACAGCTGGGAAAAGCATCTCCCTTTGGTGGAGTTCTCATACAACAACAGTTATCACACCAGCATACAAGCCGCTCCATTTGAGGCATTGTACGGGCGTAAATGCCGGTCACCTCTCTGTTGGGCAGAAGTGGGGGATAATCAAATCACGGGTCCAGAACTTATAGTGGACACCACGGAAAAGATTGCACAGATAAGGCAACGCATGGCGCCAGCACGCGACCTTTAGAAAAGCTACGCGGATAAGCGTAGGAAGCCATTGGAATTTCAGGTCGGGGACCGGGTTTTACTCAAAGTCTCACCCTGGAAGGGTGTGGTTCGTTTTGGCAAACGGTCGGACCATTCGGAATCGCAGAAAGAATAGGCACAGTGGCCTACAGACTGAACTTACCAGCTGAACTCGGTGCAGTTCACAATGTTTTTCACGTGTCGAATCTGAAGAAGTGCCTTTCAGATGAGACCCTCATAGTTCCCTTGAAGGAGCTCACTATTGACGAGCGGTTGCAGTTCGTCGAGGAACCTGTTGAAATCACGGACCAGGATGTTAAGGTCCTCAAGAACACGAGAATCCCTCTTGTTCGAGTTCGTTTGAACTCCCGTCGCGGCCCAGAGTTCACCTGGGAGCGTGAAGATCAAATGTAACTCAAGTATCCCCAGTTATTCGGAACCAATGCAACCACTACTGAGGCTGAAGCTACTACTGCAGAATTCCGGGACGAAATTCCAAATCAACGGGGGGATGATGTGACACCCCAGGAAAACCAGTAAATGATACAACTTACCTAGCTTCCTCAGTAACCGCATGCTAAATTTCGGGACGAAATTTCTTTCAAGTTGGGGATAATGTGACAAATCGAGTTTCCGACTTTCATTTTCGCATTTAATGCACGTTGACTTTGACTGTTTAGTTGCTTGATTTGTTTGACTTGAAAATGTACACGTTGTATTGTGACAAAACGTATTGTGTTTGCATGATTATGTGTTGGTTGATATAACATAAGACTTGTTTAGAAAACTTAAATTGTTTAACACATGAAAGAACCCGACGAAACAGAATTGTTTCGCCAAGAATATACACGACGAAACGGGAGTGTGTTTCGTCATCCCAATCTCGACGAAACAGGGTGTTTCGCCGAGCCCAGTTTCGCCGAAAGCCCAGTTCAGGCCCAACTCGTTACGTGAAGTATTTATCTGGTATTTTGTTCATTCGCCACACTTTTATCAAAACAGAAAACCCTAGAACTCTCTTGTGTGTGACGGCAGCCCTGTGTTTCCCCAAGCTCTCTCTAGCGATCTAAACCATCATCTTCGATATCTCGGTTAGTTGCATGCTTGTTAAATCGGTTTCTTGATCCTTTGATTTCTTTATACATGTTGTGTATGCTTGATTTCTGATCGGATGTGAATACATGTGTAGGATAATCTTGATTCGTTATGCATGATTAATCGGTTAAGTATCTTTGTGCGAAACATGATGTTGATTTAGGGATACTGATAAACTGATCAGATTTATGTGATTATGCGATTAGTGGAACTAGAATTAATGATGCTTATGTCGGTTTGATGTTGTTAAATCTTGTTGATTCAATATGGATCGTATACGCGTTACTGTCATGAACATACCTACGTTTAGATAACTTGCGATTCATGTGTTAATTAGATGATGATTGTATGCTGAACGTTTTCTGTATGATTGCTGCTTAATGTTGATGACGGCAATTAGGGTTATGTGTTAATGTTTTGTAACTTGCATATATGACGTAACTGACATCATCACGAAACGGACTTGACGAAATAGAACTCTCGGCGAAACAGAATGTGTTTCGCCAAGGGCAATCGACGAAACATAACTTTGTTTCGCCAAAGGTATGAACGACGAAACAGGTTGTGTTTCGCCAAGGATGTGATCGACGAAAGGAAAGTGTTTCGTCGACGAGGGTTCACGGCGAAACAGGATGGGGCATTTCGCCGATGGGGCAATCTGCACAGTAACTCGATTTAACTCTGTTAGAAGTTGTGACACCCCAGGAAAACTAGTAAACGATACAACTTACCTAGCTTCCTCAGTAACCGCATGCTAAATTTCGGGACGAAATTTCTTTCAAGTTGGGGATAATGTGACAACTCGAGTTTCCAAGATTCCATTTTCACATTTATTACACGTTCACTGTTTGTTTAATCGTTTACTTGCACATTTAGTTTGCTGTGAAACTATATACGTTTTGATACAATAAAGTGTTTTGTGATTATGCATGGTTATGTGTTAAGTGTTGTCAAATGTATGAACTTGGTGGTGAATCTGTGAAATTGTTTTGAGATGGTGTACTTATGTAAAATATGATACTTAGGGATGTATAGAGTAATTAGTGAAACTCTAATCATTCTTAACCCTAATCCCTTTCACTAATCATCACACAAAACCAAAACACGTACTTGCATATTCTCTGATCTTCTCTGGCAATCATCATCTCCATCATTGGCACAAGTCTTCTGCATCAATCTTGATCTTTCAATCTATTTAGAATCAATTCAAGGTAATTGTTAATGATTGTTTGTTGTCACTGATTCTTGATTCTTGTGATTCTTGTAAACCCTAAGTTCTTCATATGATGTTCTGTGTTTATTGATTTGATTCTGATTATTGTGATATGATGATGATTAGTCATATAATCGATTGTCTGATGATTTAGATGCATGATATGATAGAACGCTTGATTGTTGATTTGATTTCTGCTATACAAGTGTATGAATTAGGGTTCCTGATCGTAAGAACGTAACTGTTACGTTGCTTGTTTTATGTTTCTGTGCGTAGCTAGGGTTTTGGTGTCAATATGCATTATGTCCGACTTTTATATAACAACCAATTGTCCGACTCTTAAAAATTAGACATGGTCTGACTTTTACATCATGAATGCTAGACATGGTCCGACAAGAGATATGTCCGAGTCTTGATTAACATGCATGTCCGAACTTTAAATAGTGAAGATATGGTCTGAAGTTAAGTGCATTCGTATGTGATCCGAGTTTTTAAAGGTGAGCTTTGTCCGAACATTGTTATTGTACATTTGGTCCGAGTTTCATGCATAACTATCTTGTCCGACCTTTAAACCCTAGAAAGGGTCCGAGTTTCTTAAGTATGATGTGTCCGAGTTTTAGGGGCATGAGTTGATTGTCCGACTTTTGATGGAGGGTGTGTGGTCCGAGCTTTTGCAAGAGGACCATTGGTCCGAGTTTTGAGCCCTTTCCCCTTTGTCCGACCTTTTTGAATATCCCCAACCCCTGTCCGAGTTTTAACCCCCACCCCCCTGTCCGACTTTGTGTGATCATTAAAATGAAGCCATGAGTTGTATGTTAAATAATGTTGAATATGTTAAGATATGTATGTTACTTTGCTAAGCCACTAACTCCATTAAACCTGTTAAGTTTATTAACGCTGTTAAATATGTTAAGTATGTTAACTATGTTAACTCTGTTATGATAACTACATTATGTGAGTTAACTGTAATATGTTTCTGATTAACTCTGTTATGCATGTGAACTATGCAAAGTGTATTAATCCAGTTAAGTGCGGATGATATTGTTAGTTTGTAGGTCCCCTTGAGTCGTATGGATCTTCACAGAATTGTATATCTAACCTAGAGTGCGGAATCCTCTAGATCAGAATTAGCAGAAAACGTGTAGAAACAGAAACAACAATTCACTTTCAAACTGGGTTTCTATTGATTATCAATCACAAGGAATTACAATCAATCCAAACCCTAACAAACCCTAATTTCGTCCAAGACCTAGTCCCTCACGAAATTGCTCTCTCAAACACTGTTTTGGCTGATTAACTGATTAACCTAAAACCCGAATGTCTAACCTTGTTTATATAACACAAGGTTTACAACTGGGCTAGGTCAAACATCATGGGCTGCGAATTGGACAGGCCCAATTCGCCCCCCCATCACCCAATTCTCTGGGTTTAGTTAGCCCAAACATTACAACTAACTATTACAAAGCTAAACCCGCTAACTGTTTATCGTTTAACCAATTACAAGATATCCAAAGACCAAATCTAAGCTGTTGTCACAAATATGCACCAACAAACTCCCCCTTGACAATAGCTTCATAAAAACTTTGTCTTCAGTCTTCTTAAACTTTGTCTTCAGTCTTCTTGCAATCTTCACATAATCTTGCACTGTCTTTGGTCTTTGGATAGCTTCAGCTTCAACAGCTTCTGTCAGCAACAGACTGTCAGCAACAGACTCCCCCTAAGCTGATGCATCCAATCACCAAATCTTCAACACGTTAGCGCTTGAGTAAACTCCAATTCAGCATTTGCACAGCAAACTTCAAACTCTTCAATCTTGTCTGCAATATAGAAAGGAGGTTCTACCATGCATCCAATCAAACTCTCATCTTCACACTTCACAACAACTTCTCAGCAATATACCGCTTCAATCTTTATACTATAAAACAAACATCTCGAGAAACCATAAGAATTTTTCAACAAAGTTAAACAAATTATTATTTTTCAAGAGACAGTTAAACTGTATAACAGATTAAGCATTTTCAATTTATCACCAACACGCAAAACTTTTTGTTCAACACAGAAGAATCTGCCTGATTGAAAATTTTGAACTCACTTTATAACACCGTCTCCCCCTATCGGTAACAATTCCTCCAAGAATAACAGTTTTCCGTACGTTAAGAATTTTAAACAAAAAATGACACTGTTTTTGGATTTTTATATTTTCTGAAAGCAAGTAAATACAAAAGCAATAAACACTCTATTTTTGTGAGAATCACTGGTAAGAAGATCATATCAGCACAATCAAACTGTTTTCACACTATTGGATAATTCTTTATTTAATTTTTCATGAAAAGCAGTCCAAGACAATTACCAGTATGTTTGTCCACTTAAACAAAATGCATGAACATTTCAAGTACCATTATCATATGATATGTTAAGGTAATTTTAATACTGATATACTAGTGTGTCCCACTTCAGGATATACCCCCGCGATCAAGGTATGCACAAAGATTCATCGTAGTAGGTGAGTATACTGAATTCATCCTTTAAGATATCCTGACTGTGTCTAGCATATAATCTGTTTTATCATGTTTTGATTGCTTAACTATGAACACCCAAATAAATACTAATCAAATCCTCGAAATATAAACAACACACTCTATCATGCAAGTATCTTCCCTACCACATATTTCACAAGTCCAATCCAGAGTTCTGAAATCTTAACTGGGAATAGGTTGAGAAGAGAACAGAATAGATATTTAGTAGAGATGGTATAATATACAGATCAAATGAGATTTTCTCAGTTTGATATAGGTTTCTTGGGTTTCTTTTGGGCCCTTGAGGGCCTCTTTCGGGTGTATTAGATCTATAGTGCGACAACGTACAGCTAGGTCAGCATGTATCTGGATGCAGCAGAAGCTGTCGTTGCCTAGCACCTCCAGGTCAGCATATATCTGGATGCAGCAGAGGAGGTACACGACTTTTGTCAGAGAAGATTTCAGAATCAGATCAAAATTGTGTGTATTGGGAAATATACAGACATTCAAATAGAAATGAGCTAATTCCAAGTGACTATCTTTCCTGGGGTCATGTACAATTTTAGTTCTAACAGACAGACAACCAAGATATCCCTAGTTGAAACAACAGTATAAAGACCCAAAACTTCAGATTTTGGCAATCTATCAACGCCAGAATTAAGGTCATTAAACCATACATCACTGATATGTTCCCCACTCATATTCAGTTCATTTAAGTTTATATCACATTGGTAAGTTGATTATTTCATGCTTTTGCCTACTGGTACATCATATGATGAAGCTGCTATCACACTTAAGCAATTTATGATTCAGTTTCAGTGTGACAGTCTAACTTGCTAATGTACTATCATTTCTTCTTTTTCACACAGTGAAATCTGATATTTGATTTTCTATTTTTTTTATGTTTTTGATTTTTCAATTTTTTTTTTGTGTTTTTGATTTTTAAGAAAACAGTAAACTATTTACAAAAAAAAAATTCTTATGAAAAACCAGTTATTCAGGATTCCTCATCCCGTTGAGTTCGACTAAATGTTCAAAGCGAGCCCTGTCAAATGCTTTAGTATAAAGATCTGCCAGGTTATCCTCTGTGTCGACTCAGCACTTTGAACTTCAATTTAAATCATTTAAACAAAATATATCAACAATCTCACACCCCCCTTCATGTGCCTGAAGCAGCCAATATCAACATAAGTTGATACTCCTCCTTAGTAGCTCCTGCACACACTAACTTAAGAAATTAGTTAGATTGGGGGACCCAAGCCTTAATGGTCTTGGGTCGTCCAAATTCACCAACCACCGGAACATCCATCCAATATCCATTACTCCTAACTGGAGTCTTGGATCTCAGACCTGTTGGATTTTGATTTGGATTTCCACTAGGTCTTTGGTCCTGAGGGTTCCTATATACATTTGGACTATTTGACCTTTGGAAATTTTGATTTTGAAACCTTGAATTTTGATTCCAAGAAGCATTATTGTTATAATTTCTAAAGCCATTGTTATAAAAAGTTCGACCACCATTATTCTGGTATCGATTTTGATATTGACATTGACTTCTGAAATTATTAGAATTAAAGTTGTTCACTCTAGGTGAACTGCTTCTAGGTCTCTGATATCTGCCTGGTGGAGATCTAGGCTGTAATCTAGGTTGATTTCTTTGAAAACGTGGAACTTGTGGAGTTCCTGTTCCAGCCTTATCTACACCAACAACAACATTCTGTGGTTGCTTAGGAGCAGATTTCTTTGGAGAATTTGAACCTTCCTCCTCACTATCACCACTCTTCACTGGTAATTTCCCTCTCTGTTTGTCACTCATTTGTGCTTCACTGTTTTTGTTAGGACAGCAGCTGGCTACATGTCCCTTTATGTGACACCTGAAGCACGATCTCCTTTTCAAAGACTTCTTAGCTGGAGTCTCTGAGGTAGATCCCTTATTAGATGGTGATGATGCCTTTGAAGAATTTTGTTCAGTTTGCTTAATTTCAGATTTTTCTTTGTTCTTATTTTTAGCAAACTCTACATTTGATTCTTTTTCAATAACAGCAGTTTCATCTTTCATATCACTACCTTGAACAAAATTAATCTTTTTAACAAAAGTTTGATTTTTGCTCTTAGGAGGTGAATTTTTCTTTTTCAAAGATTCCCTGTTATTGTTCTTCCTAGCATCACCACTCTCAGACCCCTCACCTTGACTTGATGTAGATCCGAAACTACTTGGTGCAGTTGACATATAGGCTGCTAGCTCATCTTCATCAGGGAGGAAAGAATAGTCATGACTAAGAGGAGGTGGGACTTCATTAAAGCCCTGGAAGCCCACAGTGGTCTTGTCATTACTCTTCTTTAACCCACCCATCATGTGTTTCATAACAAAAGACGAATCTCTGAATTGACTTAATTTCTGTTCAAGTTCAATAATTTTGAGTTGTGCATCTGACAACTCTTTGCATTTTTCAGAATTTGTTTTCTCAACCATCATTTCGTGAGCTAAGTCTATCACTTGAAGTTTTTCGTTTAATTTGATGTTAAAGCTTCAATTTCACTTTCATAACCTTTTATCTTCTTCAAGTATAGAGATTCATTTCTTTTAGCAAAAAAGTTTGACTCTTTTATGCTAGACATCTCGCTTACCAGACTTTGATTTTGAGTTGACAACCTGTCAACCTCACCCTGTAGTTCACGACACCTCAAACACACAGAATTAGATTTTACCTCTTCCTCATGAATTTCTGTAGTTTCATCAGCAACAACCTTTTCAGCTTCACTCTCCTTCTCTACTTCAGCATCCACTTTTGCTTCAGCATTCTCCACTTGAGATTCAGCATCACTCACACTAGTTTCAGCCTCATCAACTGGCACTATCTCTGCCATCAATGCCTGAGTAGCATTCTTATTATCTTCCAGATGAACACTACTATCATTTGAGCCTTCTTCTTTCACAGCATCTGCTTCTTCATCTAAAGCATGACCTCCTACACGCTGTCTTGATGAACTCTGATAACGTTTTTCTAAAGCTTTCCACAGCTCATAAGAAGTCCCACAGTGCTTGATGGTATGTTTAATTCCCTCAGGCAAGGACATCTTGATCACTGCTAAAGCTTTCTTCTCAGCATTAACCATAAGTTTCTCAGATTCATCCATCTTGTCTTAAGAGATCACTTTCACTCTTCCTTCAACATGACGTGTAGGAGTAACATATCCATCTATTATACAAGTCCACATCCTTGCATCCTGAGATTTAATGAAGGATTTGAAGCTGTTTTTCCAAGTAAGATAGTTCTCCACCTTCATCATCTTAGGAGCATTCAAGTTGGCCATGTTTGACATTTTAAACGTAACAGACTGAGAAAACCGTACAGAATTTTTCCGAAAACAGTGGTTACCAAATTACACCTTTAGAATCGTCTCGAAAAGACGAATCCAAGGAATCTAACGGCGCAGACGGTTTTGTCTAACGAGCTGTGGATCACTTTCTATTCACGAAAACGTTAATTTTTCCTTACGCTTGCCAAAAAATTCTACACCTTTTTAAATTCTCTAGCAATTTCGCTGGTAAGTCAAAATTAAGTTCGCTGGACAGTTTAAATTCGCTGGTTATCTCGCTGAAAAGGCTAATTTCCCTGGTTTACTTTCGCTGATCAAATTCGCTGCTTAATTTCGCTGAAACCGTAATAATTTCGCTGTGGAAAATTATACGGTTACCAAAGTCGCCTTTGGATTTTAAATTCACCGATAACTAACTTCGCTGATCAGTCAAATTCGCAGGTCAAATAATTTCGCTGGTTCTGTTTGCGGATTTGTTAAATTCGCTCACTATTTCTGGTAACTTAATCTGTTGAACTTTTTGCAGATTCTCCAACACAAATCTGCAAAATCAAAACACCAAATCAGCTCAAAATTTTCGAAAAATTTATGAAGAACTGATTGAAAAACACGAAGAACACGAAGAACAGTCTTCAAATCTTTAAGTTTTTCAGCCCACAACTTTTCCAGAATCAACAAGCTTTTTCCAGAAAAACTGCAAAACACCAAACAAACAAACCAGAAGATCAAACAGCCAAAAAATTCGAAAATCAGTATCAAATACTCAAAAATTTCGAAAATTTTAAAACCCTAATTTTTCAGGTTTCACAAATTTCGAAAAATCTCCCTGTTTCTACAGCAAACAATTCTGAACCGAGCCTTCAAGAGCCTAACGCTCTGATACCAATTGTAGGTCCCCTTGAGTCGTATGGATCTTCACAGAATTGTATATCTAACCTAGAGTGCGGAATCCTCTAGATCAGAATTAGCAGAAAACGTGTAGAAACAGAAACAGCAATTCACTTTCAAACTGGGTTTCTATTGATTATCAATCACAAGGAATTACAATCAATCCAAACCCTAACAAACCCTAATTTCGTCCAAGACCTAGTCCCTCACGAAATTGCTCTCTCAAACACTGTTTTGGCTGATTAACTGATTAACCTAAAACCCGAATGTCAAACCTTGTTTATATAACACAAGGTTTACAACTGGGCTAGGTCAAACATCATGGGCTGCGAATTGGACAGGCCCAATTCGCCCCCCATCACCCAATTCTCTGGGTTTAGTTAGCCCAAACATTACAACTAACTATTACAAAGCTAAACCCGCTAACTGTTTATCGTTTAACCAATTACAAGATATCCAAAGACCAAATCTAAGCTGTTGTCACAAATATGCACCAACATAGTTTATGTTGAGAAAGCCTTTATGTGAAACGTGGATTGTATGAATGCAATTAACTGACATATGATGCATGATATCAACTGTCAAACATACTCTGTGGTATTAATTGCATGTGAAACTTTACGAACTTGAACTGATCAAGTATACGTGCTTACTATAGGACTTGATTGATTAATTGCTAGCACATAGTTAAGCATACCGAGCAAACCAAGGTGAGTTCACACAGCCAAGGCATGGGGTTCCCAGGGTGGGAATGGGTTTGGATTATTTACTTGTACTTACCTAGCATATGGAACTTAATTATATGGTCCTCGGGTGAGGAAGGGTTATTGATAAAATACGACTAGACTAGTGATACTTATAGAATTGATCTTCGCACACACGCCGGGGTTGGCTGCGATAATATGACTGATCTTCGCACACATGCCAGGGTTGGCTGCGATAATATGACTAATCTTCGCACATATGCCTAGGAAGGCTGCGAACTATACGCTAAACTTCGCACATGTGCCGGGTGGCGGCGATACAAATATACCTAGTCTAGAATACTTGAGAACTTTCCCTAATCTTCGCATACATGCCTAGAGGGTTGCGATACAAACTGATACGATATATGACCTAATGAACGAACATAAGGCTTACTATACTATTACGATTACTGAACTATTAACTGTGAACTCGCTCAACTAGTTGTTGACTCTCTGCTGCATGCCTTGCAGGACCTTAGGTACATATGGAGCTTGCACAGGGAGGAGCAGGTCGTTGTGGAGCATGGATCGTGGATATTATGTTAAACTTTATAACACTTGAACTTATTACATACTTTGGGTTTTCATGTTATGTTTCCGTTACTTAAACTATGTTTGGTTTGATCATCAATTGTATTGAATTGGGTTTTACAAACTACTTTGATTGTTATATACTATGTTCAATATGATTGGTGGCTTGATCCTGGTCAGTCACGCTCCCAAGCGGTGATACTCCGCAGGTGGATTTTGGGGGTGTGACAGATTGGTATCAGAGCCATTGGTTATAGAGAACTTGGTTTTAATAAGGGGAAAACGTTTTTATTAAAACCAGACTATAACCAGAACAGTGCTCTCAACGATCCACAACGACGCTTCGCTCCACGTGCAAGACTCAACATCCTAGGTAATAAGGTTTATGTTTATTACCTGCATGCTAGAATTACATAGAACTTTGCTCGCAGTATGCTTAGATTACATTGCTTACTATTTATTATTGCTTGGGACCACCTATGTGCTTACACTCTTCTGTCATCACACTACTCGTGAACGATTCTCACTTATTCTACTTTTACTATGAAGATCATGTCTGGACGTGTGAACATGACTCAAGCCCAGTTGACGGCTCTTATCAATGGACAAGTAGCTGTGGCACTTGCAGCTGCACAAGCAGGTAGTATACCCTGCGGATGTTGTAGGATCGGTTTCGACCTGAATGAGTCATTCGGAAGAGCTCTCGTACGTTTCAAAGGCGGAAACGCACTAGAAAAAAGCTTGAACTACACTTTAATCCTCTTTTATATTCAATTGACAAAGTTTACAGCGAGAGGAAATACCGGCAGCACTTCGGTATCAACTGATCTGACCGTTACAAATGACAATGACCTGAAACCTATTTATAGTGGACACCCTACCGTTTGAACATACTCAAACGGACACTAATACAAACGGAAGTTATAACTTCAAACGGCCAACTGTTCAAACGGTTGAACTTTCAAACGGTTATCTTCAAACTGTTGTATAAACTCAAACGATTGGCTTTTTCAAACGGTTGGATTCTTTAAAAAGTCAACATCTTCTTCAATCAAGTTATCTCCTCATTGGACCATCACCTTGTTGTTTCTCATTGGACCTCCAAGCTTTTGTCTTATATGGAACTTATGCAGTGATGATGTCATCATCAAAGATGATGACATCATGTTTGATCCAAAACCGCAACGAACCCGAGACACGATATTAAGACGAAGACGAAAGATGACTGCACCAACAGACTCCCCCTCAGATGTTGACGAGTCTTAAGTGTTGAGTTTTCAACGACTTCAGTCTTTATCAGTGTAAGCATCCTCAAATCTTTCTCTTCTCTTTTCATCATCATCAACAGACTCCCCACGAACAATTTCTACTCGGATGTCTTCAGACTCCCCCTTTCGATATACTGGGATCGCAGTCTGGCTTGTTGAAATCATATAGTCTTCAGGTATCGGAACCTGGCACTCTATCTTCATATAACCTGCACATTCTCTACCCAAAAATAAATTTTCTGATGATAACTTGTAAAAACAGTCTCACCATCTAATGAACCTCTTGCAGGAATAATACAATCAAAGAATGATTTTACAATGTTAATCTTTGAAGAACCACTTGAAGATATATCATTTTTATTTTCAAAACAACACACTCTCCCAAACCATTTGTTCATCATGTTTAGCACTCGGAATTCTGAAAATTAGCTCTTCAACATCAGTTGTCGAAAATCTTTTTGAATTTTTCAAAATTTATGCTAAAACACACTAAAAATCTTTTTGGATTTTTGAATGTATAAAAATGAAATGCAGAGAAAACAAAATATTTACAAACAATATTTTTGTGAGTTTGTGTAAGAGGATCATATCAGTTTTGTGACAAATCACTAACACCATTAAGCTTTAAACATACTCAGTTCTAAACAATTTACCTAGATTGTCAGTATATTGGTCCACTTTAAATTTTCACACAAATTTCAATCGATTCGAGATACGATATTAGTATTTTAGAAACTAAAACTTAATTGTGTATCACTCCACTCGAATATACTCCTGTATCCAGATCCCAATATTCAGTCTTACAGGTGAGTATACCACAGATGATATCTGTAAAGGGGTTATGTGCAAGGGCCGTGAGAGCTCAGGTCGATACTTCCATATACGCAGAGAGATGACGGCTTCAACTTTTGGTGGGTCCCCTTTAGAGGATCTTTTATTTACAACAGCAGCGACTATCAATTTTATTGTTTCATCAGCTTGCTGAGGGCGATGCTATGTTTCAAGCATTTTGCGAAAAGCATTATCCGGGGACTAGGTCAGTAATTCCATACAGCAGCAGTCCCGGGATAATACCCCAGATATCACTGAGTATAAAGACCTAGTATCTCAGAATACAGGACCTTTCAAACAAGATTTCGGGGGTTACCCATATATTCAAGAATAGTTACCCACGAATCAAGCAAGTTTGAATTAGATTTATATCTCGTTTCAATTTACTAAATGTGCAAAAACCTACTGACACATCCGCAGTAAGATTGTTTATCACTTTTAAACTTTCCAATTCTTTAGCATGTTGTGATAGTCCACTGATGTACTATCATTTCCTCTTTTTCACAACAAAACTCATTTTTGATTTTATCATGTTTTTGGCTTTTTCAAATTTTCTAATGTTTTTGGATTTTCTGAAAATTTTCTACTCCCCTTAAAATGCAAACACATTAACGAAAATTGAAAACAAACTGTACAGAAACATGACAACCGATATCAAATCGCCTCAATTCGCCATTCGCTTGGCATAAACAATCAGAACTCCCCCTATCAACAAACTATTTTCCCATTTAGATTTCAAAACACTTAAGTTTGTTTTAATCAAAATGGTTTTTCCAGAAAATAAGTTTGATTTATTTTATCACTTGTAGATTTATCAAACAAATGTTCGGGGTTATGGTTCATCATCTTGTCTTCCAACCAGATGTAGGAAAATACAAGTACAAATTAATGTCCTTGATTTACCATTTGCAGTTCAAATCATCTAACCACTTGTAATTATAACCAACCAACATAAACAAACCTCTTTACCGATTGTATGATTGACGTTACTGAATAAAATACAAGAAAGATGCCGATTCATGCTCCACGCTTACCAACCTGGGAGCTCCGGCAAGTCAGGTTTTTCTATTTAAATAGATTCACCCAAGCCTGACGGTCCTTGGGTGATTTCGAATTCTTGTTCAACAATGGTGGAAAGTTTGCATCATCCATTGTTAAACCTGAATTCTCCATTTTTACCTTAATAATTGGCTCTTCTGGTTTTGACGAACCAGAATCATTGCCTGAATGTGGCTTGTCTGACTTTAATGAGCCAGATTCATCGCCGACATGTGGCTCCTTTGTTTCCGAAGAAACAGATTCCTCGCCAGTAAATGTTACCTTCTTCTTTTCCTTTTTCGTCCTCAGATTTGTATCTGATGAATTCGACTTGCTTGACTTTGCAGTTGAGTGAGTTGATTCATCAGAACTCTTATTCGATCTGTCGGGTGAACCCGAGGACAAAATCTTCTCCAGATATTCTCTGGCCTTCTTCCTCTTCTTTCGCAGTTTGTCTTTTTGCCCCTGAGAAAGCTTCACTTTCTTTTCTTGAACTTTAGGTTCTTGAACCTTTTGTTCTTTGGGCTTGACATTGACTGGAATCTTTGCCAATTTCTGAGAATTAACCCTCAATCTTTCATTTGATCTCCTTGGGCAATCCCTGGCAATGTGACCTTTGATTTGACAATTATAGCATCTTCTCGTCTCATATCTCCAACTCTGGCAGTTAACAACAATGTGTCCTTGATAGCCGCATCTGTAACACACTCTGTTATCGTACCAATCACCATTTTCATACCAAATGCTCAGATCATAGCATTGTTTGGCTTGGTGATATTCCTTCCTCATGTTTGCTGGATTTGACTTTTGAGCACTGTGGTCCGACCTGCACCACTTATTACCAACAAATTTTGAGTTTTCATTTTTTACTTTTTGTAATTTTTCATTGTGATTGGATGATCGATCTGATGAACTTTTATTATCTTTTTGAACATTCTTCAAATTTTTATCTTTTTGTTTCTGTTCCACTTTCTTCTTCAAAGGTTTTTGCTCAGAGCATTCACCTTTTTCAGTTGATTGTAAAACAGTTTTCTGAAATTTTTCTTTTAATTTCAAAAACAATTTTTGTTTTTTAACTTTTTCATTTTCATCATCAGATTTCTCATCACAATCTTCAACTTTGACATTGTCAAAGTTTGTGACATTGTCACTTATTGGAACTGAATTGATAGGTTTTGGACAGGGAAAATTCAAACTGTCTGATGAAGTCACAAAACCTTTCAATTTCTTTTCAAGTTCATCAATCTTGTTTCTTGAATTCTCAGCTTCATTTTCAAGCTGAGATATTCTTACAAGATGAGACTTGATTGATTTTTCATTTTCATTCTTCATGTTTTCAAGAACAGACTTTTCATGTTCCAAAACTTTTATCTGTTCTTGAAATTTCGTTTCATTTGCTTTCAAGTTTTTGTTCTCAAGCTTTATCCAGAAATCTTCATTTTCTGAAGATTTCTTTTTGCTTTCAAAGTCTTTTTCTTTTTCTTTCAAAACCTTGTTTTCTGATATTAAACTGTTTAAGTCATTTAACAGTTTAACATTCTCAGATTTCAACTTCTCACAATTTCCCTGTAAATTCAGAATCTGTTTTTCATCAATTTGTTTCTCATTGTTCAACTTCCTGACTTCAGATGTCAAACTTTCCGCATCTTTCAAGAGTTTGTCATTCTCAGTCTTGAAGTTGTCACATTTTGAGCAACCTGTTTCATTCTTCACAGATTCTTCAGCCTTTAAAGCTCCTTCTTCCGATGAATGATCAAAGATAGGTGCGTTTTCTGCAATCTCTTTCTTTAACTCTGATTCAGGATTCACAGATACAGGTTTTTCAGATTCTACTTTCTCAATCTTGACCGATGGAACTTGTTCAATCTTCTCAGCTCTGATCTTTTCTTTAACAATGACTGCCTTTTGAATCTTTCTTTTTGCATCTTGTTTTTCTTTCAATTTTTCAATTTTATCGGCATAAAATAACTTTCCACTACGTTGATCAGATGGAAGTTGTTGTTTAAGATATTCAAGCTTCCGGATTTTCTCTTCATACTTGTCACTTTCTTCATCAGACGAATGATCAAAAATCGGAACTTTTTCAACAACTTCTTTTGCTGAGACTGTTTCTTCTTCTTGCTTTATCGGAAAATATGTTGAGATTCATGATACACATATTTCAACAATTCCTCAAACTCCATGTTTTGAATTAGATTTATATCTCGTTTCAATTTACTAAATGTGCAAAAACCTACTGACACATCCGCAGTAAGATTGTTTATCACTTTTAAACTTTCCAATTCTTTAGCATGTTGTGATAGTCCACTGATGTACTATCATTTCCTCTTTTTCACAACAAAACTCATTTTTGATTTTATCATGTTTTTGGCTTTTTCAAATTTTCTAATGTTTTTGGATTTTCTGAAAATTTTCTACTCCCCTTAAAATGCAAACACGTTAACGAAAATTGAAAACAAACTGTACAGAAACATGACAACCGATATCAAATCGCCTCAATTCGCCATTCGCTTGGCATAAACAATCAGAACTCCCCCTATCAACAAACTATTTTCCCATTTAGATTTCAAAACACTTAAGTTTGTTTTAATCAAAATGGTTTTTCCAGAAAATAAGTTTGATTTATTTTATCACTTGTAGATTTATCAAACAAATGTTCGGGGTTATGGTTCATCATCTTGTCTTCCAACCAGATGTAGGAAAATACAAGTACAAATTAATGTCCTTGATTTACCATTTGCAGTTCAAATCATCTAACCACTTGTAATTATAACCAACCAACATAAACAAACCTCTTTACCGATTGTATGATTGACGTTACTGAATAAAATACAAGAAAGATGCCGATTCATGCTCCACGCTTACCAACCTGGGAGCTCCGGCAAGTCAGGTTTTTCTATTTAAATAGATTCACCCAAGCCTGACGGTCCTTGGGTGATTTCGAATTCTTGTTCAACAATGGTGGAAAGTTTGCATCATCCATTGTTAAACCTGAATTCTCCATTTTTACCTTAATAATTGGCTCTTCTGGTTTTGACGAACCAGAATCATTGCCTGAATGTGGCTTGTCTGACTTTAATGAGCCAGATTCATCGCCGACATGTGGCTCCTTTGTTTCCGAAGAAACAGATTCCTCGCCAGTAAATGTTACCTTCTTCTTTTCCTTTTTCGTCCTCAGATTTGTATCTGATGAATTCGACTTGCTTGACTTTGCAGTTGAGTGAGTTGATTCATCAGAACTCTTATTCGATCTGTCGGGTGAACCCGAGGACAAAATCTTCTCCAGATATTCTCTGGCCTTCTTCCTCTTCTTTCGCAGTTTGTCTTTTTGCCCCTGAGAAAGCTTCACTTTCTTTTCTTGAACTTTAGGTTCTTGAACCTTTTGTTCTTTGGGCTTGACATTGACTGGAATCTTTGCCAATTTCTGAGAATTAACCCTCAATCTTTCATTTGATCTCCTTGGGCAATCCCTGGCAATGTGACCTTTGATTTGACAATTATAGCATCTTCTCATCTCATATCTCCAACTCTGGCAGTTAACAACAATGTGTCCTTGATAGCCGCATCTGTAACACACTCTGTTATCGTACCAATCACCATTTTCATACCAAATGCTCAGATCATAGCATTGTTTGGCTTGGTGATATTCCTTCCTCATGTTTGCTGGATTTGACTTTTGAGCACTGTGGTCCGACCTGCACCACTTATTACCAACAAATTTTGAGTTTTCATTTTTTACTTTTTGTAATTTTTCATTGTGATTGGATGATCGATCTGATGAACTTTTATTATCTTTTTGAACATTCTTCAAATTTTTATCTTTTTGTTTCTGTTCCACTTTCTTCTTCAAAGGTTTTTGCTCAGAGCATTCACCTTTTTCAGTTGATTGTAAAACAGTTTTCTGAAATTTTTCTTTTAATTTCAAAAACAATTTTTGTTTTTTAACTTTTTCATTTTCATCATCAGATTTCTCATCATAATCTTCAACTTTGACATTGTCAAAGTTTGTGACATTGTCACTTATTGGAACTGAATTGATAGGTTTTGGACAGGGAAAATTCAAACTGTCTGATGAAGTCACAAAACCTTTCAATTTCTTTTCAAGTTCATCAATCTTGTTTCTTGAATTCTCAGCTTCATTTTCAAGCTGAGATATTCTTACAAGATGAGACTTGATTGATTTTTCATTTTCATTCTTCATGTTTTCAAGAACAGACTTTTCATGTTCCAAAACTTTTATCTGTTCTTGAAATTTCGTTTCATTTGCTTTCAAGTTTTTGTTCTCAAGCTTTATCCAGAAATCTTCATTTTCTGGAGATTTCTTTTTGCTTTCAAAGTCTTTTTCTTTTTCTTTCAAAACCTTGTTTTCTGATATTAAACTGTTTAAGTCATTTAACAGTTTAACATTCTCAGATTTCAACTTCTCACAATTTCTCTGTAAATTCAGAATCTGTTTTTCATCAATTTGTTTCTCATTGTTCAACTTCCTGACTTCAGATGTCAAACTTTCCGCATCTTTCAAGAGTTTGTCATTCTCAGTCTTGAAGTTGTCACATTTTGAGCAACCTGTTTCATTCTTCACAGATTCTTCAGCCTTTAAAGCTCCTTCTTCCGATGAATGATCAAAGATAGGTGCGTTTTCTGCAATCTCTTTCTTTAACTCTGATTCAGGATTCACAGATACAGGTTTTTCAGATTCTACTTTCTCAATCTTGACCGATGGAACTTGTTCAATCTTCTCAGCTCTGATCTTTTCTTTAACAATGACTGCCTTTTGAATCTTTCTTTTTGCATCTTGTTTTTCTTTCAATTTTTCAATTTTATCGGCATAAAATAACTTTCCACTACGTTGATCAGATGGAAGTTGTTGTTTAAGATATTCAAGCTTCCGGATTTTCTCTTCATAATTGTCACTTTCTTCATCAGACGAATGATAAAAAATCGGAACTTTTTCAACAACTTCTTTTGCTGAGACTGTTTCTTCTTCTTGCTTTATCGGAAAATACTGTTGAGATTCATGATACACATATGCCAACAATTCCTCAAACTCCATGTTTTGATCTTCAAAGTTTCTTAAATTCACTTGCACTCTAATATTTGACCAAATTGATCACCCCTCAACAACACATGCACCACTAAGTCGACAATCTCCAAATTGATGGCCAATAACTTTTCAAGAAAAATCAATAGTCACATGCAATCACATGTAATCTTGAACCATGCACACTACTCAATGCACTTTTGTTTGATTTGACCAAGTCTTTATAGTGTTGTAACTTGGCCCACACTAATGATCTCTTTTGTGATTGGGCCGATAACTCAAAAAATTCTGCCAATTTTATCTCATTCAACCCACAATAATAAAGGTATTGGACTCTGATTGGGCCACCACTATGATGAACCTTGGGCCAATCAATCCACAGTAGCCGACAATTACATGCAGCCACTAAACCATCAATTTTATTTGGTAATTTCTCATTGGGCCGCTTAGCTTGAGGTGGGCTGATTACTTTTGACTTTATTGATAATTAGACTGCTGTAAGATTCTATCACTTCACGAGAATCACATGCAAACACTCAAGGATTGGACAGTGATAGGGCCGATGTTAATTCAATCTTTATCTAAAACTTTATCACATGCAACTTTATCACATGCAACTTTTCAAACAGTTCACACACTTCAAAGCATTTTTTAAACGGTGTAGATAGTTTCAAATGACCGATCAAACGGTCACTCTTGTGTCAAACGATAGAACCTATTTTTCAAACGGACCACATGTTTTCAAACGATAGGAAGGTAATTTCAAACGGTCAGTTCTATGACGTCAGCAATTGTCGAACAATTTCAAACAGTATACACATTTTTGATCAGTTTTATGTCGAATTTCAGTCTAAAATTTCTAAGGCTTTGTTAATTGACAAATCCGAACACAGTGTGAAACTTTGAGCCGATTTCAACCGTAAAATTTATCAATTTTATGAAAGAAGGTGTAGAAAAACTTATTTTTCAAGCTGAATATGGCAAGAACTCCTCGTCCTGAGCTCTGATACCACTTGTAGGATCGGTTTCGACCTGAATGAGTCGTTCGGAAGAGCTCTCGTACGTTTCAGAGGCGGAAACTAAGAAACGCACTAGAAAACAGCTTGAACTACACTTTAATCCTCTTTTATATTCAATTGACAAAGTTTACAGCGAGAGGAAATACCGGCAGCACTTCGGTATCAACTGATCTGACCGTTACAAATGACAATGACCTGAAACCTATTTATAGTGGACACCCTACCGTTTGAACATACTCAAACGGACACTAATACAAACGGAAGTTATAACTTCAAACGACCAACTGTTCAAACGGTTGAACTTTCAAACGGTTATCTTCAAACTGTTGTATAAACTCAAACGATTGGCTTTTTCAAATGGTTGGATTCTTTAAAAAGTCAACATCTTCTTCAATCAAGTTATCTCCTCATTGGACCATCACCTTGTTGTTTCTCATTGGACCTCCAAGCTTTTGTCTTATATGGAACTTATGCAGTGATGATGTCATCATATGATGTCATCATCAAAGATGATGACATCATGTTTGATCCAAAACCGCAACGAACCCGAGACATGATATTAAGACGAAGACGACAGATGACTGCACCAACAGATGTGATTCACACTAGGATCTTTAGATCCTACATTAACTCTTGTGTTTAACCTTGTCCTATTTGTACACAATAGGTCAACAAGCCCCACAACCTGTCTGTACTTTCAAGAACTTCATGGATTGTCGTCCAAGCACGTTTAGTGGCACTGAAGGAGCGGTTGGACTCCTCCACTGGTTCGAAAAGCTAGAGTCTGTGTTTGAAATGTGTGAATGCCCTGAGGCTCGCAGGGTGAAATACGCCACCTGCACACTTGAGGGGATTGCGCTAACTTGGTGGAACGCGCAAGTACAGATTTTAGGGTTGGCAGCTGCTAACGCCACCCCTTGGAATGATTTCAAGGAACTGATCAAAAGGGAATACTGTACATGGGAAGACATCCACAAGTTGGAAGATGAGCTTTACCATTTGAAAATGACTGGGTCAGAAATCGAAGCTTATACTAAAAGGTCGAACGAGCTGGCCGTGCTGTGTCCAACTATGGTGGACCCTCCAATCAAGCGTATTGAGTTGTATCTCAAGGGTTTGGCGCCAGAAATTCAGAGCCATGTGACATCGGCTAATCTTGACAACATCCAGGCTATTCAACGCCTCGCTCATCGCCTCACGGACCAGGCAATGGAACAGAACAGACTGCCTAAACGTATCAGCGCTACTGCTACCGTTACTACTTCAGCTACTCCTGCTACTCCCAGTGACAACAAGAGAAAATGGGATGGGGATTCCAGCAAAGGATCAACTTCAGTTCAGTCACAGGTTCAGCAGCGAAAAACTGAAAGTAATTAGAGTCCCAGTCAGCACTCCTCAGGCAGCCACATGCAGGGTGGATATCGAGGGAACCTTCCAAAGTGCAACAACTGCAACAGACACCACAGTGGCCAGTGTAACAAGGGTCGCTGTCAAAGATGCCTCAAGATGGGTCATGAGGCCAAGGATTGTAGGAGCCCTCGGCCTGCGAACCAGGATCAGCAGCAGCCACAAGCACAGCAGAATCAGCAACATGGCAACAGGGGATGTTTTCATTGTGGCGCTGAAGGTCACTTCAAAATACACTGCCCTCAGCTAAACAGAAACCAGAACAACAACAACAACAATAACAACAATAACAACAATCAGGGCAACGACAACAACAACAATGGTGGGAACAACAACGGCAATGAAGCAAGGGGTCGTGCATTTGTGTTGGGGCAGGGTGATGCCAGAAATGATCCCAACGTAGTCATGGGTAAGTTTCTTCTCGATGACTTTTATGTTACTGTATTGTTTGATTCGGGTGCGGATACAAGTTATGTGTCTTTGAAAGTTAGCCAAATGTTAAAACGTGCACCAACTCCCCTAAACACCAAACATGTCGTAGAGTTAGCTAATGGTAAAAGTCTAGAAGCAACACACATAGTTCAGGGTTGTAATCTTATCCTCGCTGGTCAGACTTTCTCCATTGACCTCATTCCTATAGTTCTGGGTAGTTTCGACATAGTCATTGGCATGGATTGGTTATCCAAGCAGCAAGCAGAGATCCTATGTAAGGAGAAGATCATTCGTATTCCTCATTCGGGCAAAGAACCTCTCGAAGTTCAAGGCGACAAGAGTGGTGCTGTGGTTGGCATCATCTCTTTCTTGAAGGCCCAGAAATGTTTACGAAAGGGTCACACTGCCATTTTGGCACTAGTTACTGATGCATCGATGAAGGAGAAAAGAATAGAGGATATTCCAGTTGTACGTGATTTTCCTCAAGTGTTTCCTGAAGATTTACCTGGTCTACCGCCTCATCGCCAGGTCGAGTTTCAAGTCGAGCTAGCTCCTGGAGCAGCACCTATAGCTCATGCACCGTATCGTTTAGCTCCAACCGAACTGGAAGAACTGTTAAAGCAACTACAAGAGCTCTTGGATAAGGGCTTCATTCGTCCAAGCTCTTCGCCTTGGGGAGCTCCAGTATTATTTGTGAAAAAGAAGGATGGCACTTTCAGGATGTGCATAGACTACCGCGAACTGAACAAGGTCACAGTGAAGAACCGCTATCCACTTCCTCATATCGACGACTTATTCGACCAGTTGCAAGGGTCGAGCTACTACTCCAAGATCGATCTGAGTTCAGGATATCATCAGCTGAGAGTCCGGGATGAGGATGTCTCCAAGACAGCATTCAGAACTCGCTACGGCCATTACGAGTTTCTAGTCATGCCATTTGGGCTTACGAACGCGCCTGCAGTTTTCATGGATCTTATGAACAAGGTGTGCAAACCCTATCTAGACAAGTTCGTCATTGTCTTCATCGACGACATTCTGATCTACTCCAAGAGTCAGGAGGAACACGAGCAGCACTTACGACTTATCTTGGAACTTCTTCGAAAGGAACAACTATACGCCAAGTTTTCAAAATGCAACTTCTGGCTTCGTGAAGTCCATTTCTTAGGCCATGTGGTTAACAGGGAGGGGATTCATGTTGATCCATCCAAGGTAGATTCGATCAGGAACTGGCCTGCACCGCGTACGCCAACGGAAATACGCCAATTCTTGGGTTTGGCGGGGTATTACATACGATTCATCAAAGACTTTTCAAAGATCGCACAGCCGCTTTCAATGCTCACACAAAAAGGTGTTACCTATCGTTGGGGTAATACACAAGAAACTGCTTTTCAGTACCTAAAGGATAGGCTTTGCAGCGCACCTATTCTCTTATTGCTAGAGGGCACGGATGATTTTGTGGTCTATTGTGACGCATCGATACAGGGGCTTGGTTGTGTATTGATGCAGCGGGATAAAGTTATTGCCTACGCTTCGCGGCAACTTAAAGTTCATGAACGGAACTACAAGACGCACGATTTAGAGCTGGGAGCTGTTGTTTTTGCACTTAAGATATGGCGACACTACCTGTACGGTACCAAGTGCACAATTTACACCGATCACAGGAGTCTCGAGCATATCTTTAAACAGAAGGAATTGAACATGCGTCAACGACGATGGGTCGAACTCTTGAACGATTATGAATGCGCCATCAAGTACCATCCAGGCAAGGCCAATATTGTGGCTGACGCCCTCAGCCGGAAAGACACTACACCTAGGCGTGTACAAGCTTTGCAGCTCACTATTCAGTCTGATCTTCCTGCACAGATACGAAATGCTCAGGTGGAAGCATTGAAACCAGAAAACGTCAGGGCTGAAGCCTTACGCGGCTCAAGGCAACGATTAGAACAGAAGGAAGACGACGCCTACTATGTAACAGGACGTATTTGGGTCCTACTATACGGTGATTTACGAGAACTTGTCATGGACGAAGCTCATAAATCTCGCTACTCGGTACATCCAGGATCGGATAAAATGTATCATGACATCAGAACTACATATTGGTGGCCTAGCATGAAGGCCCACATTGCAACTTATGTCGGCAAGTGCTTAACTTGTGCGAGGGTCAAGACAGAGTACCAGAAACCCTCAGGCCTACTGCAACAACCCAGGATACCACAGTGGAAATGGGAAGAAATTTCCATGGATTTTGTTACTGGCCTGCCTAGATCCCAGCGCGGGAATGATACTATTTGGATGATCGTAGATCGACTCACAAAGTCTGCTCATTTCTTGGCTATCAAAGAAACGGATAAGTTTTCTACCTTAGAAGACGTTTACTTGAAGGAAGTTGTTTCGAGGCACGGGGTGCCAACCACTATTATTTTGGATCGGGATGCACGATTCACTTCAGAACTATGGCAAGTAATGCACAAAGCTTTTGGGTCTCGATTAGACATGAGCACAGCCTATCACCCTCAGACGGATGGACAGTCTGAGCGCACGATTCAAACCCTAGAAGACATGCTTCGAGCATGTGTTATCGATTTCAGCAACAGCTGGGAAAAACATCTCCCGTTAGTGGAGTTTTCGTACAATAACAGTTACCACACCAGCATACAAGCCGCTCCATTCGAGGCATTGTACGGACGTAAATGCCGGTCACCTCTCTGTTGGGCAAAGGTGGGGGATAGTCAGATTACAGGTCCAGAAATGGAAGTTGACGCTACCGAACGAATTGCACAGATACGACAACGCATGGCGGCAGCTCGTGATCGCCAGAAAAGCTACGCTGATAAACGCAGAAAACCGCTCGAGTTCCAAGTTGGGGATCGAGTGCTACTCAAAGTCTCACCCTGGAAGGGTGTGGTTCGTTTTGGTAAACGGGGCAAGCTCAATCCGCGGTATGTTGGACCGTTCGAAATCACTGAAAGAATAGGCAAGGTAGCCTACAGACTAAACCTACCAGCTGAACTCGGTGCAGTTCACAACGTATTCCACGTGTCGAATCTGAAGAAGTGCCTGTCAGATGAGACCCTTATAGTTCCTTTTAAGGAACTCACTATCGACGAGAGGTTGCAGTTCGTCGAGGAACCAGTTGAAATCACGGACCGGGATGTCAAGGTCCTAAAGAACACTAGAATACCTCTTGTACGAGTTCGTTGGAACTCCCGTCGTGGCCCAGAGTATACCTGGGAACGAGAAGATCAAATGAAACTCAAGTATCCCCAGTTATTCGAAAACTGTGCAACCACTACTGAGGCTGAAGCTACTACTACAGAATTTTGGGACGAAATTCCAAATCAACGGGGGGATGATGTGACACCCCAGGAAAACCAGTAAACGATACAACTTACCTAGCTTCCTCAGTAACCGCATGCTAAATTTCAGGACGAAGTTTCTTTTAAGTTGGGGATAATGTGACAACTCGAGTTTCCAAGATTCCATTTTCACATTTATTACACGTTCACTGTTTGTTTAATCGTTTACTTGCACATTTAGTTTGCTGTGAAACTGTATACGTTTTGATACAATAAAGTGTTTTGTGATTATGCATGGTTATGTGTTAAGTGTTGTCAAATGTATGAACTTGGTGGTGAAACTGTGAAATTGTTTTGAGATGGTGTACTTATGTAAAATATGATACTTAGGGATGTATAGAGTAATTAGTGAAACTCTAATCATTCTTAACCCTAATCCCTTTCACTAATCATCACACAAAACCAAAACACGTACTTGCATATTCTCTGATCTTCTCTGGCAATCATCATCTCCATCATTGGCACAAGTCTTCTGCATCAATCTTGATCTTTCAATCTATTTAGAATCAATTCAAGGTAATTGTTAATGATTGTTTGTTGTCACTGATTCTTGATTCTTGTGATTCTTGTAAACCCTTAGTTCTTCATATGATGTTCTGTGTTTATTGATTTGATTCTGATTATTGTGATATGATGATGATTAGTCGTATAATCGATTGTCTGATAATTTAGATGCATGATATGATAGAACGCTTGATTGTTATTTGATTTCTGCTATACAAGTGTATGAATTAGGGTTCATGTTCGTAAGAACGTAACTGTTACGTTGCTTATTTTATGTTTCTGTGCATAGCTAGGGTTTTGGTGTCAATATGCATTATGTCCGACTTTTATATAACAACCTATTGTCCGACTCTTAAAAATTAGACATGGTCCGACTTTTACATCATGAATGCTAGTCCGACTTTTCTGAATGACAAGGGATATGTCCGAGTTTTGATTAACATGCATGTCCGAACTTTAAATAGTGAAGATATGGTCCGAAGTTTAGTGCATTCGTATGTGATCCGAGTTTTTAAAGGTGAGCTTTGTCCGAACATTGTTATTGTACATTTGGTCCGAGTTTCATGCTTAACTATCTTGTCCGACCTTTAAACCCTAGAAAGGGTCCGAGTTTCTTAAGAATGATGTGTCCGAGTTTTAAGGGCATGAGTTGATTGTCCGACTTTTGATGGAGGGTGTGTGGTCCGAGCTTTTGCAAGAGGACCATTGGTCCGAGTTTTGAGCCCTTTCCCCTTTGTCCGACCTTTTTGAATATCCCTAACCCCTGTCCGAGTTTTAACCCCCACCCCCCTGTCCGACTTTGTGTGATGATTAAAATGAATCCATGAGTTTTATGTTAAATAATGTTGAATCTGTTAAGATATGTATGTTACTTTGCTAAGCCACTAACTCCGTTAAACCTGTTAAGTTTATTAACGCTGTTAAATATGTTAAGTATGTTAACTATGTTAATTCTGTTATGATAACTACGTTATGTGAGTTAACTGTAATATGTTTCTGATTAACTCTGTTATGCATGTGAACTATGCAAAGTGTATTAATCCAGTTAAGTGCGGATGATATTGTTAGTTTATGTTGAGAAAGCCTTTATGTGAAACGTGGATTGTATGAATGCGATTAACTGACATATGATGCATGATATCAACTGTCAAACATACTCTGTGGTATTAATTGCATGTGAAACTTTACGAACTTGAACTGATCAAGTATATGTGCTTACTATAGGACTCGATTGATTAATTGCTAGCACATAGTTAAGCATACCGAGCAAACCAAGGTGAGTTCACACAGCCAAGGCATGGGGTTCCCAGGGTGGGAATGGGTTTGGATTATTTACTTGTACTTACCTAGCATATGGAACTTAATTATATGGTCCTCGGGTGAGGAAGGGTTATTGATAAGATACGACTAGACTAGTGATACTTATAGAACTGATCTTCGCACACACGCCGGGGTTGGCTGCGATAATATGACTGATCTTCGCACATATGCCAGGGTTGGCTGCGATAATATGACTAATCTTCGCACACATGCCTAGGAAGGCTGCGAACTATACGCTAAACTTCGCACATGTGCCGGGTGGGCGCGATACAAATATACCTAGTCTAGAATACTTGAGAACTTTCCCTAATCTTCGCATACATGCCTAGAGGGCTGCGATACGAACTGATACGATATATGACCTAATGAACGAACATAAGGCTTACTATACTATTACGATTACTGAACTATTAACTGTGAACTCGCTCAACTAGTTGTTGACTCTCTGCTGCATGCCTTGCAGGACCTTAGGTACATATGGAGCTTGCACAGGGAGGAGCAGGTCGTTGTGGAGCATGGATCGTGGATATTATGTTAAACTTTATAACACTTGAACTTATTACATACTTTGGGTTTTCATGTTATGCTTCCGCTACTTAAACTATGTTTGGTTTGATCATCAATTGTATTGAATTGGGTTTTACAAACTACTTTGATTGTTATATACTATGTTCAATATGATTGGTGGCTTGATCCTGGTCAGTCACGCTCCCAAGCGGTGATACTCCGCAGGTAGATTTTGGGGGTGTGACAGAAGTTAACTGGATTGATTAACTGCTGTTAAGTGATATGCATGACTTGTATGATATTGGATACATGTTTAGTACTTCTGTGATTATACCTATACGTGAACAACTTGGATATAAACTGATTATGTATACATGTGTACTTTAGGACGTAATTGATTAACTGTGAGCACATACATAGCATACCGATCAAACCAAGGTGAGTTCGCACAGCCAAGGCATGGGGTTCCCAGGGTGGGAATGGGATTGAATGATTTACTTGTACTTACCTAGCTAATGGAATTTAATGATATGGTCCTCGGGTGAGGAAGGTTATTGATAAGATACTACTAGACTAGTGATACTAATAGAACTGATCTTCGCATACACGCCGGGGTTGGCTGCGATAATATGACTAATCTTCGCACACATGCCTGGGATGGCTGCGAACCATACACTAAATCTTCGCACACATGCCGGGTGGCTGCGATACAAATATACCTAGTCTAGAATACTTGGGAAAATTTCCCCAAATCTTCGCACACATGTCTTGGAGACCGCGATGCAAAATAATACGATATATGAGCTAACGAACGAACATAAAGCTTATCCTACTATTACAATTACTGAACTATTAACTGTGAACTCGCTCAACTAGTTGTTGACTCTCTGCTGCATGCCTTGCAGGACCTTAGGTACTATGGAGCTTGCACAGGGAGGAGCAGGTCGTTGTGGAGCATGGATCGTGGATACTATGTTAAACTTTATAACACTTGAACTTATTACATACATTGGGTTTTCATATTATGCTTCCGCTACTTAAACTACGTTTGGTTTAAACGTCAATTGAATTGAGTTGGATTTCTATGAACTACTTTAATTATTATATGCTATGTTCAATATGATTGGTGGCTTGATCCTGTTCATGTCACGCCTCCAAGCGGTGGTACTCCGCGGGTGGATTTTGGGTGTGTGACAGACTAAAGTTGTAAAACGATCAAAATATGAAACCGAAGGGACTAAAAGTGTCATCATGCCAAACTTGTGCCTCTGAATGACCACCCACGAAAGATATATTCTTAAACGAGTAATTAATTGGATATAAGAAGCCGTTTGTGAAAATAATCGAGAGATTATAAACTACATGGGTTAAACGTGTCAACATGTTAATTCTTACCTCTGAGTGACCTTTTAACGAACCTGGGGCTTCGAAATATTCAAATATACTCTCAAGGATAAGTGATATAAATTTCACAAGGTTTCGAGATCGTTATGTATTGATTACGCGAATTCCCAAGAATTAGGGTTTAAAGCGTCAATAAGCGAAACTACTCTTTCGAGCAACCTTTAAGAGAACCAGAAACTCCGTGATGCTCGGTCACGTTCTCGGGAATCCCTATATGGGCTATGCAAGGCTTTGATATCACTAAATGACATTACGCACAACTTTATGCGTTAAAGGACTAAAAGCGTCAAAACTGCGAAAGTATGCATATTCGCGCATATCCTGCCTTCTGACCATATCCGTACATCCATAAATTTTTGTAATCATTAAAATACTATATTTTAGTGATGGGAACGCAAAAATACCATACTTCGCGAAATCTGGATTGTTTTCGCGTCCGTTCGAACTTTCGTCGTAATTAAGCGAAAAACGCGACCGTACGACCGAACGAACTGGCACCCATAATATTTTTGAGCATGGTTGAAGTTAAATATACTTTAACTTCCTTATAGGGCTTAGAAATGAGGTTAACGGGTGTTAGAAGTGCCAAAAACTCAACTATGCAAGTGCAGGGGCTAAACATGTCAACTGTTGAAACTTTGCTTTGTAGACCTGGTCCTTACGGGCCGTATACAATGGACCATACGGTCCGTATACATGTCTGGGCAGCAGAAAATATGGATAGTTGCCCTTCTTCTTCCTTGCAGCTCGCACAAACCACTCCAGCTCTTGTTTTTCAAAACCATGGACTTATTAATGGTATTGGACACCTGCTATTACACATGGAGTGATCTTAGGGCTTCTCATAACACTTGTCTTGCTCCAATCTTTACCCAAAAACTATAAATAGGCCATAAACCCAACCATTTCATTTGCTCATTTTCATTCTTTCCTTCTTATCTGTCAACCTGGAGCTTCCTAATCTGGTTGGAACTTATTTTCTTGTAGAAAAGATAGCTAGGACCCTTTGTAAGTGTCTTAACCCTCTCATTAGTTCAGTTTTATGTTTTTGAAAACCAAAAAGTCAGGTTATCGTAAATTAACTTTGACTTTCGGTTTAAACTCTAATGGTCCAGCCACTGATCAAAATGAATGTGGGTATAAGACCATAGTTAGGTAGGTGATTAACCCTTAAAAGGGCACCTCCTAATTCCTTCGTTTGCTTAGTTAATTGTCGGGTCAAACCATTTAGGTAAAAAGTCAAACTTGGCAGATTTGTGAATAATAATCAAAACCAAAGATGCAGAGGTTATAAATTATATTTTAACACTCTAATAACTTGGTAATTACTATTAGAACATGTTTAGGCATGTTCAACCCGACAATTCTGAGTTTAGGGTCGTTGCACAAGTTCTTGAATTATGTCTTCAAATGACGATAATGCCCTTTTGGCACCTAAAATGGTTTTAAAGCATGATTTTCATACGAAACCTTTTTACTAATGATATGTCATATTAAATAGCATATTTTGGTCATATAAACCTGACCGTAATATCAGTTTCCATAAAAGATCGCATGCATCATCATTTAACGACTTAAACGCCGTTTCGGCATGTAGTATGGTTTTAAACCATAACTACCAACCAAGATTTGTTACCTACTGATTTTATAAATTATTTTAAATATTTTTACAGTAGGTATATGTTATGAACTCAGATTCCCAAATTAGCCTTCAAGGCTGTGACAACTCGTAATTCGAACCTACTTTGTGTAACGATACGTGCTTACGTGAACTATTATGATTATTAAACGTTATGATGTTGTGTTTTGTGTAATGTAATGTATGTATGTATATAATGGCCCAACCGCACAACATGATCCGATCGCACGACACATAATCGATCGCACAAGCCTTTGGGCCGTATCGCTTGTATTCGGACTATAGGGCAACCCAAGTTTGGGTTCGGCCCATCCCCTAATCGTTTATACTTGAGATGTGGTAACCATCTCACACTTTTTACCAAACCTCCTAACACACACAAACCCTAGAACACCCACACTCTCTCTCTCTCAATCCGAACCGAAGGCAGCCATCCTCGAAGCCTTCTCTCTCGATCAAGTTTGTCGTATCACACTTCTGGTTAGTGTTTCATTGTTATCTAGTTGCCATGATAGGTGATCTTGTCATGTATGAACTAGGGTTTTATGCTAGTAATATTGATTGATACTAGGTATTCGGTTCATGTGGTTAGATACTACACAAGGGTGTATGATGCTAAGATTGTATCGGGTTGGTAATATAACCGGGTTGAGTGTATGTTTGTTAATCGGCTGCTATGGTTAATAATCATAGTCGACGTGAAAGTTTACAAGTCTTGTGGTTCGAGTTGAATGATTACGATGTTTGTTCATGATTAAATCGGTTAGGGTTCATATGAAACTCATAACAAAAACCTTGTTTGATCGAAAGTAAGTTAATCGAATAGTTGGAAATTATGTTAATTGATAGCCATGAAAATAGGAAAGTGATTGATTGCCTTGACCAAGTTAATGTATGTATAGTAACGGTTGGATAATTGTAACTGATTGCTTGATTTTAGGATATTAGATAACCAATCGCATAAGTTACTGATTGCACATGCTTAAACGCACAAGTCATCTGATCGCACAAGGAGCCCAATCACACAAGGTGCCTTGGTCGCACAAGGCTAGTTGGACCGCACAATACCTTGGGCCACACATAGATGAATAATCAGTTGTTGTTACTGGGCCGGACAGCCCAAGACCTCACTCGCACAAGGCTTATTAGTCGAACAAGGTTAACCGGATCGCACAAGATATTTTATGTTATTATTTGGGCCGTATATGCTATTGGATCACTTATGTTGTTGGGCCGGGAATTGTTGGATCGCACAACATGTTGTGGGCCACACAACATGTTGGGCCGATTACTTTTGGACTTATTTTAATCGCACAAGTTGAATGTGTTGTTTGACTGTTAAGTATTGCCATGATCTATACGTGTTTGTAACGTGTTAACTCTGTGTAACCATACGTGCTTTACTTGAACCAAACTTGACTTGTATGGTAACCCTGTTAGGACGTGGTTGACCACCCTTAATTCAAGAACCTTTTGTGTATCTTACCGAGCAAACCAAGGTGAGTTCACTGCATTTCTCAAGCATGCATCCCGGTGGTTTGGGACAACTAGTAAACATTTGGAAGGGGATCTTGGGTAAACAGTTAAATTGGGTTTTGGTTATTGAACATGGAATCAATCATTATCGGATTGCCTGTAGGGCAGTGGGGTAATTAGTTGATAGCGCTATTAGGTTTGATACCTCGCACCGTGCCGTAAGGACGGGCGCGAACTAATTATCTGGGCATCATTACCAATGCTTGGTTAGGGGCATTGGGGACTGGACACACTTCCAGGTTATTAAGGGACACACTTCCCCGATACATATGGGCACACTCCCTAGGGTATCTCAACAAGCCATAAACAGCATCATATCACAACGTTGAATTGGCTTAACATACATCCGGTAACAAAACACGTTAACAAAACCTTGAACTCACCAGCGTCGTCTGACACACTTGTCTGCATGCTTGCAGGTCGTTAGAATTCGTGACATGGACTTGCTATCTGGGAGTGCTGGAGTGGTCATAGATCGAGGCTCTTGGATTAACTTATATTTGATACATTGGTTTTGAGTATTATTATGAAACGGTTGTTAAACGATTTACTACATGCTTCCGCTATACAACTCTTTGGGAATTAATATTATGTTTGTCATTTTCTATTGGTAATTAACGACATGTTTTATTTAAATATTTATCGTTGGTTCAATGTGATTGGTGGCTCAGACTCTGATGCGTAACACGCCTCGCGGAGTCCCCGCAGGTGGTATTTTGGGGGTGTTACAAAGGCTATGTGTGAAATTACCAAAATGCCCTTATGGAACATAGTGTAGTTTTAAGCTATGAAACACGCATATGTTTGATATCATACTGACATTTTATCATAAATAAAGTATTTTCAAAGAATATTTATGATCATAACATCAGATTGTACTCAAGTTCTTGTTATGTGTCATAAAATGACCAAAACACGCTTATGAGGCATAGTTTGATTTGAAAACCTAAACGGGCATACAAGTTGATATCCCACTGATATTATAACTTGTTTAAAGTGTATTGGCATATGGCATATTATACAAGTTGTTAAACGATTTACTACATGCTTCCGCTATACAACTCTTTGGGAATTAATATTATGTTTGTCATTTTTTATTGGTAATTAACGACATGTTTTATTTAAATATTTATCGTTGGTTCAATGTGATTGGAGGCTCAGACTCTGATGCGTAACACGCTTCGCGGAGTCCCCGCAGGTGGTATTTTGGGGGTGTTACAGTTTGGTATCAGAGCCACTGGTTATAGTGAACTAGGTTTTAAAACGTTTTTGTAAAACCAGACTATAACCGAACATCTTCAAAAATCGATCATGACACTCAGCTCCAGATTGCAAGGTTCGTCTTTCTCACTTTATGCATTACTTGCTTAGCAGTCACACACTCACAACTTATATGAAACGATACATTAGATACTATTGTGACTTGATAGTGTGACACTACTCTTCGACTTATGTGAATCATAAACCTGTGATACCATCCGTTGTGTTGTTTGAACGGGGGAAACTTCGAGCGCAAGCTAAGAGGCACTGAGATAAACGTGCAAACCACCTTATTACTATGGGTGCACACTTAATAATAACGTGGGGTGCATGCAAATCCCAGTGAGGCTTATCGAGCATGAGAAGGGTTCTGCCTTATTATGTGGGAACTTGGTAGTACGTAGATATCAACATAATACTTGATTTCCATCTCGTTTTGATTCCTAAATCAGTTTATCTCCATATATAGAATCATGAGTGGACGAGGACACGGACGTGGCAACATCAACATGACTCAGGCTGAGTTGACTGACTTAATCAACACCCGTGTGGCTGAGGCTTTAGCAGCCTATCAAGCTGGTCAACACGCGCAACCCCACAACAACCAGCCTGCTTGTACGTTTAAGACGTTTATGGACTGCAAGCCACAGACCTTCACCGGGACTGAAGGGGCTGTGGGACTCCTGAGATGGTTCGAGAAAGCAGAGTCAGTGTTTGCTATATGCAACTGTCCCGCTGGGGACAGGGTGAAATATGTTGCGGGTACCTTGGCGGATGGTGCCCTAACGTGGTGGAATGCCCAAGTTCAACTGTTGGGCATCGAGGCAGCGAATGCTACAACTTGGGATGACTTTAAAGAACTGATCAGGGAGGAGTATTGTCCTCGGGACGAGGTCCAGAAGTTAGAAAACGAGTATTATGACTTGAAAATGGTAGGATCTGAAGTCGAGGCGTATGTAAAGCGATCGTATGAATTGGCTGACATGTGTCCGAACATGTCACGGCCCATGTCTCGGAGGATTGAGTTGTTTATCAAGGGGCTGCCTCCGCGTGTGAAGAGTCTGGTTACCGCAGCACATCTCAATGATTTGACACAGATTGTCCATTTGACCCACAAGATTGTGGATCAAGAGGTAGAGAGTAACTCGTTACCACCGCGTGTTTCAACCACTACTACTGCTGCACCCACTGCCACTGCGTCCGCTAATGATAACAAGCGGAAGTGGAACGATTACGACAAAGCATCTAGTGCGGGTCAGACTCAGAAAAGGCCAGACAACTATAGCAATCGCAGCATCAGTCAGTCGTCTTCTGTCAATCAAGGCCAAGGGGGTAGCCAAAGTCAGGGTCAGTATGCGGGGAGGAAGCCACGGTGTAACAAGTGTGGCTATCATCATTTCGGGCCGTGTGGTCGGATATGTAACAGGTGTGGTAAGGCGGGCCATGAGGCCAGGGATTGTAGGGCCCCACAGCCCAAACACCAGCAGCAACAGAACCAGCAGAACCAGAGACAGCAGGGACAACCACCCCAGCAGAATCAGGGCTTCAGGAAGGGGTGCTATCAGTGTGGTGACGAGGGTCACTTTAAGCGGGATTGCCCTCAGCTAAACCAGAATGCTAACGACAACAACTGCCCGAATAATAACAATGCTGGGAACAACAACAACAATGGCAACAATGGGGGTAATGGTGCTCGGGGCAGGGTGTTTCAGCTTGGGGCAGGGGATGCTAGGAATGACGGCAATGTTGTCACCGGTACGTTTCCTGTAAACAATCATATTGCTTCTGTGTTATTTGATTCTGGTGCCGAATGGAGTTATGTGTCCCTAGAATTTAGTCGACGATTGGGGATAACCCCAACACCTTTAGAAGTTAAACAAGTAGTAGAACTAGCAGATGGTAAGACGATAGAGGCCTCGAATGTCCTTTTCGGGTGCAAACTAGATCTCGTGGGTCAGGTGTTTGATATTGACCTTCTTCCCGTTACGCTCGGTAGTTTCGATATAGTGGTAGGCATGGATTGGATGTCTAAGCACCACGCGGAAATTTTGTGTAAGGAAAAAGTTGTGCGTATTCCTCTCCCAGATGGGGAGTCATTATCAGTTCAAGGACATCGTAGTGGGACGATGGTTGGTATTATCTCGGCCATGCATGCGCAGAAGTATCTACAAAAGGGGTATCCTGCAATGTTAGTGTTAGTTACCAATGCTCAGTCTGAAGAGAGAAAGATCGAGGATCTACCAGTGGTGCGAGAATTCGCTGATGTTTTCCCAGAGGAGCTACCAGGGTTACCTCCTCATCGTCAAGTAGAATTTCAGGTTGATCTGGCGCCGGGAGCGGCTCCAATCGCTCGAGCTCCTTACCGGCTAACACCTGGGGAGTTACAGGAATTGTCTAATCAGCTACAGGAATTGTTGGATAGAGGTTTCATTCGACCCAGTTCTTCGCCTTGGGGAGCCCCAGTTCTGTTTGTAAAGAAGAAAGACGGGTCATTCCGTATGTGTATCGATTATCGAGAGCTCAACAAGGTAATCATTAAGAACCGCTATCCGTTACCACGCATTGACGACTTGTTTGACCAGTTGCAAGGGTCAAGTTTCTATTCAAAGATCGACTTAAGGTCGGGTTATCATCAGGTGCGGGTTAGGGAGGAGGATGTTCCCAAGACTGCTTTTCAAACGCGCTACGGACACTACGAGTTTTTGGTTATGCCGTTTGGGTTGACAAATGCACCAGCGGTCTTCATGGATCTCATGAACCTCGTATGTAAGCCATATCTCGACGAGTTTGTTATAGTGTTTATTGACGACATCTTGGTTTATTCAAAGAACAAGGAGGATCACGAGCGTCACCTACGTCTCATCTTGGAACTTTTGAGAAGGGAACCGCTGTATGCGAAGTTTTCTAAGTGCGATTTTTGGATTCGAGAAGTACATTTCCTTGGCCACGTTGTTAACGAAAAAGGGATACATGTGGATCCTGCAAAAGTAGATGCGGTTAAGAATTGGACGGCACCAAAGACTGCCTCTGAGGTGCGACAATTTCTTGGTCTCGCAGGATATTATCGGAGGTTTATTAAAGATTTTTCGAAAATCGCGCAACCCCTCACCTCGCTGACACAGAAGAACACGGCATACTCTTGGGGAACAAAGCAGGAAGAGGCTTTCCAAGTACTAAAATAGAAACTTTGCAGTGCACCAATCTTGTCTTTACCAGAGGGTACCGAAGATTTTGTGGTCTATTGTGATGCATCGATTCAGGGTCTCGGATGCGTGTTAATGCAACGCGAGAAGGTGATAGCCTATGCCTCGCGACAGTTGAAGATTCACGAGAGAAACTACACGACACACGACTTGGAGTTAGGAGCGGTGGTATTTGCGTTGAAGATCTGGAGGCACTATCTGTACGGTACCAAATGCACCGTCTACACCGACCATAGGAGTCTTCAGCATATCTTCGACCAGAAAGAATTGAATATGCGGCAACGACGATGGGTTGAGCTATTGAATGATTATGAATGTGCCATCAAGTATCATCCGGGCAAGGCGAACGTCGTAGCTGACGCCCTCAGCAGAAAGGATAATGCACCTAGGCACGTGCGAGCACTACAACTTACGATACAGTCCAATCTTCCTTCTCAGATACGAGACGCTCAGGCAGAAGCGTTGAAACCAGAGAACGTCCGAGCTGAAGCTTTACGCGGCTCGAGGCAACGACTAGAACGAAAGGGAGACGGTTCCTACTACGTAACCGGACGCATTTGGGTCCCACTCTATGGCAACTTACGAGAACTTGTAATGGAGGAGGCACATAAGTCACGTTACTCAGTACATCCTGGATCAGATAAGATGTACCACGACTTGAAAACTACATACTGGTGGCCTAGCATGAAAGCTCACATAGCAACCTACGTCAGCAAATGTTTGACTTGTGCTAAAGTCAAAGCAGAACATCAAAAGCCCTCTGGACTACTACAGCAACCAGAGATACCCACATGGAAGTGGGAACAGATCGCCATGGATTTCGTGACAAGGTTACCTCGAACTCAGGCTGGAAACGATACCATTTGGGTGATTGTCAATCGTCTCACAAAATCAGCGCATTTCCTGGCAATCAAAGAAACAGACAAGTTTTCGCAATTGGCAGCAATCTACCTTAAGGAAGTAGTTTCTAGGCACGGGGTGCCAACTTCTATCATTTTGGATCGAGATCCGCGTTTCACTTCTGATCTTTGGCAATCAATGCATAAGTCGTTCGGTTCACGACTCGACATGAGTACCGCTTATCACCTGCAGACGGATGGTCAAAGCGAGCGCACCATCCAGACACTTGAAGATATGCTTCGGGCATGCGTACTCGATTTTGGGAAAGGGTGGGAGAAACACTTGCCGTTGATAGAATTCTCCTACAACAACAGCTACCACACTAGTATACAGGCAGCTCCGTTCGAAGCGCTGTACGGACGGAAATGCCGTTCACCTCTCTGTTGGCTTGAGGTGGGTGATAGTCAGATTACAGGCCCTGAACTTGTGCTTGAGACATCAGAAAACATTGTGCAGATCCGAAACCGTATGGCCGCAGCTCGCGACCGCCAGAAAAGCTACGCTGAGAAGCGTAGTAAACCGTTGGAATTCGAAGTTAATGATCGAGTCATGTTAAAGGTCTCACCCTGGAAGGGTGTGGTGCGTTTTGGGAAACGCGGCAAACTAAACCCTCGTTATATGGGGCCATTCAAAATTCTGGAACGAATTGGAAAGGTGGCCTACAGGTTGGAATTACCTGCTGAGTTGGGTAATGTCCATGATGTGTTTCACGTATCGCAGTTAAAGAAGTGTTTGGCTGATGAAACACTAGTTGTACCATTCCAAGAGCTAAAGATAGACGACAAATTGCAGTTTGTCAAAGAACCAATTGAGATTATGGATCGGGAAGTTAAAGTTCGTAAACACAGCCGTATACCGATTGTGAGAGTTCGTTGGAACTCAAGACGTGGCCCAGAGTTCACGTGGGAACGCGAGGATCAGATGGAACTTAAGTATCCACATTTGTTCCCCAAAGACAAAACGAAACCTAGCAAACCTAATGTTGATGCAACTAGTGAATTTCGGGACGAAATTCCCATTCAAGTTAGGGAGGATGTGACACCCCAGGAAAACTAGTGAACGATATAACTTACCTAGCCTTCTCAGTGAGTGCGTACCAAATTTCGAGACGAAATTTCTTTTTAGTTGGGGATACTATGACAACTCGTAATTCGAACCTACTTTGTGTAACGATACGTGCTTATGTGAACTATTATGATTATTAAACGTTATGATGTTGTGTTTTGTGTAATGTAATGTATGTATGTATATAATGGCCCAACCGCACAACATGATCTGATCGCACAACACATAATCGATCGCACAAGCCTTTGGGCCGTATCGCTTGTATTCGGACTATAGGGCAGCCCAAGTTTGGGTTCGGCCTATCCCCTAATCGTTTATATTTGAGATGTGGTAACCATCTCACACTTTTTACCAAACCTCCTAACACACACAAACCCTAGAACACCCACACTCTCTCTCTCAATCTGAACCGAAGGCAGCCTTCCTCGAAGCCTTCTCTCTCGATCAAGTTTGTCGTATCACACTTCTGGTTAGTGTTTCATTGTTATCTAGTTGCCATGATAGGTGATCTTGTCATGTATGAACTAGGGTTTTATGCTAGTAATATTGATTGATACTAGGTATTCGGTTCATGTGGTTAGATACTATACAAGGGTGTATGATGCTAAGATTGTATCGAGTTGGTAATATAACCGGGTTGAGTGTATGTTTGTTAATCGGCTGCTATGGTTAATAATCATAGTCGACGTGAAAGTTTACAAGTCTTGTGGTTCGAGTTGAATGATTACGATGTTTGTTCATGATTAAATCGGTTAGGGTTCATATGAAACTCATAACAAAAACCTTGTTTGATCGAAAGTAAGTTAATCGAATAGTTGGAAATTATGTTAATTGATAGCCATGAAAATAGGAAAGTGATTGATTGCCTTGACCAAGTTAATGTATGTTTAGTAACGGTTGGATAATTGTAACTGATTGCTTGATTTTAGGATATTAGATAACCAATCGCATAAGTTACTGATCGCACATGCTAAAACGCACAAGTCATCTGATCGCACAAGGAGCCCAATCACACAAGGTGCCTTGGTCGCACAAGGCTAGTTGGACCGCACAATACCTTGGGCCACACAGATGAATAATCAGTTGTTGTTACTGGGCCGGACAGCCCAAGACCTCACTCGCACAAGGCTTATTAGTCGCACAAGGTTAACCGGATCGCACAAGATATTTTATGTTGTTATTTGGGCCGTATATGCTATTGGATCGTTATATGTTGTTGGGCCGGGAATTGTTGGATCGCACAACATGTTGTGGGCCGCACAACATGTTGGGCCGATTACTTTTGGACTTATTTTAATCGCACAAGTTGAATGTGTTGTTTGACTGTTAAGTGTTGCCATGATCTATACGTGTTTGTAACGTGTTAACTCTGTGTAACCATACGTGCTTTACTTGAACCAAACTTGACTTGTATGGTAACCCTGTTAGGACGTGGTTGACCACCCTTAATTCAAGAACCTTTTGTGTATCTTACCGAGCAAACCAAGGTGAGTTCACTGCATTTCTCAAGCATGCGTCCCGGTGGTTTGGGACAACTAGTAAACATTTGGAAGGGAATCTTGGGTAAACAGTTAAATTGGGTTTTGGTTATTGAACATGGAATCAATCATTATCGGATTGCCTGTAGGGCAATGGGGTAATTAGTTGATAGCGCTATTAGGTTTGATACCTCGCACCGGGCCGTAAGGACGGGCGCGAACTAATTATCTGGGCATCATTACCAATGCTTAGTTAGGGGCATTGGGGACTGGACACACTTCCAGGTTATTAAGGGACACACTTCCCGGATACATATGGGCACACTCCCTAGGGTATCTCAACAAGTCATAAACAACATCATATCACAACGTTGAATTGGCTTAACATACATCCGGTAACAAAACACGTTAACAAAACCTTGAACTCACCAGCGTCGTCTGACACACTTGTCTGCATGCTTGCAGGTCGTTAGAATTCGTGACATGGACTTGCTATCTGGGAGTGCTGGAGTGGTCATGGATCGAGGCTCTTGGATTAACTTATATTTGATACATTGGTTTTGAGTATTATTATGAAACGGTTGTTAAACGATTTACTACATGCTTCCGCTATACAACTCTTTGGGAATTAATATTATGTTTGTCATTTTCTATTGGTAATTAACGACATGTTTTATTTAAATATTTATCGTTGGTTCAATGCGATTGGTGGCTCAGACTCTGATGCGTAACACGCCTCGCGGAGTCCCCGCGGGTGGTATTTTGGGGGTGTTACAAAGGCTATGTGTAAAATTACCAAAATGCCCTTATGGAACATAGTTTAGTTTTAAGCTATGAAACACGCATATGTTTGATATCATACTGACATTTATCATAAATAAAGTATTTTCAAAGAATATTTATGATCATAACATCAGATTGTACTCAAGTTCTTGTTATGTGTCATAAATGACCAAAACACCCTTATGAGGCATAGTTTGATTTGAAAACCTAAACGGGCATACAAGTTGATATCCCACTAATATTATAACTTGTTTAAAGTGTATTGGCATATGGAACTTGTTCATGACTCATCTGGTTACTCGTTATCGCTTTTACGCGTACGGTGAGACTTATGTAACTGGTTTATGTAAGTTTGCTGAAACGGGTTTAACCTTATTGTTTTTACTTCAAAATCCAGAATATACTTAATTTACCCTACAAGTCTTCGTACTTGTTGGGTCTAAATTACATTCTATTCCGGTCATCGCTTAATCTAGCGTATCGTACTGTTCTAGATATTTTAAGCTAGCCGGTCTGAGTCTACGACTTAAATAAGACCGTTAGCTTTCTGAATTAGTTATATGTTACCATCACTCCAGACTAGAGCCACCCGGTAAAAGCTACTTGCATTTAGATAGATTGGATACGAATGAGTTATTTTGCTGTGAATCAAGTATTAGCTCAGGTAAATACTTTTAACTTATTTTCCCTTATACGGACTTGGGATACGGTATTATAATAATACCGCTTGGTCGGGTATGAAATCATTTAATCAGATTGTGATTAATAAATTGCATAAGCCGTTTTAATCTGTCTTGTTTGATAACATAAACATTGGGGGTTAATTCGACCGTGTCCTGGATATCCTCGGCTCATATCATTTGAAAATGGCCACGACCTATGCACGGGGTGTAGGCATACACCCGATAGATGCAAATGCTAAAATATAAATAACCCACATATTGGGGATAACTCCTTCATGGGTTTTGTAAGTGGTGAGTCGGTTAATCATGACCGGCTTCCAAACCGGCCCCATATGTATGACAAACATATAAATCTATATACAAGATTATCTTTAAATAATTGTCCCAAGTTATAAATGATTTGCGCCTTGTGCACTTAAATCAATTTTCATAAACTCTTTTCAAATGAGTCGGTTAATTGTATTTACCAGTGAAAACTGATGTATTTTCAAAAGACTAAGTGGCAGGTACTACTCGTAATAGGCTGGGAGTTGCTCGGTGTCGAAAAAGAGGATCTTGCAAATCCTTAAAGATGCCATAAAGTCTGCTAAGCTTCCTTTTATACATTCTGTAATGATCCTCCTGTGGATTTGATATTACAGGGTCGTCTATAATAAATACTTTGATATTTTCAGACATTTGAGTTTGTAATAATATTTTGTATTCCAAGACTTCCGCTGTGCTATTCTGTGTATGTTTGACCTTGATGATATCAACTACGTCACGATACTCCCCACCGGGCCCACCGGTGATATGTGGAAATATCGGGGTGTGACAGGTTGGTATAAGAGCCAACATTGAGTGAATTAAACACTAGTCTTTTGTGTTTAATCTCAATGATACAGTAGCATATTCCTTAGACCTTTTGAGTCTAGACTTAACATAGGAATGCTCTCATCCCTATTAAGTAAGCATTGTTTTCGATTTTATGTATTTTGAATAGGTCGCCAAGCAAGGAAGCCGTTGATGGAGGTTCTCCTCATCCGAAGCCAAGGAATGCCAAGCTTCATAATACAGCTAGAATAAGCGTGCGACTGGTGTGGAAGAAAGGCCTTCATGGACTTATTCCTTAAACCAAATCTATTGAATTGTATTCAGACTTCAAAGCCCATACCGGTGGTCCATGAGACTCCCGTATTGAAGATAATACCAGTGGATCCTAATGATCCCTATTTCTTGCCTTCAAATTTGAAATCCCAAGATTTGGATTGTATTAGTCAAAACTAATAGATAGCAATCCCACTAATTGCTATCTTTCTCGTAAATCACTCCTAGTCAATATTTTGTATTAGATGTATTTATTATTTTCCTTTTATGCTTTGTAAGTAATGTCTATATATAATGCTCAAATCTCTACCAATAAGGTACAGAGACTTTTAGTCTTTACATGGTATCACGCCTCTCGATCCTATCTTCCCTACTTTTCACTACTTTCTTGTGCTTCTTTTCTTCCATCTTCCACCTTCCCTCATCTCCCTTCTTATGGCAACCAATCCCACTGATGGCACCCTTCCAATGGCCACCATACTTCACATGATTACCCTAAAACTCTCCTCCACCAACTACCTCTACTGGAAAAATCAAATTCTATCCCTCCTTTCCTATCAAAAATTAATCGGTCATGTTGACGGCTCCATTGCTTCTCCTCCTGCCACCATTACCACTGATGGTAAGGAATCAGTCAACCCTAAACACACCGACTGGTTGGACGCGGACCAGCGTGCGATTCTCATCCTCAATTCTTCCCTCACGGAAGAGGCGGTGGCTGAAGTCTTGGGTTTAACATCTGCTAGACAGATTTGGTTAGCCCTCGAGGCCGCGTATAGCAATACCTCTATTGAGCGGATGCATCTTCTTCGTGATAGCCTCCGTCAACTCACTAAGGGCTCAACATCCGTTACCGAGTTTGCTCGGAAATTCAAAGCAATTTGTGACCAATTGGCTGCCATCGGCCATCCCGTCACCGACATCGACAAAGCCCACTGGTTCTTGTGCGGGCTCGGGTCTTCCTTTGAAAATTTCTCTACTGCGGTTCGCACTAACCGGGATACACTTGCCTTTAGAGATCTGGTAACAAAGGCAGAAAGCCATGAACAGTTTTTGCACACTCTTAACCCACCCACACCACCTCCTGTTGCTTTCACAGCAAACCAGCAACGTACTCGGGGTTCGGGTTCAGGTTCGTCCCAAAACAAACCCAAGTCGGGTTCCTTCTCCCGTGGTTCTAGCTCTCAGTCATTCTCTCGCGACCCGCGTCGACCGCCGCATTGTCAATTGTGTAGAACCAATGGACATTATGCAAACAAATGTCCTTGCTTGTCTTCATTTGCCACTGCCTCGACTACGGATGAGAATATTGCTCAAGCTTTTCATGCCCAGTGCCACGTTACCACCGGTGATCCCGATTGGGTAGCCGATTCGGGAGCTACTACGCACATGGCAAACTCTCTGGGTAATCTTCATACTATTGCTCCGTATAAGGGTACCTCTACAGTAGCCTTTCGTAATGGCAATTCATTACCAATCTCTCATACGGGTCATTTTTCTATTAATAAGCACTTATCTTTAAAAGATGCTTGGTTGTTCCTAAGTTAACCAAGAATCTACTATCCATAAGTCAATTAACCACTGATTATCCCATTGATGTTTTATTTTCCCAACCTTATTTTACTATTCAGGATCGGAAAACAAGCCAACCTCTCGGTCAAGGTCAGTGTGAAAATGGTCTCTATGTGCTTCGGGATGGGAATCTTGCTTTTGTTGCTTCACTTTCTTCCAATAAAGCCTCTTTTGAACTTTGGCATTATCGTTTAGGCCATGTTGCCTTTGATACTATTTCTATTTTAAAGAAATTTGGTTGTTTGTCGTTTACTTCTATTTTACCTAAACGGAATATTTGTTCCTCGTGTCAACTTGCAAAGGCTCACAAAATGCCTTTTGATTTAAATGAAAAACGAGCATCAAATCCTTTAGATCTGGTTCATTGTGATTTATGGGGTCCTTCACCCACTATGAATGTTGATGGTTATAAATATTACGTTGTGTTTGTTGATGATCATTCGCGGTTTTCATTGCTTTATCCGCTTAAAACAAAGAATGGTTTTTATTCCGTCTTGTCAACTTTCTTGGGTTTTGTGCAAACGTAATTTTCAAGAAAAGTTATGTTGGTGCATACGTCTGTCGACTTCGTCTTGTATCGAGTCGTTTATTGTAATAGTTAGGTTAGGGCACGCAAAACGAAAAATGTGATGTATAGGTAATTCCGCATGAAATTGTAATTCCGCATGGAATTATAATTTCGCACGGAACACCTAATTCCGCATGAAACTTAATACCGTGTGAGTTATTTCCGCGCGGAATTAAGTTCCGCTTGTACTTTTCACGCGGAATTAGGAACCTAGATATACCTGGTGTGTCTAGTTCATTTGGTACGGAATTAGAACAGTGTTTTCCGACAGCGAAGCTCTGTCGAAGTGTCTTCAGACTTGTAATTGTATCAGAATCAATATAAAGACAGTTTAAAGTGAAGATCTAGCTGAATCAACCTCATTATGTTTGTTTCCGCCTTTCATACTGAGTAGAACGCCTCTGATCGACGCATTTCGGGTCCGCGCACGATCCTACAATTGGTATCGGAGCTCAGGAGGAGGAGTTCTGCAGATTTCAGCTTGATTTCATCTCTTTTTCTTACTTTTACACTTTCTTTTCTCATTTGAACAAGTTTTCACGGTCACAATGATCTGAATTTCACATATCATATGCAAAACTGTATTCTAACAAAGCCTTGAAAGATTTGGATCATAATTCAATCTAATACTGAAAAAATTTGTAATTTCGTTTGAAATTTTGCTCGAAAATGATGACATCGTCTAATTCCATCTGAAATTGTTCTTTAATTTCGCACGGAATCATTCGGTTTGTCTAATCTCGTTTAAAAGATAAGCTAATTCCGCATGGAATTAGTATTTCCATTTGAACTCGTTCAAACGATATTATAATTTCATTTCAACTTCTTAATTTCGTTTGAAACTGAGTAATTCCGCATGGAATTACCTGATTCCGTTTGAAAGCAACTAATTTCGTTTGAAAGTTGTGTGCAGGTTAATTCCGTTTCTGGTAATTTCGCTTGGAGTTAATCTCGTTTGAAGAATCTGCTTTCGTTTGAAAATGTGACGAAGAATTTTACAACGCGTTTGCTACATCTCCTACTACTCCGCTGCTATTACTCAAAACATGAACTTGGAAAACGAAACCGGAACTTTGGAAAAACCCCCAAAACTTATGGGAATTGAAGAGTATCATGGCTGGAAAAATCGTTTTGAGAATTGGGTTCAGGCAAACCATCTGAGAGCTTGGGAAAGCATTGAAACAAAATATGTTAGACCACGGACTGCTTTGAAAGTTGATAAAATCATTTCAGAATTCACAGACAACGAGAGAGACAGTTATAAAGGAGAGAAAATGATGATTAGTCTTCTACAACAAGCTGTCAAAGAAGACATCTTTATTTTGCTTCAGCATGATGGTAGTACATTTTCGATTTGGGAAGCACTTAAGAAAAAGTTTGAAGGAAGTACAGAGATGCTCAAGAGTAAAGCATCTTTGTTGAAAAAAGAGTTTGAGTTGTTTACCAGTGTGCCAGGGGAGACTACAAAGAGTCAAAGAGTCTTATTGAGAGATATTGTTATCTTGTGCGTACCATGTCTTAGTTGAAAATTACTAAAACTCCAGCAGAATGGGTTGAGAAGTTAGCTGATGCTTTACCACAGAAAGAATGGGGTACTTATCTCATGATCTTAAAGAATTCAGGGGAGTTTAGTAGATTGTCAATTGGACAGTTTATTGAAAAGCTTGAGGCACAGGATCTTGAACAGCAAAAGATTGCCAGAATGAATAGCTCAAGCAATCAACAAGACATCAAATTGTATTACAAAGGAAATGTTCAAACTGTTGAAGCAAGTCCAAAGATCCAAACTACTTTTAGTGCAGGAAATTCATCTGGATCAGTCAGTCAAAGTTCAATCAACACTAGTGGATTTTCAAATGTTAATCCTCCAAGTGTTCAAAGTTCAAATGTTGATAATGAACATATGATTCAGTGCAATGTTGCTTTGCATCTTCAAAATGGTCAGAATTTTTCTGATGAAGTTGTTAAAAGTCATATGGCATTACTGGTTACTGCTTTGGAATCTTATGAAGGATTAATTGCTGGAAGAATTGGTACTCCTATGCTAACCAAGGAAGATTATGATCAGATCGATGCAGAAGAATTGGAGCTCATGGACATCAAATTGTGTCTAGCTAGTGTATTGAGAAGAGCTGAAAAGTTCAAAATGATTACAGGAAGAAATGACTTTCTGGATGCTCATGTTTCAACTTTGGGTTTTGATAAATCTAAAGTGACTTGTTTTCGATGCAGGGAGAAAGGTCACTTCAAGAGAGAGTGCAAAAATCAGGAAACTAGTGGAACTAAGAATCCTTTTGGAAAAGATGATTACTATCGAAAAGCCATATATCAGCAGGTTGCTCATCAACCGCATCAACAAAAGGAATCACAAAATGCACATGGGAAAATGATCGAAGATGCAAATAAGAAAGCTTATTTTCATATCGTTGATCAAGATGATGAGAAATTGGCTCCAGGTTTTAGCTGGGATAAATATGTGAATGAGAATATGGATTTTAAAGCGTTCATTGCTCAAATTGTTCAAAAGCCAGAATTGATGAAAGAATGGATAGTAGTGTTGTCTGATGAAGAGAAGAGTCAAGATGAAGAAGCCGTTTCTTCAGAAAACAGTTCAACAGAAAGCAGTGATGATGAGGAAGAAACTGAACAGATAAACATTGCAAAAACTCATTTATCTCCTGACAGTTTTGAATTTTATTTTGCAGATAAATTGAAGAAACTTAAAGAGAGAAAAGCTGCAAAAGAAATGAAAGAAGTCAAGGTTGTTGAGAAGATAGTCGAAGTGGAGAAGGTAGTTGAAGTCGAGAAGATTGTGGAGATTGAAAAGATTGTTGAGGTCACAAAACCGTGTCTTACATGTTTGGAACCTTGCAAACAATGTGATGAAAAAGATGAGAGGTTTAGTGATCTAGAAAAGTTGAAAGAAAAGTTGCTGTTTGATGTCAAGAATGTGAAAGAGTCGTACGATGTATTGAACAGAATTGTGAATAGTTTGCAGAAGACAAACTCTGAAAGAGAAGATGCTTTGACAATGATGAATGCTACAATGATGTCTAAGCAAATAGAGATTAATAAAAAGAATGGTTGATCAGGTGTTGGATAATGAGTCTGAATTAATAAAAAGAATGGTTGATCAGGTGTTGGATAAGGATGAGGAGTCAGAGTCAATGTCTAAGTCAATGTCCGAGTCCGGAAGTTCGAGTTCGTCTGTCAAGAGTTCTAAGTCGTCAGGAAAACGGGTGTATAGTAAAGAATTTTTGTTGTCAAAATCCAATTTGAATGACGAAACATTTGAAGTTGCATATACTTTGAATGATTCTGACAAATTATATTTTGATAAAGAGTTTCCTATAAGAGGTGTTAAACCAGAAATGATAAAAAAAATGTTTTCAAATTAACAGAAATTAATATTTCTGAAATAAAAGATGTAAATCTTTCTGAAAAACCAAGTCCTTACACCTCAAGAGTTAAACAAAGGATAAACAAGAAAATGGGTTACAATTATGGTTTAGATTTTCGAAAGAAACCAAACCATAATGGTAATTTCAAAAAGAAAGGTTTAGGTTTTATTCCACCAGAAAACTATAAAAATGAGAAAATTTCTAAAAATACAAAATTTGTTTCAGGAACAGCTGCTGAGGATGAAAAGAAGAGCTCATTCTGGAGACAGACAAATCAAGAATTTCTTGCTGAAAAGAAGAAAAATGAAGCTCAGAGAAAAGAGACGAGAACTTGCTCCAGATGTCAAGAAGTTTGTCACATCGCCTGGAATTGCCCAAAGGCAACCAACATGAAATAGGGAGTTTCAGAAAAACTAAAAAAAAATAGTTGTTGATAAAACCGAACCACCAACTGAGAAATTTAAAGTGTTTAAAAATTCAACATATGAAGTTGGTGAGTGTTGGAAAAGGTTTTACAAACGAAGGGGAAATCTTGACAAACAAGCTTGAGTTGTTAAGAAATCAGAAGTAAAACCTGGCGATGAATCTTATTCCACAAAATCAGAGGAGCAAAAAGTTGTTAAAAAGAGTGAAAACTCATTTCCTCCAATGGATGATGAGAACTTTCCACCATTGAGAACTGAGAATTTTAAACAAAAGGTTGGTAAAGTTGAGATCTCGAATCAATTTTATTCTGAAAAGAATGAATTTAATGTTGAAAAAACTTTTAATGGGAATGTGAAGAAGATTTTTGTAAAGATGATCGAGGGGAAGGTTAAAGGGGTTAAAGACTTTTATGCTACAAAGAAAGCAACTTACACCCCAACTGCAGATGAGTTAGTATCACCCAAGGCTGGTCAGGCTTGGGTGGATATCTTCTTTCATTGAAAAACCTGACTTGCCGGAGCTCCCAAGTTTGTAATCATGGAGCAGGAATCGACATCATTCTTGATAAAATTGATGTTGTGAATGAATTTTAAAATTGATAAATTTTTACAGGATAAGGACTTGCCGGAACTCCCAGGTTGGTAAGTGTGGAGTAGGAATCGTCATCTTTCTTGAGAAATTCACGAAAAGTGATTTCGTCTTACAAATGGTAAATCAGGGACATTAATTTGTATCCGATTTCCTACAATTGGTTCAGAGGTTTGTTCTTACTTGTGATTCGTCAAGGTCATTAAGTTGAACTTGATGTAATCTGCATTCATTGTAAAAAGAAAAGAAACAAAGTGATGATCTTATCCCCGAATCTACAAGTGGTTTTAACAAAACTTATTTTCCGGAAAAATCATTTTGATTAAAACAAACATAAGTGTTTTGAAATCTTAATGGGAAAATAGTTTGTTGAAAGGGGGAGTTCTGATTGTTTATGCCAAGTGGATGGCGAATTGAAGCAATTCACAACAGTTGTCGCTTTATTTGTACAGTTTATTTTCAATTTCCTTTAAATGTGTTTGCATTTTAGGGGGAGTAAAAATTTTAGAAAATCCAAAAACATTAGAAAATTTGAAAAAGCCAAAAACATGATAAAACAAAAATGAGTTTTGATGTATAAAAGAGGAAATGATAGTACATCAGTAGACTATCACAACATGCTAAAGAAATGGAAAGTCAAATGTGATAAACAATCTCACTACGGATATGCCAGTAGGTTTTTGCACATTTAGTAAATTGTGACGAGATATAAACCTAAATTTCAAACTTGCTTATCTCGTGGGGAACATTTCTTGGATATATGGGTAACCCCCGAAATCTTCTTTGAAAGGTCCCTCTTTCTAAGATACTAGGTCTTTATACTCAGTGATATCTGGGGTGTTATCCCGGGACTTCTGATTTTGCGGAAGCAATGGCCTAGTCCCCGTATAATACTTTACATTTGCTTGAAATATAGCGCAGCCCTCAGTACAAAAAATGATGAAACATTGAAAAATGCTAATCATGTGCTGTTGAAGAAAAGATCCTCTAAAGGGGACACACCAAAAGTCGAGCCGTCATCTCTCTGCTGAACGGAAGTTCTGACCTGAGCTCTCACGGTTTCGCATCTAACCCCTTATAGATATCATCTAGGTATACTCACCTGTAAGACTGAATATTGGGATCTGGATACGGGAGTATATTCAAGTAGTGGGACATGCGAATAAGTTTAAGTGATTAAAACATTAATTTCGTATCTCGAAACAGATGAACTTTGTGTAAAAATTTAAGTGGACTAGTATACTGACAATCTAAGTGAATTGTTTAGAATTTAAAATGTTTAAAGCTTAATGGTGTTTGTGATTTGTCTCATAAACTGATATGATCCTCTTATACAAACTCACAAAAATATTGTTTGTAAATATTTCTTTACTGCATTTCATCTAAAGAAAATCCAAAAAGAGTTTGTTTTAGCATAAACTTTTAAAAAGTCAAAAATATTTTTGACAACTAGAGTTGAAGAGCTGATTTTCAAAGTTCCAAACGCTAAACATGATGATCAATTTATGGGGGAATCTGTTTAAACTGAAAATGTTTGAATATTTTCATGCATATTGTTATCAGAAATTATCATTGAAAAATTATTCTGGTTAAATTTGAGGGGGAGTATGTAATTATAAATTTGTCAAATGTTAAATTTGTGAGATTTATTGTGAGGTAGAGGATGTGCAGGATAACCTGGATTCAGAGTAGAATGTGAGCCAGGTTATGATTCTGGAGCTGATGATGCTGATAAACTTAAGGAATCAAGAGATCTAATCAAGAGAGGAGAAAAGATGGATGTTTTACAAAGACAAATACTTCAGAGAGGAGCTGATCAGACTGATAAAGACTGAAGATGCGAAGACTCGACACAGTAGACTCGTCAACATCCGAGGGGGAGTCTATTGGTGCATATGTCTGTCGACTTCGTCTTGTATCGAGTCGTGTATTGTAATAGTTAGGTCAGGGCACGTAAAACGAAAAATGTGATGTATAGGTAATTCCGCATGAAATTGTAATTCCGCATGGAATTATAATTTCACACGGAACACCTAATTCCGCATGAAACTTAATACCGTGTGAGTTAATTCCATGCGGAATTAAGTTCCGCTTGTACTTTTCACGCGGAATTAGGAACCTATATATACCTGGTGTGTCTAGTTCATTTGGTACGGAATTAGAAAAGTGTTTTCCGACAGCGAAGCTTTGTCGAAGTGTGTTCAGACTTGTAATTGTATCAGAATCAATATTAAGACAGTTTAAAGTGAAGATCTATATGAATCAACCTCGTTATGTTTGTTTCCGCCTTTCATACTGAGTAGAACACCTCTGATCGACTCATTTCGGGTCCGCGCACGATCCTACAAGTTAAGGTTTTTCAAAGTGACGGTGGTACCAAATTCGTCAATCAACACGTCCAGAAAATCTTTGATGAAAACGGCACCTTTCATCGGTTATCTTGTCCTTACACTTCTCCTCAAAACGGTAGAGCCGAAAGGAAACATCGACATATAGTAGAAACGGGACTAGCCATGCTATTTCATGCTCGCATCCCGGCCACTTATTGGGTTGAAGCATTTAGCACCGCTACATATATTATAAACCATTTGCCGTCCGGAGTGTTTGACAATAAATCACCTTTTGAAATTTTATTTTCTACACAACCAACATACCCCAACTTTCAGGTTTTCGGGTGTCGCGTCTACCCGTATCTTCGTTACTATGCACCGAATAAATTAACTCCACGAAGCATTCCTTGTATCTTCATGGGGTATGCAACCCAGTACAAAGGATACAAATGTTTAGACCCACAATCGTCTCGCATGTATGTCACTCGTCAAGCTCGTTTTGATGAAACATCATTTCCGTATGACAACAATTCTTCCAGTTCTGATTTGACCACTTTATTGCTCTCCACTTACCAAGAGGAATACCCCACTCATAATATTTCCTCTAATTGTGAACCTAACCACCCTAGCCCTACCCCACCTGCTTCCACAAAAACTCCACCCTCGTGCATTCTGTGCAAACATGACCTACCCATGCATGGTACTTCCCATGCAAACTCAATTCACACACCTCAAATACCATATTTAACCAACACAACCCCATCTATAATAGAACCTACTCCTCAACATACTACACTGTCCCAAACCGAACCGACCCACTCCTCAACCGACTCTCAAACTTCCCCAGCCCCAACCGAACCATTCCTTAACACACCTTCCTCAACTCAATGCGTTGGTTCTAACCATCCTCCTGAAGCATCTTCAGTCCATCCTATGGTTACACGGTCTAAGGTTGGTGTTTTCAAACCTAATCCCAAGCATCGTGCCACTCTTGCTCGTACCATGCATCAAAGTTTATATGTTGCTTTGCTTGCCACCCCGGATCCTAAAGGCTTTCGAACCGCTTCCAAAAGTCCTCATTGGATGAATGCGATGCAAGAGGAGATTAAGGCTCTACAACGAAACAATACTTGGAGCTTAGTACCTCGACCCGCATCAGCCAATATAGTAGGCTCCAAATGGGTCTTTCGCACCAAATATCACTCGGACGGTTCGATTGATCGACATAAAGCACGCCTTGTTGCTCAAGGTTTTACTCAAATTTCGGGCATTGATTTTTCTCACACTTTTAGCCCAGTTGTGAAAGCCTCAACTGTTCGCGTTGTATTATCATTGGCCGTCATTAACAAATGGCCCCTACATCAATTTGACGTGAATAACGTCTTTTTAAACGGGTCCTTGACCGAAACCGTCTACATGGAGCAACCACCGGGTTTCATCGACTCAAGTTTTCCAGATTATGTGTATAAACTAAGTAAAGCTCTTTATGGTTTAAAACAGGCGCCACGCGCATGGTTTCAAAGGTTAAGCTCGTTTCTTGTTACTTATGGCTTTACATGTAGCCGGGCGGATACGTCTTTGTTCGTTTTCAATCAAGGAGATTGTCTTATGTATCTCCTCGTTTATGTCGATGATCTTATCCTCACCGGTAACAAACCCGTTATGCTTGCCAACTTCATAAAACGGCTACATAATGAATTCGCCATTAAGGATTTGGGGTCGCTAAATTATTTTTTGGGCTTGGAGGTTATTCATACTAATGACGGGTTGTTCCTAAGTCAAGCAAAATATGCACATGACATCCTTAACCGTGCCGGGATTCTTGATGCCAAGCCCGTTCCCACACCTCTTGCAACAACTGATTCTTTCATATCTACCGATACACCATACTCCGATCCTACCTTTTATCGTTCGATCGTTGGTGCTTTACAATACCTAACCATCACCCGACCCGATCTTGCATATGCGGTTAACCAAGCATGTCAATTTTTGCATACTCCAACCGAACATCACTTCCAACTTGTTAAACGTATACTTCGATATATAAAAGGGACAATATCACATGGCCTTGTGTTTCAACGACCGAAGCATACTACTCTTTTGAGTTACTCCGATGCCGATTGGGCTCGATGCATTGAAACACAACGGTCAACTTATGGTTATTCAATCTTTCTAGGTGGCAATCTTGTCTCATGGAGTGCAAAGAAACAACCTACCGTATCTCGTTCAAGTTGTGAGTCGGAATATAGAGCTATGGCTAACACCGTCGCTGAAATCATTTGGATAACTCACTTGTTACGAGAACTTCATGCGCTTCCACTGGATAGACCCACACTACTTTGTGATAACCGTAGTGCCTTATTCATGAGCCAAAATCTCGTTTCTCATAAACGGCTAAACACATCGACTTAGATTATCACTTTGTTCGTGAGCCCGTTATGTCCGGTAAGCTCCATACTCGCTTTGTTCCTACCAAGCTTCAACTAGCCGATATTTTTACCAAAAGTTTGCCGAAACCGCAATTTGAACACTTTCGGGAGCTACTTCATGTTTGTTCACCGCCGTCTCGCTTGAGGGGGGATAATAGATAGCAATCCCACTAATTGCTATCTTTCTCGTAAATCACTCCTAGTCAATATTTTGTATTAAATGTATTTATTGTTATCCTTTTATGCTTTGTAAGTAATGTCTATATATAATGCTCAAATCTCTACCAATAAGGTACAGAGACTTTTAGTCTTTACAAAAACCCAATCCGTGGTCCATATTATTCTTTAACCATGGAATCCTTAAATTCTACTTCAATAACGGATCCTGATTGGAATACTTACTTTATTCACGGAGATCTTCAGTATCCCTACCATATAGGGTAAGCAAAGAAGAGAAACAATTGAAGTGAAGCAAGGAAGGCGTTAGAGAATCCTTCTTCCATGATATTCATTATCCTTTAAGTCCTTATAAGGACCTATCTCTTCTATTTAGTCCCTGAGTGGACATACCTTTTGACTTAAGACCCTATATGGGCATTTGCTATTAAGTCCTTTCATGGACATTATATTTCAATATAGTCCCTTGCGGACATTATATTTCAATAAAGTCCCTCGGTGGACATACTATTTCAATATAGTCCTCTTATGGACATTATACTTCATCATAGTCCTTTCATGGGCATAGTATTTTATTAAAAGTCTTTTCGTAGACATATTATTTTATCAAAGTCCCCTGGCGGACATAATAATTCAATATAGTCCTCTCACGGACATATTATTTCATCGAAGTCCCTTTGTGGACATGCTGAATTATGAAGTCCCTTATTGGACATGATATTTCATCATAAGTCCCTTTAAGGACATATTGTTTCATTAATAAGTCCCACTTAGGACGTGTCTCTCGACATAAAGTCCCTGTGAGGACATCTGTAGAGCAAAGCCCTTTTGTGCGCACGCTGTACCAATATAGTCCTTTTATGGACAAGTTATTTTATTAAAATCCCTTTGGGGATACGCTACTTGAATTAGTCCCTTTGAGGACATGATAGTTCATGATAACCCCTTTGAGGACATATTTTATAGTCCCTATATGGACTTATATTTCTCCCTTTAAGTCCCTGCGTGGACTAATGATTGTTTTAAAGTCCCTATGTGGACAAATGAATTACTAAAAGTCCTGATTAAGGCACTATTGTAAATTCCTAATGATTTATGGGAAGTTTTTCTTATATAGGTGCTCATATCGTCCTTTATCCAACGATCGTCCCAAATTTTACTCGAACTTTATTGATCAGCTGAAAATTTTCAAAGGATCCTCTTAATGGTATAACCTAGCCTATATGTATATGAACATGGATGTGATGGTAAAACCCTCTTAAGACAATTAATCCTTGTTAGCATCTAAAAACATGTTAACATTCCTGGCTGTGTGACTTGAGAAACCAAATTAGCTTCCAAAAGTACTTGGATCTTTCCAAGCCACCTTCATGGCCTAAATGATCAATATGAATCATGGCTAATAACGTCGAACATGATGTGAACATCAAAACATCCATTTAAGATGTATGCTTACGGGCAAAGATGTACTCATGACAAAGATAGTTTTATTTCATAACTTCTTGTCAATAAGGCAATGAACTATGAAATTCTTCTGATTCGAAGGATCATTGACTATGTTTTAAATTGTCCTTGTGACAAGGCCTTTTGTGCCATCCAAAAGTCATTTGAGACAAGCCTTTGCGCTATATAAAATGTCTGTACGACATTGACAGCTATGACTTATGTCCCCTGTCTAATAAATATGAATGATTAGATTCCGTTTAAACGCCAAAATGGTTCATTCAAAACCTAGGCAAATCATAATCAAATAAATTTCATACTATCTTATTGGCCTATATGGTTTATTTACACCATGGCTATTTAATCATCAAATTCGATGATTCGCTATATAATTAAATAAATTATTATTACTTGATTTATAGCCTTCAAAGCTTCGCCATGGCTGATTCTTATGAAGCCCACAATCATTCAGTTGATCAGAATAATAACGCAAGACTGAACTTAACGAGCACTGAGTTACAGGCTATGTTAGATATAGCCGTAAACAAAGTCGTGGACCGCGTATTAAAGGATCATAAGAGAAAGTGCGATAGTACCCCAAATAAGGGTTACAAAAAGGGTAAGACCGGTTCAAGCTATAACCAGTCCCAGCCAAATGAGGCAAAACCCAAATGTAAAAACCTGTGGGAAACAGCACTTCGGAAAATGTTTCCATAAGCAGAACAGGAGATGTGGCATCTGTAAGAAGATGGATCACAAGACTCATATATGCAAAGACTTGAAAGACGCCACATGCTATGGTTGTGGTGAGAAGGGGCATATAAAGACTCGCTGCCCAAGGGGGCGGCTAAAGGAAAATACACTTTAGATTCACAAGCCAAGCCTTGTGGAATCTATAATAAAGAAGGGCACAAAACTTTGGAGTGCCAAAACCTAAAGGACGCAACCTGCTATGGTTGCAATGGAATAGGGCACATCAAAACTAATTGCCCAAATAAAACCAAGAAGCCTGAAGAGGCTAAGAAGGGAAACGCCTGAACTACCTGATGAATGCCTGAGGCAGTATATATTAATAATATCATCAGGTACATTACTTATCATTTATCAATGACAATTTATGCTAAGTGCCTTGTTTTTAATAAAGGCGATAATAAGTCTTTCATGGACTATAAGCTTAGCAAACTTTTGTTGATACTTAAGAACTCCAGACTTAAAGTATAAGGTGGAACCTACCAATGGAACCATAGAGACTGTCTCTTCTATTCTCGACGATGATCCTTCTGAAAATTCTGAAGTACTCTTTTCCTCAATGGAGTACGATAATAAATGTTATTTTAAATTTTTTTCTTTTATCTCGTTGATTTCTATCAACTACGAGTGCCAACTATGATTGACAAAAGAGCCATATGAGGATTGGCGTATCCCAGTGCGTCCCATAGATTATGTCCATGCCTGATCAGTATGGAAGTTTAATGCATGGGGCCACTAAGATATTCCAATGGTCATATTGTACTAAAGTCAGCTGGTGGTATTCAAAGAAGATATCCATTATAGGAATGCCTAAGTAGGCATCTCTACTTAAGGCATCCATGCACTCGTAAAACAGATGTGTCAATTGCATGGAACAAGTGGCGATCAACCCTGTTTACCTCCTTAGAGGCAAAGTGAAGTTAGGATTTAACATCCTATTAGGAGCTGTATCTATTACAGAAGTTCTATATCGGTTAGCGCCTACAGAAATAAAAGAGCTCAGGACTCAATCGGATGAATTACTGGAAAAGGGTTTCATACAACCCAGCTTTTCGTTGGGGAACTCCTATACTATTCGTGAAGAAGAAGGATGGGTCAATATGTCTATGCATTGATTATTAAGAGCTAAATAAAGTAACGATCAAGAATCGTTATCCTTTGCCCAGGATCGACGACTTATTCGACCAACTCCAAGGGGCAAGCTTCTTTTCGAAGATTGATTTAAGATCTGAGTATCATCAATTCAAGGTTTTAACTGAAGATGTACCTAAGACAGCGTTAAGCACGAGGTATGGATATTATGAGTTCTTAGTGATGCCTTTCGGGCTCGCTAATACACCAGCAGCATTCATGGACCTCATGAAATGAAGTCTGCAAGCCATACTTAGATAAGTTCGTCATTGTCTTTATAGACGACATACTTATTTATCCTCGTAATCAGGATGATCACGAGAAACACCTTCGGTGTATTTTAGGATTGCTTCGACAGGAGAAACTGTATGCTAAGTTCTCTAAGTATGAGTTGTGGCTTCGTGAAGTCCAATTCCTTGGACACGTAGTTAGCAAGCGTGGTATCCAAATAGATCCTGCTAAAATAGAAGCCATTATGAACTGAGAGGCACCATTGACTTCTCTGACCTGTAAGAAGATGAAATTTGATTGGGGTTCAAAACAACAAGAATCATTTGAGATTCTTAAACAAAAATTGAGCAATGCTCCGGTGTTAACATTGCCCAAAGGAATTGAAGAGTTTGTCGTAAACTGTGATGCTTCACACAACGGTATGGGTTGTGTACATAAGTAGAAAGGCAAAGTGATCGCCTATACATCACGACAGTTAAAAGTGCATGAAAATAGTTACTTCACCCACGAATTAGAGATGGGTGCCGTTGTCTTTGCACTTAAGTTGTGGAGATATTATTTATATGGATCTAAGTATATAATATATTCGGATCACCGAAGTCTCCAACACTTATTCAATCAAAAAGATCTCAATATGAGACAGCGCCGTTGGATGGAGACTCCAAACGATTACGATTGTGAAATTCGCTATAATCCTGGCAAGGATGGAATCCTCAGACTGAATGGAAGGATTTGGGTTCCTATTCATAGAGGGACTCGAGATATAATCCTCCAAGAAGCTCAAAATTCCAATATACTCAATTCACCCTAGAGGTGACAAGATATACCAAGATTTGAAAGCTAATTATTGGTGGATAGGTTTGAAGGAATCTATAGCCACACATGTAGCTAAGTGCCTGACTTGTGCTCAGATCAAAGCTGAACATCAAAAGCCGTCAGGTTTACTACAATAGCCAGAGCTTCCCACATGGAAGTGGGAGATGGTAATCATGGATTTTATAACCAAGTTACCTAAGATAAGGCACGAAAACGATACTATATGGGTCATAGTTGATAGACTGACTAAGTCAGCACATTTCTTACCCATCAAGGAGACTTATAGCTCCGACAAGTTAGCCCAGTTATATGTGGATGAGATTGTATCTCTCCATGGAGTGCTGGAGTCTATTATATCCGATAAAGATACTAGATACACCTCTCACTTTTGGAAAAGTTTCCAACAATCTGTAGGCACTCATTTGAATTTTAGTACTGCTTACCATCCTCAGAAAGATGGACAAAGTGAGCGTACAATTCAAACTTTGGAAGACATGCTTCGAGCATGTGTTATTAATTGGGAAGGTAGCTGGGATGACCACCTACCTTTGATCGAATTTTCCTACAATAATAGCTACCATACTAAGCATTCAAGTTATGCCTTTTGAGGCATTATATGGAAGGAAATGCAGAATGCCTAATTGTTAGGCAGAAGTAGGAAAGCGCAGTTAGCAGGACCTGATATAGTCCTTAAAACGACGGACAAGATTGTCCAAATTCGTGATCGCCTGAAAGCTGCCAGGGATAGGCAGAAAAGTTATGCTGATAAGAGGCGAAAACCTCTAAAGTTGAAATAGGCAATAAAATCTTACTAAAAGTATCACCCTAGAAAAGAGTGATGCATTATGGTAAGAAGGGCCAGATAAGCCCTAGATATATTGGACCATTCGAGATCATCGAATGTGTCGGCAGTGTAGCTTATAAGCTAAACCTGCCTGAGGAGCTGAGTGGAATTCACAATGTGTTCCACATCTATAACTTAAAGAAATGTCTAGCCGATGAATCCCTAGCAATGTCTCATAAGGATGTACAGATTGATGAAAGCTTGAGAATTGTTGAAAGACCTATATCGATCGAGGATCGTCAGGTTAAAAAGCTCCGAAGAAAGCATGTGCATATAGTAAAGGTCAAATGGGATGCCCGTAGAGGTCCCGAATATACATGGGAAATTAAGTCCACTATGCGACAGAAGTACCCTCACTTATTCCAGTAAATCTGGGGCCGAGATTTCTTTTAAGGGGGTGAGGATGTACACCACGTAAAAAAACGTGTCCAATTATGTGAAGACACGTGTCCTAAATCCTAATCATGTGAAAGATTGGGTATTGAAGGACTAAAGTTGTAAAACGATCAAAATATGAAACCAAAGGGACTAAAAGTGTCATCATGCCAAACTTGTGCCTCTGATTGACCACCCAGGAAAGATATATTCTTAAACGAGTAATTAATTGGATATAAGAAGCCGTTTGTGAAAATAATCGAGAGATTATAAACTACAGGTGTTAAACGTGTCAACATGTTAATTTTTACCTCTGAGTGACCTTTTAACGAACCTGGGGCTTCGAAATATTCAAATATACTCTCAAGGATAAGTGATATAAATTTCACAAGGTTTCGAGATCGTTATGTATTGATTACGCGATTCCCAAGAATTAGTGTTTAAAGCGTTAATAAGCGAAACTACGCTTTCGAGCAAACTTTAAGAGAACCAGAAACTCCTTTATGCTCGGTCACGTTCTCGGGAATCCCTATATGGGCTATGCAAGGCTTTGATATCAATAAATGACATTACGACAACTTTATGCGTTAAAGGACTAAAAGCGTCAAAACTGTGAAAGTATGCATATTCGCGCATATCCTGCGTTCTGACCATTCTAAAAGTGTCATCATGCCAAACTTGTGCCTCTGAATGACCACCCAGGAAAGATATATTCTTAAACGAGTAATTAATTGGATATAAGAAGCCGTTTGTGAAAATAATCGAGAGATTATAAACTACAGGTGTTAAACGTGTCAACATGTTAATTCTTACCTCTGAGTGACCTTTTAACGAACCTAGGGCTTCGAAATATTCAAATATACTCTCAAGGATAAGTGATATAAATTTCACAACGTTTCGAGATCGTTATGTATTGATTACGCGATTCCCAAGAATTAGTGTTTAAAGCGTTAATAAGCGAAACTACGCTTTCGAGCAAACTTTAAGAGAACCAGAAACTCCGTGATGCTCGGTCACGTTCTCGGGAATCCCTATATGGGCTATGCAAGGCTTTGATATCAATAAATGACATTACGCACAACTTTATGCGTTAAAGGACTAAAAGCGTCAAAACTGCGAAAGTATGCATATTCGCGCATATCCTGCGTTCTGACCATATTCGTACATCCATAAATTTTTTTTATCATTAAAATACTATATTTTAGTGATGGGAATGCAAAAATACCATACGTCACGAAATCTGGATTGTTTTCGCGTCCGTTCGAACGTTCATCGTAATTAAGCGAAAAACGCGACCGTACGACCGAACGAACTGGCACCCATAATATTTTTGAGCATGGCTGAAGTTAAATATACTTTAACCTCCTTATAGAGCTTAGAAATGGGGTTAACGGGTGTTAGAAGTGCCAAAAACTCAACTATGCAAGTGCAGGGGCTAAACATGTCAACTGTTGAAACTTTGCTTTGCAGACCTGGTCCTTACGGACCATATACAATGGACCATACGGTCCGTATACATGTCTGGGCAGCAGAAAATATGGACAGCTGTCCTTCTTCTTCCTCGCAGCTCACACAAACCATTCCAGCTCTTGTTTTTCAAAACCTTGGACTTGTTAATGGTATTGGACACCTGCCATCACACTTGGAGTGATCTTAGGGCTTCTCATAGCACTTGTCTTGATCCAATCTTTACCCAAAAACTATAAATAGGCCATAAACCCAACCATTTCATTTGCTTATTTTCATTCTCTCCTTCTTATCTCTCAACCTGGAGCTTCCTAATCTGGTTGGGACTTATTTTCTTGTAGAAAAGATAGCTAGGATCCTTTGTAAGTGTCTTAGCCCTCTCATTAGTTCAGTTTTATGTTTTAAAAACCGAAAAGTCAAGTTATCGTAAATTAACTTTGACTTTCGGTTTAAACTCTAATGGTCCAGCCACTGATCAAAATGAATGTGGGTATAAGACCATAGTTAGGTAGGTGATTAACCCTTAAAAGGGCACCTCTTAATTCCTTCGTTTGCTTAGTTAATTGTCGGGTCAAACCATTTAGGTAAAAAGTCAAACTTGGCAGATTTGTGAATAATAATCAAAACCAAAGATGCAGAGGTTATAAATTATATTTTAACACTCTAATAACTTGGTAATTACTATTAGAACATGTTCAACCCGACAATTCTGAGTTTAGGATCATTTCGCAACCAAAAGTCGCGTAGTTTGACTTCTACGTTGACTTTAGGATTATAAGCCGAATTAGACTAGTATGCTACCGATTTTAGGTTCCGTTATGATCGTATTATAATGTAGCATAGCCCTCTGGGGTTATAATACATGATCATACTAGTAATCCGAGTCTTATGCAAGTTTCCGTTAATATGCCGTACTTTGACTATTATGCCCTTTTTAGCAAAAATAAGGTTTTAGACACCAATAAGCTTTCAAACAACTTAGGCACTGATATGTTAACATGTTTAACATATTTTGATATTACAAATCTGATCATAAACTGAGTTCGCATATAATGTCGTGAATTGTGCTTTAAAGTGACCAAAATGCCCTTTAGGCGCATAGATCGGTTTTAAGCATAATTCCTTATACCAAACTCATTGCGTACTGATTTAATATCATAATTAGGATAATTTGGGATATCAATTCAGATTAAAAACTGAGTTCATGCACAAGTTCTTGAATTATGTCTTCAAATGACGATAATGCCCTTTTGGCACCTAAAATGGTTTTAAAGCATGATTTTCATACGAAACCATTTTAATACTGATATGTCATATTAAATAACATATTTTGGTCATATAAAGCTGACCGTAATATCAGTTTTCATAAAAGATCGCATGCATCGTCATTTAACGACTTAAACGTCGTTTCGGCGCGTAGTATGGTTTTAAACCATAACTACCAACCAAGATTTGTTACCTACTGATTTTATAAATCATTTTAAATATTTTTACAGTAGGTATATGTTATGAACTCAGATTCCCAAATTAACCTTCAAGGCTATGTGTGAAATTACCAAAATGCCCTTATGGAGCATAGTTTGGTTTTAAGCTATGAAACACGCATATGTTTGATATCATACTGACATTATATCATAAATAAAGTATTTTCAAAGAATGTTTATGATCATAACATCATATTGTACTCAAGTTCTTGTTATGTGTCGTAAAATGACCAAAACGCCCTTATGAGGCATAGTTTGATTTTAAAACCTAAACGGGCATACCAGTTGATATCCCACTGATATTATAACTTGTTTAAAGTGTATTGGCATATGGAACTTGTTCATGACTCATCTGGTTACTCATTATCGCTTTTACGCGTACGGTGAGACTTATGTAACTAGTTTATGTAAGTTTGCTGAAATGGGTTTAATCTTATTGTTTTTACTTCAAAATCCAGAATGTACTTAGTTTACCCATATTATACAAGTCTTCGTACTTGTTGGGTCTAAAGTACATTCTATTCCGGTCATCGCTTAATCTAGCGTATCGTACCGTTCTAGATATTTTAAGCTAGCCGGTCTGAGTCTACGACTTAAATAAGACCGTTAGCATTCTGAATTGTTTATATATTACCATCACTCCAGACTAGAGCCACCCGGTAAAAGCTACCTGCATTTAGATAGATTGGATACGACTGAGTTATTTTGCTGTGAATTAAGTATTAGCTCAGGTAAATATTTTTAACTTATTTTCCCTTATACGGGCTTGGGATACGGTATTATAATAATACCGCTTGGTCGGGTATGAAATCATTTAATCGGATTGTGATTAATAAATTACATAAGCCGTTTTAATCTGTCTTGTTTGATAACATAAACATTAGGGGTTAATTTGACCGTGTCCTGGATATCCTCGATACATTTCATTTGAAAATGGCCACGACCTATACACGGGGTGTAGGCATAAACCCGACAGATGCAAATGCTAAAATAAAAATAACCCACATGTTGGGGATAACTCCTTTGTGGGTTTTGTAAGTGGTGAGTCGGTTAATCATGACTGGCTTCCAAACCGGCCCATATGTGTGACAAACATATAAATCTGTATACAAGATTATCTTTAAATAATTGTCCCAAGTTATAAAGGATTTGTGCCTTGTGCACTTAAATCAATTTTCATAAACTCTTTTCAAATGAGTCGGTTAATTGTATTTGCCAGTGAAAACTGACGTATTTTCAAAAGACTAAGTGGCAGGTACTACTCATATTAGGCTGGGAGTTGCTCGGTGTCGAAAAAGAGGATCTTGCAAATCCTTAAAGATGCCATAAAGTCTGCTAAGCTTCCTTTTTTACATTCGGTAATGATCCTCCTGTGGATTTGATAATACAGGCTCGTCTATAATAAATACTTTGATATTTTCAGACATTTGAGTTTGTAATAATATTTTATATTCCAAGACTTCCGTTGTGCTATTCTGTGTATGTTTGACCATGATGATATCAACTACGTCACGATACTCCCCACCGGGCCTACCGGTGATATGTGGAAATACCGGGGTGTGACATTAATAACTATTTTATAAGTTTTATTAAATAAGCTATTTATATTAATAATTTCAACAAATTCTAACAAAAAGAAAACTATTTTTTGATGAGTTTTTTTTTCCAAAGTGTTGTTGGAAAAAATATTTACCATGTTAGTGTTGTTTCAAAAGTATTTACCAAAATAGTTTTTTATTTCTTTTTCATAGTTTCTCACTCTTAATTTAATTGGTTAGCTTTACCTTAGGGGAATTGGCCTCTAATAATCTCAATTAGACGTCATTGGCCATTGTTAGTCCCACCTTTGAATATTCTCCATACCAGTCCCACCTTTCACCTATTTTTCCTCCACCGGTCTTCAGTTAAAAAAAACTTAATAGAGTTAAGTTTTTTTTTGAATTACAAACTGACTTATTAGGGCTTTGGATCAAAACGAGGATACGTGTCTATTGATGAAAAACTTACCCGAATTGAAGCACCGTTCTCATCGTTTGAAGCACAGTTTCAAAGTAGGTTTTACATCCTTCGACCCGTATCCTCTTTCTGATCAAATGTCCTAAAACGTCAGCTTGTAATTCAGAAAAAAAAAAAAAAAAAAACTTAACTTAAGTTTTTTTAACTGATGAACGGTGGAGGAAAAATAAGTGAAAGGTGGGACTGGCATGAGGAATATTTAGAAGTGGGACTGGTAATGGCCAATGACGTCTAGTTAGTATTATTACAGACCAATTACCCTTACTTTATTAACTAATATTGACTTAATTACTTTTTTATTAAAAAAACTAAATTGTAATACTTAAATACTTATACTTTGGAGCTCCAAGACTTCACATTTGAAAATAAATCATAAAATTATTTTTCTCTGAATCAGAAAAATATTAATTTGTTTTTTCTTATCCATGTTATAGTTTCACTTTACTCTACGTGTACAAAGAAAAAAAAGGGCAACAATAACTCAATAAAGTAATTATATGTATCATGTTTATAACAAAAATATATATTATTAGGTAAATTACACTTTTCGTCATTTATGTTTATACCGGATTGCAATGGATGACCTTTAACTTCAATAATTACAGTCACACTCCGTTTTTGTTAAAAGCATTACACTTTAGGTCCTTTAACATTAACCCAATTAAAATTTCCAGTTAAGTCTCACATGTGCCTTGCACATGAGGGCATCATTATCTTTTTACCATTCTAATACAATAAAGATTAAAAAAATTAATAAATAAAATCCCCTTCAGTACTCTCTCTATCCCTCCTATCTATCTATCTATCTATCTATCTATCTCTCTCTCTCTCTCTCTCTCTCTCTCACAACCAAACCCTCACCACTGCCCCCATCTTGAAAGCTTCTTTCTCTCTCAAGGCCACACTTCCCTCCACCCTCCACCTCCGAGAAACCCCACCACAACCAAACCTCATGTCTTTATCCCCCCACCGTCGCAGAGGGGTCCCGTCACCGAAACCCTAGTTTCACCCCTGTTTCCTCTTCAAAACATTCAAACCTTCATATGGGTCTCTTCTATTTGCAATCACAGGGGCTCAGGAAGAAGTTGCCCCTTCAGTCTTCGAACCCCCATCCCCTTTCTTATTTAGTAAGAATAAAAATCAATTTTTTTTTCAATCCCTAAAAGCAGCAGATATCTTTTCTCCATAAACCCTTTTGATATATGAAAAAGAATGTTCAAGATTGATTGTAGTGTAGAGCGATCTTCGTAATGATTTGTGTTGGAGGTGATGATAATCAAACCCTACAATGGCGAAATTGAAGAGCGATGAAGGGGAAAAGGCCAAAATCTGAAGTTGGGTGTGTATATATATATATATGAGAATGTGAAGTGAAATTGGTAGCTGTGAAATTGGGATTTCACCTTTGGTTAAAAAAAGTGAAGTTCAGATATGGACTGAACTAGAAGTTCAGATATGCATCTTGTTCTCGTGATGTCCAAAATTTGATGTCATCGGATCTTTTTCTCGTGTGTCTGGTGTCAGAACAAAAAAAAAAAAAAACAAACAAATGTGATGCACAGGTAAAACGGAGACTATATGAATAATGATTGATCGGAGATTATAATTTTTGAACAATCTTCAAGGATTGAACAATCATATATAAGCCCCAAATCAAGACAGTTAGGATTAATTTCTAAGAGGGATGTTGAGAGGTAGAACATGGGATGGAGAGATTAATGGAGGAAAAGGGTTTTATAGATTTTTATATAAGTTTTTTAGTTTTGAAATGACCGTTTTGCCCTCACACGGGGTGCACATGTCCTCAGTTAACTGAAATTTTTAACCAATTTAGGGTCAAAGGACGTAGGGTGTAACAGGTTTTACAAAAAAAGAACTGTGACTGTAATTATTAAAGGTAAAGATCATCTATTGAAATTTAGTACAAACATAAAGGACGAAAACTGTAATTTACCCTATATTATTTAATTCGATTTTGAATAATGGGTCAGTTCGAAATTCATAGGTTGAATTTGATTCAACTCCAAATTTGGAAGTCGGTTCGGATAAATCAACCATTATATTTTTATGAACAAACTCACTATAAACTTTTATTTTTTATTTTTATCAATCAACTCGTTATAATCTTTGTTTTTTTTTTTTGTTATTAAAAATATATGTTTGCTTCTGTTTAGTTTATATATGTATGCACATATATAATTTATTTTTTATTTACCGTTGCTCATTTATTTACCCTCTATTAATTATCAACTTTTCTTCCTCCTCACGAAACTCTATTCAATTTTTGTTCGTTTTTGTATCGATCTATATTTTACGAGTTAACATGTCGTAATGCGTTTCATGGTTCAACGCTTGCATGACTGTTTTTTGTTTGATTTAACGATCCCGTCACAACGTATGGGTCCTAAATACTCGTTGTTTTTATATTAGAAAAATATAAAATGGGTGATAACATATTATTCTCTAAATTTCTAGAATTAAAAAAAAAAAACAAAAAATATACATACTTATTCACATCTGTGAAGTCACAGACAATTTTTATATTAATTAAAGGAAAAAAGTAATCACATATTTATTTACATATATGAGGTTAACAATTTATTCTTTTTATTAAGAAAAAAAGTTTTCTTAAATTTAAAAAATTAATTATGTCGTTATTAATTTATGAAATGAGATTATCCAATTAGATTAGGAGTGAGAAATTAATAAAGTAAGATAAAACATCATTTTGGTAATTACTTTTGAGAGAACAGTTTATTGTTAGGGTGTTCAAAAAACTCGCGACTCGCAGCTTGCTCAAAACTCGCTCGAAAAAAGTTTGAAAAAAGCTCGGCTCGAAATTGGCTTGGTTGTAAACGAGCCGGCTCGGCTCGGTTTATAAACGAACCGGGCTGGAGCTTGGCCTGTTTACATTCTTCATTTTTTGTCCCACATCGCTCAGAAGACAAAAACTAATGAATTATCTCCCCTATAAAAGAAGGTAAAAACAATGTATAAGGTGAGCCAACTATTTATACTTGCATATTTAGCAATTTGGTTAAATTAAATTGCAATTATAGCCCTTAGTCTATCAAGATTTTTTTTTGTCCCACATCGCTTAGAAGACAAAAACTAATAAAGTATCTCCCCTATAAAAGAAGTGGTAAAGACAATGTATAAGGTGAGCCAACTATTTATACTTGCATATTTAACGATTTGGTTAAATTAAATTGCAATTATAGCCCTTAGTCTATGAAGAGATTCATTTTTAGGGCTTTTTAAATAGTAAATTGTGTGGTTCTTTGTTAGTTCGAGCTAGATCGACTCGGCTCGTTTACAGCCCTATTTATAGTAAATACTTTTTCCAACAACACCACTTTGGTAAAAAAAAAAAAAAAAAAAAAAAAAAAAAAAAAAAAACTCATGTTTTGATTTATAATACCAAGTTAACTAAAGAGTAAACTTCCGTTTTGCTCCCTGTGGTTTGGTCACTTTAACGGTTTTGCCACAAACCTTTAAAAATAGCCATTTTACTCCCTGATGTTTCCGTTTTATCATAGTTTACTCCGTGGCTCTAACTAAGTTAAAATTTTTAGTTAATATAATGGTATTTAAGTAAATTTAAATATAAGTATTTAATTTTTATTCTATTATCTGAAAATACCTTCTTTTAATTGAAAATGAAAAAAAAAAGAACATAAGTATATACCCAGACATTAACACGTCTCTGCCTCTTCTCTCTACCACTACCACAAAGTGCAGACCATCACCACCACCCCTCCCCTTTCCCCTGCCACCACAGCCACCTCCTACAACTACCTGCCACCAACACACCGCCTAGCATTAGCTTCTGAGACATCGACATCCCCATCTTCGTGGGTTCCTTCTCACTGTGGTCTGATGGTCCTTCACCGTCTCCACCAGATCCGCCGCCACTACCGCCCCAGTTGTTTCCTTCACCGCCACCAACGTCACCACCGGTGCTATCTGGTTCAATATCAGTTCCTTCTACAAAATCAACAGAAAGAGCACCACCACCACCACCGCTATAACAACCCTCCTAAAATATTTCCGACACCCCTAATATATTTAGAACATTCCTATACGCCATAAAATACACCCCGTATACGAAAACCGGGCCCAAAATACATTTATATAAATAAAAATAAAATAAAAACAATAAAATAAGTCTATCGTGGGGCGCGACAAACTACCCTTAAGCTTACGCGGGCCGCGACCGAGTGACGGGTGGTGAAACCCTAGCCCGCCACGTGGCAAGACACCCGGATGAGCTACACTTGTGATTCGACGAGGCAAGGGCCTACACCCCTAGCTCATGGGGCGCGTAAGCCCCTTGTGTGGCTTTCGCGGGGCGCAACGAACCCGACAAACAGCCCTATAAAAGGGGCCATCGGCCTTCAATTGCAAACCGTTCATTCTCTCGATCTCTCTCTCAATTTTCTGCATAACAAATATAATATCAGGCATAATACCCCGCTAAATAACGAAGTTCTGCCTCGTTGTAAGTATCATAACCCCCAGTTACGTATTAGATACGTTGCCCGATTGATCTAGTGCTCTGTAACGGCTGTCGAGGCTCTGCCTGACGTAGTCGTTGGAGTTCTGTCTCGGGGAGGGTATAACTAATGTAAAATTTGGGTTATTATGCTAACGCGTGTGCATTTCTTAATTAATAGATAATAACTAGGAAATCACAAAGGAAAACCCTAAAGTCACAATGTGAGTAATCTCCTTTTTGTAAACCTTTTTGCAAACTGTTTTTACAAAACCTCAGTTGTTTTACATGATATTAAACAGTGATTGAGTATTTGTATTCTACAATTATCGTCGGTATGTTGGGGTTTTGTATACAAAATTTGTTACTACACTGTGAGTAGTAACATGAACACAAGTCGGGTTGACAGTACCGTGGGTGGTAATTAAAGTAGAAAAATAAACAAATGTAATTGCGAGATCGCCCTCAATAACTGTAAACTGATAAAACCTGTACTGATTAAATTGGGATTCACTCACCAGTATTTCCCACTGACAAAATGTTTTTAAACGCATTTTAGGTAACAAAATGTGAAAGCTAATTAGAAGCCAGCTGGACAGCATTGAAGGCTTGGAAAAGTGGCTATAAAAGTTACCTAAATAAAGAAGATGTTTTTACTTCAATAAAATAGGGTTTATCTCTATAAACATGTTTGTAAACTTGGGTTTTATCCCAATATGTTTATTATTATAAAATGTGGTATTTTACTCTGATAAAATATTTCCTAACTACGGTCCTGATGAAATTTTCGCTGCCAAAGAATGATAAATACCGATACCACCGTCTCTGAGTAAGTCGCGGCCGCCCGCCTCCAGGGGTAGGGGTTGGGGGTTGCGACAGAAGGTGGTATCAGAGCTACAGTCACTAATTCAGCCATAGAAGTGTTCTGCTGACACCAAAAATTTTATCCAGTTTGTTAGGAAATAATCTACGTGATTACGTGCATATCGGTATATTATTGTTTTGTGTTATTTGACAATTTGTTAGTTTACAGTATGAGTGACCAAGGACCTTCGGACGCTTACCATCAATTGTCCAGCTCACCTAGGGATGAAGGAACCTCTTCACAGCACCCCCTCGGGGTATTCGGCTGACACCGAAAACGGGATTTTCGTATTCAAAGCACAATCTGAAGAGCCATTCCCTCCCAAAAAGAGAGGATGGTTCAGCAGAGGGGCTCACGAGCGTAGTAAAAGGATGAGAAAACTTCAGCAGCAGCGAGCTTTAGCAGCCGTGAATAGAGAAATGAATGCACAAACTCAGGATATAATCAATACGAGACTGGTAAACTTCCACATACTAGCAACCACAGCTGCCGACCCGAACCTAGAACAACTCATAGCACCCCAGCCGTTACCACTTTTTCCCACACAACCTATGGAAATCGAAGCCAACCCAGAAAACCAAATCCCAGCACCTGCTTTCGACCCAGCTGAAATCCCTAGAGTACCAGCACACCATCCCTCAAACTATGACCCATGGTTTGACGACCATAGGAGCTACCCAGAACTCCACCCACAAGACGAACCCATGCAAAACCTAGCACCCTACCAAGACCTTGGCCCTCTAGACCCCTACTGGGACAATGACCAATATATCAGGGAGATTCTAGAAAACTCGTACCCTTACGAAGAACCCATGCCATAATACCCACACCCGATACCAGCACCCGCACCACCCATGAGCACTGAGAATGTGCAAGAACTTCGCGCCTTTGGTGAGGAGATATTAGAAGGAAGTGAGAGGATGAGGCAGATAGGGGAAAGACTCGTCTGGAAATATGACGAGCGCAACATGCAATACTGGATGAACCCCTATCGGTGATAGTAATATATATATATATATATGTATATATAGGGAGCCGCTAAAATGAAAACCACCTCCAGTTGTAAGAACCGCGAGAACCACTCTCAACCAATCAGAATATGACAACCCAAAGGGTATTTTGGTCATTTACCCCAAATGTCAAATCCCTCCTCTCTCTCTCTTCATTTAAATCACTAAATTTTTAATTACCTCTCTCCTCTCTTCATTAAATCTCATCACTCTCATCTCTTTTGGAGCAAAATGATCTGGATCTTAAAATTGAAATAACTTATCTCCTTCACCTCCATTTTTTGCTACACACACTTAAGGTGTGAGAGAAACGTTCATTACCTCTTCCTATGGTCGTCATCCCTTCTCTAACCTAGATCTGATTGTTCTTTTGGCTTCAAATCACTGTGTAGAATGGAATCAAAGGGTGTGATGGTGTTCAGGGAAGGCGGGGGAGTGTGATGGTGTTCTCATGGAGGCGGTGGTGAGATGGTGATCGGGGAAGGCAGTTGGGGCGACGCTGGAAGAGGAAGACGGTGGTGGTAGGGGCGACGTCGGCGGTTGGAGTCTCGGTCTGCCGGGTGAGAGAGAGAGAGGTCGGAGACATGGAGATGACGGCGTCTCAGCGGTGTTCACAGTGATGATGATGACGTTATGAGATGGAGGATGCGAGGACGATGATGATGTTGATGAGGGTTAATGGCGGCGTCGGGGTTGTTCAGCGGCGGTGGCGCTATGACGGTGGAGGTAATATGACGATGACAGTGGAGCCGTCCGTTTTGACGTTTCCTCGACATAACACCGGTAAACACCCATTTTTTCCTCTATTTTCTTTTATCTTTCTGTTGATGATTATGTGAAGATGATGATGCATGATGATGATGATGAACAGGGGATTGGTTATGTTGGCTCGGATTATGTCAGGATCGGTTCAGATTAGACGATAGCTCGGGTCATAGCTCGGTTCGGGTGATGCTTTTTGTTCTCGGTTCAGATTTGAGGAGTGTTTGGGTCGCGGATTGTGCAAGTCAGATTTTGGTTCGGCAGAAATTCGGGTTCTCGCTTCGAGTTCGGGTTTCGGGTCAAGCTTCGGGCTTGGTCAACGATTCGGTCAACTGGTCAATAACGGTCAAAGGCGGTCAACTCAGGACCGGGTAACAACTTAAACATAGCGAGTTGTTATTATTAGGCTAGTTAGATTAGTTTACACGGTTTTTTAGATTTTATTATAGTTATACGCGACCGAGCTCGACCATATTCGATTAAGTATTAGTTTACATATTAACATACTTGACGAAGAGTTTACATATATTGTTATATTTTGAGTAATTGATTTGAATTTTGAAAATAAATCGACACTTTAGTTGTCAGGGGTATATGACTAAGTTTATTTGCAAGAATAATTAGTGGTTTAACCCAAATGTGCATGAGTTAATGGTATTAGTTTGTAGTGATTTGATGCAGTAAAATACATGATCTTGTCTTTGATGATTTTGAGTAGTGTTTGTTGTCATGTGATATCTCAGACACAAATGACCTCTAAGAATGGTTTGTTCGTAAATCTTATGTTGCAGTATGCTTTGTTATGCCATGAGTATGTGCACAGATACTTGTCAAATGTTAGCCATTGTTTGCGTGTTATTTCTGCACCGCCGTGCACAGGATAGATGATTTTAGGCTCTTTGCCAGCTACATTGCAGTAAACAACAAATCAAAAATTGAAGCCAAATCAGATGAGAACACATTTGACCATTTAGTACTTGTAATTTCAGTTCCACATGTAGGTAGAAGTTAATTTTCTGAAGCCGTAAAGTCAAAACTTGTTGACTTTCAAACTAGCAGAAAACTTTAAAACATATATACATCTGCACACTTGTTTTATATTCCATGTTAAAAAATCAATGATCCAAATTATACCAATAACATAGTTTTGACTAGGCCTGGCAATAGTTGTTATTATTAGGCTAGTTAGATTAGTTTACACGGTTTTTTAGATTTTATTATAGTTATACGCAATCGAGCTCGACCATATTCGATTAAGTATTAGTTTACATATTAACATACTTGACGAAGAGTTTATATATATTGTTATATTTTGAGTAATTGATTTGAATTTTGAAAATAAATCGACACTTTAGTTGTCGGGATCGTCCAAAAACAGAGGAAACTCTGTCTGTTTTTCGTAAAAACCCGAATTCCAAAAAAGTAAAAAGTTTTACGTAAAACGTAAAACGTAAAAAATTTAACGTAAAACGTAAAACGTAAAAAAAAAGTTTTTGTAAAAAAAAAAAAGTTAAACCGTAAACTTTTTAACGTAAAATGTAAACTTTTTAACGTAAAACGTAAAAACGTTAAACGTAAAATGTAAAAAGTTTTACGTAAAACGTTAAATGGTTTACGCAACACGTAAAATGTTTTACATTAGCCGTAAAACGTAAAACGTAAAAAGTTTTACGTAAAACGTAAAAACGCAAAAAGTTTACGTAAAACGTAAAAAGTGTTACGTAAAATGTGAAAAAATCGGCGCGTTAAAAAACGTGGAAAAAACAGCGCGTTAAAAAAACGACGCTTGAAAAAACGGTGCGTAAAAAACGTGTAAAAAAACGGCGTGTTAAAAAATGTCGAAAAAACGACGCGTAAAAAATGTGTAAAAAACGGCGTGTTAAAAAATGTGAAAAAATCGGCGTGTTAAAAAACGGGTAAAAAACGGCGCGTAAAACCGGGAATAAAAAACTGCATGTAAAAACCCAGTCGCAAAAACCGCGTGAAAAAAACGGGGCGTAAAAAAATGGGGCGTAAAACGGGCCGTATAAATGGCGCGTAAAAAACGGGACGCTAAAACGGCGCGTTAAAACGGGACGTAAAAAATGGGGCGCAAAAACGGCTTGTAAAAAACGTGACGTAAAAAACGGTGTGGCAAAAAATGGCGCCTAAAATCAGGCCTAAAAAACGGCACTTAAAAACTACGGTCGAAAAAATGGCGTGAAAAAACAGAGCGTAAAACGGGTCGTAAAAAAAACGCGCGTAAAAACGAGTGGTAAAAAAACGCGCGTAAAATTTTTTTATAAAAAAATCTGATTTCAAATTTTTTGTTTAATAAAGAAATCTGATTAAAAAAATTAATGTAATAGGACAAAATTGTAATAAAAAACAATAAACTTAATAAGACAAAAAACAAAATTACTTAAATACCCTTTTAGATTAAAATATTAAAGACATAATAAGACAAAAAGAATTTAATATTACTTTTAGCTATTTTTAATCTCATCCATCCATTTTTAAGATCTAATGGCCAGAAAGTGGTTCCCGCGGTTCTTACAACTGGAGGTGGTTTTCATTTTAGCGATCCCCTATATATATCTATATAATCAACTAAAATAGATAATCCTGTAGCTATTGATGCATGCTAGTATTGTATTTTCAATTCAAGTTGTGTTTGTAATAGATATAGATGCATAATATAAAATAGAGTAAAGGTCGCAATGACGACGATTTTGGATCAATGTGTGGTTGTGTGATTATTCGCATTCAATATTGTTTCGTGATATTAATACTTGGTAAATGTTTAAAATTCCGATGGACAACGAAGTGAATCAAGAAACCCAGAATAACGATAATAACGGAAACTAGATAGATAATAGTGCCATCCCACATATAGTGGCACAAGGGATTATAGACGCAATGCCCTATATTATAAAAACAGTTAAGGAAGCTGATAATAAAAATAATAGTGGAAGTAAACGACCACCTACTGAATCTGAACACAGCGTAAACAATGGACCAATACTTCAAGTGCCCATTCCAAAACGAAGAAGAACCATGTCTTATGGTTGTTCTTATAAAGAATTCTGGTCTTGTAAACCAATAGAATTCTCGGGAAATGAAGGAGCCATTGCAGCTCTACGCTGGATAGAAAAGACTGAGGCAGTCTTGAAAATAAGCAAGTGCGCATAAGAGGATAAGATAATGTTTGCTTCCAATCTGTTTAAGAACTCAGCTTTAGAATGGTGGAACACTATCCTCCAGTCTAGGGGAAGTGACAGGGCCTATAATATGGAATGGAATGAGTTTAAGAATATGGTGGAAAGGAAGTTCTGTCCTCCCAATGAAAAGGAACAGATAGCTAACAAATTCTTAAACCTAAGAATGACTTGAGTAGATAGTAAGGATTACACTTCTTTATTCTTCGAATATGCTAGAATAGTACATACCCTTGCATCACCAAAACCAGTATTGATCTCCCGTTATATCTGGGGATTAATTAGTGAGATTAGGCATGTAGTCAAGGCAGCTAGACCACAAACTATAGAAGAAGCTGTAGAATTAGCAAATGCGTTGACTGATGAATTAGTGCGTACGCAAGAAGAGAACCAGAGGAGGAACCTAGCTCAAAAGCTTACCCAATAATTTCGCTATGGAAATTCCAACCGTGGGAAAAATATAGGTTCTACCTCAACATCTTACTATAAGGCCTGGAAGAAAAAGCATTCAGGAAGATACTCCACCTACTGTAATTTCTGCAAGATACCAGGACACAAGGAAGAAGATTGTAGGAAGAACCCAGTAATGGAGTATGCTTCAACTGTGGAGAAAAAGGGCATATCAAGCTGAATTGTCCGAAAGTAGCTCCAGCCATGAACAACAAGACTACTAAAAATGCTAGAGCATTTGTTCTGAATGCAGAAGAAGCCAAACTGATCCCGGACATGATTGCTGGTACGTATTTAGTTAATGATGCTTTTGCCAAAGTATTATTTGACTCTGGTGCGAACCAATGTTTAATTAATACTTCCTTTTGCAAACTTCTCAATCAACCATTAACTAAACTCCAACAAGAATATCTGGTAGAGACAGCAAATGGGGAAACCATTAAGATTACCGAAATCTTGCAGGGAACAAGAATAGAATTTTTAAATCAAAAGTTTATTGCGAATCTTGATCCAATGAATCTGGCAGGTTTTGATATTGTATTAGGAATGGATTGGTTAGTAGCCAATAAAGCCAGTATTCTATGTGATCAAAAATCAATACAAGTAAATTCACCAAAAGGTGAAAAGATCACAATTAAAGGAGATAAGCCATCTAGATCCACAAAATTCATCTCTGTGATGAAAACAACCAGTTATGCAAGAAAAGGATCATTAATGTATTTGATTTCTATAATCATTAACACTAAAGGAAAAGAACTGAAAGATATTCTCGTAGTATCTCAGTTTCCAGATGTGTTTCCAGAGGAATTACCAGGACTACCGCCAGACAGGGAAGTTGAATTCAAAATTCATCTACTACCAAGAACAGCACCAATTGCCAAGGCACCCTACCGTTTGGCACCAGCCGAAATGCAAGAGATGAAGAAACAACTGGACGAACTTTTGGAGAAAGGATTCATACAGCCAAGTTCATCACCATGGGGAGCACCGATTTTATTTATCAAAAAGAAGGACGGGACGATGCGTATGTGCATTGATTACCGTGAATTGAACAAGGTCACGATTAAAAATCGGTACCCATTACTGAGAATCGATGATTTGTTTAATTAATTGCAAGGAGCTCGATTTTTCTCTAAGATCAATTTACGCTCAGGATATCATCAATTAAAGGTACAGGAAGAGGATATTCCTATGACCGCTTTTAGAACAAGGTATGGCCATTATGAATTTACTGGCATGCCATTTGGTTTAACCAATGCCCCAGCCACATTTATGGACATGATGAACCGAATATGTAAGCCATATTGGATAAATTCATAATTGTCTTTATAGATGATATTCTCATTTACTCTAAGAGTAAAGAGGAACATGCAGCGCATCTGCATGCACTTCTCAATTTACTGAGAAAAGAAAAGCTTTACGCTAAATTTTCAAAATGCGAATTTTGGTTAAAAGAAGTGCAATTTCTTGGACATTTAGTCAATCATGAAGGAATTCATGTGGATCCCACAAAGATTGAGGCAATTACTAAATGGAAAACCCCTGAATCACCAACCGAGGTTAGAAGTTTCCTAGGATTGGCCGGTTATTATTGAAGATTTATTCGAGATTTTTCTAGAATAGCCATTCCTTTAACAAAGTTAACTTGTAAGTCTGTTAAGTTTGAATGGGGACCAAGACAAGAAGAAGCCTTTAGAATTCTTAAGCAAAGACTAACCAACGCACCCATACAAGCGTTACCAGAAAGAACAGAAGACTTTGTAGTCTATTGTGACACTTCTAAGTTAGGTTATGGATGTGTGTTGATGCAACGTCAAAATGTTATAGCTTATGCGTCTAGACAACTTAAGAATCATGAAGAGAATTATACAACCCATGATTTGGAATTAGGAGCCATAACTTTTGCCCTGAAAATTTGGAGACATTACCTTTACGGTAGTAAGTTTACCATTTTCACCGATCATAAGAGTTTAAGATATGTTTTTGGGCAAAAGGAATTAAATATGAGACAAAGACGCTGGATGGAGATACTTAGTGATTATGATTGTAATATTCAGTATCATGCAGGAAAGGCAAATGTAGTAGCTGATGCTTTAAGTCGAAAGTATCATGAAAAGCCAAAAAGAGTACGTTCTCTTAAATTAAACCTATAGGTAGATTTAAATGAGCAAATTAGAGAAGTACAAGAATCAGTAATCAAGGACGATACTGAGAAATTGAAAGGAATGATTAAGGAATTATAACAAGGAACGGATGGAATTTGGAGATTCCATAAGAAAAGAATGTGGATACCTAAACTAGGAAACCTACGCCACCAAATATTAGAAGAAGCCTTTAAATCTAAGTATATGATGCATCCTGGAAGTGATAAGATGTATCAAGATTTAAGAAAAATTTTTGGTGGATAGGAATGAAAAAGGATATAGCAGCTTATGTTGCCAAGTGTCTAACCTGCTCACAGGCAAAGCTGAACATCAGAAACCCTTAGGATTGCTGCAACAATTAGAAATGCCGGTTTGAAAGTGGGAATTGATAACAATGGATTTTGTTACCAAATTACCCAAGACATGAAAAGGTAATGATACAATCTGGGTGATTGTAGATAGGTTAACTAAATCTGCTTATTTCCTACCAATGAAGGAAACTTTCAGTATGGAACAGTTAGCTAAGTTGTATGTAAATGAAATAGTTTCATTACATGGAATTCCTTTATCAATTGTTTCTGATAGAGATAGCCGTTTACTTCTCATTTTTGGACAAGTTTCCAAAAAGCAATGGGAACCAAGCTAAATCTAAGAACCACTTATCACCCTCAAACGGACGGACAAAGCGAAAGGACAATTCAGACAATGGAAGATATGCTTAGAGCTTGTGTAATTGATTTCGGAGGAAATTGGGACGATCATTTACCATTAATAGAATTCTCTTACAACAACAGCTATCATACAGGCATCAATGCTGCGCCATTCGAAGCACTTTATTATGGACGAAAGTGCCGAACTCCAGTCTGTTGGGCAGAGATTGGAGAAAAGCAACTATCTGGACCAGAAATAGTACAAGAAACAATGGACAAGATCATTCAAGTCAAAGAAAGACAAAAAGCAGCATGCGATCGACAGAAGAGTTATGCTGATAACAGGGGAAAGCCGTTGGAATTTCAAGTAGGAGACAAGGTGTTATTGAAAGTATCTCCTTGGAAAGGAGTGATAAGATTCATAAAAAGGGGAAAGCTAAGCCCCAGGTATGTTAGACCCTTTGAGATTATCAAAAAGATAGGACCAGTAGCTTATCAACTACAACTGCCAGAAGAAATGGCATGAATACATGATGTATTTCATGTATGTAATCTCAAGAAGTGCTTAGCCGATGAATCACTCGTGGTACCTCTTAAAGATATAGAGGTAAATGAGAAACTTAAGTTGGTAGAAAAACCGCTACAGATTGAAGATAGGAAAGTTAAGAATCTCAAACACAAGAGATTGGTTCTAGTCAAGGTAAAATGGGATTCCAAGAGAGAACCAGAATACACGTGGGAGCTTGAATCAGAAATGAAGAGGAAATATCCACAATTGTTCCAGTAGACCTCGAGGACGAGTTCTAAAACAAGGTGGGGAGGATATAACAACCCTCCTAAAATATTTCCGACACCCCTAATATATTTAGAACATTCCTATACGCCCTAAAATACATCCCGTATACGAAAACCGGGCCCAAAATACATTTATATAATTCAAAATAAAATAAAAACAATAAAATAAGTCTGTCGCGGGGCGCAACAGACTACCCTTAAGCTTACGCAGGCCGCGACCGAGTGGCGGGTGGCGAAACCTAGCCCGCCACGTGGCATGACACCCGGAGCTACACTTGTGATTTGACGAGGCTAGGGCCTACACCCCTAGCTCGCGGGGTGCGTAGGCCCCTTGTGTGGCTTTCGCGAGGCGTGACGAACCCGATGAACAACCCTATAAAAGGGGCCATCGGCCTTTAATTGCAACCCGTTCATTCTCTCGATCTCTCTCTCAATTTTTTGCATAGCAAATATAATATCAGGCATAATACCCCCCTAAAAACGAAGTTCTGCCTCGTTGTAAGTATCATAACCCCTGGTTACGTATTAGATACACTGCCCGATTGATCTAGTGCTCTGTAACGGCTGTCGAGGCTCTGCCTGACGTAGTCGTTGGAGTTCTGTCTTGGGGAGGGTATAACTAATGTAAAATTTGGGTTATTATGCTAACGCGTGTGCATTTCTTAATTAATAGATAATAACTAGGAAATCACAAAGGAAAACCCTAAAGTCACAATGTGAGTAATCTCCTTTTTGTAAACCTTTTTGCAAACTGTTTTTACAAAACCTCAGTTGTTTTACATGATATTAAACAGTGATTGAGTATTTGTATTCTACAATTATCGTCGGTATGTTGGGATTTTGTATACAAAATTTGTTACTACACTGTGAGTAGTAACATGACCACAAGTCGGGTTGACAGTACCGTGGGTGGTAATTAAAGTAGAAAAATAAACAAATGTAATTGCGAGATCGCCCTCAATAACTGTAAACTGATAAAACCTGTACTAATTAAATTGGGATTCACTCACCAGTATTTCCCACTGACAAAATGTTTTTAAACGCATTTTAGGTAACAAAATGTGAAAGCTAATTAGAAGCCAGCTGGACAACATTGAAGGCTTGGAAAAGTCGCTATAAAAGTTACCTAAATAAAGAAGATGTTTTTACTTCAATAAAATAGGGTTTATCCCTATAAACATGTTTGTAAACTTGGGTTTTATCCCAATATGTTTATTATTATAAAATATGGTATTTTACTCTGATAAAATATTTCCTAACTACGGTCCTGATGAAATTTCCGCTGCCAAAAAATGATAAACACTGATACCACCATCTCTGAGTAGGCCGCGGCCGCCTGCCTCCCGGGGCAGGGCTCGGGGGTTGCGACAACTGCCACCACCTCCAACGTCACCACCACCACCATAGCATCAACATAAACCCTAATCTGCTTCAACACAAACTCCTTTCCCTTAGCTAAAAATGCATCCTTTAACTTCTTTCCAATCAGACCCTCATTTTAATAATAACCCGAAGATTCGGATCCTCATCGGCGTTCTCATCGGAGATGTACGGAATCTCAACAACCCCCATCAACGATTAGCAACAATTTACCATAGGGATCAGATTGATTGAAGAGGTTACCTTCTCCGGCGAGTATTTTGGTTGGCGATGAGTTTGGTGAGCTGATCTTTCGACCATTCGGCAGTCGGTCTCGGCCCTGTGTCAGTGGTGGACCTTGGCTCCGTCGGGTCTGTCTTCTATGATCCAACGCTTGTCTCCTTTGCCGTATTTCGCCATTGTTGCAGGTGGATTTGAGGGTGTGAAAGATTTGGTTGGTGGTGGAGATAAAGAAAAGGGGAAGAAAAGGAGGGTTCTGGAAGTGGAGCAAAGAGAGAAACTAGAGAGAGGAGATGGTGTATCTTTCTCTTATATATGTATAATAATATAATAAAATATCTTTTTAGGTTGGATGGGAAAGACTAAAATGCCCCTTATTTTATACTTGAAATTAACAAAATACCCTTTCAGTTAACATGCAATATGGATGGAGTTAGAGGCGGGGAGTGAAATCATGAAAGGCTTCAAAGATCAGGGAGTAAAATGGCTATTTTTAAAGGTTTGGGGCAAAACCGTTAAAGTGACCAAACCACAGGGAGCAAGACGGAAGTTTACTCCTAACTAAATGTGGGTTGAGGTTTTGAAGGGAGTAACCCAAGAGATCGTACATAAGTAATAATATTAACAAAACTTCATCTTGTTCGCTCGAAATTTGCAGGTTTTTAAATAAGATAAGAGATAATAAAAAAAGACCACCAAATCCATTCACTTTGTTTGGAGTAAACGTATCTATGTGCTTGCACGGTTTGTAACTCAAGTTATAATGAGATTCATTTTTTCCTTTCAAATAAAAGAAAGAGTAAATTACAAAAATCGTCCTTTACGTTGACAACAGATTGCAAACTTTGTCCTCTACCTTCAAAAAATACAAAAAAACGTACTCGATGTTTGCAAATCATAACACGTTATATTTTTAGCTCTAACTCAGCTAGTTTTATGGGTAAAGTGGACCCCACATTGTGGTATTTTGGTCATTTTACTCTAAATAAAATAATTATGTTTAAAATATATATATATATATACACACACACACAGACAACACGCAGATATAAACCACATCTCTCTCTAACTACACCTACTACCACCCACCTGCCACCCCCACCATCTGGTCTTCTTCTCTGGTGAAGCACCACTGCCCAAATCCAATGACTAAGAGTACCCACGCCCATCTAGTATACTTGTGTGATAGAAACATAGCCACACTCTGGTTCAGAGCGTTGCCCTTCAGTTCAACGCTAGTCACCACTGCCACACACACACACACTCTCTACCCCCCACCCCCTTTCTATCTCTCTCTCTCACACCCAAACCCTCATCACTGCCCCCGTCTTCAAACTAAATTCCGAGAATTCATCATTTGTGATTTTAAACTGGGTATCCGCAGACCAAGTAAAGGGTGGCGACTGAGTGAAGGGGCGAATTGATTAGATCTATGCAGACCAAATAAAGGGGTGGCGACTGAGTGAAGTTCCGATATCAGAGAATTGCTAAAGATGTTGCAGTTTTCAGCGTCGAAGAGGATCATTTCAACGTGGATTCAGTTTCATGTGTGAAAACCTAATTGTTAATTCTAAATAGTGCTGATTGCTAAATTCGAAATAGAACTCTAGATCGACCAGATTTGTGCTTTAGTAAAAGGTTTTGTGTTGAATCTGATGATATTGTTGATTTTAAGACTTGCTAGAGATGATTTTGACTTTCCTTGTGAAGGTTTTATCAGTTTACTGTGTCGTGTTGGTTCGATTTCATGCATAAACTGTCACATCCAACCGATGACGGAAACATCGGGGCGTGGCACTGAGCGAAACACATTGTCCATGAGAATCCATAACAACTATTAATGTCAGTATATTTAATGCTTAATGTCCATCAAACATATAAAGCTAAACAGTCATTACAAATATCAGTCTCATAAACAAAAACACTGTTCCGACAACTCAGATTTTATTTAGTGGAGTTTCTAGACTTCCTACTCATTTCAGCAAGCATAGCATCCTATCAACCTGTCACATACGTTAAAATAAAGTCAATACATAAAATATAAAGGTGAGTACACAAGTTTGCATAACATATAGTAGAGAAAGCGTTTACGCATAACCAGAATGTATCACGTAACAGGCGAAGCAAGTAATTATCAAAACTATGTTCACACTGAACCACGAGACTGCGTTGTAGAGTATGCGTGACACATGTCCAGCGGACACGTGAAGTAAGGTGATGTGATCCCTAGCAACCCCTGTCCACGACAGGTGCTGAGTCCAAACTATAGTACTATCGTTGCTCGAGGCGGTATAGTGTAACACTGTATAAGCATAGTACTATCGGTTTTGTGTAGAATGTTGAAGTGAAGTTTGAAATCAGTTGAAAAGTGTTGAAATCTTGTTGAGATTCAAGTTGTAAGTGTGGAAATCCTTTAGATCTAAACCAATCTTGATGAGATGATGTCACACAATAGTTTGCATAAGCAACTGAGTGAGAACCACCTTCAAGGAGTCCAAATCAGGTGATTTCAGGAACAAAACATGTGATTTTGATGGAGAAGATGATGAGGAAGTGTTTGGTGATGATGATTGTACAAGATTTGAGGGGAAATACTTACGAAATGGCCTTGAATTGCGAGAAATAGTGACTGAGAGCGTCTGGTGTGCGTGTGGTCGGATGGAGACGTCAAATCAATGAAAGGGACGTGTATGACTACTTTTTATAGGCGAGTGGGAGTGTTAAGGCGGTGGAGAAAGCGAGGTGTCGAATGGATGCCCAGTCGGATGGCCATCCGATCGGATGGTCATCCGGACGGATATCCATTAGACTGGATTTCCATTCGGACAGCCGTGTTGTGCGAGTTAGTTTTCCAACTTTCGTTTCGTGTGTTAAGCGTTGCGTTGCGTTTAAGCGGGTTGCGAGTGAGCGTTGAGCGTATAAGCGTTGCGTTGATAACCACATAACATTAAACAAATAATCACATAATTAACACACAAAATACTAGTAAATCATAAAATAAATCTGCGTGTCGCGTTTGCGTTGAGATTGCGTTGCGTTTGTGTTGCGATAGCGTTTTAGTCTAAACAAGCAATAAAATACGTTTAAATAGTAAGTGTTTTAAGCTGCGTTAAATGTGTAGCTGCGTTTGGTTGCGATAACCACGTTTTAAATAAGTGTTGTAATAAGCATTTAAAATGCATTGAAAACGTAGTTTAAAATAGTTAACCCGTTGCGATAATCGAAACCTCGAGAGTACAAGTAGTTAAGCAAGAAATGACAGATACAAGTAATGACCCGGAAAGTCGGCTTGTTACAGCCTCCCCTACTTTAGGGAATTTTGTCCTGAAATTAAGGCACAGGCGTAACGAAGAGTTGTGGGTATTTAGCTTTCATATCACTTTCGAGTTCCCAAGTGAACTTGGTGCCGCGTTTGCCTTCCCAGGGAACCTTCACTATAGGAATGCGAGAGTGTCGAAGTTTCTTGGTTTCTCAATCCATGATTTCTACTGGCTTTTCCACAAAGTGTAGAGTTTCGTTAACTTGCAAATACTCAAGAGGAACATGCAGGTTTTCTTCGGCTAGACACTTTTTGAGGTTCGAGATGTGGAAAGTTGGGTGTATGTTGTTGAGTTCCTCCGGTAATTCGAGTCGGTAGGCCACTTTGCCAATTCTTTCCAGTATTTTAAAGGGACCCACATATCGTGGCGCTAGCTTTCCTTTTTTGCCGAATCGGATCACCCCCATCCAAGGTGAAACCTTTAGGAGTACGTGATCACCAACTTCAAACTCAAGGGGCTTGCGGTGTTTAACGGCGTAACTCTTTTGATGACTCCGGGCTTTCAAGAGATTGTTTCGTATTTGGAGGATCTTGTCAGTTGTTTCTTGTAATAACTCAGGACCGGTAATTTGCGCGTCTCCGATCTCGTGCCATACAATAGGCGATCGACATTTTCTTCTTCCATATAATGCCTCAAAGGGTGCCATTTGAATACTAGCATGATAACTGTTGTTGTATGAGAATTTGACTAAAGGTAAATGCGAATCCCAATTACCACCAAAATCTATAACGCACAAACGAAGCATGTCTTCAAGAGTGCGAATCGTGCGCTCAGTCTGACCGTCGGTCTGGGGATGGAATGCGGTACTAAGATTAAGAGTAGTACTGAGAGTGGATTGGAATGTCTCCCAGAGACGCGAAGTAAATCGACCATCGCGGTCAGAGACGATGTCACAAGGTGTCCTATGTCGACAAATGACTTCGTCGGTATAGATTCATGCTAATCATTCAACCTTATAGTCTTCTTGTATCGGTAAGAAATGGGCAGATTTCGTAAGACGATCAACGATAACCCAAATGCTATCGTGACCTGTTGGTGTGCGAGGGAGTTTTGTAATAAAGTCCATAGCTATACTCTCCCATTTCCACATCGGGATCTCGGGTTGTTTGAGTAAGCCAGAGGGTCGTTGATGTTCAGCCTTAACTTTCGAACAAGTTAGGCATTTCGAAACATAGAGAGCGATATCCTTCTTCATTCCAGGCCACCAATACCTGGCGCAGAGGTTCTGGTACATCTTGTCGGCACCGAGATGAATGGAATATCGTGACTTGTGGGCTTCTGTTAGCAAAATCTCTCAGAGATTATTGCGACTAGGTATCCAAATGCAGTCGAGATAGTGAAAGATACCATTCGGTTTATTCACTAGTTGGTTTTTGGTTCCAAGTATTCATTCTTCCTTCAAGGTGTTCTCAAGAAAATAAGCGTGTTGAGCGTCGCGAATGAGGGCTTCGAGGTCGTGTTGAGCTTGAACATTATAAACACTATGTAAATAGCTTCATCGGCTAAGAGCGTCGGCAACGACATTTGCTTTGCCTGGGTGGTAGTGTATCTCGCAATCGTAGTCGTTGAGAAGTTCAACCCATCTGCGTTGGCGCATGTTCAGCTCTTTCTGGTTCAAGATGTGTTGTAGGCTCTTATGGTCGGTGAAGACCGTACACTTGGTATCGTAAAGGTAGTGTCGCCAAAACTTCAATGCAAAAATAACTGCACCGAGTTCGAGATCGTGGGTTGTGTAGTACTTCTCATTGACTTTGAGCTAATGAGACGCGTACGCGATAACCTTGTCTCGTTGCATAAGAACACAACCAAGACCTAGGTTAGAGGCATCGCAATAAACAACAAAGTCGTTGTTTCCATCGGGTAGCGTGAGTACGGGAGCGTTGCAAAGCATACGCTTAAGAGCTTGAAAGGCATCCTCTTGTTCGGTTCCCCAAACAAAAGTCTTGTCTTTATGCGTCAGAGAAGTGAGAGGAACGACGATTTTAGAGAAATCAGCGATAAATCGACGGTAATAACCCGCCAATCCGAGAAAAGAACGAACTTCGGACGGGGTTTTCAGTGTAATCCA